>NC_058087.1:132579399-133779399 GCF_014858855.1 Bufo gargarizans | reverse complement strand
GCACTTGGTGTGACAGCTTCGCCCTGATGTAGGCTTTAGCCAAAAAACAACCACACCATTGAGGGTTAAATGCACTTGGTGACAGGCGCAGCTTGCCCCTGATGTAGTATATGGCCAAAAAATAAACAGACTATTGCTGGTTAAATGCACTTGGTGTTACAGCTTCACCCTGATGTAGGCTTTAGCCAAAAAACAACCACACCATTGAGGGTTAAATGCACTTGGTCGCAGCTTGTGCTGGCGCACCACAAGACACAAAATGGCCGCCGATCAACCAAGAAAAAAGTGACTGACAAACGGTCTGGGCAGCCTAAAAACAGTGAGCAATTGAATTTCAGCAGCTCAATGATGCACAGCTGCAGATCGATCGATTAATCAAGTCCTTTGGAGGAGTTAATCTGCCTAATCTCGCCCTACTGTCGCAGCCGCAACCTCTCCCTACGCTAATCAGAGCAGAGTGACGGGCAGCGATATGTGACTCCAGCTTATATAGAGGCTGGGTCACATGGTGCTCTGGCCAATCACAGCCATGCCAATAGTAGGTATGGCTGTCACGGCCTCTTGGGGCAAGTAGTATGACGCTTGTTGATTGGCTGCTTTGCAGCCTTTCAAAAAGCGCCAAGAAAGCGTCACAAAAGCGCCAAGAAAGCGACGAACACCGAACCCGAACCCGGACTTTTTTACGAAAATGTCCGGGTTCGGGTCCGTGTCACGGACACCCCAAAATTCGGTACGAACCCGAACTATACAGTTCGAGTTCGCTTATCCCTACATGTGAAGTGACTCAGTGACTGGACCCCCCCTTCCCCAGTAAAGGTGCATAGCGGGGCCTGGAGCAAGTGCTCCAACTGCACCAATAATGATCTGGCCCTGAATATCTAGGAGGTGTTTGTATATGCACTGGTTGATTACTTCGTAAAATGTTATTGTAATCAAGGGGAGACATGATCAGTGCCTGGATTAGTATTTTAGAACAATTTACCAATATAATACATGCACCATATAAAGCAAACAATTTATAAGTAGCTACAGTGTTGTTCTATTATGTATCCAACAAAAATTCAGAGGTTTATAATGAATACCCTTAAAGGGAACCTGTCTCAGCAATGCGGACACATAGGAACATGAGACCAACACAGATGTAACATGTCAACCAGTAGTGATGTCCCGAACTATTCGCCGGCGAATAGTTCCCGGCGAACATAGCTTGTTCGCGTTCGCCGCTGCAGGCAAACATATGCGATGTTCGGTCCGCCTCCTATACGTCATCATTGAGCAAACTTTGACCCTCTACCACACAGTCAGCAGACACATTCCAGCCAATCAGCATACCCTCCCTCCCAGACCCTCCCACCGCCTATCAAAAAGCAAGGACAGCATCCATCTTAGATGAATTCTGACGCTGCAGTGTCACAAAGTTGTAATCGCAATGCGATTAATACAGGTTATATTAATCGCATTGCGATTACAACTTAGAGCTGGGTTCCTGATGGTTATATTGATAGAATATAACGAAGATTGAGAGTATAGTGCTATATTCGTTGTCAATTCTAGCAATACAACCATTAGGAACTCAGATCTAAGTTGTAATCGCAATGCGAATAATGCAGGTTATATTAATCGCATTGCGAATTCAACTTAGAGCTGCTAAGTTCCTAATGGTTGTATTGCTAGAATTGACGAATATAACGAATATAGCACTATATTTTCAATCTTCGTTATATTCTAGCAATACAACCATTAGGAACCCAGCAGCTCTAAGTTGAATTCGCAATGCGATTAATATAACCTGCATTAATCGCATTGCGATTACAACTTTCTCAAATCCGACAGTACATTCTAGCATGGAGCCGTTCCCATGATGATGGGGACGCTCCATGAGCACAGAAGTCGGCAGAAGCTCTAAGTTGAAATCGCAATGTGATTAATTCAAGTTCTATAAATCGCATTGCGATTTCAACTTACCACACTCTGCGTCAACTATGTAATTTTCCATGGGTGTTTTGCCATGGATCCCCCTCCGGCATGCCACAGTCCAGGTGTTAGTCCCCTTGAAACAACTGTTTCCATCACTATTGTGGCCACAAAGAGTCCCTGTGGGTTTTCAAATTCACTTTCCTATTGAAGGCTATTGCGGTTCGCACGTTCGTGAATATTTGCAGAAATTCGCGTTCGCTGTTCGCGAACGGAAAATTTTATGTTCGCGACATCACTATCAACCAGTTTCATTGGAGCAAATCTGCTGACAGATACCCTTTAAAGGGAACCTGTCTCTGGGATTTTGTGTATAGAGCTGAGGACATGGGTTGCTAGATCGCCGCTAGCACATCCGCAAGACCCAGTCCCCATAGCTCTGTGTGCTTTTATTGTGTAAAAAAAACAACGATTTGATACATATTAACCCAAATTGAGTCCTGTACGTGAGATGAGTCAGGGACAGGACTCATCTCAGGTTAATTTGCATATGTATGAAATCATTTTTTTTTACACAATAAAAGCACACAGAGCTATGGGGACTGGGTATTGTCGATGTGCTAGAGGCCATCTAGCAACCCATGTCCTCAGCTCTATACACAAAATCCCTGAGACAGGTTCCCTTTAAAGGGTATCTGTCAGCAGATTTGCTCCAATGAAACTGGCTGACATGTTACATCTGTGTTGGTCTCATGTTCCTATGTGTCCGCATTGCTGGGAAAAATGATATTTACATATTTGCAAATGAGCCTCTAGGAGCAACAGGAGCGTTGCCATTACACCTAGAGGCTCTGCTCTCTCTGCAACTGCTGCTCCCTCTCCACTTTGAATGATAGGATCAGGCAGTCAATCAACATGGAGAGGGCGTGGCAGTTGCAGAGAGATGAGAGTCTCTAGGAGTAATAGCAACACCCCCGTTGCTCCTAGAGGCTCATTTGCATGCACTAAAACTTTAATTACATAAACCTGGGGAAAAAATTTAAAAAATCTTGACAGTGTAATACTATGATTAATCATACTTTCTTACTCTCAGCCCTTGGTTAAGTAGCATGCAGCCTGCCCAAATATAGATTACATATAAAACTCAAGTTGTAACCAGCAAAAGTAACCTTGGTGAATAATGTCAAGTTGCACTGAAAAGATTTCTTTTTAACCAAGAATATTAAGTATACTCCAGTGAAAATCCATTAGATACCTTAATAACCAAGATTTGTATAATGAAAGCCCACATTTATTTTACAACTGGCATGTTAATGCATTTTTTTCATTAAAATAGTATTCGTAGTTAAATATTTTTATCAGATTTTCCACTGGAAACTATTTTCTCTGTAAATGATGCATGATGTACAATTCTAAATACATTATGGTAACTACCTGACATCCCCGATTTACTTTTGATACTTTGTACAGTCCAGTTGATAGTAATAGATTTTTTAATGCATTGTTTTGATATTTCTTGCTGTTCATGTAACATATTGGATGTTAAAGGTGTTAAACAAAGTATAAAACTTGCCCCCCAATTCCCAGGCTCCTCATATAGATTATACTTACCCCGCTCCCTGGCACCCGTGTCGCTCCGGATCCCTGCATGGCCGCCACTGCCAGGAGGAGTAGCCAATAGCAGGCTGCGATGGGGACGAGCTTCCCTAGCGTCACTCGTATTCTGCACCCCCACCAGATGTTCCGCGTAACAGGGAGATGCAGCGCCGACCATGCAGGGATCAGGAGCGATGTGGGTGCCGAGGTAAGTATCTATATGAGAGGCCCGGGCTTTGGGGGGCATGTTTTATACTTTGGATAACCCCTTTAATGGAGTGGGGGACATGGAAAACAACTCAAGCAACTGTAGGATGCCCACTAAGACTAGTGTCTGGACTCCCTTTTTATGCCCCCTCAGGCACCAAAGCTGAGCACTATAGCTACCTCTGCATCGGCTATAGCTACAACCCCTGGTCCTATAACCAAAATCAAACTAGCCCCCTCTCCCTTTCACCAGTGGAAATACTGAATCCCACAAAATCTCTTCCACTACAATTGGTGTCAGACAATATATCGATTAGTTGTATGTGGGTATCATGCATCAGCAATGAAAGGGTTAAAATATCTGACAAATTGACCATGTTTATTATTTTGCTTACAGTTAGTTGTCACAATCATTATTCCACATTCATTGCCCTAAATTAGCTTTGTTTTGATTTAAAATCATATGACAGAGCTTATATGCCATTTTGTATTTTTACTGCATAATCTATTATTAAAGGTGTTGTCCAATTTATTTATTTTTTTGTTCTTTGTATGTTTCTATCTAAGCAAATTTAAGGAATTTTCTATTAATTTACTTCATCTCCAGTGGTTCTGTTCTCCTAGTTAGCTGAGTGTCACATGACCTGTGATGTCATCTTTGCGTGCACAAGCCTGAGGGAGCAGGAGGAGCAGTTCTACCTCTGTGCACAGAACGTCACTGTGAAGGCTGTGCTTGTTGGAGCAACAAACCACTCCCCTGTCTGATCTGCTGGCTGAGCTGTCTGCCCTGGGTCTCCCCTTCCACTGGATTCTTCAGCAAAGTTCAACCTCTTCTACCATAAGCAGCATAGACTCAGAGTTGGAGGCTCTGCCTCAGGTACTGAGCAGCTGCAGGGATCCTCCCTCCCTCCTCACTCTGCAAACACAGAGCTGACAAAGACTGGAGAAGTTTTCTCCTCTGTACTCTTCTGCTGGCTGTGAAGAAGTGTCTGCAGAGCATTGCACAAGAACAGGTAGGGGGAAGATCCTGTGTGTATAAGCAATGTCATTGTACAGCTGGGACTTGTAGTCCTAAACATACATAATTATCCCAGCAGTCAGACTGAAGATTGGGCAGCTATTCCATTCACTCCCTTTGCAGAGCAGGCGGAGGGTAAAGGCAGTCTTTGTTGACACCCTCAGAGATTGTTGTTACATGCTCCCACAGCTCTGCAACTGCCTGTAAAAGAAAAAAAAAGAGCCATAACAAAACTTGGTAAATTAGTAAATATATATTTTTTGCCTAAAACTTGCTTAGCTTATGTATATATTGCTGACCATTAGATTTACAGTGCTTTATTATCTTTCAGACAACCCCTTTAAAGTTTCTTCACACACGCTTAAACAGTAATTAAAGCTTTACATACACTTTCAATATGTTAACCCTAATGCCCTAATAAAACTATCTTTATTAATCAATTTTCTATTTTTACTACACTTCTTCCCCCCCCCCCCCCGCCCAAAACGCACCATTCACTGTGCGCTTAAAACTCAGTTCTCTGTACACCACTGACAGCTCAGCGGTGTACAGAGTATGGAGTCCAGAGCAGCGCTATGAGTACATGCAGGAGTGCACATTGCTGCTCCTGCCCGTGCTCCCTGGATGATTACTAACTCTTGGCATAGCACATGAGTACCCTGTAACAATGTACTATGCCAGGATTAGCTGAGCGTAGTGGGCTCCTCTAAGCTAAGTGCTGACATGCAGTTGTCTTAGCTGCCCATACTTACAGTGCTGCTGCGCCCCTATGGAGGATAAAACGCAAAACCAGAATATGGTTGTCATAAGACTATGAAACCATAGTCATGAACAGCGCCATCTATTGGTTTCATAGTCTTATGACAATTAGTGTTGAGCGCGAATATTCGAATAGCAAATTTTTATCTCGAATATCGCAGATCTGACTTTTCACGATCTCACTGAGATCATGAAAATTCAGATCCAATGGTATATTCTAACCCCCAGGCATTACCATGGTGAAGGGGACGCTTGTCGGGGAGAAGTATGCCGAAGTGTAACAACTGTACAGATAAAAAAAAAAGAAAGATGAATATTCTAAAAAACAAATATATTCGATACAGTTCTATTTATTAGTTTTTTTTTATATCTGTCATTTTTTCCATCAAAAGTCATGATTCCTCCCTGCTTAAGTTGCTTGTGGACCAATGACTCATTGGCCCACAAGCAAGAAGCAGGGAGGAATCATGTGTTCAGATGGGAAAAAATGCTGAATATTTGCTATAATTAATATATAGCACTATATTCGAAATATTTGCAAATCCTCGAAGTTGCGATATTCGAGATAAAAATTTGCTATTCGAATATTCGCGCTAAACACTAATTGTCATAAGACTAGGAAACCAATAGATGGTGCTGTTCATGACTCATGAACAGTGCCATCTATTTTTTTCATAGTCTTATGACAATACTATTACTCTTATAATAAGACTATGAAACCAATAGATGGCGCTGTTCATGAGTAGTGTAGATCGCAAATTTTCCATGCATGTCTTTCCAATATTCCCATGTTTATGCAAATTAGTTTTTACTTAACAAAACTCTATAGAAAGGTTATTGAATATTATGTTAGAGCAATCAGAAAACTTTTTGTCTCCCTAATGATATTGATCTAGGTGCCCAGGTCCACCCAAGCCATCCAACAGATCTAAAGTAACTTTGAGGCTTACTGGCTCTCAGACAGATGAGAACTGGTTTGAAAGTCTAATAGTGCACAAGGCTGCCATTGTAAGGTATGCTGACTAAGCTTGTCATCTGTCTCATAGATATATTGATGGCTTGCAAATACCTGGCTTTTGGCATATAGCCTTTGTGTGGTTGTCTATTGTATGTCGTACATAATAGGAGTCCAAGATGCATCCAACCATCCTCTTAATGCTGTTTCCAAACCATTTTGATGGTATTTCCATCAATTTCTAACCTTTTTTTGTAAAATAGACACCCTTTCTTTGGGTGCCCGGGTCTCCCATTGACTTTCAAGTATTAAATTGTACTTGAGCACCCGCAGTATTCGACCGAGCACTCGGATGTGCCGAGCATAGCGATGCTCGAACTGAACAGCATTTTTTCATGGGACAACACTGAAGACCTGACACTTTGATACAATGTAAAGTACAGTAGTCAGTATACAGCTTGTATAACAGTGTAAATTTGGTGTGTGCTCAACACACAGTCACTAATGTCTAAACCGCTGGTAACAAAAGTGAGTACACCCCTAAGTGAAAATGGTCAAATTGTGCCCAAAGTGTCAATATTTTGTGTGGCCACCATTATTTTCCAGCACCGTCTTAACGCTCTCTGGCATTGAGTTAACTAGAGCTTCACAGGTTGCCACTCGAATCCTCTTCCACTCCTCCATGATGACATCACAGAGGTGGTGGATGTTGGAAACCTTGTGCAAAATTAATGGAAACTATACTTAAGGAGAGAATTGTGGAACATCTAAAATCCCATGGATTGAAAGATGAAAAACAGCATGGGTTTACCTAAGTGAGATCATGTCAAACTAATCTTATAGATTTTTTGGATTGGGTGACCAAAATAATAGATGGCGGAGGTGCAGTAGACATCGCTTATCTAGACTTTAGTAAGGCTTTTGATACTGTCCCACATAGGCTTATCAATAAATTGCAGTTTTTGTGCTTGGACTCCTATATTGTTGAAAGGATTAGGCAGTGGCTCAGGGACAGACAACAGACAACAGAGGGTTGTAGTCAATGGAGTATATTCAGACCATGGTCGTGTTACCAGTGGGGTACCTCAGGGATCTGTTCTCGGATCCATATAGTTTAATATCTTTATCAGCGAAATTGCAGAAGGACTCGATGGTAAGGTGTGTCTTTTTGCTGATGACACAAAGATTTGTAACAGGGTTGATGTTCCTGGAGGGATACACCGAATGTTAAAGGGATTTAGGAAAACTAGAGGAATGGTCAAAAATCTGGCAACTAACATTTAATGTTGATAAGTGCAAGATAATTCACCTGGGGCGTAAAAACCCAAGAGCAGAATATAAAATCAGTGATACAGTCCTAACGTCAGTATCTGAGGAAAGGGATTTAGGGGTCATTATTTCAGAAAACTTAAAGGTAGGCAAACAATGTCATAGAGCAGCAGGAAATGCTAGCAGAATGCTTGGGTGTATAGGGAGAGGCATTACCAGTAGAAAGAGGGAGGTGCTCATGCCGCTCTACAGAGCACTAGTGAGACCTAATTTGGAGTATTGTGAACAGTACTGGTGTCACGACCCTTGGTCATGGTCGTGACTCCTTGGGTGCCGCATGCTGTTGCCCGCGGTTTGGGAGTTCGTCAACCGCAGCTGGGGCACTTAGTTGTTTGCCTCAGGTGCGGTTGCCGCGGACAACAAGTGTGCGTGCGGTTGCCCTTGGCAACGGGTTTTGTGTGAATGCCCGTTTGTGTGTCTGTGTGCACTTTGTGTTGTTTGTTGTGCACGAGGTGATGTTTTATGTGCACCTGGACTCCTCCCTTCACCTGCGGTTGTCCGCGGCAACGTCTGGCGATGTTTGCATGCTGTGGAGGTGTCTCGGCCTGTTGGCTGTTCTGGAAGACACGGTTGCCACGCATGCCGTTGCCGTCGGAGACAGGTGAGTGAGGTTGCGTGTTTTCCCCTTTATGTGAGTTTCCCTTCTGTGTTGCTGGAAGGGTTAACTCCCTTCCCAGTGTGTGTGTCTTCACTGGGTGTGTGCTGATCGTTGGGTGGGGCCTCTTGGCCTATAAAGCCTCAGTCCCTGGCTGGGCTTCAGTAGGTTGCTCTCAGCCATGCTGGCTGGAGCAGCCTCCTGTCTCCTCCATCTGCCTGGTGAGGACCATCCTTCTGGTCATAAAACCTTGTTAGTAAAACCTTTGTTACCTTGTCTGATGTTATGTTTATGTGTATGTGGTTGCTGGTTTGTTGCACCTTATGGTTCCCTGGTTCCCCGTGTGATGTATGTTGTGTGCTGTTGTCTTTTCTGTGGTTGTTAGACAGACAGCACTTTTGCATGGGTTCCGGGCTGTGTGTTTATGGCAGGTAGGTGAGGTAGTAGTTCCACATACCTGCCACTGCCATAAGGTGTATTGGTTTCCCCTTATTTACCAGCTTGGCCTTTCTAGGCTCCTGTTCCTCCGTGTTCTGGAGGAACAGGTAGTCTATCCAGCTCCTAGCCTAGGGACCTGCGGAGGGATAGTAGGGACCCGAGGTTCCAGCGCATGGGTCCTCCTACCCTAAAGGTCGGCCCATGCAGGTTAGGAGTTAGGGTCAGATCAGGGAGACTTTAGGAGGTGACCTGCTCCCTGATCCTGTGGTCCTGGCCTTGCAGCGACCCAACATCTACGGGTACCGCACGGCTGGGGGTTTCCCCCACCGCCAGCCGTGACAACTGGAGACCATATCTCCAGAAGAATATTGATACTTTGGAGAGAGTACAGAGAAGAGCTACTAAACTAGTACATGGATTGCAGGATAAAATTTACCAGGAAAAATTAAAGGACCTTGACATGTATAGCTTGGAAGAGAGACGAGACAGAGGGGATGTGATAGAAACCTTTAAATACATAAAGGGAATCAACAAGGTAAAAGAGGAGAGAACATTTAAAAGAAGAAAAACTGCTACAAGAGGGCATAGTTTTAAAATAGAGGGGCAAAGGTTTAAAAGTAATATCAGGAAGTATAGGGCAGACTACAGGGTGGGCCATTTATATGGATACACCTCAATAAAATGGGAATGGTTGATGATATTAACTTCCTGTTTGTGGCACATTAGTATATGTGAGGGGGGAAACTTTTCAAGATGGGTGGTGACCATGGCGGCCATTTTGAAGTCGGCCACTTTGAATCCAACTTTTGTTTTTTCAATAGGAAGGAGGGTCATGTGACACATCAAACTTATTGGGAATTTCACAAGAAAAACAATGGTGTGCTTGGTTTTAACGTAACTTTATTCTTTCATGAGTTATTTACAAGTTTCTGACCATTTATAAAATGTGTTCAATGTGCTGCCCATTGTGTTGGATTGTCAATGCAACCCTCTTCTCCCACTATTCACACACTGATAGCAACACCACAGGAGAAATGCTAGCACAGGCTTCCAGTATCCGTAGTTTCAGGTGCTGCTGTGAAGATACGAGATGTGCAGCACCTGAAACTACGGATACTGGAAGCCTGTGCTAGCATTTCTCCTGTGGTGTTGCTATCAGTGTGTGAAGAGTGGGAGAAGAGGGTTGCATTGACAATCCAACACAATGGGCAGCACATTGAACACATTTTATAAGTGGTCAGAAACTTGTAAATAACTCATGAAAGAATAAAGTTACATTAAAACTAAGCACACCATTGCTTTTCTATTGAAAAAAAACAAAAGTTGGATTCAAAGTGGCCGACTTCAAAATGGCCGCCATGGTCACCACCCATCTTGAAAAATCCCCCCCCCCCTCACATATACTAATGTGCCACAAACAGGAAGTTAATATCACCAACCATTCCCATTTTATTAAGGTGTATCCATATAAATGGCCAACCCTGTAGATGTGCCAAATGGTTCTTATCTGCTAACACACATTCTATGCTGTTCCACCTTCCTTTTGAGGATGCCCCACAGATGCTCAATAGGGTCTACTTCTGGAGACATGCTTGGCCAGTCAAGCACATTTTCTTTCAGTTTCTTTAGCAAGGCAATGGTCATCTTGGAGGTGTGTTTGGGGTCTTTATCAGTTTGCAATACTGCCCTGTGGCCCAGTTTCCAAATGGAGGGGATCATGCTCTGCTTCAGTATATTACAGGACATGCTGGCATTCATGGTTCCCTCAATAAACTGTAACTCCCCACAGCCGCCAGCACTCATGCAGCTCCCAACTATGATACTCCCACCACCATGCTTGACTGTATTCAAGACATACTTGTCTTTGTTCTCCTCACCTGATTGCCGCCACACACGCTTGACACCATCTGATCCAAATAAGTTCATCTTAGTCTTATCAGACCACAGGACATGGTTCCAGTAATCCTGCTTGTCTTCAGCAAACTGTTTGCAGGCTTTCTTGTACATCATCTGTAACATCCCGAAGTATGTTACTAAACTCTCTTTCCCTGCTACAACATGTTAAGTGTAATTTCATTGTCCGTCTATATAATGATATCGTCATTATTGTCATTTAATGTATTTCTAGGCCTGTTTTATATTATGCTTTAATTTCCCTGTACACCAGCAGGTGGCAGCAATGTGTGATCAGGTCCATAGCCAGTTTAGTATTGCTAGACTGGAATAGTTCATTCCAGTTTTAGTTCCCCTCCTCTGTGAGCAGAAGTGGGCTGGTCCCATGTCCTGTTTCATGGGGAAGAGAAGGAAGTTAAGTCAGTGTACCAGCTACCCCCGCTTGGGATAGGCTGTGTTAGTAGGAGCTCCCAGAAACAGGGATCCCAAGACAGGATCTTGCCTCGGCTGGGCCCAAGATCACTCTTCCCAGCCTGAGCCATCAGCCTCAGCTGGTTGACAAGAAAAGCAGCCATCTGCAGCCTCCAAGAAGAAGCATTCCCTGTGAGCCAAGCTGCGAGTACATATCCAGAGACCAGGAGAAGCCAAATTCCTCCTCAGCTAGTCAGGCCCATACTAAGCAGAAGACAGACAGAGCAGAAGATAAATACCTGCCAGATTCTCCAGGCACATAGTATAGGAGCAGAAGAGATACTGATCCCTGCCATACATTGCCTATACCTGCTGGGACCTAAAGACTTATGCTGTTACTCGTATGGATTACTGCTGCTATTTAGTAAAGACAAGTTGGATTACATCTCCAGTCTGGATCTCATTTACTATTACCAAAGTTCATCAGTTACTCCTATTAACAACACTCATTTTATTGCAAGTGAGCCAGGATCCAGGAGTCCAGCTGTACCAAGGTAGAAGACACCGTTGACATTACACAGAGACATTATCCCCCTCTGGCATTGCTCACCTGGTACGTGAGTTATAACATCTTAAAGGGCCCTGCAACAGTACCTGCGCAAGCTGCAATTGGCATCACAAACAATTCATAAACATATATACACATATACTGACCCACTGCATCATTGGCCATTGTACCAGTGTCCTTGCTCATTGCACATCTTTAGAAGAGGTCTTCTGGGTCGACAGCCATGCAGACTAATTTGTCAAAGTGTGTGGCGTATGGTCTAAGCACTGACAGGCTGACCCCCCCACCCCTTCCACCTCTGCAGTAATGTTGGCAGCACTCATATGTATATTTGGAAAAGACAACCTCTAGATAGGACGCTGAGCACGTGCACTTCACTTCTTTGGTCGACCATGGCAAGGTCTGTTCTGAGTGGAACCTGTCTTGTTAATCCCGTCTATGGTCTTGGCCACCGTGCTACAGCTTAGTTTCAGGGTGTTGGCAATTTTCCTATAGCCTAAGCCATCTTTACATAGAGCAACAATTCTTTTTTTCAGATCCTCAGAGAGTTCTTTGCCGTGAGGTACCATGGCAAACTTCCATTGACCAGTATGAGAGAGCGAGAGAGCGATAACACCAAATTTAACACACCAGCTTCCCATTCACACCTAAGACCTTGTAACACTAATGAGTCACATGACACCGGGGAGGGAAAATGGCTATTTGGGCGCTAGCAAACTCCATACCCAAGAAAGTTAAGGTGGTACTGGAAAATAATGGTGGCCACACAAAATATTGACACTGTGGACTCAATCTGGCCATTTTCACTTTAAAAAGTCCAAGGGGCTGGACATTCTTTGAAAAAAAAAAAAAAACTCACTTTTGTTTGCTCATCCGCGTTCCAGCACCATGGCTCCCATCCGTGTACGGTGTTATGTACCTTTGAAGTGCACGTCACATGTCCATGTGCCTGGATTGAAATCTATGGCAGCTCATAGCTGGTGTAAATGATGATAAATGTGTGGAGCCCTGCCCTCATCAGGACCCCTTTTCAGAAAGTGGTTAGCACAGTACAGAAATGCCACTTGCGCCTAGATTTAGTCCCAAAGGCATTGAAAAGTCACAATCCCATTGGTTTTTGGCTTTTTTTTACACTGGAAAATTGGCATAGGGGGGGTGATTAATATCCCTCATAAGATTTCTGTATGAAAAGCATGGTAAATTGCTAAAATCTCTAACCGTGGGTACAGACAACCTGCATTTTATCAACTAAATGGGTTTAGAAGAATGCAGGTAAGATAGGACTAGTGATGAGCGGGAGGTGCCATATTCGATTTCGCGATATTTTGCGAATATTCGATTGAATATTCGTGTTATATTCGTCTAAATCGAATATTCGTAATTATTCCAATGATCGCAAATAATATGCGATTTCATTTTAATATGTGTATTTTACGAAATTTTGAAATATTGCTCTAACTTTGTCTTTTAGAATATTACGAATATTCTAAAAGACGAAGTTAGAGCAATATTAAGAATATACGTAAAAAGTTGAAATCGCAATGCGATTAATATAACTCAAAGTAATCGCATGGCGATTTCAACTTAGCATTGCTATATTCCATATTAGGCTAGAATTAACGAATATGGAATATAGCAGTGTTAATTTGAAATCGCAATCCGATTAATTCAAGTTATAATAATCGAATTGAAATTTCAACTTGAAAGTGTTATATTCCATATTCGTTAATTCTAGCCTAATATGGAATATAGCAGTGCTAAGTTGAAATCGCCATGCGATTACTTCGAGTTATATTAATCGCATTGCGATTTCAACTTTTTACGTATATTCTTAACCACCTCCCGACCGCCTAACGCACCGATGCGTCCGGGAGGTGGTTGATTTACTCCTCCTGGACGCATCGGCGCGTCATCTCGCGAGACGCGAGATTTCGTCACAGCCGGCCCGCGCATGCGCATCGCGGGCCGGCATTTCGTCAAGGAGTATTTTGTCAGCAACCTGCCAACCAATGATCGCGGCTGGCAGGTTGCTGATTAAAAAAAAAAACAATCAGAGTGCCAGATAACAGATCATATTAGTAAATATGATCTGTTATATGCAGGTAATATAGAATGGAAAGAAATAGCGGCACTCACCAGTGTGGTCAAAGTTTGCAGCTTTATTGTGATCCACAAAAACATCAGGCAGTGGTGGAGAGGCAGTTCACAGCACGCACAGGTCAGCGGCGGCCGTTTTGCGCTAAATGCGCTTCATCAGGCTGAACGTCGATGCGTGCTGGTGCACGGCTCCTTTTTAAGTGCCGGCGTGAGCTGCTGTCATGGAAACTGACAAATCAGGTCACGTCCGCACTGGGGAGATAATTAAAACAGCGTATATATTAAAACAGTGTACAAATAATGCGTATGCAATAGCCAAAGAAGGCGCACATGTAGAACACAAAAAAGGGGGGGGGGGAAGTGGAAACCCTGCATATTTGGGATATTACAAAAACGGACTTAAATCATTTCTATCATTGAGTCCTAATTCCCCCAGGGCTCCCGTACGCAATACCCATTTTGCTTCTCTCTGTAGCAAGAGGCGGTGTCTATCTCCCCCTTGAGGGGGCGTGGACACGACTTCCAACCCGGAAAAAGAGATACACTTCGTGTCACCATTATGCGCACTTCTAATATGTTCTATCAGTCTCGGGCAACCTTTGCCGGTTTTGATAGAATTAAAGTGTTCTCTTATCCGTTCGAAGAGGCATCTAATGGTTTTACCGATGTAAAACCGTCCACACGTGCACAACAATAAATAAACTACATAGGTACTCCGGCAATTAATAAAAGTATTGACTTTATGCCGAATGCCGGCAAATTCAATAATCTTTTTCTGCGGATTATTGGTGCAAAGTCAACAGTTTCCACATCTGTAATTACCATTAGGTTGATTACTTGTGAGCCAATTTTTACTGCTATCTTTTTGGAGCCTACTTCTGACAATTTTGTCTTTAACCGTGTGACTCCTTCTAAAGGAGATAAGGGGTCTCTGTCCTGTCAGTTCATTTAGAGTTGCGTCCCTCCTTAAAACATCCCAGTTTTTAAATATGACTGATCGGATGTGGTCAGCCATAGGGCTGTATTTAAAGGAGAACGCAAATCTGCTACTTTTTACTAAATCTGCACCTTTTTCCCTTTTCCGATTCTCACCCCTCAAGAGATAATCTTGTGAGAAATTTTCCTCTACTTTTTCCATATCTTTGTTGAGTGTATTTTCAGGGTAGCCTCTCTTCATTAGACGTTGTTTGAGGTCATTCGCCTGTCTACGGTAACCACTATCTCTGCTGTTTATACGTCTAAGTCTAATGAATTGTCCGTATGGAACAGCTTTTTTGACACTCTCTGGATGGAAGCTGTCGTGGTGGAGCAAGGAGTTGGTCGCCGTGGGCTTACGAAAGCCCTCCGTGACCAACTCGTCGCCTTCCACCAAGACAGCCACATCCAGGAATTGCAGTTTGTCTCCCCCAAAGTTCACCGTGAAGGTCATGCCCATGTCATTTTTATTCATATAATCAACGAAATGATTGCACTCTTCCTCTGTACCTTCCCAGACTATGAATATATCGTCTACAAACCGTAGATATGTCTTCAATTTAGATAGAAAGGGATTGTTCACAGAATAAACATACCTATCCTCTAGTCTGGAAAGGTACATATTGGCGAAGGTGCAGGAGACGGGGGTCCCCATAGCCGTGCCGAGTTTTTGTCTGAACCACTCGCCATCAAATTGGAATATATTGTTGGTTAAAACAAATTTGAGCGCCTCCCCTACAAACTCACAATATATAGGGCTCTTACCCAGGTTCGCCACGATGTCAAGGACAGCCTCTACATCGGCATCATGAGGGATGCGGGTGTAGAGGCTCTCCACATCGAGGGATACCAAATGATAATTCTTCTGCCAACAGATTTCTTTCAGGGCCAATAAAAAATCATTGGTGTCCCTGAGGTAGGCGGGGGCGCTACTGAGTACCGGTCGCAACAGCCAGTCCAGATACTTAGATAGAGGCTCAGTCACTGAGCCAATCCCCGCGACGATAGGACGTCCCGGGGGGTGGCTCAGCGACTTGTGGATCTTCGGAAGAAAATACCATGAGGGTTTGGCTGGTGAGAGCGGGACGAGTTTTTCCAACAGGTTTTTAGGTAAAAAACCAATCCCTACATATTTCTTGACGGGGGATTGTAGCGACGACTGGGTATTCGGCAAGGGGTCCCCCCGTAACCTTTCATATACCCCAGTATCACCCAATTGTCTATGGGCTTCGTTGACATAAAATTCTCTGGACATGAGAACTATGTTGCCCCCCTTGTCCGCTGGTTTCACTATTATATCCTCCTGTGAACGTAGCCATTGTAGGGCTTTTTGTTCCTCGCTAGTAATGTTGGGTTGGGCGGTGGAATATATTACCGCTTTAATATCCCTCATGACTTGGTATTGGAAGATATCAATGCTACTCCCAGCGGGCATAGGGGGGCAAAAAGTGGATCTAACTCCACCACTAAATGGTACGACGGACGCATCGCAAGGGGATGCCTCAGTGGTATCCATTCCAGTTAGGAATGCTAGGCAGGCTTGTTCCTCTTCACTCAATTTATTAGATATTTGGAAGGCCCCAGAGTCCATCTGAAGTGGTACTTCTCCCAATGTTGTGGCTAACTTCTGTGGGGTGTCTTTGAAGAGCTTGTGCAGATAAAGCTTGCGGGTAGCTTTGAACAGATCGACCTCAAAGGTTGTTGGATCAAATTTTTCGGTCAGGCTATAACCAAGTCCTTTATTCAGGATTTTAACACACCCAGGTGGTAACGGATGACCAGATAGATTGATCACTAGATTTTCCTCTGGGTGGAGGAGGTTGTCTACTTCCTCCAGGAGACTTGTTTCTTCTCTCTTCCCGATTTCCTGACACCTGTTGTTTTTCCTGTTCTTTCTCCCTCCTCTTCTGATCCTTTTCCTAAAGGGTCACATGGCTCTCTTGCAGGATTGGCTGGTAGATGGCCGGGATCATCCGAAATACTGGAGTCGGAATCTGTCGTCCAATAGTCATTATTTTGACGTCGAGGGATTTTCTTCCTTTGTTGTCTTTTATTATTAAATCTTTTCCCAGTATTCCAGTTAAAAATGGTGCCGGTGTCATAATCGTGTTTGTCTCTTACAAATTTATCTCTTTTTCGTTCTTTTACCTCTGCTTGTATGACAGTTAATTTTTTACTTAACTTCTTTTCAAAGGCGTCCATTAAGGTTTCAGATAATCTGGATTCCAGCTCTCCTCAGGCTTTATCCAGTTCGTCTTTAATGATGTCATACTCTTTTATATCTCTTTTCAATACGGTTTCTAGTATTTGCAGAGAGAAACTCATGTGCAGTGATTGCCATTCTTTTAAAAACAACTCGTCATGTTCAAACTGTGCAGGAACCTTATATATCCTTAAGCCCCTGGGCACTCTTCCACTTTCTTGATAAGATTTCAGTGATTTAACTGTCCAGAAGAGACGTATCTCTTTATCTGCCAGTTGCGCAACTTTAACTTCAAGTGCGCGAGTGCTTAAATTTTGCAGGGCATCTTTGGCGTTGCACTGTGTGAAAAAATCCTCTGCCCCCTGTCTGCCTTCCAGTAAGGATTGGCTGGATACCTCTGTAGCCATGTCGTATGAATAGTTGCAAAATGGGGATCTAGTGTACTACTGAGCCGGTAGTGTGTAGTGTGCTCTAGCCCCAAAGAAACAGTCCAGAAACAAATGTAGCAAAAACGAGATAGGGGGCGGCACCACTCACGGCGGCTCAGCGTGTAAGCGTACCAGGATCCAATGCAGTATATGGCTGGGGAGGACACACACAGGCGGCGGTGCTCAGCTGTGAGAGCGAGATTCAAGTTGCAGGTAATATAGAATGGAAAGAAATAGCGGCACTCACCAGTGTGGTCAAAGTTTGCAGCTTTATTGTGATCCACAAAAACATCAGGCAGTGGTGGAGAGGCAGTTCACAGCACGCACAGGTCAGCGGCGGCCGTTTCGCGCTAAATGCGCTTCATCAGGCTGAACGTCGATGCGTGCTGGTGCACGGCTCCTTTTTAAGTGCCGGCGTGAGCTGCTGTCATGGAAACTGACAAATCAGGTCACGTCCGCACTGGGGAGATAATTAAAACAGCGTATATATTAAAACAGTGTACAAATAATGCGTATGCAATAGCCAAAGAAGGCGCACATGTAGAACACAAAAAAAGGGGGGGGGGAAAGTGGAAACCCTGCATATTTGGGATATTACAAAAACGGACTTAAATCATTTCTATCATTGAGTCCTAATTCCCCCAGGGCTCCCGTACGCAATACCCATTTACAAAGCTGTTCCATACGGACAATTCATTAGACTTAGACGTATAAACAGCAGAGATAGTGGTTACCGTAGACAGGCGAATGACCTCAAACAACGTCTAATGAAGAGAGGCTACCCTGAAAATACACTCAACAAAGATATGGAAAAAGTAGAGGAAAATTTCTCACAAGATTATCTCTTGAGGGGTGAGAATCGGAAAAGGGAAAAAGGTGCAGATTTAGTAAAAAGTAGCAGATTTGCGTTCTCCTTTAAATACAGCCCTATGGCTGACCGCATCCGATCAGTCATATTTAAAAACTGGGATGTTTTAAGGAGGGACGCAACTCTAAATGAACTGACAGGACAGAGACCCCTTATCTCCTTTAGAAGGAGTCACACGGTTAAAGACAAAATTGTCAGAAGTAGGCTCCAAAAAGATAGCAGTAAAAATTGGCTCACAAGTAATCGACCTAATGGTAATTACAGATGTGGAAACTGTTCACTTTGCACCAATAATCCGCAGAAAAAGATTATTGAATTTGCCGGCATTCGGCATAAAGTCAATACTTTTATTAATTGCCGGAGTACCTATGTAGTTTATTTATTGTTGTGCACGTGTGGACGGTTTTACATCGGTAAAACCATTAGATGCCTCTTCGAACGGATAAGAGAACACTTTAATTCTATCATAACCGGCAAAGGTTGCCCGAGACTGATAGAACATATTAGAAGTGCGCATAATGGTGACACGAAGTGTATCTCTTTTTCCGGGTTGGAAGTCGTGTCCACGCCCCCTCAAGGGGGAGATAGACACCGCCTCTTGCTACAGAGAGAAGCAAAATGGGTATTGCGTACGGGAGCCCTGGGGGAATTAGGACTCAATGATAGAAATGATTTAAGTCCGTTTTTGTAATATCCCAAATATGCAGGGTTTCCACTTTCCCCCCCCCCTTTTTTTGTGTTCTACATGTGCGCCTTCTTTGGCTATTGCATACGCATTATTTGTACACTGTTTTAATATATACGCTGTTTTAATTATCTCCCCAGTGCGGACGTGACCTGATTTGTCAGTTTCCATGACAGCAGCTCACGCCGGCACTTAAAAAGGAGCCGTGCACCAGCACGCATCGACGTTCAGCCTGATGAAGCGCATTTAGCGCGAAACGGCCGCCGCTGACCTGTGCGTGCTGTGAACTGCCTCTCCACCACTGCCTGATGTTTTTGTGGATCACAATAAAGCTGCAAACTTTGACCACACTGGTGAGTGCCGCTATTTCTTTCCATTCTATATTACCTGCAACTTGAATCTCGCTCTCACAGCTGAGCACCGCCGCCTGTGTGTGTCCTCCCCAGCCATATACTGCATTGGATCCTGGTACGCTTACACGCTGAGCCGCCGTGAGTGGTGCCGCCCCCTATCTCGTTTTTGCTACATGATCTGTTATATGGCTGGCCTGCTCCTCTGCTGGTTCTTTTCGTCGGTTGGATCCAGCAGAGGAGCAGGCTACACAGTGAGTACACCAACACCACATACTAGCCCCAGATCACCCCCCTGAACCCCAATTAACCCTTTGATCACCCCTTTGATCGCCCCTGTCAATCACTAGTGAAATGAAAAAAGTGATCAGTGCAAACTGTCACTTTTTTTTTCACTGGTATTGACCGTTAGGTTTTAGGTATAGTTTAGGCCCCTTGGTTAGGTAGTTTAGGGATCAGTTAGCGCCCACCTCACCGCAGTCACTGATTCGCTGATTAGCGTATCGCTAATCAGCATTTGTACTTTTATAGTATCTGGAAGTGATCAAAACTGATCACGGTCAGATCTATAATTGTATTAGTGTCACTTTAGGTTCGCCCTCCACCCAAAACGCAGTGTTTGCCCGATCAGGCCTGATAGGTCGCCCACACATGCGTTCACCCACGCCCGCCCCACCGCAGTGACCAAAAATATTTTTTTTTGATCACTGCACATTCACTTTACACGCGCTGAGGCGATAAAAAAATCAGTTTTGATATTTTTTATCAACCGCAGCGGCCTCCGGTACTTCGCTAGCCTCCCATTTGTAAGACAGGCTTGCTTTTTTTTTCTTGGGTAGTCTCAGGGAATACCCCTAAATTTAGTTGCCCACATGTCAAACAGGGGGTATTCTTCTGAAGAGGCCTACAGGCTTCTGACCCAGTCGGATGAGGAGTGGGAACCCTCATCTGATGAATCTAGCGGGTCAGAATACGAACCTGTAGAAAGCAGTGGCCCTCTGACCCAAAGTTCGGACGAGGAGGCTGAGGTCCCTGATAGCACCAGGCGTACCCGGCCCCGTGTCGCTAGACCGCAGGTTGCGCAGGATCCGCTTCAAGAGCAGCAGAGTGGGGCTGGTGCTGTCGGATTACGTGGTGAGGCATACACCAGCAGCGCAGCCCTTCCTGGACCTAGTACCAGCACTGCCGTAGAACATGGTGAAGTAGCGAGCACCAGAAGGGCAGTTGAAGCTGGTACGGTGGCACGTGCAGTAGTGACCCCGTCGCAGCCACCGCAAAGACGTGCCCGTAGAGCCCCTAGAATCCCTGAGGTGCTGGCAAACCCTGATTGGCAGTCCCCAACTTCAGCCGCACCTGTAGTTCCCCCTTTCACCGCCCAGTCTGGAGTTCGGGTTGAGACAGCTCAGATCGGTTCGGCCCTGGGATTTTTTGAGCTGTTCTTGACTGCGGAGCTCTTAGACTTAGTTGTGGCAGAGACAAACCGGTATGCCACACAATTTATAACCGCTAACCCGGGAAGCTTTTATGCCCAGCCTTTCCGGTTGAAACCAGTCCAAGTTTCCGAAATTAATTTTTTTTTGGGCCTTCTCCTCAACATGGGTCTAACTAAAAAGCATGAATTGCGGTCATATTGGTCCACGAACCCAATTCATCACATGCCCATGTTCTCTGCTGCTATGTCCAGGACACGATTTGAGACCATCCTGCGTTTCCTGCACTTTAGTGATAACAGCACCTCCCGTCCCAGAGGCCACCCTGCTTTTGACCGGCTCCACAAAATTCGGCCCCTCATAGACTATTTCAACCTGAAATTTGCAGATATGTATACCCCAGAGCAAAACATCTGCGTAGACGAGTCCCTGATACATTTTACCGGGCGCCTTGGCTTCAAACAATACATCCCAAGCAAGCGCGCCCGGTATGGGGTCAAATTGTATAAGCTTTGTGAAAGGGCCACAGGCTATACCCACAAATTTCGTGTCTATGAGGGAAAAGATCAGACCCTGGAGCCGGTCGGTTGCCCTGACTACCTGGGGAGCAGTGGGAAGATAGTCCCTTCCAGGTGGACCAACCGATCGACTAACTGCAGCACTGATGTTCATTCTGACAGAAGCATTGCGCTGCTGTCAGATTACACGCAAGTCGGTGTATGCAGCGCTGCAAGACGAGATTTCTACTCTGCAGTAACAGATACGCTTGCCGAGGCATACGAGCTGAGGAGGAGGCGGTGTTCCTATGCTTTGGCAAAACTTTGTCGCAAGTTAGTGGAATATGAGACTTTGTAAGGAAAAAAAATAAAATAAAAAAATCATCATTTTCCGCTAACTTGTGACAAAAAATTAAAAATTCTAGGAACTCGCCATGCCCCTCATGGAATACCTTGGGGTGTCTTCTTTCCAAAATGGGGTCACTTGTGGGGTAGTTATACTGCCCTGGCAATTTAGGGGCCCATATGTGTGAGAAGTACTTTGCAATAAAAATCTGTAAAAAATGACCGGTGAAATCCAAAAGGTGCACTTTGGAATGTGGGTCCCTTTGCCCACCTAGGCTGCAAAAAAGTGTCACACATCTGGTATCGCCGTACTCAGGAGAAGTTGGGGAATGTGTTTTGTGGTGTCATTTTACATATACCCATGCTGGGTGAGAAAAATATCTTGGTCAAATGCCAACTTTGTATTAAAAAATTCGAAAAGTTGTCTTTTGCCAGGATATTTCTCTCACCCAGCATGGTTATATGTAAAATGACACCCAAAAACACATTCCCCAACTTCTCCTGAGTACGGCGATACCAGATGTGTCACACTTTTTTGCAGCCAAGGTGGGCAAAGAGGCACATATTCCAAAGTGCACCTTTCGGATTTCGCAGGCCATTTTTTACACATTTTGATTGCAAAGTACTTCTCACACATATGGGCCCCTAAATTGCCAGGGCAGTATAACTACGCCACAAGTGACCCCATTTTGGAAAGAAGACACCCCAAGGTATTTTGTGAGGGGCATGGCGAGTTCCTAGAATTTTTAATTTTTTGTCGCAAGTTAGTGGAATATGAGACTTTGTAAGGAAAAAAATAAAATAAAAAAAATCATCATTGTCCGCTAACTTGTGACAAAAAATAAAAAGTTCTATGAACTCACTATGCCCATCAGCGAATACCTTAGGGTGTCTACTTTCCGAAATGGGGTCATTTGTGGGGGTTTTCTACTGTTTGGGCATTGTAGAACCTCAGGAATCATGACAGGTGCTCAGAAAGTCAGAGCTGTTTCAAAAAGCGGAAATTCACATTTTTGTACCATAGTGTGTAAACGCTATAACTTTTACCCAAACCATTTTTTTTTTTGCCAAAACATTTTTTTTTTATATAAAGACATGTAGAACAATAAATTTGGTGAAAAATTTATATATGGATGTCGTTTTTTTTGCAAAATTTTACAGCTGAAAGTGAAAAAATGTCACTTTTTTTGCAAAAAAATCGTTACATTTTGATTAATAACAAAAAAGTAAAAATGTCAGCAGCAATAAAATTCCACCAAATGAAAGCTCTATTAGTGAGAAGAAAAGGAGGTAAAATTCATTTGGGTGGTAAGTTGCATGACCGAGCGATAAACGGTGAAAGTAGTGTAGTGCAGAAGTGTAAAAAGTGGCCTGGTCATGAAGGGGGTTTCAGCTAGCGGGGTTGAAGTGGTTAATATTGTTCTAACTTCGTCTTTTAGAATATTCGTTATATTGCTCTAACTTCGTCTTTTAGAATATTACGAATATTCTAAAAGACAAAGTTAGAGCAATATTACGAAATTTCGTAAAATACCCATATAGATTGTAATTTAGCTAATATGGAATATAGCAGTGCTTAGTTATAATCGCGATTACTTCGGGTTATATTAATCGCATTGCGATTTCAACTTTTTACGTATATTCTTAATATTGCTCTAACTTCATCTTTTAGAATATTCGTAATATTCTAAAAGACAAAGTTAGAGCAATATTACGAATATTCTAAAAGACGAAGTTAGAGCAATATTACAAAATTTCGTAAAATACCCATATAGATTTTAATTTAGCTAATATGGAATATAGCAGTGTTAAGTTGAAATCGCAATCCGAATAATTCAAGCTATAATAATCGAATTGCGATTTCAACTTACTGCTATATTCCATATTAGGCTAGAATTAACGAATATGGATTATAGCAGTGTTAAGTTGAAATTGCAATTCGATTATTATAACTTGAATAAATCGAATTGCGATTTCAACGTAATTCTCAAATCCGACAGTACATTTTAGTATATGGAGACGTTCCCATGGTGATGGGGACGCTCCATGAGCACGGAAGTCGGCAGAAGCGGCAACGGGCACTGACTGGAGCAGCCAGGAAGCCAGGAATCCAAAGGACAATAAAAAAAAAAAAAAGAATATTCGATTTCGCGAATATATAGAACGATATTCTAAATATTCGCAAAATCTCTAAATTGCGATATTCGAGAAAAAAATTAGCAATTCGAATATTCGCGCTCAACACTAGATAGGACATGCTCTGTGTTCTGCCTATAGAGGAAGGCTAAAATACCACACCCCGTTATACCAGTTTGTTCTAAGCACTGAACAAAAAATGAAACAATAAATATGTAAACTGACAAACAAATAAAGTATGACTAAAGTTACATAATAAAAAAATAAAAATAAAAATTTTAATAATAAAGATGTCCCTATGTCTGTGTTATATCAATTTCACACAAATTAATACCTGTCCCTTTTATATCATCTTTATTTTTATATAATCCAAACAAATGAAGCAGGGGGCGGCACAGTCACAACAGCACTGAGTCGGTATAAGGCAATCATGTAAATCACCAGGCTGGCGAGGAGAGACACGCTCGGTGGTGCGCAGCTGCGAACAGTGGATAGAATGTAACTGAATGTAGGTAAATAGAAGGAGTAAACAGCGGCACTCACCGATCTGCGGTCAAACAGCTTTATTCTTACAAAAATAGGCAGGGGGCGGACAAGTCGAGCACGCAACAACAGCAGTTGTTGCGTGCTCGACTTGTCCGCCCCCTGCCTATTTTCGCTTTATTCTTACAAAAATAGGCAGGGGGCGGACAAGTCGAGCACGCAACAACAGCAGTTGTTGCGTGCTCGACTTGTCCGCCCCCTGCCTATTTTTGTAAGAATAAAGCTGTTTGACCGCAGATCGGTGAGTGCCGCTGTTTACTCCTTCTATTTACCTACATTTATTTTTATATAATATGAGAGAAAACAGTTTAGAATTTATATCACTTATTTTCAGTATCAAAAAAACGAAATCCCTTCTTATACCACCCACTAGTTCCTGGAAGTGAGAAAGAAAAAGAGACCTTACAGTGATGGTGTCATTTGGACAAAGTTCCCAGAATTGGTATTGTTATACACAAGAGAGTGTGGAGATTATTTTGTCACCTACATTTAACTGGTTCAACTGATTATGTTAAATTTAAAATGGGAAAAAAAGGAAGTTTGCCTTTTCCCCTTAGTTCCCCCCCCCCATAAAATTTACTAAAATCGAAGATACTAGTTCTGTGTTGATACCACAATAAAGTCCCATCTTTGCCTCAAAAAATAAATATTCACCTTTAGAATTTGACACTCCAAAAGGTGAATTTTTGTTATGAACATTCAGGTAATCATAAGACCTTGGTCTAGAAAGGGTTAAAGGAATTATCCTAACCTGAAAAGCTCACCCAGGATGCCTGGGCCCCTCATACAGAGAATCCTGATGCCTATGTCCTTTCAGATCCCTCCACGGCACGGCGTGCAGATCACAACATCCGTCGGCACACCGCTGACCTGCTCCCCCTGCATCATGTGTGACGTTACACATGACACCAGGGGGTCAGGTCACCGCAAATATTCTCTATGTGAGGGGACCAGGCATTGTGGGTGGGTTTTCCAGGTTTGGTCAACCCCTTTAAATCCCGACTGATGTTTTGGTGGTCCCCATCTGATGACAATGGCAGTGCTGTACTGACCTGTGACAGCTGCAGTCAGTCTTTGACCTTAGCAGTCATGTGACAAACTTACTGGCAGCACTGGAGCAGCAAGAAACAGTTGACCAGTGTTTTATTTTTTTATTTTTTTTTCTTCATCTAGTTTTATTACTTTACTGTTGGACATCGCCTCTTCTATAAAGATGTATTAACCAACAAACAATGTTGAACCTAAAAATAAGGATGTAAAAAGGGAAAGATTCACTTTACAGGGGATCCAAATCTCCATATATTGTAATTGCAAACATTTTAACTGGCGTAGACAGTGCCAACTACTATTTGTGTGAGCAATGTCTGCATGGAGTGATTCCCCTGTAGGCGGTGAACATGGAATAAAGAAATGCTAATATTCTTTACCACTAATGTATGCATGTGACAAAAAATGATGGGCACAAGGTTTTAATTGCTGTTTGATACCTGAAGACACTGTGTGAAGACAGCGTAGAGGGGATCAGAGTGATAGGGTCCTTGGTTGTGCATAGTTAAATATTCCCTTGTCTGTTTTCCTTTAGAATAATTATTATTTTATTATATGACTTTCAACCCAACAGAAATGTTATGCTTTTGACAGTGTATTCCTAAAGGTAATTTCGGGATCTGGGCCCATTTACAGGTATCACTTTAATGTTAAAATATTTGTTAATTTAAAAAATTAATCAATATCAAGTTGATTAATGGATGGTGTCACCTTGACAAAGAATGCATGTGTAACATTGATACATTGTTATCCTTCTTGTAGGTGCTGTAATAAATACAGGATGACACTTTCCTGATGCACTGATTAAGATATGTGTTATAACAGCAAATAGTTCTGTAAAGTTTTTCCCTTAAAGGGAATGTGTTGGACATGGTTCTAATAATGTGTGCATTTCAATAATACAGGGCTTCCATGTCCGTAGACCAATCAGATGCTTTTACTTGCATTTTTGCTAGTCAGAGGTACTGAGGTTGCTTACATGTAGGCGCACACAGTTTGGTCAGCAAGAAATGCATCTGATGGGACAAAAGGCTAAGGAAATAGCTGTCTCTAAACCTGTGGCACTATACACTATAATATGACTTTTGTACTAAGGGGCACAACCATGCAGGGCCGGTGCTACCATAAGGCAGACCAAGCGGCTGCCTTAGGGCGCACCCTGGGGAGGGTGGAAAAATGTGACATGGAGGGGGAGAAATGTGACATGGAGGGCTGATGTGACATAGGGGGGTAATTTGACATGGAGGGGGAGAAATGTGACATGGGGGGCATGATGACTTACATGGGGGCATGATGGATGGGGGCTGATGGCTGACATGGGTGCTAATGGCTGACATGGGGGGCTGATGGATGGGGGCTGATGTCTGACATGGGGGTCTGATCTTAGGTCTGATTAACATTGGGGGTCTGATTGGGGCTGTGAGCTGAGGTCTGATTAACATTGGGGGTCTGATTGCTGGTCTGACCTGAGGTGTAATGGAAAATATTTTTTTCTTATTATCCTCCTCTAAAACCTAGGTGCGTCTTAGAGGGCGAAAAATACGGTCCTCACACTAGCGATTGTCTAAAGCAGAGAGAAGATACCAGGACCACACAGAGGAGAAGCCAGCTGCTGCAGGTGAGCTGCGATCGGGGGGGGGGGGGGGGGGGGGGGGCGCCAAAATGTAGCTTTGCTTGTGTTGGCAAAAATCCTTGCACCGGCCCTGCAACCATCTGCGCCTAAAATATGCCTAATTTAGGTGTATTTCAGCATAGTAAATGACCCCCTAAATCTCTAATTTAGAAGTCAAAAAATCTGAAGTTATGACTATTTTCTGGATTCATAATTGAAGAGTTACAGCAACTTATTGACAAATTATTACTTTCTTCAAGATCAGTACCTCAAAACTGCCCCAGTATGGCAATTCTAGGTCAGTTTCTAGATACAGTATGTATTATGTTCAGTGTAACTCTATCCCAAATATTTTTTATTTTTTATTAAGTAATCTTTGTTAACAATTAATGTTTCTCCGCCATCATTATACTCAGAGACACAATATTATAAAACTTACTGTAGGAACTAACTCGTTAGCAATGATCAGCTCAGTTTGCTTCAGTCAGGAGCAATGTGTTAAGAAGCAGGGTGGGACCAAAAAAAACCTGACTCAAGCAAGTTGGAAGGCTCTTTTTTCAGTACATCTCCACACAACAAGGAATGGAAATCTCTCTCTGGGATAGTGGGCAGATACATAAATTGTTTCTGTATGCTTTTGGTGGCCAACTAAGGCTACTTTCACACTAGCATTTCTATTTTCCGGTATTGAGATCCATCAATGCTTCAGTTTTGTCCACATTCATTGTCAATGGGGACAAAACGTAACTGAACAGAACAGAATGCTCCATAATGCATTCCGTTCCGCATGCTGCAGTTTGCTTTCCGTCCTGGGATGTGGAATGTTAAAGAAGTACCCAACTTTCCTGCGACTCCATTTTACAGAGAGACTTTTGTGTTAAAATTTATGTGTACGCCATAAGAAAATGGTGATGAGCTTTAACTTAAAGACAAAAGAAATTAGCAAATGTGTGTTACGATAAGATAAGCTGAATACGTGCTAAATATCCAGTATGCATTTTTGCTAAAAAAAATCTGCGATTAACCGTTAGTAGAAAATAGAAAGCTCATAGAATACTAACCAATCAATAGATAGATTCAATTCTGACCAATTAGAAGTATTATTTGTGTACCAGTCAGAAGTTATTATTGGAATATTTGTAAACCAATCATGTCAATACTTTAAGAGGTTACACCCTTGGAATGGGTATAAATAAAGGGCCTAGAACACTCCTAATTTGGGATGCAGGCAGAGTTTTAACCTGTGTGCTGACTTCTGTCATTTTCCTCCGTCGAGGTCATTCACCTTGAGCACGTGGCTTAATCCTCACGTGACTGACCCTAGGTCTGCCATAACGTTTTCTGGTGGAGAATGTGGGCACCACAACAACGCTCCTAGCTGCAGACCCCGATACGGAGACCAGGACCCAGGAAGACCACGGTAAGTAACCCATTGTGTTACTGCCTGTCTCCTGAACTCTGATCGCTGTTCTGCAGTGTGGTGTGTGAATGTGGTGCCTGCACTGTGTTCTTGGTGAGTGTCGCTTAATTCCCCTATATGTGCAAACTGTCTCTAGGCATATGAATGCACGAATATGTGAGTGGCTGAGATAAGCTGAATCTAGGAAGGGTCTGACCCTGCTCCCCCTGAGCCAAGTCGAAAGTCTGGAGCTCGCTGACTGGCTTATCCAGTCTCTGACTCTGGAGGCCTCTGGTTCTGGTGGAGAAAAGGTTGACAGACCTATCTTAGTAGAGGCTATAAGAAGTGGCAGTGTATAAAGCTGGCCAGTAAGATTGGACAGGGGCCCTGCAATTCTTTTTTGGCAACTGAAAAGGTGCCAGAGGTCAGGGGTTGTTCCAATGTTATGTCATGTTGTGTGATTCCACATGTACTGAGTGCCGGCTGATATTGTATGAGGAAGAATTACTGCATCACTGCTAACTCCTGTGCTGCATATTGTATACATGTGTGGATATTATGATACCAATTTTGAATTGGATGGTTGCAGTTATAATAATTTACATAGCAGTGCTTGTGTGCTTCATGTGCCATAGAAAGAATGTAGAGGGGTTTAAGGGGTTTCCAGCGGGTAACCCCAGAGGGGACATGTGAGTTACTATGTGTATGGGCAAGACTATACTGTAGTGTTGCCACCAGTGTATAGGGCTGCCTCAGAAGTTTGTCCAAAGCACCACTGGTAGTTGAGGAAAGTGATGCTGCCTCAGAAGTGTGTCCACAGCACCACAATGTCACGGCGCCGGGGCGTAGCTAACAGCTCATGGGCCCTGGTGCAAGAGTTCAGCTTGGGCCCCCCTTCCCTCAGTGCGTTGTGTGTCTTCTTATGGGGCACAAGGGTCTTTGGGGCCCCTCAGGCTCCTGGGCCCGGTAGCGACTGCTACCTCTGCACCCCCTATAGCTACGCCCATGGGCCGTGGGCGTGCACTCAGACTCGCAGATAACCCACCAACCAGGCTCTGGGCGAGAGACAGGGGAAGGGTCACCTCCTAGCTAATCCCTGACCTCTTTCCCTGCACTGCTCAGCCCACATGTAGACCTTAAAAGTAGGTGTGATGTGTCCCCGTCCCCATAATGTGTGTCCCCTAACTTCCCTGAGATGGCGAAGAGAGGAAATAGGAGCAGCCTGCTCGCACAGAACCTGGATGGGAGAGATGACACAAAACAACCACACTTGAATAACACTTATCTTTCTGAGCTGGAACAGACAGACAACCTTCCTTCCTAGCCTTTAAGACCACAATGATTAGTATTATCCACTCAGGGCATTGGGCTGGTGTGCTATTTAAACTAATGACCCCACCCAGTGCACCTGATGAGAGGCGGATCCAGCACGGCTCCAAAACAAACACTAAACTCGTGCTGCTATCCTCTGCACATCGTCAGAGTGGGGCATGACAGTGGCCCCCCTTCTACGGGTGACCTCCGAACACCCCGGACCTAGGGTTGGACGATATCAAAAATATTCAGATGATAACGATATTAAAAAATTTATCGCGATAACGATATATATCGCGATAAATACCGTTAAAAGAAAAAAACACAAGGAGACGTTATACTGTATGGGGGGCCACAAGGAGACGTTATATTGTATGGGGGGCCACAAGGAGATGTTATACTGTATGGGGGGCCACAAGGAGACGTTACACTGTATGGGGGCCACAAGGAGGCGTTACACTGTAAGGGTGGGCCACTAGGAGGCGTTACACTGTAAGGGTGGGCCACTAGGAGGTGTTACACTGTATGGGGGGCCACAAGGAGACGTTACACTGTATGGGGGGCCACTAGGAGACGTTAAACTGTATGGGGGGCCACTAGGAGACGTTACACTGTATGGGGCCAGCCACAAGGAGGCGTTACACTGTATGGGGCCAGCCACAAGGAGGCGTTACACTGTATGGGGGGCCACAAGGAGACGTTAAACTGTATGGGGGCCACAAGGAGACGTTACACTGTATGGGGGGGGGGCCACAAGGAGGTGTTACACTGTATGGGGGGCCACAAGGAGGCGTTACACTGTATAGGGGTCCACAAGGAGACATTACACTGTATGGGGGGGCCACAAGGAGCGTTATAATAAGGTTTTATGGCCACAGGCCACCATACATGCAGTAATACTTTGCGATATACCTTTACCGCCTCGCTTGTGTGCTCCGATTCTGACATCAGATGCCGGTGGGCAGAGATTTGAATATGGGAGCAAGGAGTAGGGAGAGCCGGGGTGGCCGCTGAGGGAAGTAGTAAGTTTATAATTTCGTCATCAGAGCACACACTAGTGAGACAGCCGCAGGAAAAGTCTCTCCAGAGACACCAGTACTCACACAGGGGATCGCCACATATCCAATAGAGCCGGCACTGGTGGGTGACGACGGTGATGTCAGATGATGGGTGGAGACTTGACTAAGGGAGGCGGAGCAAGAAGGAGCCAGACCAGGAGCGAGAGGAAGTAATGTTACTCAGCGCTATGCAAGGTGCAGGGGTGGGCGGAAGCACGTTTAGAAGCAGTCAGTGCAAAATACTGTGGTATTTAGGAAACGGCAATATCGCCATATTGCCGTTTTTTTAATACCTCGGTATATCGTGATACCGATATATGACCCCCTACCCGGACCAACCGTATCCGGATGGGACCTATGAAAAGCCCTCACCAGTCAGCTGGCGTTGACATCCAACGCCGGAACCCACATCCTCTCCTCAGGACCGTATCCCCTCCAGTGGAAGTCTGCGGAAGATCCAGCCAAAACGCCACAGGATTGATCACCGCAGAAATTTTATACGGACCAATAAATCTTGGACCCAGTTTCCAAGATGGCACTCTCAATTTGATATTCTTAGTGGACAACCACACCAGATCACCCACACACAGGTCTGGACCAGTCACACGTCTATTGTCAGCCATTCGTTTATACCTCTCACCCATCCCCTCCAAATTCCCTTGAATCCTTTGCCAGATGGAGGATAAGGCAGAAGAGGATCTCTCCTCCTCTAACATCCCAGAGGAACTAGACCCAGAAAAGGTACCAAACTGAGGATGGAAACTGTATGCGCCAAAAACTGGCGACTTACCCGTGGACTCCTGCCTACGGTTATTCAACGGAAATTCTGCTAAGGACAAGAATGAGGACCAGTCCTCCTGATTCTCAGCCACAAAGCACCTCAAGTAGGTCTCCAGGTTTTGATTAGTACGCACCGTCTGACCATTCGACTGCGGATAAAAGGCCGAAGAGAATGAAAGTTGAATGGCAAGCCGAGAGCAGAACGCCCTCCAAAACCTGGAGACAAACTGCGTGCCCCTATCAGAGACCACATCCAAAGGAATACCATGCAATTTCAAATATTATCCACAAAAATCTGCGCAAGAGTCTTAGCGTTAGGCAGAGTCGTTAGTGGTATAAAGTGAGCCATTTTACTGAAACGGTCAACTACCACCAAAATCACTGTTCTCCAGGAGGAACTCGGCAGATCCGTAATAAAGTCCATAGACAAATGCGTCCAAGGACGAGACGGAATAGACAATGGAAGAAGTGAACCAGGCGGTCGAGTATGAGCAACCTTTGACCGAGCGCAGGTTTCATAAGCTGACACGTAATTCTCAATGCTCCTATGTAACCCTGGCCACCAGAACCTCCGGGATACTAGATCACAGGTGGACTTACCACCAGGATGTCCAGCGAGAACAGTATCATTAATAGCCGAAAAGGCCTGCAATGTCTCATCCGACCAGACAGAGACATCGGCGCCCTTCTTGGTCATATCAGCAAGAGGTTTTACTATGGTAGAATAATTCAAAATACATTTTCTATAATAATTTGTAAACCCCAGGAACCGCATCAAAGCTTCCGGATTCTCTGGTCGGTCCCAGTCCAGAACCGTCCGGACCTTTTCGGGGTCCATACGAAAACCAGAATCAGAAAGCATGTATCCCAAGAACTGAAGCTCTTGCACCGCAAACAAACATTTCTCCAATTTGGCATATAACTTATTCTCCTGCAGGATCGTCAAAACCTGTCTCACATGATCCTGATGGGTCTTCAGATCAGGAGAATAAATTAAAATGTCATCCAAGTAAACTACTACGAACCTCCCCACCAAGTGATGAAAAATGTCATTGACGAATCGCTGAAATACTGCTGGTGCGTTCGTCAACCCAAAAGGTATGACCAGGTTCTCAAAATGACCCTTGTGCGTATTGAAGGCCGTTTTCCACTCATCCCCCTCCTTGATTCTGATCAGATTGTAGGCCCCTCTCAAATCCAACTTGGAGAACACCTTGGCTTCAACAATCTGATCAAAAAGATCAGAGATCAAAGGCAGAGGATATGGATCCCGGACTGTAACACGGTCCAATTCCGGGAAATCCAAACACGGTCTCAGTGATCCATCCTTTTTCTTACCCAAAGGACAAAACTACTGCCACTGGAGACTTAGATGGTCTAATATGACCAATTGCTAAACTCTTGGCGACATATTTTCGCATTACTTCTCTTTCGGGTTGAGAGAGGTTGTAAAGCCGAGACTTTGGCAACTTAGCCCCTGGAATGAGATTAACAGGGCAATCGTACTCCCTGTGAGGGGGCAGCTCCTGAACACCACTCTCAGAAAACACATCCGCAAAATCCGAGAGATACTGAGGTAAAGCCGTAATGGACACACCATAGATAGATGTGCCAAGACAATTATCCGAACAAAACTCACTCCAACCAATGATTTGTTTTGCCTGCCAGTCTACAATTGGGTTATGTCTAGTCAACCATGGCAACCCCAAAGCTATAGGAGCTGGCAAATCCTTCATGACAAAACAAGAAATAATTTCAGCATGTGAATCACCCACCCTTAAGTGAATACCATGAACAATGTGAGTAAGGCTCCGTTGAGAAAAAGGGGAAGAATCAATTGCAAAAACACGAATCTTGTTCTCTAAAGTGCAAGTACTTAGTCCTAGGTTTTGAAGGAAAAGAAAGTCAATTAGGTTTACCCTAGCACCACAATCAAGGAATACATCAACAAACACATTTTTTGACTCTAGAGCCACTATAGCTGGAAGGAGAAAACGGGAACTGCAGGGAGCTTGCATACCTGTCTGCTCCACTACACCATTCATACTACCAAGTGTGAGGGAAGTTTTTTTTTCTTTTTTCTTTTTCTCTTCCACCTGTGGTTTAACATAAGGACAAGAAAAAATAAAATTACCCCTCTTTCCACAATAGTAACATAGATTGTGCACTTTTCTAAAGTCTCTACTATCAGAATGGCAAGATATCTGACCTAACTGCATGGGTTCCTCCCCTACCCCAGAGTTATAAGTAATATCACCCTGGGCAGCAGGTGAGACTAATCCACACGCAGGAGGGATCCCTTGCACGGAGGGACCCTTACACCTCTCTCTGATACGTCTATCCAACCGTATAGCCAAAGACATTCTCTAGAGTATCCAGGTACTCATGAAAAGCCAGGGCATCTTTCAACCTTTCAGATAACCCCTGACAAAACTGACTACATAACGCGGGGTCGTTCCACCCCGACTCAGTAGCCCATTTCCTAAACTCTATGCAGTAACCCTCTGCAGTATGTTTACCCTGTAGTAAGTTACGCAATTTCGATTCTGCCATCGAGACTCGATCTGGATCATCGTAAATCAATCCCAGGGCTTTGAAAAATTCCTCCACCGAGGGCCAGAGAACCGGGCGGCAGAGAAAAAGCCCAGGATTGCTGATCCCCTTTAAGCAGAGACATGATGATACCAACCCTCTGATTTTCATTACCTGACAAAAATGGACGCAGTCGAAAATATAATTTGCATGACTCTTTAAAGCAGAAAAAATCATCGGTACCCCCTGTAAATATCTCGCGAAGAGCGACTTTAGGCTCCCCACCAATTTGACCTGTACCTGATGCCAGAACCCTCTGACACTGTGTGACTGAACTACGCATAAACCATGCATGCAGTCAACCAGTGCATTAATTGACGCCATCACAAAACCGCAGAGTGATGGCAGTCACAGTATGGCGGATTAAAATACGGCGGGCGTGCACTCAGACTCGCAGATAACCCACCAAACAGGCTCTGGGCGAGAGACAGGGGAAGGGTCACCTCCTAGCTAATCGCTGACCTCTTTCCCTGCACTGCTCACCCCACATGCAGACCTTAAAGGTAGGTGTGATGTGTCCCCGTGCCTGGGCAGAGAAAACCCTAACTTCCCTGAGATGGTGAAGAGGGGAAATAGGAGCAGCCTGCTCGCACAGAACCTGGATGGGAGAGATGACACAAAACAACCAAACTTGAATAGCACTTATCTTTCTGAGCTGGAACAGACAGACAATCTTCCTTCCTAGCTTTCAAGACCACAATGATTAGTATAATCCGCTCAGGGCATTGGGCTGGTGTGCTATTTAAACTAATGACTCCACCCAGTGCACCTGATGAGAGGCGGATCCAGCACGGCTCAAAAACAAACACTAAACTCGTGCTGCTATCCTGGCCGACCTCCCCACATCGTCAGAGTGGGGCATGACACACTGGTGGTGCTGCCTTCGGAAGTGTGTCGACAGCACTGTTGTAATTCACCAGTTGTGTGAATATCCGAATAAGTGAATTACAAGGGGCCACCCATGGGATGGGGGCTGCACAGAGTAAGCATTCCTCTAATTAAAATAATACAATGTGTAAAGGGCAGTGAAGCAACCAAAGACTGTAGACAAATGTTAAAGAAATTAGGAGCAGATGTGAATGGAGCATTGGATGAATCAGTATGGCAGAAATGTCTTACTAATTTTAAGGGGAGGTTGGAGGACCATAACAAATATGACCAGGCTACAATGTGGCATGTTGTAGCCCATGGAATGTCTATGACTGCCCATAAGGCAAAAGACACTGACAAAGGGACTGTGTATGAAATATGGGATGTGATTAAATAGTCAAAAAAAGAATTAACCATCCCTCATGAAGTACGGTCTATTAGCCCCCATAACCCACAAAAATCTCTCTCTTCAACAGCACCACCTCCATATAATGTCCCTGAGGGGTGGATACGTCTTAAGTGTGGACAACAAAACCAAGACTCGAGAGAGAAATGCTCAGCCTGTGGGGGGCCTAAGCCACACTTCCATGTGGGCTTATGCCCACTGGTCAATAAGACCCTCCCCACAATCAGAGCTGGGAAAGTGGAAACGCATGATTATAATGTTTATCGGCCATGGACCAATAGTGAGTTGCTGGCCATGTGTAACAGTTTGCCAGACCCCCGTACTGTTCCCAGTACTTTCCTTCCTAAATTGGAAAGTATCCAGACCGCATATAAAGCCACTTGGCTGATTTGGAGAGTCTTATAGAGACTTATAGGAGGGGAAGTACTTAAGAATCAAATGTTGGCCAAGGCCCCTGGTATTGTCCACGCAGATAAAGTCACAGATCAGTCGGGCCAGGAGTTTATCATGGCCCTCAAACCCTGGGTGAAAGAGCAACAGGAAAATCAGACTGATACCTTTATGATGCAAACACAAGACTCTAAGCAGACTGTAGCTGACTACGCCACAGCTTTAGAACAGCTCTGGCTTGACTATGGGTAAGAGACAGGAGACAGTAAGGACATGAGACTACTAAAATATACATTCATGTCTGGATTAAAAGCACCCATATAGGATGCTGTAAAAAAGGCTCGCCCTGATTGGCGGACCTGCTGGTTCCCTGACCTGGTGGCCATATCAAAGGGAGCTGAGCTAGACTTAGAAAAATAAAAAGAAGCCAATAATGGCTAACCAACCAAACCAAAGGGTGGGTTCCAGAAAAGGTACGTAACTGGGATCAGGTAACATGTTGGAATTGTGGGAAAAAGGGACATTACTCAGTCAAATATCCCCAGAGAGGTCAGGCTACTGCCCAGACCTATCAATGAAGTGATGGCAATCCTGTGAGTTCCCTCAACATTAACTACCACCTTGACACATCCCCAGGTCCACAACTAATTATCACATCCACATGTGAGGACATCAGGAATTCAATTGACCTTTTGGTAGACAGAGGAGCAGCCCATACCCTAATACAAGAAAAATATATGCCTGAGGAGCTTAAAGCCTCAGATTACATCTATTGTCAAGGGGTTGAGGGAACATCTGTTAAACTCCAAATAACTAAGCCTGTTAAACTTAACATTCATGATGCTTTATCTATTTTCATGCATGTGTTGGTAAGTCCATGCAATTTACTTGAGACTGACGTGCTTAGTGCCATGAAAGCATCTGCAAATTTCTCTTCAGGAAAACCCCAAATCACAGCCCCTGTGCCTGAAGAGACTTTGTGTGCACTTATGTCCTTAATGACACTTAGTGCCTCCTCTACCTCTAAATTTAGACCCCCAGACTGGCTGGCTGAAGTCCCATCACAATTGTGGGCGACTTCTAAGACAGACATCGATAGACTACCAGTAACTCCGGTAGTCATGCAGCTTAAACCTGGCACTAAGCCACTATGTGTACGTCAGTACCCACTAAATTCTTCACAGGAAGATGCTATTGCCAATGATCTAAAAGATCTGTTGGGAAAATGGTTAATAATCCCTATAAAAAGCCCCTTCAATACTCCCCTATTTCTTGTGAAGAAGAGACAGACCGTGAAGGGTCATCCTCCAGTCTACCGTACGGTACATGATTTAAGGGCAGTAAATGGTGTAACTGTCATAAATATGCCACAAGTTCCCAATCCACACATGCTGTTAGACCAAGTACCTATAGATGCCACATCTTTTACTGTCATTGTTCTTGCAAATGCTTTCTTCTCTGTCCCTTTACATCAAGAATGCTGGCCCTATTTTGCTTTCATTTTCTGTCACAAGCAATATGCATGGGTCATTTTATCGCAAGGGGCTGCCAATTCTCCTGATATTTTCTCTACTGCTCTACATTCTGTGTTGCAGTCCTGGCAGCCGGCCTATCCGGACACTGTTCTTTTGCAATATATTGATGATCTCTTACTTTGTTGTCACAGTCCTGAACAGTGTAAAGAGGAAACTATATCTTTGCTTATTTTCCTTGCTGAAAATGGTTTCAAAGCCTCCAAAGAGAAGCTGCAACTTTGTAAATCTACTGTGACTTTCCTAGGTCACTGTATCTCTCCAGGAACTAAGCACCTTACACCTGAGAGCGTTAATGCTATTCAGCAACACATCCTGCCGGGAACTCCAAAGGCTCTGTGTGGCATTGTCAGTTACTGTTGCCCCTGGATTAAGGATTGCTCTAAGATGATGCAACCACTATACAACACCAGCATTGGGCGACCCCAATTGCAAACAAAATTTCACATTGTATTGTCATGAGCAAGGGCGATTTGCCTCAGGTGTACTGACACAAAAACACGGGGACCGTATGCGGCCCATTGCATACTATTCTACTAACCTAGATAGTATTGCTAGAGCACTACCAAGTTGTTTCAGAGCTGTTGCTGCAGCCCATGAATTAGTGCTGAAAACAGAAGACTTGGTACTACAACACCCTATTACATTACAAGTACCACATTCAGTTGCTGAACTACTACACACCACCAAGCTGAAACATTTGTCTCAAGCCAGAATCACAAAATATGAGATGATACTACTCAGTCCCCACATTACCTTACAGAGATGTACTGTTCTAAATCCAGCTACTTTGTTGCCAGTAGATTTAGAAGAGGAGGGAGGTAGGAGTAGTAGAAATGTCTGATCCAATTGCAAATCATAACTGTCATAAATTGATTATTGCTGAAACAAAAGGTTTACCAAATGTTACTGAAACACCATTAACTAACCCTGATGCTGAATATTTTGTAGATGGCTCCAGATGGTGGAATGATGAACAAGGATACTTTGTCACCAGGTATGCGGTAATCCAAGATGGTAAGGTAATTATACAAAAGCCACTCCCATCCTGTGCTTCTGCACAGGAGGCGGAATTTAGGGTACTCACTGATGCATGTACATTGGGTAAGGCACTGAGGATAAATTGTTACACAGATTTCAGGTATGCTTTCGGGGTAGCAGATGACTTTGGAGTTATCTGGAAAACTAGAGGATTTCTGACTTCATCGGGCAAACCAATTAAAAATTCAGATGCAGTACAGAGCATCATAGAGGCCCTAGATTAGCCCACAGAGGTAGCCATTATTAAAGTACCAGCCCACATGAACAAAGATGATCCGCAAGCAGTTGGAAATGCTTAAGCAGGCAAAGCAGCCAAACAAGCAGCTGGTCTGCCACTCCTGACAATGTCTTTGCCAACTACACCAGACTTATCGCTCTTGCAAGAACTCCAGGCTCAGATAACGCCTGAAGACAAAAAGGTATGGATGGAGGCAGGGGCCACAAAGGTAGGAGAGCTCTGGCAGCTAAATGGCAAAACATGTTTGCCTCAAAGTTTGTATCCAATGATGGCAAATTTGCACATGGCCCTACTCATTTGTCAAAAGGAGCTATGAGCGCACTAGTGTTAGAACATTGGATTGCCCCTGGAATTCAGACCCTCTTTGAAAAGTTTGTTCAGGGTTGTCTTACATATGCCAGGCATAACCTTGGGAGGTTTGTAAGACCCCCAAGAGACACACTCTCAAACCTTTGTGCCCATTTCAAAGAGTGCAGGTGGATTACATACAGCTACCCAAGGTGGGCACATATGAGTATGTCCTTGTAGCCATTGATGTATTCTCAGGATGGCCAGAAGCTTGGCCAGTAACTATGGCTATGGCCAAAAACATTGCTAAAAAAATATTGTCAGAAGTAGTCTGCAGCTATGGGAATCCAGAGATGATAGAGTCAGACAGGGGTACTCATTTCCCTAGGGGAGATAATGGGACACATATTGAAGACCCTAGGGATCACACAAGCGCTACATACTCCAAACAGCATGGAGACACTATAGCGGTGGTCCCAGATGGAATCACCCAGGTGGCACTGGTACGGCGTTTATCACTTTCTGTTCTGTATTAAGTAGCTCCAGGACCTAAGTGGGACTTCGGATGGCGGCGCATCTTTGGCAGGAAGGCAGTGTCCGTCCCAGGCCTCCCATTACTGAAATGTTCATGATTGTGACCAGAGGAGGAGAGAAGTGGGTCTTCCAGGCGATTCCAAGCCTACTCCAAGTGGCTACACTTCCAGGCCGCACCATATTGGTTAAGGGATATGCCATGATTGACATCACTGTCCAACCAATGGACAGCAACACCCAAGATGATGCCCACCTTTCTGATTCCACAACCGAGGACCACAGCTACGCATAAACTTTGAGGCTTATTGCTGATGCTCCTAGCGGTATGGCTGACCTACCGGCTCCTAGAGATTCCAACACAGGAGCAGAAGAGGTACAGTACCAGTGGCGTAGCTACAGGGGTCGCAGCGGTCGCAATTGCGACCGGGCCCCTGAGCCAGGGGGGCCCACGGCCCCCCCCCACCGCCTCCTATTCAAAATCCAGGCCAGGGCCCGCCCCGGGGGCAGTGTGCACGGCGCAGAGCAGGCTGTTGGCCGGGCAGCTCGCTCATGTGTCTGTCATGTCAGAGGCGCGGCCTTGAGTGAGGTCTGACTGAGGGAGGAGGAGCCGGAGGCGTGGTTTCCGCGCATCTCCGGCTCCCAGTCAGACACACTCAGAAGCAGGCGGCAGTGCGGAAGTGCGGTGGCTGGCCGCGAGGTGAGTTAACTGTCTAGTGGTGACACTGACAGTCCAGACTCCAGATAGTGTCTCTCTACTCTGAGTCCTGATCCACACGACCTTCAACCTGCAGCTTGTGCTCATTGTTGATGTTTTCAGTGCTCAGTGAAGCAGAAAATACCACATTGAGGCAAAAAAAAGCTAAATTGCTGCCCATAAAGCCAAGGACCAAAGCAGAGCTGATTCTGTCAACGCAGCAGAGCTTGGTGTTCTCATCTAAATGAACATCATGACAATGTAACCAGTGGCTTTATATAAGAGAGCAAACAAGCTACAGTATCATAAGAAGAAGACAATCTCAACTCTGCTACATCTGCTCTTCCTACTGAGTATAAACCGTAAACCGGCATAAACAAAGCAAACAAGTGCTGGTCCTTCCTGTCCTGGGATAGGGGGTGTAGTAGTGGGGACCGGCTTACGTGGCTTACTGTTTTCAGTATGCCACTGGCCTTAGAGGTGAGGACCCATTTTTGGTGACCAAATGCTACATTTTGCACCCATAAGGTACAATTTCTGGAAGGGTTAGAAAATGTGTCTGAAGGTGCTCATACCAAAGTGATGGTGGAAGTGAGGAGAAGGTGTCAGTGACTCAAACCTCGGCCAAGTCTGTAGCAGAGGATGTGTTGATAAGAGGCCTGTGGGGAGCATTAATATCATAGAGACTTGGGAGTGCGGCTTGTATCAGCACAATGACTACCATCACATGTAACAGGAACCTCAGAGTGCAGATCGCCACCTCTGATAGAGCGCACCAAATGGACTTAATGGATCTCTTCACCCTGAAAATTACCCGATGCTTTCCTCACAAGGGGTGACCCCATCCCTAAAAGCTTCTCTGGAAGAAATGCCTCTCCAAAGAGTTCAGCAATCTGCAAAGATCATCGATCCAGTACAAAAACTCAATAATTAAGAGAGAGAAGAGAGAGCGGCACAGAGGAATAATCTGACTAAAATGTCTTCTATCTTAAGTAGAAGCACAAGAAGCTAGAAGTGAATGTGTAATATATATATATATATATATATAAATAAATATATATATATATATGTTGGTAAGGCTGATTAGTCAGCCTGCATTTGTGGGAGGGGCGGAGGCTCTTCATATATGAGCCACACCCTCACTCACAGGTGTGTGTTTTCAGGTGCACAGCTGCTGCTGGGTGTCATTAGCACACTAGCTTCTCTGGTGGTAGGATTCTTTCTTTGCAGCATGGAGCCAGAATAGAGCTTGTTATTTTGCTCTCTGCTACCATAGCATGCACGCGCCATACTACGTAAGTAGGTTGGGCCGGGGCCGTCTCTCCAGGCCGGTCGGATCCGACTTTGCTGGCGAACGGGAGGCTTCGCCTCAGAATCCGCTACCTCAGGTTTGCTCGTTTGGGCCTAAATACTTCCATTTGCTTTTCATTTTTGGTTGTTGGTAATAAGAGTTGGTTCCTATAAATCTTACAAGTTTCACTTTGCTTCGTTCGTCTCGTATGAAAAGTTTCTTTACAGCAATCCGTCTGAAGTAAGAGTTACCCGGCTGCACCTGACGTCATGTTTGGAGATCGGACGCAGCGTTTATTGTATAGGCCTTTTGCTGTAGCTGTTCCTTGCCATGTGTCTCCCCCCCTACCACCATCTTTAAACTTCATGTATTTCACTTTCGTAAGCCGTGTACCGGGGTGGGCTCCCCAGGATACAGCAGAGTCACAGACATGGAAGCAACACTGACACCAGCTTTATATGCAAGAATATAAACTTTACTTTGGAAACAGTATTAACACAAGTACAAACAGTATAAGTAATACCCCAGGCCCACAATCACCGTCCCTGTCCGAGGGACAGGCCTAGCCCGTTGGCGTACACAGCAGAGCCTACAAGTCGTACTGTGCCGCTATAGAGGACACACCTAACCGTTGGCAGACGCAGCAGAGCCTGCAAGTCAATTACTGCGCTGCAGTCCAGTACAGTAAGGCCTAACAAAGCTATAACCCTATCTAACTAGCTAATACAAGGCCTAGGCTAGTGTCTCGTTACTTTAGGTGCCAAACAGTGAAGTACAATTGGTAATCAGGTGTACTGACCTGCATCCGTTCTGGGCCCTAGGATGCCGCTTACCCAGGATGGCCACCAAGCTCTCAGCAACCGTGCGGCCTTGCTTGATGCTAAGGTTTTCTGTCAATACACTGGAACTGGTCTTCCTGGGACAACCTCTCTTTCAAAGTGCTGTATCCAGACTGGGGACAGTAGATACTCTCCTTCCTTTGAGTGTCCGTTCACTGCCGGACATCTGCAAGCCAGGATGGAATCGGATTCAGCCCCTCACAGCACAATCCTTCCACCATGTCAGATCATCACTTCCTGGTTCACCCAGAAGCATGCTGACTGTGCTGCAAAACAGCGGCCTCTAGTGCCCAAAATGCCAAATGACAGCTCCAGTACAATTTAAACATACATATACAGGCAGAGCTTATCCACAATCTCATACTTTCATGCTCCGCTGTTATCCTGAGCGGCATTTACACTCTCTGCTTTTATTTAATGTCTTATGCTGCATCCGCACGTCTTCACTGTACTGCACTTTTCTACTCTTGGTTCGTATTCACTCAGATTGGTCTCACATTCAAGCTGCGATCACCTGTTGGCTGTTACATCTCATTCCGTCCCCAGCCGACAGCCGGATCCGTATTACATGCCTGTTATTACATGTTGTATACTCTGCTTACAGCCATAGCTGCTACTGTTACTCCGTTTTCATGCTCTGGACGCACCACCCTGGTGTTCCCACCTTGCTCCACTCACAACCAGAGCTGCGGTAATACCAATTTTCATGCTCTGCTTATAACCAAAGTTGTGTTCACACTTCTACTGCTACACCAGGTCGTATACCCCACTCACCAAAGCCGCTTTCCATGTCTGCGGTCACATCAAGTTAATATTCCGTTCACATCCAAAGCTGCGTCCGACTGTCTGCTTTTCACATCTTGTCCTATACTCCTTTCACTACTAGAGCTGCGTCCACGTGTCTGCTTTCACATCACGTCAATACTCTGCTCGCTTTCAGGTTGTATTTACACGTCTGCTTTATACCATGTGCTACCCATACTCAGAGCTGCGCCTATACCATGTTTTTAGGTACCACTCACATCCAAAGCTGCATTCACCCATTTGTTGTTACATCATGTGTTGTACTCTGCTCCCACTCAAAGCTGCATTCTCCTGTTTATTGCTACATCATGGTTTTGCTCAATCTCACCGGGGCAGTCTGCACCCACCGCTCTGGTACCTCTCTCCTGACAAACATAACTGCGTTCTTTTCAGGCTTACGTTCCTTTCCTCGGTGGTCTGTCACATTCCATAGGCCTACTTTCTGTTTAATCCTGGTTCGTATTCACTCAGACTGGTCTCCTTTTACTTCTGGTTCATATTAACTCAGATTGGTCTCCTGCCCCAGTTCACCAAACAGCTCCTCAGCGGAGGTCAGTGGGCCGATAGGAGTACGTTTCCGGCTATGTTTTCACAAGCTGTTCATTTGTTTGTCACGATATGAGACTTCTCTTAGCGAACTTGCAATGCCTCAGGTATTTCATGTTTACGTTTATGGTTCGCGGTGGTTAGTGTTTTATGTACGCACGTGCTTCGGATTACTAATGTCTATATTTTTAACACCTGTCGGCAGTGATGTTCCTTAGGCCACCTTCTAGCCAATCCAATCATTCAAGTCGCTTCATATGCCATCAGGTCCGGCTTACGTTTTAATTACTTAATTTAATTGCTTCAGCCCCATGGCTTCAGGGGTCTGACCAATGGTTGTCTGTCCACCTGTGCAGCTATGCTTTTGAATGACTCATATCTTTACCTGCTTGCCAGCTTATGTTATTAATTTTAGTTAATGTCCGTTATTATCTCCATTTTCTGTCACGCTTCCCTTCGTCTTTTCAGGTCATGCAGTTGAACTATTGGGGTCACCTTCCACGTCGGTCAGGTCTCGTTCCTAACGATATTTCGCCTTGCATGTTATTCAGGCCACGTAGTTTATCTTGGGTATCGCCTGCCACATCGGTCAGGCTCATGGTTTAATTTACGTGCACCTTATTCATGTCACTTTTCATAGTTATAATTCTTAAAAAAAAAAAAAAAACTCGGCCCCATGGCTTCGGGGGCCCGACGACTGCTTCAGCCCCATGGCTTCGGGGGCCCGACGACTGCTTCGGCCCCATGGCTTCGGGGGGGCCGACGTCTGCTTCGACCCCTTGGCTTCGGGGGGGCCCGACGACTGTTTTCAGTCCTGCTGGGCTGATTGCCTGGTTGGTTGTCCATCTGTGCATCTAGGCTGTTTTGGCCCCTATGTATCGCATACATACCTGCTTCCCTAATTTCCTAATAATCCATGTTGATCCATGGCTTCGGGGGCCCGACGACTGCTTCGGCCCCATGGCTTCGGGGGCCCGACGACTGCTTCGGCCCCATGGCTTCGGGGGCCCGACGACTGCTTCGGCCCCATGGCTTCGGGGGCCCGACGACTGCTTCGGCCCCATGGCTTCGGGGGCCAGACGGCTGCTTCGGCCCCATGGCTTCGGGGGCCCGACGACTGCTTCGGCCCCATGGCTTCGGGGGCCCGACGACTGCTTCGGCCCCATGGCTTCGGGGGCCCGACGACTGCTTCGGCCCCATGGCTTCGGGGGCCCGACGACTGTTTTCAAACCTGCGGGGCTGATTGCCTGGTTGGTTGTCCATCTGTGCATCTAGGCTGTTTTGGCCCCTATGTATCGCACACATACCTGCTTCCCTAATTTCCTAATAATCCATGTTGATCGCTCCATGTTGATCCATGGCTTCGGGGGCCCCACGACCTGCTTCGGCCCCATGGCTTCGGGGGCCCCACGACCTGCTTCGGCCCCATGGCTTCGGGGGCCCCACGACCTGCTTCGGCCCCATGGCTTCGGGGGCCCCACGACCTGCTTCGGCCCCATGGCTTCGGGGGCCCCACGACCTGCTTCGGCCCCATGGCTTCGGGGGCCCCACGACCTGCTTCGGCCCCATGGCTTCGGGGGCCCCACGACCTGCTTCGGCCCCATGGCTTCGGGGGGCCGACGACTGCTTTGGCCCCATGGCTTCGGGGGCCCCACGACCTGCTTCGGTCCCATGGCTTCGGGGGGCCGACGACTGCTTTGGCCCCATGGCTTCGGGGGGCCGACGACTGCTTTGGCCCCATGGCTTCGGGGGGCCGACGACTGCTTTGGCCCCATGGCTTCGGGGGGCCGACGACTGCTTTGGCCCCATGGCTTCGGGGGGCAGACGTCTGCTTCGGCCCCTTGGCTTCGGGGCCCGACGACTGTTTTCAGTCCTGCTGGGCTGATTGCCTGGTTGGTTGTCCATCTGTGCATCTAGGCTGGCCCCTATGTATCGCATACATACCTGCTTCCCTAATTTCCTAATAATCCATGTTGATCGCTCCATGTTGATCCATGGCTTCGGGGGCCCGACGACTGCTTCGGCCCCATGGCTTCGGGGGCCCGACGACTGCTTCGGCCCCATGGCTTCGGGGGCCCGACGACTGCTTCGGCCCCATGGCTTCGGGGGCCCGACGACTGCTTCGGCCCCATGGCTTCGGGGGCCCGACGACTGCTTCGGCCCCATGGCTTCGGGGGCCCGACGACTGCTTCGGCCCCATGGCTTCGGGGGCCCGACGACTGCTTTGCTTCGGCCCCATGGCTTCGGGGGCCCGACGACTGCTTCGGCCCCATGGCTTCGGGGGCCCCACGACTGCTACGGCCCCATGGCTTCGGGGGCCCCACGACTGCTTTGGCCCCATGGCTTCTAGGCTGATTTGGCCCCCATGTATCGCTTACATACCTGCTTCCCTAATTTCCTAATAATCCATGTTGATCGCTCATTTTATGTTTTTACCGCAAACTGGTCCTGTTCGCCCTACAGCATTATTGTCATGTCTTACACAGATATTTCGTCTTTCTTTAATTGTTCATGCTTTCGTTCAGGTCCTGCCAGAGGAAGAACAAGTAGGGCAATTCGCTCTAGCATTTTAGTCTCTGATTGTAGTCGATCATATCTTGTCAACCAGGTCCCCACGCAAAGTCTTTGCCTTTTTACCACGACCAGGAATTCATTTTCGCCAGTAGCTTCATTGCATTGCATTCCCTCACTCATGGGAGGGCATAGACAGAATCTTGTATATTATGGCTTCATAGCTTCTTGCCGCACTAACCTCCGACTCCCTACAACCACGTTGAATCGGATTTTGGACAAGGTCCAGCATTTTCTCACGGTAGAAGATTCAGATAGTAGGTCGGTCTTCACGTCTCAAGCGTAAAAATAATTCTCAGGGGCGTACAGTAGAACAAAGCGCGGATAGCTGTTGTCTGGGTAACTATTCAAGGATTCTCTTCCTATCTACATGGTTCTTTTTGGCCCTCATTCCTGCATAGTCTAGGCTGTTAGGTTTTGGTCCCATGATCTCCTGACGCTAGGGCATTGCCAGTACTCGCACTAAAACCAAACTTTACAAGTTTCAGTTGGTTTTTATGATCCATTTCACAACGTATTCTCGGTCCTCCATTCCGCTTTGGTGCAGTATCCGCAATATTGAGCATCATGTCTCTGGCCTTGTCATCCACAAGATGGGTTGTAGGTTTCCTACTGGTCTTGCCTCACATACCCTGAATTTTCGCTCTAGATCCCGGATGCCTTGCAGTTGGCTTGGGGATTAGTTTGTACATGCCATTCAAATTCCTTTTCTACCCTACTTGGCTTGGTTTTTGCCCACTTATAGGCCTACCCACGATCATGGCTTAGGGCACACAACAAGCCATTTAGTCAGGTCAGCTAAGACACGCCTAGCTGGGTTAGGTTGTTCCTGTTTTCTCCCTAGGGTTCTTCGGATACCTCTTGGCCGTAGCCATGACCACAAGTTGGTAAGGCTGATTAGTCAGCCTGCATTTGTGGGAGGGGCGGAGGCTCTTCATATATGAGCCACACCCTCACTCACAGGTGTGTGTTTTCAGGTGCCCCACCCTCCCTCCCTTATCTTCTCATTTCCACAGGGTATGCCCACTTATAGGCCTACCCACGATCATGGCTTAGGGCACACAACAAGCCATTTAGTCAGGTCAGCTAAGACACGCCTAGCTGGGTTAGGTTGTTCCTGTTTTCTCCCTAGGGTTCTTCGGATACCTCTTGGCCGTAGCCATGACCACAAATATATATATATATATATACAGTGCTGCCCATAATTATTCATACCCCTGGCAAATTTAGACTTAGTTACTTTTATTTAACCAGCAAGTAATTTTTTGACAGGAAATGACATAGGTGTCTCCCAAGAGATAATAAGACGATATTGTCGTTGAGAATCCTCATGTATTGCTCTTTTTTCATGGTGCCGTTTACTGTAATTAGATTCCCTGGTCCATTGGCTGAAAAACACCCCCAAAGCATTAGGTTCCCACCACCATGTTTGACAGTGGGCAGGGGCGTAGATATAGGGGGTGCAGAGGTAGCAGTCGCTACCAGGCCCAGGAGCCTGAGGGGGCCCAATGACCCTTGTGCCACATAAGAAGACACTGGTATTATGGAAAGTGCATGCAGGTCAAGTTACACCTCTGGCTGCAGGGAAGGGGTCAGGTCAAGAATTTGGTACGAGGGGGGTTGGGGGTGCCGTTTCAATTTTTGCCTCCCTGGTCATAAAGCACTGAGGGAAGGGGGGCCCAAGCTAAAATCTTGCACCAGGGCCCATGAGACTTTAGCTACGCCCCTGTACAGTACATCAAGGTGTATCCATAACTATGGAGAATGATGCATGGGACAACAATGCTGCATCTACATCCACTTAGATAGTGTGTGCTTGTGTTCCTTGTGTGATTTAATAAAATGTATGAATGCTTAGGAAAAATGACAACTAGTCGACAGACCGGAATCGATGCTTGCATCGCATGGTCTATGCAGCTTATCTGTATACTCTGTGATATATGGGCTGTCTAAGGTGTCATTTGTTTGCTTAGGTAGGTTAATAGTTAGAACACACAAACAATACAATGGAGTCTTCAGATAAAACATCTACTAAGTGAAGAGAAGCATCAGCATCCTCAGAAATTGAAATAAGAGGAGGAAAATATTAAAGAAGTACCCAGCTTTCCTGTGACTCCATTTTACAGAGAGACTTTTGTGTTTAAATTTCACCTGAGAAGTGCTCGGGTTCTCAGGTGCTTGGGTAGAACACCTCGGGATGCTTGGGTGCTCTGTAGAGCACAATGGAAGTCAAGGGGAGAAACAGAGCTTTAAACAAGGCACCCCCTGCTCTGAAGAGTGGAGGGTGTCTGGTTCACAGGAAAAGGTCTGAAATTGATGGAAACACCACTGACATATTGGCGGCTGGGGACAGAGTAATACAGGACGGCCGCCTCCATTAGGCTGCGGAAAGCCTCAGTGTCCACAAGCCTAAATGGCAACATTTCCAGGGCCAGCAATTTGGAAAGGTGCGCATTTAGTGCTATGGTCTGTGGGTGGGTGGGTGGCTGAGTATTTGCACTTTCTTACAAAGGCCTGTGGTATAGACATCTGTATGCTGCGCAGTGGTGTGACCCGCAGACATTGATTGTGGACGCAGGTGCTCAGCCCACCTCTTAGGGTGCTTTGATGCCATGTGGCGGATCATGCTGCTGGCGGTGAGATTGCTAGTGTTCACCCCCCTGCTCATTTTGGTATGGCACAGGTTTCAAATGGCAATTCTTTTATCGCCCGCACTTTCCTCAAAAAAGCACCAGACTGCGGAATACCTACCCCTTGGCAAGGGAGATTGCCGCAAGGGGGTGCTCTAGGGAACAGTTGGGGGCCTGTTTGGTGTGACCCACCTTCTCCCTTTTGCCACCCACTGCCTCTTCCAGCCTGTAGCAGTGCTGGGGATCCTTCCCCCTCTGTACTGCTGTCCTCGCTCAGCTTGCCACCTTCTCAGTTTGGGTCAGTGATTTCATCGTCCACCATCTCCTCTTCCACTTCCACTTCCTCACTCTGGTTATCCTCCTGACTTGTTGACCTAACAACAACCTCAGTTATAGACAACTGTGTCTTATCCTCATCATCAACCTCTTGAGACACTAATTGCGGTTGACTTATTCGCAACTGTGTCTCATCATGATCATCCACCTTGTGAACCACTAATTTCCATTCCCCAACGTCATCTTCTTGTGACTGTGGATGCTCAAGAGTTTGGGAATCAGAGCACAATATCTTCTCATGTTCCTTTTCAAGCAGGCTTGTCGAGAGGCCCAAATCAAGGAATGGCGATAAAAAGAGCTCCTTGGAATATCCGAGCGTAGGATCACTTGTTAGCCAAGACTCTCCATGGTAGAAGGAAGGTGGATCAGGGTGAGGATTCTGTTGACCAGACTCTTGGCTACTGAGACTGGACTTTGTGGAAGACAGGTTGGTGCTTAACCGACTGGAAGCATTATCTGCTGCAATCCAACCGACCACCTGATCGCACTGGTGTGACTTCGAGAGTGGTGTCCTGCGCCGCTCTGCAAACTGGGACATGAATCTAGGTATCGTGGATGAGTGTGTTTCTTGTGCTCTGAAAGCAGGCACAGTTTCTCCGCGCCCAGGGCAGCGGCCTCTGCGTGCACCATCAGCAGTACGCCCACTTCCACGTCCCTTACTGCTCGCCTTCCGCATATTAAATGGTATAAATGCTTGCAATTATGTCACACGTACAGTAACACAGGTTTTGTAAGTGTATGTGCAAATGTCACAGATATTTTTAGGATGTGCACACGTTAAACAGGAGATGTAGCACAGATAATGTCGCTGTCTGCAGCGTCTATGAAAAAAGTACACTGAATGTCACAGATAATTTTAGGATGCGCAAAGGTTATACAGGAGGTATAGCGCAAGTAATTTCTCTGTCACCAGCGGCTAATGAAAAATTACACAAAATGAATGCCACTGATATTTAGGATGCGCAAACGTTATATAGGATGTATAGCGCAAGTAATGTCACTGTCACCTGCGGCCAAACAATTGCTATGGAGTGTCTTGTTTTAAATCTCCCCACGCTAGAGGAGCAACACATACTTGTGTCGCTCCACTGGTGCTGGGAGATTTTGTCAGGCCTGTTCTGGAGACTCTTTTTAAATCTCCCCACGCTAGAGGAGCGAAAAATACTTATGTTGCTCCACTGGCGCTGGTGGATTTTGTGAGGCCTGTTATGGAGACTCTTGTCAAATCTCCACTTGCGCTGGGAGATTTTGTCAGGCCTGTTATGGAGACTCTTGTCAAATCTCCCCACGCTAGAGGAGCGACACATACTTGTGTTGCTCCACTGGCGCTGGGAGATTTTGTCAGGCCTGTTATGGAGACTCTTGTCAAATCTCCCCACGCTAGAGGAGCGACACATACTTGTGTTGCTCCACTGGCGCTGGGAAATTTTGTGAGGCCTGTTATGGAGACTCATTTTCAATCTCCCCACGCTAGAGGAGCGACACATACTTGTGTTGCTCCCATGGTGCTGGGAGATTTTGTCAGGCCTGTTATGGAGACTATTGTTAAATCTCCCCACGCTAGAGGAGCAACACAGGCTTGTGTCGCTCCACTGACGATTGGAGATTTGTTGTTAAATTGTTGTTGTTGTGAGATGTTAAATTTTTGTAAACACTTAAAAACAAAAATATTAAAAAAATTTTTATTTTAAAATATAATTATTTTTAAATAGTATAAATATAAACTTTTTGAACAAAAAAAGGCAAAAAAATGCCCATATGTTGGCCCTGTGGGAGTAGAAGGTTGGGTGGTGGAGGGCCGAACAATGGTTGGTCCCCATTGGTCCTGTTCATGTGCCCCTGTAGACATATAAGTGTGTGTTGGGGCAAGTACGACAGAGGGAGTATGCAATCTGGAGGGGGGGGGGCAGGAGAAGGAGTTGAGCAAGCGTAGAGAGAGTGTTGAAACTGGTTGCAAGAAAGTAATGAGGAGGAGAAGGAGAAAAGTGTTGAGTAAAGTGCTTGGTGGATTGTAATGGGGATGGGGAGGCTGGGATGGGGGCTGAGGAGGTTGGGAAGGGGGTTGTTGAGGTTGTTATGGGGGATAGAGCATAGATGTGGATAGGGCATGGACGGGGGATAGGGCATGGACGGGGGATAGGATGTGGGGCGGTGCTGTACTTGCCACAAGACACTCTCCACCTGTCTTCGGGCCTCAAACAGCTGGTCGGGCCTAAATCGTTCCATCACGGGGAGCAACGATAACCAATTGTGATGCACCGGACCCAACTGCGATGTCAGCACCGCCCCCTCCTACAGGCATCACACTGTGTCCTCCAAAGCGGCAACTCGATTGGCGAATCCCATCAAGGACTTGTAAACCAGCCTTGTGAGATCCTCGTAGTCCTGACGGCTCCTACCGGTCCTCTGGCGACGCATCAATGCCTAAAAGAGTGGTGCATTGTTGAGTCGCCAGAGGGCACAGGTAGGAGAACATTGAGGTCCCGACCAGCTGTTGAAGTGGGACAAGAGGGACCAGCTCTTTGGGGATTTCACGAGGAGGTTCGGGCGCCCGAGTACTGCTTGGTGTGCTGTAAAGGAAACAAAAAATAAATTGTATTTGCAGCTACCACTTCTGCAGGAAGGCTATTCCATGCAACCACTACTCTCTCAGTAAAGTAATAATTCCTGTTATTACTTTTAAACCTTTGCCCCTAATTTAAGACTATGTCCTCTTGTAGCAGTTTTTCTTCTTTTAAATATTCTCTCCTCTTTTACCTTGTTGATTCTTTTATGTATTTAAAAGTTTTTATCATATCCCCTCTGTCTTGTCTTCCTTCCAAGCTATACATGTTAAGGTCCTTTAATCTTTCCTGGTAAGTTTTATCCTGCAATCCATGTACTGGTTTAGTAGCTCTTCTCTGAACTCTCTCCAAAGTATCAATATCCTTCTGGAGATATGGTCTCCAGTACTGCGCACAATACTCCAAATTAGGTCTCATTAGTGCTCTGTAGAGCGGCATGAGCACCTCCCTCTTTCTACTGGTAATGCCTCTCCCTATACACCCAAGCATTCTGCTAGCATTTCCTGCTCTATGACATTGTTTGCCTACCTTTAAGTCTTCTGAAATAATGACCCCTAAATCCCTTTCCTCAGATACTGACGTTAGGACTGTATCACTGATTTTATATTCTGCTCTTGGGTTTTTACGCCCCAGGTGCATTATTTTGCATCAACATTAAATTTTAGTTGCCAGATTTTTGACCATTCCTCTAGTTTTCCTAAATCCTTTTCCATTTGGTGTATCCCTTCAGGAACATCAACCCTGTTACAAATCTATGTGTCATCAGCAAAAAGACACACCTTACCAACGAGGCCTTCTGCAATTTTGCTAATAAAGATATTAAACAATAAGGGTCCCAGAACAGATCCCTGAGGTACCCCACTGGTAACAAGACCATGGTCTGAATATACTCCATTGACTACAACCCTCTGTTGTCTGTCCCTCAGCCACTGCCTAATCCATCCAACAATATGGGAGTCCAAGCCCAAAGACTGCAATTTATTGATAAGCCTTCTATGTGGGACGGTATCAAAAGCCTTACTAAAGTCTAGATAAGCGATGTCTACTGAACCACCGCCATCTATTATTTTGGTCACCCAATCAAAAAAATCAATAACATTAGGTTGACATGATCTCCCTGAAGTAAACCCATTCTGATTTTCATCTTTCAATCCATGGGATTTTAGATGTTCCACAATCCTCTCCTTAAGTATGGCTTCCATTAATTTCCCCACTTCTGATGTCAGGCTTACTGGCCTATAGTTGCCCGATTCCTCCCCACTTTCTTTCTTGTGAATGGGCACAACATTTGCTAATTTCCAATCTTCTGGGATGACTCCTGTTACCAGTTATTGGTTAAATAAATCTGTTAATGGTTTTGCTAGTTCACGGCTAAGCTCTTTTAATAGCTTTGGGTGTATCCCATCTGGCCCCTGTGACTTATTTGTATTAATTTTAGACAGCTGACTTAGAACCTTCCTCTGTAAAGACACATGCATCAAAAGATTCATTAGTCTTCCTTCCTAACTGAGTTCCTTTCCCTTCATTTTCTTTTGTAAAAACTGAACAGAAGTATTCAATGAGGCAGTCAGCTAGTTCTTTATCTTCTTCCATATACCTTCCTTCTTTTGTTTTTAATTTATTCATTCCTTGTTTTTAGTTTCTTTTTTTATTTATGTCTGAAGAATGTCTTATCACCTTTTTTCACTGACTGAGCAAATTTTTCTTCTGTCTGTGCTTTAGAAGCTCTTATAACTTGTTTGGCCTCTCTCTGCATAATCTTATAAATTTGCCTGTCATCCTCTTTTTTTAAATATAATTACTTAAAGTGGACCTGTCATCGGTCCAAACATTGTGAACGAAGTATCATGACACAATGTCACATACAGCGGCGCCCAGGGATCTCACTGCACATACTATCATCCCTAGGTGCCGCTCCGTTCTCCCGTTATGTCCTCCGGTATGTTCGGGGACTTGGTTATAGTAGGAGGAGACTGCCCTTGTTCTGCTGGGCGTCTCCTTCTCCTAAAAACCTCCCAGGCTGTGATTGGCCAGCGCTACAGCCTAGGAGAAGGAGACGCCCAGCAGAACAAGGGCAGACTCTGCTTACTATAACCAAGTCCCCGAACATACCGGAGGACATAACGGGAGAACGGAGTGGCGCCCAGGGATAAAAGTAAGTGCAGTGAGAATCCTGGGCCACAAAGCCAAACCCCTGGTTCAGACACAATTCACCAAGCCATACATTGAATTCCTTAATGCACATCTTCCTGTCATGCTGAAGGTTATGCACAGGCAAAACTGCAGAGAATGAAACAGTTGATGCAACTTCCCGTATACGATTTCCAAGTGTGTGAAAAGCTTCCTTCACCTTTGAAACCTCATTGCAAGCCAGAACATTTGTCCCAAGATGGACAATTACATCCCCCTCCCTTTCCTGCTTTGCTTGCCTAACAATATTAAGGATACATCGTCTATCCCTGCTAGTGGTAGCACCAGGGAGACATCTCACAAAACCATTTTCCTCAAACTTCACACCTCTTATGATAGAATCGCCCACCAACAGCTGCTTACTATCAGTCCTCACCTTCTCCTTTTTGTCTTTGGCTGCAGTCTTGCATACTTTAGACATGAGAGATGATTGTTCCTCACCCACTGTGCCTGAGCCATCCTCCATGTTTCTCTTGTGCTCTGAAAGTGCTGCAAATAAATTATGGAGAGCCACAGACTGTGGGACTTGTCTTATATCCACAACTCTCAGTCTACCAGAACCTGCAGTAACCCAGTGGCATTGCAACATTTCCAGTATTATTATTTTTTATTTTTTTTTAAATCAAAAATGGTTTAGCATTTATATTTTCTTTTTTCTTCAAAGTAGTTTTTTAGAGAAAAAAAGAGAACTTACAGACATAGATAATAAATGTTAATACAATCCTAACACAGTGAAGAACAATGACATTAAATCTAGATCTGTAGATTCTAACCTATTATATTTAATCCCACCCAACCCCCTTCTTTTTCCCCTCCCTTCCTTTCTTGGCTGCAGTAGCTGGTACCCAGAATCCCCCCCCCCCCCTCCCCTTCTACCCATCCGCGAGCTCAACCTGGTGCAATGCAATTGCAATACTCCATGACAAAGAATAGACAGCCCGTTTTGATTCTAAGACAAAATAGTGTATTCACGTACCTCCCCTCCTCCGCGTCTCGGCTTCCTCATAGGACTTTATTTGGGACATAGTCAATCTCCACTCCATGAACAAGGGAGAAGTGGGGGAACCCCATTTTTGAATTATTAGAACCGCTATCAAGCAGCCCTTAAACCATGTTAATTGGTCACCAGGAGAGAAAGAAGTTTCTGGTATATAAAGACCCAAAATTGCATAGACCATGTCCGGAGCAGAAGACTGGGGGGAGTCCCTTTGCAAGGCTATATATACCTTCTCCCAAAACCGCTTTATCGCACTACACTCCCATAGAAGATGAATATATCCAACATTGGGGCTGCCACACTTCTGGCAAAGAAGTTCCTGACCTCTATTCTTAGGAAACTTAGCCTGCATTTGAGGTGTTATAGTATAACCTGTGCAAATTCTTAAACTGAATAAGTCTATAACTGGTTGCAGGTGCTACCTTTTGAATATTTATATATATCTGTGGCCAGGGAAGTCGGGGAGATCTCAATTCCTGTTCCCATTTATGTGTACTTTTAATAGGAGTAACCATGGACAGTGAGTCCCGCAATTTAGAATAAATCTGTTCAATTTTAATCCTATTACCTGAGTGAACAAAACAGTAATCAAAGAATAAATGTTGTTGAGTGATCGTGTCTTTTTTATTAGACGTGGCTTCATAGGCATGTTTTAAATGTGCATACATAAACAAATTTAGAAAAGTGATGTTTGTGAAATTAAAGTCCCCTATGGCTTTAAACTGATCTGCCACAAACAAGTGTGCCACCGTAGTGATACCCTTACGACTCCAATAGGTATGATCTGTCATTTTCAAAAATTCCAATAGGTTCCAATTCTCCCACAAAGAAGTAAAATAAAAAGCATATGGAACCTTTAATATAATTTTCAGTCCTAGGGATTAAACAACTAGTGTCCAAAGTTCCAAACTGTCCTGTTTCCAAGTGAGTAAAAATATTCTTGTGATCTACCTAATACCCTCGAAAGGTACTGCCCAAGTGCATTGTCTCTAAAGGTACAACACCTTTGTAGCTGTGCAGAAAGAAATAACCTTGAAAAAAGTGATAGTCCCCCTTCTAAAAAAAAAAAAAAAAGCCATCTCTCCAAATGGGGGAGGCACAGATCGGGTACAAAATCAAAGGCAGTATAATCATTTTCACCAAGGCAAGTCGGTCAGGTTGCGAAATTAACTATTTTTGCCAGACTCTAATTTTCCCCATTACTTTATCTATTGCCGGGGAGAGATTTAAATCATAAAATCTATTTATTGGAACACCCAGAGCCGTCTTTACCAAGGGGTAAAAGGGGCAGCTGCCCCAGGCCCAGTTGCTCCTGGGGGGCTGCCTCTTGAGCCCTGCTAGCTACTGCCCCGGGTGTCAAGCTGTCTGTGTACTTTAACGTTGCGATCTAGGACCTTAATGACATCATCACCATGTGACCAGTAACCTAGCAATTAATGGTCACATGGCTATGAGGTCATCACAGGTCCTATCAGGAGTGTTGCAGAAGTTAACTGTGGAGCATTTTTGTGTGAAGATTACATCAGAAAAAGGTGACAGGGGCTGTTATGTTAATATACTGTAAACTACTGTATAGTGGGGTGCTGTATACTGTGTGGGGGCCTGTATACTGTGGGGGCCTGTATAGTGTGGGGGGCCTGTATAGTGTGGGGGGACCTGTATAGTGTGGGGGGCCTGTATAGTGTGGGGGGCCTGTATAGTGTGGGGGCTGTATAGTGTGGAGTGCTATACTGCTGTACTGTATAGTGTATAGTGTGGGGGGCTGTATCGTGTATAGTTTGGAGTGCTGTATACAGTGAGGTGTTGTATACTGTGAGGTGTTGTATACTATGGGGTGCTGTATACCGTGGGCTGCTATACTGCTCTACTATATACTGTGGGGTACTGTATAGTGTGGGGTGCTATACTGCATACTGTGTGGTGCTGTATACTATAGGGTGCTATACCGCATACTGTGGGGTGCTGGGGTGCACTGTAACACTAAGGTGAGCCGATCCCTGGTCTCCTTCCTGCAGAGTGGTGCCCACTTCCAGCCTGAGCCCGGCTGCCCAGAACACTGATCCTGAGCCGCTGGAGTCTTCAGAATTGGAGGGATCCAGGGGGCCCAAGTAAATTTTTGCCCAGGGTCCAATCAATATTAAAGACGGCCCTGGACTTGGGGCTCAGACTGCTTGGCTGATTTGCAAGGGGGTGAGGTGAAAGACTGATGGACATCGGCTGCAGGTGCCAACTGTGGTCTTTCAGCAGGAGACTGGGTGGGAGACAATGTGAAGGAACTGGATACACTGTCAGCAATCCAATCTACTATCGCCTGTACTTGTTCAGGACTCACCATTCTTAGAGCTACATTAGGCCCAACCAAATACCGCTGCATGTTCTGTCGCCTACTCGCACCTGAGGAAGGGTTTTCCCTTGTGCGTATAGCTGGCACAGATCGATCACGTCCTCTCCCTGCAACAGGAGCTCCACCAGCATCACCACGACCTGGGCCACGTCCCTTATTTGACGGTCTCCTCATATTTCTCGAATTTAGGATCTTGCCCTAAATGGGTGTTTAATTAATAGTAGAATAGAATGACAGTATGTAAAGGGTGTATCTCACACGGCTTGAACCAGACTAGGCCTCAATTAAAGATTTGTTTGCCCAAAATGGCTGTATTTCAAATACCTGAATCAAACCCCTGTATTTAAAGGGTGTATCTCACACTGCCTGAACCAGACTAGGCCTCAAAGTATTGTGCACCAAATGGCGGTATTTCAAATATCTGAATATAACCCAAATGTATAAAGGGTGTATCTCACAATGACATGCAGCTAAGGCTGCCAATTAAACGTTTTTTGCCCAAACGGGTGTTTGTTTAATAACTGAATATGGCAGCAGTATATAACCCTGGAATTTCAAACATCAAGATGCTGCAAGGCCTGAAATATTGTGTATTTTGCCCCCAAAAAGGGTGTTTTATTAATAAAAGAACGTAAGCCCTGTATATACTAGGTGTATCTCACACGGCCTGACCCACACTAGGCCTCAATTAAAAGATTTGTGCACCAAATGGAGGTATTTCAATTATCTGATTATAACCCCTGTATATACAGGGTGTATCTCACACACCCTAATCCACACTAGGCTGCAATAAAATGTGTTGGCCCAAAATGGCTGTATTTCAAATACATGAGTAGAACATCTGTATTTAAAGGGAACATCTGTATTTAAAGGGTCTATCTCATACGCCCTGATCCACACTAGGATGCTATCAAAGAATGACAGGTAGACAGTGGCTATGGTGTGATTGGGCCAGCAATAAATAGCTACTGTCAGCAATTATAGATCTATTCATTGTCCTCAGCCAGAGGTGTGTAAAAATCCTCACAGATCTACACTCACCTAAAGAATTATTAGGAACACCATACTAATATGGACCCCCTTTTGCCTTCAGAACTGCCTTAATTCTACGTGGCATTGATTCAACAAGGTGCTGATAGCATTCTTTAGAAATGTTGGCCCATATTGATAGGATAGCATCTTGCAGTTGATGGAGATTTGAGGGATGCACATCCAGGGCATGAAGCTCCCGTTCCACCACATCCCAAAGATGCTCTATTGGGTTGAGATCTGGTGACTGTGGGGGCCATTTTAGTACAGTGAACTCATTGTCATGTTCAAGAAAACATTTGAAATGATTCGAGCTTTGTGACATGGTGCATTATCCTGCTGGAAGTAGCCATCAGAGGATGGGTACATGGTGGTCATGAAGGGATGGACATGGTCAGAAACAATTCTCAGGTAGCCCGTGGCATTTAAACGATGGCCAATTAGCACTAAGGGGCCTAAAGTGTGCCCAGAAAACATCCCCCACACCATTACACCACCACCACCACCAGCCTGCACAGTGGTAACAAGGCATTATGGATACATGTTCTCATTCTGTTGACGCCAAATTCGGACTCTACCATTTGAATGTCTCTACAGAAACCGAGACTCATCAGACTAGGCAACATTTTTCCTGTCTTCAACAGTCCAATTTTGGTGAGCTTGTGCAAATTGTAGCCTCTTTTTCCTATTTGTAGTGGAGATGAGTGGTACCCGGTGGGGTCTTCTGCTGTTGTAGCCCATCCGCCTCAAGGTTGTGCATGTTGTGGCTTCACAAATGCTTTGCTGAATACCTCGGTTGTAACGAGTGGTTATTTCAGTCAACGTTGCTCTTCTATCAGCTTGAATCAGTTGGCCCATTCTCCTCTCACCTCTAGCATCAACAAGGCATTTTCGCCCACAGGACTGCCGCATACTGGATGTTTTTCCCTTTTCACACCATTCTTTGTAAACCCTAGAAATGGTTGTGCGTGAAAATCCCAGTAACTGAGCAGATTGTGAAATACTCAGACCGGCCCGTCTGGCACCAGCAACCATGCCACGCTCAAAATTGCTTAAATCACCTTTCTTTCCCATTCTGACAGTTTGGAGTTCAGGAGATTGTCTTGACCAGGACCACAACCCTACATGCATTGAAGCAACTGCCATGTGATTGGTTGACAAGATAATCACATTAATGAGAAATAGAACAGTTGTTCCTAATAATTCTTTAGGCGAGTGTATGCAACTATTTTGTCTGCTTGGGTGTGATGATGCCACGTGTCCTGCTGAATCAGTACACTGATAGCAAACTAGGCTAGTTCCAGACACTTTTCCAGTCTACCTGCCAAGAAGTCTATGGGGCCAGGAAACAGGGCATGTGTTGGAGAAAGGTCACAGTCTAGGTAGGACCTCACCTGGTTGTTCCTGTAGTGTGTATCCATTTGCTGGTGTGCACCAGGTTATAACAATGCATGTTCCTCAACCTGTATTGGTTGCTGCTGGTGCTGCTGCAGCTTCTGCTATTTGTCATAGCAGAGAAGGAGGGAGGTTGGTGACTTAGCAGGCAGCAGAGAGGGGCCCCCTGGTCAGACACATAGGTGGCAGGCAACAGCTTGGCAAAAGCTGCAGAAAGCTATGTACAGAGTGTATCCTGATAAGACAACAGGTATCTCCTCGTCCTTATCCTCCTCCACTTGCTCCTCAATGGTACTTTGTCCATGCAGGTTTATGCTGATTGTACAGACAGTCCGACAAGGTGGAATTAAAGAAAGTTAGAACATTGAGGCTCAAACAGTGCAAAGGCAGACCATTCTGTCATTGTAAGTCCAGGAAGGACTTAGTCACCTAAGAATGGCTGAAATCCTTGGACACTCTCCTGGACATGGCCAGCACCTTCTGTAATCCAGGATACATTTTTTTTTAAAAGCACTTCGGCGCTAAACTTATCAATTGCACCATGTAGGGAGAATGTGCATCTTGTTGATTAGCTGCCGTTTAGGTCAGCTTTGTATGTATAGTTGCAAGAAAAAGTATGTGAACCCTTTGGAATGATATGGATTTCTGCACAAATTGGTCATAAAATGTGATCTGATCTTCATCTAAGTCACAACAATAGACAATCACAGTCTGCTTTAACTAATAACACACAAATAATTAAATGTTACCATGTTTTTATTGAACACACCATGTAAACATTCAAAGTGCAGATGGAAAAAGTATGTAAACCCTTGGATTTAATAACTGGTTGAACCTCCTTTGGCAGCAATAACTTCAACCAAACGTTTCCTGTAGTTGCAGATCAGACGTGCACAACGGTCAGGAGTAGGGATGAGCGAACCCGAACTGTATAGTTCGGGTTCGTACAGAATTTTGGGGTGTCCGTGACACGGACCCGAACCCGGACATTTTCGTAAAAGTCCGGGTTCGGGTTCGGTGTTTGTCGCATTCTTGGCGCTTTTTGAAAGGCTGCAAAGCAGCCAATCAACAAGCGTCATTCTACTTGCCCCAAGAGGCCGTCACAGCCATGTTAATTGATCGATCTGCAGCTGTGGATCATTGAGCTGCTGATACTCAATTGCTCACTGTTTTGTCAGTCACTTTTTTCTGGGGTGAACGGCGGCCATTTTGTGTCTTGTGGTGCGCCAGCACAATCTGCGACCAAGTGCATTTAACCCTCAATGGTGTGGTTGTTTTTTGGCTAAAGCCTACATCAGGGTGAAGCTGTCACACCAAGTGCATTTAACCAGCAATAGTCTGTTTATTTTTTGGCCATATACTACATCAGGGGCAAGCTGCGCCTGTCACCAAGTGCATTTAACCCTCAATGGTGTGGTTGTTTTTTGGCTAAAGCCTACATCAGGGTGAAGCTGTCACACCAAGTGCATTTAACCAGCAATAGTCTGTTTATTTTTTGGCCATGTACTACATCAGGGGCAAGCTGCGCCTGTCACCATGTGCATTTAACCCTCAATGGTGTGGTTGTTTTTTGGCTAAAGCCTACATCAGGGTGAAGCTGTCACACCAAGTGCATTTAACCAGCAATAGTCTGTTTATTTTTTGGCCATATACTACATCAGGGGCAAGCTGCGCCTGTCACCAAGTGCATTTAACCCTCAGTAGTGTGGTTGGTCAAGCTGTCACACCAAGTGCATTTAACCAGCAATAGTCTGTTTATTTTTTGGCCATATACTACATCAGGGGCAAGCTGTCACTACCAGAGCTTTGAGACGTTCTCAAAGCTCTGTGTCTCCACCCCTGTGATGATGTCACTTAGGGTTGGAGGTTTTCTCACTGTTCTGTTTCTCCGCCCCTGTGATGAGGTCTTACTCTCAGCTGTCTCTCCTGTGTTTGATTTCTCTGCCTTTAAATCACCCCTCCTCCTATTGCAGGGCGTGGATTATATTTCTCCTTTCAGTTGTAGCTCTGCCTTGAGTATCTTCACTCCTTTAGCTACTAGTTCTCTGGACCTGTGTTCTGCTGCTGCAAGCACTCCGGATATTGCCAGCGGTCCTTGGATCCGTCTTCTCTACGGCTGCAGCTCCATCAGCTAAGTGTGCAGACTTTGTTATGTACCTGGTGATTTCCTGACTGGATCTGAGGTGGCCCCGGTTCCCTCCTTATTCTGTGCAGGGCATCGGAGGCCGTGCCCCTTCCACTATTGTAGGGGTTACAGGGCTCATCAGTCTAAGGTACGCGGGCATGCCTCGTTCCACCATTTGGATCCGGGCATGTGCTTTAGCAGCATAGGGAGAGTGTTGAGGGTCTGACAGGGGTCACCCTTTCTCTTCCCTAGTTTGGGTCCGGTCAGTAGCTCTTTTTACTGTGTATACTCTTGTTACCCTTAAACAGCCGTGACATTATAATCCACCAAAACCGTCCTTGTTGACATGGATCCGCTTTCTGACCTGGTTGACCGCATGCAGGGTCTTTCTTTGGAAGTAGCGGATCTCCGTCAATCTCTGACTCAGCTACAAGCATTGGGCTCTGCTCCGGCTCATGGAGTCTATTGCGAGCCAAAGGTCTCACTTCCGGAAACGTTCTCCGGGGGCAGTGAGAATTTTGTTCGCTTCAGAGAGGCATGTAAACTCCATTTTTGTTTGTGTCCCCACTCCTCTGGTAATGAGGAACAGAGGGTGAGGATTGTCATCTCCCTGCTCAGAGGTAATGCTCAGACTTGGGCTTTTTCGCTGCCATCAGGGGATCCTTCCCTGCGATCCGTGGAGAGGTTTTTTGTGGCCCTGGGGCAGATATATGATGACCCGGATCGTGTTGCTCTGGCAGAATCGAACTTACGTGTTCTATGCCAGAACAAACTGTCTGCGGAGCTTTATTGTTCTGAATTTCGGAGATGGGCAGCTGATTCAGGCTGGAATGATGCTGCACTCCGAAGTCAGTTCTGTCATGGTCTCTCAGAGGGTTTGAAAGATGCCTTTGCTTTCCATGAGAGACCAACATCCTTAGAGTCTGCCATGTCATTGGCGGTACGCCTTGACAGGCGTCTAAGGGAAAGAAACAAGACCTCTCCGTCCAGCCATTGTCAGTCTAGGGGCAATGGTGCGGACTCATTCAGTATGCAGGGGTCTCATCCTGTCTCGCTCCCCTCTGAGGAGGAGCCCATGCAGCTAGGCCGACTTGCCCCTGATAAAAGAGGATTTAGTCCTCAGAATATGGTGTGTTTTTGTTGTGGGGGCATAGGTCATTTGGCAAATGTTTGTCCGTCTAGGAGATTCCTGAACTGTACTAAGAGCGATAATAAGAGAAAAACCTCAAGAGGTAGATCATCAAGTTCTGCTTCATCTGCTACTTTGGGCAAAGTTGATGTGGGAATTGATGCTTTTCCTCTGACCTGCAGTTCCCGTTTTCTCCTGTCTGCCAGGGTGGCGCTAGAGAGTAAGGTCATTCCTTGTGAGATTTTTGTCGATAGTGGAGCGGCCGTCAATCTTATTGACACTCAATTTGTAGCTTTGCATGGGTTTCAGGTTTGTACATTAGAAAAGGATATACCTGTTTTTGCTATTGACTCTGCCCCACTCTCGCAGAGATCTCTGAAAGGCATTGTTCACAATATCCGGCTAGCTGTAGGTGACACTCATGTGGAGGAGATATCTTGTTTTGTCCTTAACGGATTGCCTTCTCCTCTAGTTTTGGGGCTACCCTGGCTCACTAGACATAACCCCACTATTGATTGGCAAGGAAGGCAAATAAATGAGTGGAGTGACTTTTGTAGAGAGAATTGTCTCACAGCCACTCTTGCTGAGGTGTCTACTAAAACTCTGCCATCATTTCTCTCTGATTTCTCGGATGTGTTTTCCGAGAGCGGTGTTCAGGAGCTACCTCCTCACCGGGAGTTTGACTGTCCCATTAACCTCATTCCCGGCGCCAAGCTGCCAAAGGCACGCCTCTACAATCTCTCACAACCGGAGAGACTCGCAATGCGAACCTATATCTCTGAGAGTCTCGAGAAGGGGCATATTCGTCCCTCAAAGTCGCCTGTTGCCGCGGGTTTTTTTTTTGTTAAAAAAAAAGATGGCTCTCTGAGACCTTGCTTAGATTTTAGGGAGCTGAACCGTATCACGATTCGCGATCCCTATCCCCTTCCTCTGATCCCGGACCTCTTCAACCAAATTGTTGGGGCCAAGGTGTTTTCCAAATTGGATCTGAGAGGCGCGTACAACCTGGTCAGGGTCAGAGAGGGGGATGAATGGAAAACGGCCTTTAATACCCCTAACGGGCATTTCGAGAATCTCGTTATGCCTTTCGGCCTGATGAATGCTCCGGCCGTCTTTCAGCATTTTGTTAATAGTATTTTCTATCATTTAATGGGGAAATTTGTATTGGTGTATCTTGATGATATTTTGATTTTTTCCCCTGATGTTCAGACTCATCAGGATCATCTTTTTCAGGTCCTGCAGATACTGCGGGAAAATAAACTGTATGCCAAGCTGGAGAAATGTCTTTTTATGGTATCAGAGATTCAATTTCTGGGTTTTCTCCTCTCTGCTTCTGGTTTTCGCATGGATCCGGAGAAGGTCCGTGCTGTGCTGGAGTGGGAGCTTCCTGAAAATCAGAAGGCATTGATGCGCTTTCTGGGTTTTGCTAACTACTACAGAAAGTTCATTTTGAATTATTCCTCTATTGTCAAACCCCTTACTGACATGACAAAAAAGGGGACGGATTTTTCCTCTTGGTCGGAGGAGGCGCTTGCAGCCTTTTCTAAGATTAAAGAGAGTTTTGCGTCTGCTCCCATCTTGCTGCATCCCGATGTTTCCTTACCTTTTATTGTTGAGGTGGATGCTTCCGAGGTGGGTGTGGGTGCAGTTTTGTCCCAGGGCCCCTCTCCTGCCAAATGGCGACCTTGTGCCTTTTTCTCTAGAAAACTCTCCCCGGCAGAGAGAAACTATGATGTGGGAGATAGGGAGTTGTTGGCCATCAAGTTGGCTTTCGAGGAATGGCGCCATTGGTTGGAGGGGGCCAGGCACCCTATCACCGTTTTTACCGACCATAAGAATCTGGCGTACCTGGAGTCGGCCAGGCGTATGAATCCGAGACAGGCCAGATGGTCTCTGTTCTTCTCCAGATTTAATTTTGTTGTTACTTTCCGCCCTGGGATCAAGAATGTGAAGGCTGATGCTCTCTCTCGCTGTTTTCCGGGAGGAGGAAACTCCGAGGACCCGGGTCCCATTTTGGCGGAGGGGGTAGTTGTTTCTGCTCTATATTCCGATTTGGAGGCCGAGGTCCAGGCTGCCCAGTCTGAGGCACCTGCCCGTTGTCCCTCCGGGAAGTTGTTCGTGCCTCCTGAGCTACGTCACAAACTCTTTAAGGAACATCATGATACAGTTCTTGCTGGTCACCCCGGGAGTAGAGCCACGGTAGATCTCATTGCTCGGAGATTTTGGTGGCCGGCTCTTCGTAAGTCTGTGGAGGGTTTTGTGGCGGCTTGTGAGACGTGCGCTCGCGCTAAGGTCCCTCGTTCACGACCTTCAGGTTCCCTTCTCCCGTTACCCATACCTTCCCGTCCTTGGACACACCTGTCCATGGACTTTATCACGGATCTTCCTCGTTCCTCGGGGAAGTCGGTGATCCTGGTGGTCGTGGACCGTTTTAGCAAGATGGCTCATTTCGTTCCTTTCCCTGGTTTACCCAATGCTAAAACGTTGGCGCAAGCTTTTGTCGATCATATTGTTAAATTGCACGGCATTCCCTCTGAGATTGTTTCCGATAGAGGCACGCAGTTTGTGTCCAGGTTCTGGAAGGCTTTCTGTTCTCGCCTGGGGGTTCGGCTGTCCTTCTCTTCTGCTTTTCACCCGCAGTCGAATGGTCAGACTGAGCGCCTCAATCAGAATCTGGAGACATATTTGCGCTGTTTTGTGGCAGAGAACCAGGAGGATTGGTGTTCATTTCTCCCTCTTGCTGAGTTTGCTTTGAACAACCGTCGTCAGGAATCTTCTGATAAGTCACCATTTTTTGGTGCATATGGGTTCCATCCGCAGTTTGGGACATTCTCGGGAGGGGCTCTTTCTGGTTTACCTGAGGAGGAGAGATTTTCCTCGTCTTTGTCTACCATTTGGCAAAAGATTCAGAGTAATCTCAGAAAGATGAGTGAGAAGTATAAGCGTGTGGCTGATAAGAGACGTGTGCCTGGTCCGGACCTGAATGTGGGTGATCTGGTGTGGTTGTCTACAAGAAATATTAAACTGAAGGTTCCCTCCTGGAAATTGGGCCCCAAGTTTATTGGGCCTTATAAAATTTTGTCAGTCATCAATCCTGTTGCCTTCCGCCTTGATCTTCCACGGGTTTGGAAGATACATAATGTTTTTCACAGATCTCTCTTAAAACCATATGTCCAGCCCACGGTACCCTCCTCTTTGCCTCCTCCTCCGATTTTGGTTGATGGCAATCTGGAGTTTGAGGTTTCCAGAATTGTGGACTCTCGCATTGTCCGCGGTTCTCTTCAGTACCTCGTTCATTGGAAGGGTTATGGTCCTGAGGAGAGGATGTGGGTTCCGATGTCGGACATTAAAGCCACTCGCCTTATCAGGGCATTTCATAGGGCTCATCCTGGGAAGGTGGGTCCTGGGTGTCCGGAGTCCACCCGTAGAAGGGGGGGTACTGTCACTACCAGAGCTTTGAGACGTTCTCAAAGCTCTGTGTCTCCACCCCTGTGATGATGTCACTTAGGGTTGGAGGTTTTCTCACTGTTCTGTTTCTCCGCCCCTGTGATGAGGTCTTACTCTCAGCTGTCTCTCCTGTGTTTGATTTCTCTGCCTTTAAATCACCCCTCCTCCTATTGCAGGGCGTGGATTATATTTCTCCTTTCAGTTGTAGCTCTGCCTTGAGTATCTTCACTCCTTTAGCTACTAGTTCTCTGGACCTGTGTTCTGCTGCTGCAAGCACTCCGGATATTGCCAGCGGTCCTTGGATCCGTCTTCTCTACGGCTGCAGCTCCATCAGCTAAGTGTGCAGACTTTGTTATGTACCTGGTGATTTCCTGACTGGATCTGAGGTGGCCCCGGTTCCCTCCTTATTCTGTGCAGGGCATCGGAGGCCGTGCCCCTTCCACTATTGTAGGGGTTACAGGGCTCATCAGTCTAAGGTACGCGGGCATGCCTCGTTCCACCATTTGGATCCGGGCATGTGCTTTAGCAGCATAGGGAGAGTGTTGAGGGTCTGACAGGGGTCACCCTTTCTCTTCCCTAGTTTGGGTCCGGTCAGTAGCTCTTTTTACTGTGTATACTCTTGTTACCCTTAAACAGCCGTGACACAAGCTGCGCCTGTCACCAAGTGCATTTAACCCTCAGTAGTGTGGTTGGTCAAGCTGTCACACCAAGTGCATTTAACCATCAATAGTGTGGTTATTTTTTGGCCATATCCCAGTCTAATTCTGTCAGTAAACGTATACCTGTCACCCAGCACCTAAATACTAGGTCTCAAGTTTATATCCAGCTAAATCTGTCGTTACTGGTGTGGCTGGTCAAGTTATTTAGTGTCCGTCAAAGCACATTTTTTGTTCTGGGTTGATATACAATTCCCAATTTAGAAATTTCATAATTTAGTGGTTTCTGCTGTATCAGAGCTATTTGAAATCTATCCCTAAAAGGGTATATCATATTCAAGGTGCACATAGGGTCATTCAGAATAACTTCACACACCCGCTACTGTGCATTTCCAAGTCTAATTCTGTCAGTAAACCTATACCTGTCACCCAGCGCCTAAATACTAGGCCTCAAATTTATATTCAGATGAATTTGCATACAATACATTGGGCCAAATAATATTTTTGTTGTTGTGGTGAACGATAACAATGAGGAAAACATCTAGTAAGGGACGCGGACGTGGACATGGTCGTGGTGGTGTTAGTGGACCCTCTGGTGCTGGGAGAGGACGTGGCCGTTCTGCCACATCCACACGTCCTAGTGTACCAACTACCTCAGGTCCCAGTAGCCGCCAGAATTTACAGCGATATATGGTGGGGTCCAATGCCGTTCTAAGGATGGTAAGGCCTGAGCAGGTACAGGCATTAATCAATTGGGTGGCCGACAGTGGATCCACCACGTTCACATTATCTCCCACCCAGTCTTCTGCAGAAAGCGCACAGATGGCGCCTGAAAACCAACCCCATCAGTCTGTCACATCACCCCCATGCATTTTAGGGAAACTGTCTGAGCCTCAAGTTATGCAGCAGTCTCTTATGCTGTTTGAAGACTCTGCTGGCAGGGTTTCCCAAGGGCATCCACCTAGCCCTTCCCCAGCGGTGGAAGACATAGAAGGCACTGACGCACAACCACTTATGTTTCCTGATGATGAGGACATGGGAATACCACCTCAGCATGTCTCTGATGATGACGAAACACAGGTGCCAACTGCTGCGTCTTTCTGCAGTGTGCAGACTGAACAGGAGGTCAGGGATCAAGACTGGGTGGAAAACGATGCAGGGGATGATGAGGTCCTAGACCCCACATGGAATGAAGGTCGTGCCACTGACTCTCACAGTTCGGAGGAAGAGGCAGTGGTGAGACCGAGCCAACAGCGTAGCAAAAGAGGGAGCAGTGGGCAAAAGCAGAACACCCGCCGCCAAGAGACTCCGCCTGCTTCTGACCGCCGCCATCTGGGACCGAGCACCCCAAAGGCAGCTTCAAGGAGTTCCCTGGCATGGCACTTCTTCAAACAATGTGCTGACGACAAGACCCGAGTGGTTTGCACGCTGTGCCATCAGAGCCTGAAGCGAGGCATTAACGTTCTGAACCTTAGCACAACCTGCATGACCAGGCACCTGCATGCAAAGCATGAACTGCAGTGGAGTAAACACCTTAAAAACAAGGAAGTCACTCAGGCTCCCCCTGCTACCTCTTCTGCTGCTGCCGCCTCGGCCTCTTCTGCTGCTGCCGCCTCGACCTCTTCCTCCGCCTCTGGAGGAACGTTGGCACCTGCCGCCCAGCAAACAGGGGATGTACCACCAACACCACCACCACCTCCGTCACCAAGCATCTCAACCATGTCACATGGCATCGTTCAGCTCTCCTTCTCACAAACATTTGAGAGAAAGCGTAAATTCCCACCTAGCCACCCTCGATCCCTGGCCCTGAATGCCAGCATTTCTAAACTACTGGCCTATGAAATGCTGTCATTTAGGCTGGTGGACACAGACAGCTTCAAACAGCTCATGTCCCTTGCTGTCCCACAGTATGTTGTTCCAAGCCACCACTACTTCTCCAAGAGAGCCGGGCCTTCCCTGCAGAACCAAGTATCCTATAAAATCAAGTGTGCACTGCGCAATGCCATCTGTGGCAAGGTCCACCTAACCACAGATACGTGGACCAGTAAGCACGGCCAGGGACGCTATATCTCCCTAACTGCACACTGGGTAAATGTAGTGGCAGCTGGGCCCTAGGCGGAGAGCTGTTTGGCGCACGTCCTTCCGCCGCCAAGGATTGCATGGCAACATTCTTTGCCTCCTGTTGCCACCTCCTCCTTCTCGGCTTCCTCCTTCTCTTCTTCCACCTGCTCATCCAGTCAGCCACACACCTTCACCACCAACTTTAGCACAGCCCGGGGTAAACGTCAGCAGGCCATTCTGAAACTCATATGTTTGGGGGACAGGCCCCACACTGCACAGGAGTTGTGGCGAGGTATAGAACAACAGACCGACGAGTGGTTGCTGCCGGTGAGCCTCAAGCCCGGCCTGGTGGTGTGCGATAATGGGCGAAATCTCGTTGCAGCTCTGGGACTAGCCGGTTTGACGCACATCCCTTGCCTGGCGCATGTGCTGAATTTGGTGGTGCAGAAGTTCATTCACAACTACCCCGACATGTCAGAGCTGCTGCATAAAGTGCGGGCCGTCTGTTCGCGCTTCCGGCGTTCACATCCTGCCGCTGATCGCCTGTCTGCGCTACAGCGTAACTTCGGCCTTCCCGCTCACCGCCTCATATGCGACGTGACCACCAGGTGGAACTCCACCTTGCACATGCTGGACAGACTGTGCGAGCAGCAGCAGGCCATAGTGGAGTTTCAGCTGCAGCACGCACGGGTCAGTCGCACTGCGGAACAGCACCACTTCACCCCCAATGACTGGGCCTCCATGCGAGACCTGTGTGCCCTGTTGCGCTGTTTCGAGTACTCCACCAACATGGCCAGTGGCGATGACGCCATTATCAGCGTTACAATACCACTTCTATGTCTCCTTGAGAAAACACTTAGGGCGATGATGGAAGAGGAGGTGGCCCAGGAGGAGGAGGAGGAGGAGGAAGAGGGGTCATTTTTAGCACTTTCAGGCTAGTCTCTTCGAAGTGACTTAGAGGGAGTTTTTTTGCCACAGCAGAGGCCAGGTACAAATGTGGCCAGCCAGGGCCCACTACTGGAGGACGAGGAGGACGAGGATGAGGAGGAGGTGGAGGAGGATGAGGATGAAGCATGGTCACAGCGGGGTGGCACCCAACGCAGCTCGGGCCCATCACTGGTGCATGGCTGGGGGGAAAGGCAGGACGATGACGATACGCCTCCCACAGAGGACAGCTTGTCCTTACCCCTGGGCAGCCTGGCACACATGAGCGACTACATGCTGCAGTGCCTGCGCAACGACAGCAGAGTTGCCCACATTTTAACGTGTGCGGACTACTGGGTTGCCACCCTGCTGGATCCACGGTACAAAGACAATGTGCCCGCCTTACTTCCTGCACTGGAGCGTGATAGGAAGATGCGCGAGTACAAGCGCACATTGGTAGACGCGCTACTGAGAGCATTCCCAAATGTCACAGGGGAACAAGTGGAAGCCCAAGGCCAAGGCAGAGGAGGAGCAAGAGGTCGCCAAGGCAGCTGTGTCATGGCCAGCTCCTCTGAGGGCAGGGTTAGCATGGCAGAGATGTGGAAAAGTTTTGTCAACACGCCACAGCTAACTGCACCACCACCTGATACGCAACGTGTTAACAGGGGGCAACTTTTCACTAACATGGTGGAACAGTACGTATGCAGACTGATTCTCTGCTGACATGAAGCCAGATTGTCTGTTACAGGACCTCTCTCCTCTGCCTGGGTGCTGGGCCTAAATATCTGACAATGGACTGTTGCAGTGGTGGCTGACGTGAAGCCTGATTCTCTGCTATGACATGCAGACTGATTCTCTGCAGACATGAAGACAGATTCTCTGTTACGGGACCTCTCTCCTCTGCCTGTGTGCTGGGCCTAAATGTATGACAATAGACTGTTCCAGTGTTGGGTGACGTGAAGCCTGATTCTCTGCTATGACATGCAGACTGATTCTCTGCTGACATGAAGCCAGATCCTCTGTTACGGGACCTCTCTTCTCTGCCTGGGTGCTGGGCCTAAATATATGACAATGGACTGTTACACTGGTGGCTGACGTGAAGCCTGATTCTCTGCTATGACATGCAGACTGATTCTCTGCTGACATGAAGCCAGATTCTCTGTTACGGGACCTCTCTCCTCTGCCTGGGTGCTGGGCCTAAATATCTGACAATGGACTGTTGCACTGGTGGCTGACGTGAAGCCTGATACTCTGCTATGACATGCAGACTGATTCTCTGCTGACATGAAGACAGATTCTCTGTTACGGGACCTCTCTCCTCTGCCTGTGTGCTGGGCCTAAATGTATGACAATAGACTGTTTCAGTGTTGGGTGACGTGAAGCCTGATTCTCTGCTATGACATGCAGACTGATTCTCTGCTGACATGAAGCCAGATCCTCTGTTACGGGACCTCTCTTCTCTGCCTGGGTGCTGGGCCTAAATATATGACAATGGACTGTTACACTGGTGGCTGACGTGAAGCCTGATTCTCTGCTATGACATGCAGACTGATTCTCTGCTGACATGAAGCCAGATTCTCTGTTACAGGACCTCTCTCCTCTGCCTGTGTGCTGGGCCTAAATATCTGACAATGGACTGTTGCACTGGTGGCTGACATGAAGCCTGATTCTCTGCTATGACATGCAGACTGATTCTCTGCTGACATGAAGCCAGATTCTCTGTTACGGGACCTCTCTCCTCTGCCTGGGTGCTGGGCCTAAATATCTGACAATGGACTGTTGCAGTGGTGGCTGACGTGAAGCCTGATTCTCTGCTATGGGACCTCTCTCCAATTGATATTGGTTAATTTGTATTTATTTTATTTTAATTCATTTCCCTATCCACATTTGTTTGCAGGGGATTTACCTACATGTTGCTGCCCTCTAGCCCTTTCCTGGGCTGTTTTACAGCCTTTTTAGTGCCGAAAAGTTCGGGTCCCCATGGACTTCAATGGGGTTCGGGTTCGGGATGAAGTTCGGATCGGGTTCGGATCCCGAACCCGAACATTTCCGGGAAGTTCGATCGAACTTCTCGAACCCGAACATCCAGGTATCCGCTCAACTCTAGTCAGGAGTAGAGTTGAGCGGACACCAGGATGTTTGGGTTCGAGATGTTCGGCCGAACTTCCCGGAAATGTTCGGGTTCGGGATCCGAACCCGATCCGAACTTCGTCCCGAACCCAAACCCCATTGAAGTCAATGGGGACCCGAACTTTTCGGCGCTAAAAAGGCTGTAAAACAGCCCAGGAAAGGGCTAGAGGGCTTCAAAAGGCAGCAACATGTAGGTAAATCCCCTGCAAACAAATGTGGATAGGGAAATGAATAAAAATAAAAATAAAATAAATAGAAATTAACCAATATCAATTGGAGAGAGGTCCCATAGCAGAGAATCAGGCTTCACGTCAGCCACCACTGCAACAGTCCATTGTCAGATATTTAGGCCCAGCACCCAGGCAGAGGAGAGAGGTCCTGTAACAGACAATCTGGCTTCATGTCAGCAGAGAATCAGTCTGCATGTCATAGCAGAGAATCAGGCTTCACGTCAGCCACCAGTGTAACAGTCCATTGTCATATATTTAGGCCCAGCACCCAGGCAGAGAAGAGAGGTCCCGTAACAGAGCATCTGGCTTCATGTCAGCAGAGAATCCGTCTGCATGTCATAGCAGAGAATCAGGCTTCACGTCACCCAACACTGGAACAGTCTATTGTCATATATTTAGGCCCAGCACCCAGGCAGAGGAGAGAGGTCCCGTAACAGAGGATCTGGCTTCATGTCAGCAGAGAATCAGTCTGCATGTCATAGCAGAGAATCAGGCTTCACGTCAGCCACCACTGCAACAGTCCATTGGCATACATTTAGGCCTAGCACACAGGCCGAGGAGAGAGGTCCCGTAACAGAGAATCTGGCTTCATGTCAGCAGAGAATCAGTCTGCATGTCATAGCAGAGAATCAGGCTTCACGACAGCCACCAGTGCAACAGTCCATAGTCATATATTTAGGCCCAGCACCCAGGCAGAGGAGAGAGGTCCCGTAACAGAGAATCAGTCTTCATGTCAGTAGAGAATCAGTCTGCATGTCATAGCAGACAATCAGGCTTCATGTCAGCCACCACTGCAACAGTCCATTGTCAGATATTTAGGCCCAGCACACAGGCAGAGGAGAGAGGTCCCGTAACAGAGAATCTGGCTTCATGTCAGCAGAGAATCAGTCTGCATGTCATAGCAGAGAATCAGGCTTCACGTCAGCCACCAGTGCAACAGTCCATTGTCAGATATTTAGGCCCAGGCAGAGGAGAGAGGTCCCGTAACAGAGGATCTGGCTTCATGTCAGCAGAGAATCAGTCTGCATGTCATAGCAGAGAATCAGGCTTCACATCAGCCACCAGTGCAACAGTCCATTGTCATATATTTAGGCCCAGCTCCCAGGCAGAGAAGAGAGGTCCCGTAACAGAGGATCTGGCTTCATATCAGCAGAGAATCAGTCTGCATGTCATAGCAGAGAATCAGGCTTCACATCAGCCACCACTGCAAAAGTCCATTGGCATATATTTAGGCCCAGCACCATAGCAGAGGAGAGAGGTCCCGTAACAGAGGATCTGGCTTCATGTCAGCAGAGAATCAGTCTGCATGTCATAGCAGAGAATCAGGCTTCACGTCAGCCACCAGTGCAACAGTCCATTGTCATATATTTAGGCCCAGCACCCAGGCAGAGGAGAGAGGTCCCGTAACAGAGAATCTGTCTTCATGTCAGCAGAGAATCAGTCTGCATGTCATAGCAGAGAATCAGGCTTCATGTCAGCCACCACTGCAACAGTCCATTGTCAGATATTTAGGCCCAGCACCCAGGCAGAGGAGAGAGGTCCCGTAACAGAGGATCTGTCTTCATGTCAGCAGAGAATCAGTCTGCATGTCATAGCAGAGAATCAGGTTTCACGTCAGCCACCACTGCAACAGTCCATTGTCAGATATTTAGGCCCAGCACCCAGGCAGAGGAGAGAGGTCCCGTAACAGAGAATCTGGCTTCATGTCAGCAGAGAATCAGTCTGCATGTCATAGCAGAGAATCAGGCTTCACGTCACCCAACATTGGAACAGTCCATTAGCATATATTTAGGCCCCGGCACCCAGACAGAGGAGAGGTTCATTCAACTTTGGGTAGCCTCGCAATATAATGGTAAAATGAAAATAAAAATAGGATTGAATGAGGAAGTGCCCTGGAATACAATAATATATGGTTAAGGGGAGGTAGTTAATGTCTAATCTGGACAAGGGACGGACAGGTCCTGTGGAATCCATGCCTGAATCATTTTTATGAACGTCAGCTTGTCCACATTGGCTGTAGACAGGCGGCTGTGTTTGTCTGTAATGACGCCCCCTGCCGTGCTGAATACACATTTAGAAAAAACGCTGGCCGCCGGGCAGGCCAGCACCTCCAAGGCATAAAAGGCTAGCTCTGGCCACGTGGACAATTTAGAGACCCAGAAGTTGAATGGGGTCGAACCATCAGGCAGAACGTGGAGGGGTGTGCACACGTACTGTTCCACCATGTTAGTGAAATGTTGCCTCCTGCTAACACGTTGCGTATAAGGTGGTGGTGCAGTTAGCTGTGGCGTGTTGACAAAACTTTTCCACATCTCTGCCATGCTAACCCTGCCCTCAGAGGAGCTGGCCGTGACACAGCTGCCTTGGCGACCTCTTGCTCCTCCTCTGCCTTGGCCTTGGGCTTCCACTTGTTCCCCTGTGACATTTGGGAATGCTCTCAGTAGCGCGTCTACCAACATCCACTGTCGTCCACCCAATTGACTAATGCCTGTACCTGCTCAGGCCTTACCATCCTTAGAACGGCATTGGGCCCCACCATATATCGCTGTAAATTCTGGCGGCTACTGGGACCTGAGGTAGTTGGTACACTAGGACGTGTGGATGTGGCAGAATGGCCACGTCCTCTCCCAGCACCAGAGGGTTCACTAACACCACCACGACCATGTCCACGTCCGCGTCCCTTACTAGATGTTTTCCTCATTGTTATCGTTCACCACAACAACAAAAATATTATTTGGCCCAATGTATTGTATTCAAATTCAGCTGAATATAAATTTGAGGCCTAGTATTTAGGCGCTGGGTGACAGGTATAGGTTTACTGACAGAATTAGACTTGGAAATGCACAGTAGCGGGTGTGTGAAGTTATTCAGAATGACCCTATGTGCACCTTGAATATGATATACCCTTTTAGGGATAGATTTCAAATAGCTCTGATACAGCAGAAACCACTAAATTATGAATTTGCTAAATTGGGAATTGTATTTCAACCCAGAACAAAAACTGTGCTTGGACGGACACTAAATAACTTGCCCAGCCACAGCAATTTAGCAGGATATAAATTTGAGGCCTAGTATTTAGGCGCTGGGTGACAGGTATAGGTTTACTGACAGAATTAGACTTGGAAATGCACAGTAGCTTGTGTTTGAAGTTATTCTGAATGACCCTATGTGCACCTTGAATATGATATACCCTTTTAGGGATAGATTTCAAATAGCTCTGATACAGCAGAAACCACTAAATTATGAAATTGCTAAATTGGGAATTGTATATCAACCCAGAACAAAACCTGTGCTTGGACGGACACTAAATAACTTGCCCAGCCACAGCAATTTAGCAGGATATAAATTTGAGGCCTAGTATTTAGGTGCTGGGTGACAGGTATAGGTTTACTGACAGAATTAGACTTGGAAATGCACAGTAGCGGGTGTGTGAAGTTATTCTGAATGACCCTATGTGCACCTTGAATAATATATACCCTTTTAGGGATAGATTTCAAATAGCTCTGATACAGCAGAAACCACTAAATTATGAAATTGTTAAATTGGGAATTGTATATCAACCCAGAACAAAAAATGTGCTTTGACGGACACTAAATAACTTGACCAGCCACACCAGTAACGACAGATTTAGCTGGATATAAACTTGAGGCCTAGTATTTAGGCGCTGGGTGACAGGGTATGACTAGAATATGGCCAAAAAATATAAAAGAATATTGCCTGGTAAATATGCAAAACAATGGGTGAACAGCTCACTATGATGTTAAGCACTTGGTGTGACAGCTACCAACCACACTACTGAGGGTTAAATGCACTTGGGTGACAGGCGCAGCTTGCCCCTGATGTAGTATATGGCCAAAAAATAAACAGACTATTGCTGGTTAAATGCACTTGGTGTGACAGCTTCCTGAAGGTTCTAGCCAAAAAACAGACACCATGAGGGTTAAATGCACTTGGTGACAGGCGCAGCTGCCCAATTAGTACTAGGAAAAAATAAACAGACTTTTGGTTAATGCGGCGCGCTTGCCCCTGATGTAGATATGGCCAAAAAAATAAACAACTATTGCTGTTAAATGCACTTGGTGTGACAGCTTCACCCTGATGTAGGCTTTAGTCAAAAACAACCACACCATTGAGGTTAATGCACTGGGTGACAGGGGGGCGCAGGCTGGCCCCTTGGGTAGGATAGTGCCAAAAATAAACAGACTATTGCTGGTTAAATGCACTTGGTGTGCACAGCTTCACCCTGATGTAGGCTTTAGCCCAAAAACAACCACACCATTGAGGGTTAAATGCACTTGGTCGCAGCTTGTGCTGGCGCACCACAAGACACAAATTGGCCGCCGATCACCCCAGAAAAAAGTGACTGACAAACGGTCTGGGCAGCCTAAAAACAGTGAGCAATTGAGTATCAGCAGCTCAATGATCCACAGCTGCAGATCGATCAATTAATCAAGTCCTTTGGAGGAGTTAATCTGCCTAATCTCGCCCTACTGTCGCAGCCGCAACCTCTCCCTATGCTGATCAGAGCAGAGTGACGGGCGGCGCTATGTGACTCCAGCTTAAAAAAAGGCTGGGTCACATGGTGCTCTGGCCAATCACAGCCATGCCAATAGTAGGCATGGCTGTGACGGCCTCTTGGGGCAAGTAGTATGACGCTTGTTGATTGGCTGCTTTGCAGCCTTTCAAGAAGCGCCAAGAAAGTGACGAACACCGAACCCGAACCCGGACTTTTACGAAAATGTCCGGGTTCGGGTCCGTGTCATGGACACCCCAAAATTCGGTACGAACCCGAACTATACAGTTCGGGTTCGCTCATCCCTAGTCAGGAGTAATTCTTGACCATTCCTCTTTACAGAACTGTCTCAGGTCAGCAAAATTCTTGACATGTCTGGTGTGAATCGCTTTCTTGAGGTCATGCCACAGCATCTCAATCCGGTTAAGGTTAGGACTCTGACTGGGTTACTCCAGAAGGCGTATTTTCTTCTGTTTAAGCCATTCTGTTGTTGATTTACTTCTATGCTTTGGGTCGTTGTCCTGTTGCAACACTCATCTTCTGTTGAGCTTCAGCTGGTGGACAGATGGCCTTAAGTTCTGCAAAATGTCTTGATAAACGTGGGAATTCATTTTTCCTTCGATGATAGCAATCCGTCCAGGCCCTGATGCAGCAAAGCAGCCCCAAACCATGATGCCCCCACTACCATACTTCACAGTTGGGATGAGGTTTTGATGTTGGTGTGCTGTGCCTCTTTTTCTCCACACATAGTGTTGTGTGTTTCTTCCAAACAACTCAACTTTGGTTTCATCTGTCCACAGAATATTTTGCCAATACTGCTGTGGAACATCCAGGTGCTCTTGTACAAACTGTAAACGTGCAGCAATGTATTTTTGGACAGCAGTGGCTTCCTCTGTGATATCCTCCCATGAAATCCATTCTTGTTTAGTGTTTTACATATCGTAGATTCGCTAACAGGGATGTTAGCATATACCAGAGACTTTTGTAAGTCTTTAGCTGACACTCTAGTATTCTTCTTCACCTCATTGAGCAGTCTGTGCTGTGCTCTTTCAGTTATCTTTACAGGACGACCACTCCTAGACAAAGTAGCAGCAGTGCTGAACTTTCTCCATTTATAGACAATTTGTCTTACCGTGGACTGCTGAACAGCAAGGCTTTTGGAGATACTTTTAGAACCCTTTCCAGCTTTATGAAAGTCAACAATTCTTAATCGTAGGTCTTCTGAGAGCTCTTTTGTGTGAGGCATCATTCACATCAGGCAATGCTTCCTGTGAAAAGCAAACCCAGAACTAGGGTGTGTTTTTTATAGGGCAGGGCAGCTGTAACTAACACCTCCAATCTCATCTCATTGATTGGTCTCCAGTTGGCTGACTCCTCACTCCAATTAGCTCTAGGTCTGGAGATGTCATTAGTCTAGGGGTTCACATACTTTTTCCACCTGCACTGTGAATGTTTACATGGCGTGTTCAATAAAAACTTGGTAACATTTAATTATTTGTGTGCTATTAGTTTAAGCAGACTGTGATTGTCTATTGTTGTGACTTAGATGAAGATCAGATCACATTTTATGACCAATTTGTGCAGAAATCCATATTATTCCAAAGGGTTCACACACTTTTTCTTGCAACTGTATATGCAGAGCAGTGATCTGTGATCACAGTGCCTACAAGGAGTCTGAGGTAGTCTGAGACACACCTCATTTCTCATCGATGGTTCAGACTGCGTCTCTACCTCTCTGCCAAACGCAGAAATGCCACTTCAGACTGGCTGCTCTATATAATCAGAAGTTTATTATTGATTCACCAAATAGTCAGTGTATGGAGAGCTGATTTACATAATAGCAAGGACAGAAAAATTATTATTAGAGATGGCCTTGCGGTTCACCGGGCGGTCGTTTCGGGGCGAACTTTGCTCGTTGGCAGTTCGCTGAGCAGGCAAACATATGGCGATGTCTGCCGGCGCCATATTCTTTTGCATTGTGCCGAACTTTGACCCATGACACATCCATCAGTTGGGACAGGACAGCCAATTGAGACGTTTCAGCACATGGACATACCCCCTACCCTATAAATAAACCCGAACTGGCTGCCATTTTACATTCAGTCTTTTGCCAGTGTAGGGAGAGGTTGCTGTGTGGAGCAGGGACAGACTGTTAGAGACACCAAACGCTAGCTAATAGGGCCACAAAAGTCCTTTTAAGGACTGGTATAGGTGTGCTATTAAATGGTGTGACATACTGAAGGGTGTCATATACTTATAATATACTTTCTAACATAGAAAGTATATTATAGTGCATTTGTATTGTGCAACACTTGTGTGCGGTTCTGCTGCGATACCGTAGCTATACAGAGGAACAAACGCTATTGGAACAACTAATTGCAACTGGTGTGATATACCAGTTGTCCCCCCAAAAAAACTGAATGAGGCAGGGGTGTGATATACCTATAATATAATTTTTATATAGTGCATTTGTATTGTGGAGCAGTTGTGTGCGGTTCTGCTGAGATACCGCAGCTATACAGAGGGACAAATGCTATTGGAACAACTAATTGCAACTGGTGTGATATACCAGTTGCCCCCAAATAAAACTGATTAAGGGGTTTGATATATCATCTTCCAGCAAATACTCATTAGGGGGTTCTATACCTTCTTCCACAAATACTGCTCTTCAATCGGGACTTTGTCACAGGATCATTTTGAAAATGACAGGCAGAAAAAGAGGCAGGCCATTCTGCAGGGGTGCTAGGGGTCGGGCAGGTGCACAAGGCTGGAGCCTAAGTGGGAAGTTGCAGAAGGTGCGCGCGATTACGTCAAAGGACGCACCAGAGTTGTTTGAGTGGCTCACTAAGCCTTCTGCTTCTGCACCCTCCTCATCCTCTGTATCAGCACTCTCCTCACTCTCTGCTGTGTGCACCCCCAAAAACACTACCACCACCATAGCCCCTCCACTCGAGTCAGAGGAATTTTTTTCCCATCCATTCCCAGATCTTACCGATGCACAGCTATTCTTGGCATCAGATGAGGAAAAGGAGGTAGCAACGGCCGCCACCCAGTGGTCTGACGACAGTGCCCAGATCAGCCAAAGAAGGGTGGTCCCTGCTGTTGCTGTCTACTTCGAGATTTCTAATGTCAGTGGTGGTGAAGGTGATGATGATGACATGTCGATGGACGTCACATGGGTGCCCACAAGAGAGGAAGAGGAGGGGAGTTCAGAGGGAGAGACGGAGCAGCAGATAGGGAGAAGAAGGAGAAGAAGCAGGCAGAAATCGCAGGGCACAGGAGGCAAAAAGCAGACTGCAAATGTTTCTGGAGCAACAAATCTACCATCTACGGTCACATCTGGCTCCGCAGTGACAATAGTGTTGCCATCTGCAGCCTGTGCTGTCAACGCATAGGTCGCAGTAAGCCCAACACTCACCTAGGGATGACCGTCTTAAGAAGGCACCTGGCCTCCCATCAGCGAGCTAAGTGGGAGCAATGCTGTCAGAACCCACAAATCCACACTTCCGGCGCTCCACATCCTGCCTCTTCTCCTTCTCTTCTATCCTCCCATTTGTCCTCCACTCCACCTTCCACCTTGCCAACATCGTGTTCGTCTGGCAAAAGGCAGGCTTCCGTGGCCCAAATGTTCAGACGAAAAAGGTTGATGATGCCGGATAACCCTCTTGCCTAACGGCTGACTGCTGGCTTGTCAGAACTACTAGCCCGCCAACTACTGCCATATAAACTGTCACCCAATACACAGAGTAAAGAACGCCCGGTATAAAGCTGTATATAGGTAAGAATTACTCCCATAGGCTAAGGATATCAATAAACCTCAGCCATAAATAAAGTGCACAGTGCCACAAGATGAATCAATACATATAGGAGACAATAAGGTAAAGCAGTCCTGAATCCTGACACGTGTTTCGCAGTGGCTTTCTCAAGGGATCAGGTTTATTTATATCCTGAATTGTATCATGAATGGCAATCCTGCGGGTATTATTCCTGTGAATGTAATGCTGATAATATATATGCGATTCTATTTTAAAACAATTTGTTCAATAACATTTGGTACCTTTGTATCATACAATTGCTGTCCTATTCCTTAGTTTGGGTGTGAATATAAACTGGTGGACTTGGAGGCCTTTAGAAAATTTGTGGCCATTGGCACACCGTAATGGAAGGTCCCTGGAAGGAAATATTTCTCCCAGAAGGGCATCCCAGAGATATATGGCCATGTTCAGCAGCAAGTGAATGTAACACAGTGTCGGTGCCAAGATACATCTGACCACAGACACGTGGTCTAGCAAACACGGGCAGGTAAGGTACATAACTTTTACTGCCCACTCCATCCTCCGTCTCCACCTTGGCTGACTCCTCCTTTTCCACTGCTACCGCATCTTCCTCTGCACCCCGCCCAGCTCCCCAGAACCTATTCGACGTGCCAGATGAGACGTTGCCATGCTGTGCTGCGGCTGTCATGGCTGGAAGCCAAGAGCCACACCGGTCCTGCGCTGCTTTCAGCTCTGTGGTCACAGGCCGATCAGTGGCTAACCCTGCTCAATTTGACAGTTGTAAAGTGGTGTGCAACAATGGTGCCAATCTGCTGAGCGCACTGAAACAAGGCAAAATGGCACACGTCCTGAACTTAGATATGCAGCGATTTGTTTCCAAATACCCCGTGGTCCAGGACGTCTTGCAGCAGGCCAGAAAAATCTCTGGCCATTTTAGAAGATCTTACACGGCTATGGCTTGCCTTGCTGACATTCAGCGGTGACACCATTTGTCCGTCAGACATCTGATTTGTGACTGCCCAACGCACTGGAACTCCACCTTATATATGCTTGATAGGCTGGTCCAGCAAAGACGTGCCGTTAACGACTACCTGTCCGAACTCTGCGGCAGGACAGGTTCTAGGAAGCTTGGTTTTTTTCACTGCGCCAGTAGCTGCTCATTCACAATGCATGCAGACTTCTGCGGCCATTTGATGAGATCACCAAACTGGTCAGTCGCAGCCAGGGTGCAATCAGTGACATGATACCTTACGCAATGCTGAATGAATTCCCAGGGGGGCTAGTCCATCTGAGACAAGTCAGCAGGCGTTGGAAGAGGAGTCAGAGGAGGATGGTGCCTGGGGGGAGGAGGAGGAGGAGCAAGAAGAGCAGGCTTTAAACTGTTCTGGGATCCCTGGTGTTGTCCGTGGATGGGGGGGAGGAGACTGAGGATGACATTCTCCTGGGTCATGAGCAGGAGCCAGGCCGCTCCATCGCTTCCAATTTAGTACAAATGGGGGCCTTCATGCTCCAGTGTTTGAAGAGGGACCCCCGTATAAAAATAAAGGGTAAGACCAGTACTAGGTGGCAACGTCCGACCCCCTGTACAAACACAAAATGGCGGACATGTTACCAGCATCACAAAGGGCTGTCAGAATGCAGCATTTCCAGGCCTTGCTGTGAGAGATGTTGCATTCTGCTGTTGTGGGTGCTGGCAGAGGAATTTCCACCCACAGAGAAACAATTGCGAGTACCAATCCTACAGAGCATGCAAGAAGAGGGCGGTTTGAATATGTGTTGGTCACTTTGGATATGAGATCATTCTTGCAGCCTACCCATCGACAGCCACTCTCCGGACCCAGCCTCAGGGAATGCCTAGACAGACAGGTGTCCGACTACATTGGGTTAACGTCCGATGTGGATGCTCTGAGAAGCGAGGAACCCCTTGACTACTGGGTATGCAGGCTTGACCTGTGGCCAGAGCTGGCACAATTTGAGATGGAACTTTTGGCTTGCCCTTCATCGAGTGTCCTTGCCTAGCTCACGTTAGTGTGGACTATCTCACAGTTCTAAAATTGAATGAGGCATGGATCTCAGAGGAATTCAACACCTGAGACGACCACGTTTAATTGAATTTCCTCATGCCAGCCTACTCATATCCGCCACCACCCAGAACAAAGAATGGTCCCTGTCTTTTGTAAATACAGCGGCATAGAAGGCCTTTTATGTCCGGTGAATGCCTAATGTTTGGGACCTCGGAGGAATTAAACACCACGTGTTAATGAATTTCAACTATTATCATCTGGGTTTTTTTCAAGAGGGGGGATTTCGTTATCCATGTTTTTAATCCAATTTTATATTTTTTGTTCTTTTAAACATATGTATTTGACATGTATTTGTATTGGCCTGCAGTAAAATTGATATCCAATGACCATCTAATATACCTCCAGCCACATAATCACTTGTTGTTTTCTCTCTGGTTAATGCCAAATTGTTGGGGCCTCGGATGAATTCAACACCTGTAACAACCACCAGCCACATAATCACTTGTTATTTTCTGTACATTGAATTAATAATTTTTGAGGCCTGTACTTCACTAGCCTAAAGTAAAATTATTATCCAATGACCGCCTAATATACCTCCATCCACATAATCACTTGATGTTTTCTGTCCGGTGAATGACTAATGTTTGGGGCCTGTACTTCTGTGGCCTAAAATAAAAATTTTCTAGACTCCAGCAGGCAACATTTTTGACAGTTTCCCTTTAAGACGCATAAAAATGGCCCCTGAATAAAATACATATTTTGTGGGGGGTTTTTGCCATTGATCCCCCTCTGGTATGTCACTGTCCATGTTGTGGGACGATTTATTCACTTCTTGTAAGTATTTGATGGCTGCAATATTGAGCTAAAGATTTTTCAGGTTCCCCTGCCATTAAAGTTAATGGGGCCCGCAATCGCGTTCGCGAATCGTCCCAGCCGATGTTCCTCCATTACTAATTATTATTCTGCATAAATGATGAAGCTATTGAGCCTCAGCAAAGGGGAGTCTGGAGGGTTGCTTTAAGGTGTTTTATTCTTAGGTGGCTTATTTTTCTAACACCCAAGAGGGCCTGTGCAACTGTCATGCAGATTCCCCAAAGGTAAAACAGGTTGTTTTCCATTCCTGCCATCTCAATAACTGAACTGTATAATCGTCAAGCAATCAGCATTCATAAGGAACTGATGGATCTACTATTAAAGTTCAACTTTGTAATGTACAAATGTCAATAAAAGTAGAAAACAGTAAATGCAACATGTGAGTCCAAAACAGAAAGCATATAACTATAATACATCAATCGCTTTGGATAGAACTTAAAGGCACAAAAAGCTATAATTGTTAAATGATCTGAAATAAAAAAACATCTGGATTGGTAAAGTAAAGCCAGCGGAGCATAAAATAAGAACTGTTTGTCAAGTTATGATCAAACAGGGAGTTTTAAAGAATACATTTTATAACCTGTTCCTGACATTCAAGCAATTAATCTGAAATCATATATGATTACGAACCCGATTTGTTCGTTTAAAGAATATATACAGAATTGACGATATTGCCTAACAGACTATCTACTATAGGAAAAGCATAGTATAACTATGAAGACGTTTTATTTGATTCTAGCTGGTTTTGTACAGTGTCGCATCATTTCACATTTACCTGCCTAGAGACAAAGGGAAAATTCTGTTTAAAAATGACTATGAACACCGTGCAGAGTGCCTCTGCTTTCCATGTCATATTATGTGGCATCAAGGAATCACAGCAGATATAATGCTGAGATATTTAAAACTGATAAACAAATATCTTAAAAATAATCTCCCCTTATTACAATTATTAAACACAAAAATATTGAATATGCTTTTAATCACACTGAAATCTACAGCCTTTGCACATTTGGACATTGCAATTTTTCTAGTTCTTCTCTACAAAACTGACCAACTCAATGTAGTATCACATACAGTATCTCACAAAAGTAAGTACACCCCTCACAGTTTTGTAAATATTTTATTATATCTTTTCATGGAATAACACTAAAGATATGACATTTTGATACAATGTACAGTAGTCAGTGTACAGCTTGTATAACAGTGTAACTTTGCTGTGCCCTCAAAATAACTCAACACACAGCCATTAATGTCTAAACCGCTGCCAACAAAAGTGATTTTACCCCTAATTGATCATGTCCAAATTGTGCCCAATTAGCCATTCACGCTCCCCCCAGTGTCATGTGACTTGTTAGTGTTACAAGGTCTCAGGTGTGGATGGGGAGCAGGTGTGTTAAATTTGTTGTGTTATCGCTCTCATACTGGTCACTGGAAGTTCAACATGGCAACTCATGGCAAAGAACTCTCTGAGGATCTGAAAAAAAGAATTGCTGCTCTACATAAAGATGGTCTAGGCCAGCGTTTCCCAACCAGTGTGCCTCCAGCTGTTGCAAAACTACAACTCCCAGCATGCTTGGACAGCCTTTAGCTGTCCGAGCATGCTGGGAGTTGTAGTTTTGCAACAGCTGGAGGCACACTGGTTGGGAAACACTGGTCTAGGCTTTAAGAAGATTATCAACACCCTGAAACTGAGCTGCAGCAGGGTGGCCAAGACCATACTGTGGTTTAACAAGACAGGTTCCACTCAGAACAGGCCTCGCCATGGTCATCTAAAGAAGTTGAGTGCACATGCTCAGCGTCATATCCAGAAGTTGTATGAGTGCTGCCAGCATTGCTGCAGATGTTAAAGTGGTGGGGTCCTGTCAATGCTCAGACCATACACCACACACTGCATCAAATTGGTCTGTATGGCTGTTGTCCCAGAAGATCATCCAGGAGCCCAGCCATTAGGACTTCAGAGTGAGCCATCAAATAACTTTTCTGATGGATTTCAATCTGAATGGGACTGAGTTGCCTGCATTGCATGTGAAAAGATGCAGGCTGCAAAACAGAAACGGTTGAGAATTTTTAATTAAATTACCAAGACATCTTTATTTACAAAACATTTTTTTAATCACATATGGCTTTTTTCATGTTAGTGTTATGAGTTCTGGCAGGCGGTTACTGCAGAGAACACGCTGTAGTTTTCATCCAGACAGATCCTGGCATATTTGCTGGGTAGCGTCTGTCTCTCCGCCAGACCCCATTATCAGTAGAGCCGGCGGGCACCCAGCAGTGCCGAATCTAGAGAGCTGTTCTCAGCCGGGGCTCATAACGCTAGTGTGAAACTAGCCTAATAGGTGCAATACATAAAAAAATAAATGTTGATGCAAAGATGTCCATAGTGTTTAACAATCTATTAAACAATTTACACATCACATAAATTCTAACACAAAAACTAAAAACAGTTGGGATCTTTGTAAATCCATTCAGGATATCCAAGTAATCTAGATCTGCATATTCTAGAGAAAAAGTGCATTATTTTGTGAATAAAAAAAAATGTATGAAGAGTATAAATAAACAGTTGTATTATAAGAGACGCAAACACTCATACCTGTTGTGAGCCCTGATACTAATACTGATGTAATTGTACACATTACAAAGTGATAAGAATTGTACAATAAAATAAGTAAAGGAAGCAACTGTGCTACATCCAGTTTAACTGCTTAAAAAAAAAAAGAAAATTAAAAAAAGGCTGTCTGGATGCCCAGAGAAATATGGCAGCACAGTGTGATAAATGTATTGCATCAAGGTTGACCATATGTGTATATCAACTGCCTTGCCAGGTGAATAATTTATATAACTGCCGCTCCTTTGCTCTTTCTTCTTCATTAAATAGAAAGAATTTAGTATGTTTTCACGGAAGCTACTTTTCTTTATACATTTAAGATCTATTTTAATATTGCATTGTGAATGGAATCTAATTGCATAATTACTGTAGCATGCTATGCCAGGTTGGTTTGGGCTTTAAATTGTTGCAGATGTGTGGAACCATTTTTAGTGTTTGAAATATGGCATGTTTTCACCCCCCCCCCCTTTAATCACCTCAGCCGCCCTAGCTTAAACACCCTTCATGACCAGACCACTTTTTACAATTCTGCACTACACTACTTTCACGGTTTATTGCTCGGTCATGCAACTTACCACCCAAAAGAATTTTACCTCCTTTTCTTCTGACTAATAGAGCTTTCATTTGGTGGTATTTCATTGCTGCTGACATTTTTACTTTTTTTTTGTTATTAATCGAACTTTACCGAAATTTTTGCAAACAAATGACATTTTTCACTTTCAGTTTTTCTCTAAATTTATTGTTCTACATGTCTTTGATTAAAAAAAATGTTTGGGTAAAAAAAAAAATGGTTTGGGTAAAAGTTATAGCGTTTACAAACTATGGTACAAAAATGTGAATTTCCGCTTTTTGAAGCAGCTCTGACTTTCTGAGCACCTGTCATGTTGCCTGAGGTTCTACAATGCCCAGACAGTAGAAAACCCCCACAAATGACCCCATTTCGGAAATATCTCGGTGAAATGCCAACTTTGTATAAAAAATGGAAAAAGTTGTCTTTTGCCGAGATATTTCTCTCACCCAGCATGGGTATATGAAAAAAGACACCCCAAAACACATTGCCCAACTTCTCCTGAGTATGGTGATACCACATGTGTGACACTATTTTGTAGCCTAGGTGGGCAAAGGGGCCCACATTCCAAAGAGCACCTTTAGGATTTTACAGGGCATTTTTTACACATTTTAATTTCAAATTACTTCTCATGCATTAGGGCCCCTAAAATGCCAGGGCAGTATAACTACCCCACAAGTGACCCCATTTTTGAAAGAAGACACCCCAAGGTATTCCGTGAGGGGCATAGTGAGTTCATAGAATTTTTGATTTTTTGTCACAAGTTAGTGGAATATGAGACTTTGCAAGAAAAAAAAATCATCATTGTCCGCTAACTTGTGACAAAAAATAAAAAATTCTAGGAACTTGCCATGCCCCTCACAGAATACCTTGGGGTGTCTTCTTTCCAAAATGGGGTCACTTGTGGGGTAGTTATACTGCCCTGGCATTTTAGGGGCCCTAATGTGTGAGAAGAAGTTTGAAATCAAAATGTGTTAAAAATGCCTTGGTGAAAGCCTAAAGGTGCTCTTTGGAATGTGGGCCCCTTTGCCCACCTAGGCTGCAAAAAAGTGTCACACATGTGGTATCGCCGTACTCGGAAGAAGTTGGGAAATGTGTTTTGGGGTGTCTGTTTACATATACTCATGCTGGGTGAGAGAAATATATCTCTCTAAAAGTCAACTTTTCCCATTTTTTTTATACAAAGTTGTCATTATAGAGAGATATTTCTCTCACCCAGCATTGGTATATGTAAAAAGACACCCCAAAACACATTGCCCTAATTCTCCTGAGTACGGCGATACCACATGTGTTACACTTTTTTGCAGCCTAGATGCGCAAAGGGACCCAAATTCCTTTTAGGAGGAAATTTTTAGACATTTTAATCCCAGACTTCTTCTCACGCTTTAGGGCCCCTAAAATTTGACCTCATTTTGGAAAGAAGACACCCCAAGGTATTCAATGAGGGGCATGGCGAATTCATAGAAGATTTATTTTGGGGGCACAAGTTAGTGGAATTAGATTTTTTTTTTCTCACAAAGTCTCCCTTTCCGCTAACTTGGGATAAAAAGTTCAATCTTTCATGGACTCAATATTCCCCTCAGTGAATACCTTGGGGTGTCTTCTTTCCGAAATGGGGTCACATGTGGGGTATTTATACTGCCCTGGCATTTTAGGGGCCCTAAAGAGTGAGAAGAAGTCTGGAATATAAATGTCTAAAACATTTTACGCATTTGGATTCCGTGAGGGGTATGGTGAGTTCAGGTGAGATTTTATTTTTTGACACAAGTTAGTGGAATATGAGACTTTGTAAGAAAAAAAAAATCTATTTCCGCTAACTTGTGCCAAAAAAAATGTCTAAATGGAGCCTTACAGGGGGGTGATCAATGACAGAGGGGTGATCAGGGAGTGTATATGGGGTGATCACCACCTTGTCATTGATCACCCCCCTGTAAGGCTCCATTCAGACGTCCGTATGTGTTTTGCGGATCCACGGATCCATGGATCGGATCCGCAAAACACATACGGATGTCTGAATGGAGCATTACAGGGGGGTGATCAATGACAGGGGGCTGATCAGGGAGTGTATATGGGGTGATCACCCCCCTGTCATTGATCACCCCCCTATCAGGCTCCATTCAGACGTCCGTTTGTGTTTTGCGGATCCGATCCATGGATCCGTAAAACACATATGGACGTCTGAATGGAGCCTTACAGGGGGGTGATCAATGACAGGGGGGTGATCAGGGAGTCTATATGGGGTGATCACTCCCCTGTCATTGATCACCCCCCTGTAAGGCTCCATTCAGACGTCCGTATGTGTTTTGCGGATCCGATCCATGGATCTGTGGATCCGTAAAACACATACAGACGTCTGAATGGAGCCTTACAGGGGGGTGATCATCCCATATAGACTACCTGATCACCCCCCTGTAAGGCTCCATTCAGACGTCCGTATGTGTTTTGCGGGTCCGATCTGTGGATGCGTGGATGCGTGACTCTGCCTGAGACAGCCGCCTCCAGAGCGCGATCCTGCGTTAGGTGGTCCAGAGGTGGTTAAAAGCTGTTGAATTAATTTGCTATGTAAATATTTACTGTGTAATTTCATGAAAGGTATGATTTATAAATAATTATAGAGTAAAGAAATAACACAAGCTTATATCAGTCATCATTCATGAAATTAGCATTAATGATAGGTAAAGAAATAGCGCTGGCTATCTGGTAACAATGGCTATTTTTTCTCTCATCTTTTCTTTTACAACATTTGGAAGGCAGGAGACTACATAGTTCAAATTTATATTGCAATGTTTTATGTGAAAAAGGACCGGTCATCACTTCCCACATGCCTATTTTAATAGCTTAATGCATTCTATATGTTATAACAATTCTGGAGTATCTATTCTTATGGTATCTACTCTATGATGTGTCATTCCTTTATTATTTCTACTAGAAGTTATGAATGAATTGCTAGCAGTCTGCAGTAAGGGCACAGAGGGGTGGTCACCAGTTAGGGGTGTGTAACTGCATAGTTTGAAAATGACAGCACTGATTGGATAGAATCAGTCTGTGCAGGACCACCCCCCAACTTGTTGATATTTTGATCAACACACATCTGTGCCCGCCTACCAAGCGCCAAGGTGATCTCAGGTCAGGCGGGTCCTATGCTAAACCTACATAAGCCATTGGGCTTATATGTTCACGAGTGCAGACCCCATACATATGGTGTGCTGCTCCTAGTCGCCTCCATGTGCATCAAGCAACCAATGGGAGGAGGAAGCACACCTATATGTACGACCTAATCAAGGCGGTCTATTAGATAGGAAGGGCAAAAGTGCAAAGGAATGCTACTTCCAAGGTAAAATAGGAGCACATTCACACTTGAAGGTGCCACTCCCTCAAGCATACACTGCATAAACAACAACAAAAAACAAAGGCCTGACCTGAGACCACCTTGGCGCTGGTAGGCGGGCACAGATGTGTTTTGATCAAAATATATTGGCTAAGTGTCTCAGATTTTATCACATCAGAGTGAGGACTTTGTCCACATACAGTTGGAAGAATAAGTATGTGAACCCTTTGGAATTATATGGATTTCTACACAAATTGGCCTTAAAATGTCATCTGATCTTCATCTAAGTCACAATAGACAATCACAGTCTGCTTAAACTAATAACACACAAAGAATTAAATGTTACCATGTTTTTATTGAACACACCATGTAAACATTCACAGTGCAGGTGGAAAAAGTATGTGAACCCTTGGATTTAATAACTGGTTGAACCTCCATTGACAGCAATAACTTCAACCAAACGGTTCCTGTAGTTGCAGATCAGACGTGCACAACAGTCAGGAGTAATTCTTGACCATTCCTCTTTACAGAACAGTTTCAGTTCAGCAATATTCTTGGGATGTCTGTTGTGAATCGCTTTCTTGAGGTCATGCCACAGCATCTCAATCGGGTTGAGGTCAGGACTCTGACTGGGACAATCCAGAAGGCTTATTTTCCTCTGTTTAAGCCATTCTGCTGTTGATTTACTTCTATGCTTTGGGTCATTGTCATATTGCAACACCCATCCTCTGTTGAGCTTCAGCTGGTGGACAGATGGCCTTGAGTTCTCCTGCAAAATGTCTTGATAAACTTGGGAATTCATTTTTCCTTCGATGATAGCAATCAGTCCAGGCTCTGACGCAGCAAAGCAGCCCCAAACCATGATGCCCCCACCACCATACTTCACAGTTAGGATGAGGTTTTGATGTTGGTGTGCTGTGCCAACACATAGTGTTGTGTGTTTCTTCCAAACAACTCAACTTTGGTTTCATCTGTCCACAGAATATTTTGCCAGTACTGCTGTGGAACATCCAGGTGCTCTTGTGCAAACTGTAAACGTGCAGCAATGTTTTTTTGGGACAGCAGTGGCTTCCTCTGTGGTATCCTACCATGAAATCCATTCTTGTTTAATGTTTTACGTATCATAGATTCGCTAACAGGGATGTTAGCATATGCCAGAGACTTTTGTAAGTCTTTAGCTGACACTCTAAGATTTTTATTCACCTTATTGAGCAGTCTGTGCTGTGCACTTGCAGTCATCTTTACAGGATGGCCAATCCTAGGTAGAGTAGCAGCAGTGCTGAACTTTCTTCATTTATAGACAATTTGTCTTACCGTGGACTGATAAACAACAAGGCTTTTGGAGATACTTTTATAACCCTTTCCAGCTTTATGCAAGTCAACAATTCTTAATTGTAGGTCTTCTGAGAGCTCTTTTGTGCAAGGCATCATTTACATCAGGCAATGCTTCTTGTGAAAAGCAAACCCAGAACCGGGGTGTGTTTTTTATAGGGCAGGGCAGCTGTAACCAACACCTCCAATCTCATCTCATTGATTAGACTCCAGTTGGCTGACACCTCACTCCAATTAGCTCTTGGAGATGTCATTAGTCTAGGGGTTCACATACTTTTTCCACCTGCACTGTGAATGTTTACATGGTGTGTTCAATAAAAACATGGTAACATTTAATTCTTTGTGTGTTATTAGTTTAAGCAAACTGTGATTGTCTATTGTTGTGACTTAGATGAAGATCAGATCACATTTTATGACCAATTTGTGCCGAAATTCATATCATTCCAAAGGGTTCACATACTTTTTCTTGCAACTGTATAATGCTTGCATCTATTTCATTAAGTGCATTTTTACCTTATTTCTGTTTATTTCATGAATGTGGCCAGGGACATTTATTTATCATACCGTGCAGGATGGTTTTATCTTTGTATTTTCAGTGATTTTTTTTTGTTTGTTTATGTAGTATATGCTTGAAGGAGTGGCACCTTCAAGTGTGAATGCAATGCTATTTGTTCTTGGCAGTAGCATTCCTTTGCACTTTTGCCCTTCCTATCTAATAGACCGCCTTGATTAGGTGGTACATATAGGTGTACTTGCTCCTTCTCCCATTTGTTGCTTGATGCACATGGAGGTGACTAGGAGCAGCACACCATATGTGCGGGGTCTGCAATCCTGAACATAGAAGCCCAATGGCTTAGGTAGGTTTAGCGTAGGACCCGTCTGAGCTGAGACCACCTTGGAGCTTGGTAGGCGGGCACAGATGTGTTTTGATCAAAATATATTGGCTAGATGTCTCAGATTTTATCCCATCAGAGTGAGGGCTTAGTCCATATATAATGCTTGCATCTATATTATTAAGTGCATTACCACCTTATTTTATTTAATTTTTTTCATGAATTTGGCCAGGGACATCCGCACATTTATTTATCAGACCGTGCAGATTTTGTGATTTTTCTGTGATTTTTTAATATTTTTTTCCTATGATAGAAATGCCTATTCTTGTCCACGATTGCGAACAAGAATAGGACATGCTCTATCTTTTTTGAAGGGCCGTGGAACGTAACTAATGATGCAGACAGCACACCGTGTGATGTCTGCATCTTTTGTTGCCCCATTGAAATGAAATGGGTCCGCATCTGTTCCACAAAATTTAAACCTCTCCTGACATGTCTGTGTAGTAATTACTTGCATTCCCCATGTAATAAAAATTATGAAACATTTTTTCGTAGGTTGTGTACGTTGTTGCATTCCTCAGTTATGAGTTGACTACTAAAACGGGTCATTTTTAAAAAGATAGCAAAATTCCAAATCAAAAAGTTCACGACTAGGGATGAGCGAACTCGAACTGTATAGTTCGGGTTCGTACCGAATTTTAGGGTGTCCGTGACACGGACCCGAACCCGGACATTTTCGTAAAAGTCCGGGTTCGGGTTCGGTGTTCGTCGCTTTCTTGGCGCTTTTGTGACGCTTTCTTGGCGCTTTTTGAAAGGCTGCAAAGCAGCCAATCAACAAGCGTCATACTACTTGCCCCAAGAGGCCGTCACAGCCATGCCTACTATTGGCATGGCTGTGATTGGCCAGAGCACCATGTGACCCAGCCTCTATTTAAGCTGGAGTCACATAGCGCCGCCCGTCACTCTGCTCTGATTAGCGTAGGGAGAGCTTGCGGATGCGACAGTAGGGCGAGATTAGGCAGATTAACTCCTCCAAAGGACTTCACTTGATTAATCGATCGATCTGCAGCTGTGCATCATTGAGCTGCTGATACTCAAATGCTCACTCACTGTTTTTAGGCTGCCCAGACCGTTTGTCAGTCACTTTTTTATGGGGTGATCGGCGGCCATTTTGTGTCTTGTGCGGTGCTGCGACCAAGTGCATTTAACCCTCAATGGTGTGGTTGTTTTTTGGCTAAAGCCTACATCAGGGTGAAGCTGTCACACCAAGTGCATTTAACCAGCAATAGTCTGTTCATTTTTTGGCCATATACTAAATCAGGGGCAAGCTGCGCCTGTCACCAAGTGCATTTAACCCTCAATGGTGTGGTTGTTTTTTGGCTAAAGCCTACATCAGGGTGAAGCTGTCACACCAAGTGCATTTAACCAGCAATAGTCTGTTCATTTTTTGGCCATATACTAAATCAGGGGCAAGCTGCGCCTGTCACCAAGTGCATTTAACCCTCAATGGTGTGGTTGTTTTTTGGCTAAAGCCTACATCAGGGTGAAGCTGTCACACCAAGTGCATTTAACCAGCAATAGTCTGTTCATTTTTTGGCCATATACTAAATCAGGGGCAAGCTGCGCCTGTCACCAAGTGCATTTAACCAGCAATAGTGTGGTTATTTTTTGGCCATATCCCAGTCTAATTCTGTCACTAAATCCATACCGGTCACCCAGCGCCTAAATACTAGGCCTCAAATTTATATCCCGCTAAATCTCTCGTTACCGCTGTCCTGTTGTAGCTGGGAAAGTTATTTAGTGTCCGTCAAAGCACATTTTTTGTTCTGGGTTGAAGTACAATTCCAAATTTAGCAATTTCATAATTTAGTGGTTCCTGCTATATCAGAGCTATTTGAAATCTATCCCAAAAAGGGTATATAATATTCAAGGTGCACATAGGGTCATTCAGAATAACTTCACACACACGCTACTGTGCATTTCCAAGTCTAATTCTGTCACTAAATCCATACCGGTCACCCAGCGCCTAAATACTAGGCCTCAAATTTATATCCCGCTAAATCTCTCGTTACCGCTGTCCTGTTGTAGCTGGGAAAGTTATTTAGTGTCCGTCAAAGCACATTTTTTGTTCTGGGTTGAAGTACAATTCCCAATTTAGCAATTTCATAATTTAGTGGTTCCTGCTATATCAGAGCTATTTGAAATCTATCCCAAAAAGGGTATATAATATTCAAGGTGCACATAGGGTCATTCAGAATAACTTCACACACACGCTTCTGTGCATTTCCAAGTCTAATTCTGTCACTAAATCCATACCGGTCACCCAGCGCCTAAATACTAGGCCTCAAATTTATATCCCGCTAAATCTCTCGTTACCGCTGTCCTGTTGTGGCTGGGAAAAATATTTAGTGTCCGTCAAAGCACATTTTTTGTTCTGGGTTGAAGTACAATTCCCAATTTAGCAATTTCATAATTTAGTGGTTCCTGCTATATCAGAGCTATTTGAAATCTATCCCAAAAAGGGTATATAATATTCAAGGTGCACATAGGGTCATTCAGAATAACTTCACACACACGCTTCTGTGCATTTCCAAGTCTAATTCTGTCACTAAATCCATACCGGTCACCCAGCGCCTAAATACTAGGCCTCAAATTTATATCCCGCTAAATCTCTCGTTACCGCTGTCCTGTTGTAGCTGGGAAAGTTATTTAGTGTCCGTCAAAGCACATTTTTTGTTCTGGGTTGAAGTACAATTCCAAATTTAGCAATTTCATAATTTAGTGGTTCCTGCTATATCAGAGCTATTTGAAATCTATCCCAAAAAGGGTATATAATATTCAAGGTGCACATAGGGTCATTCAGAATAACTTCACACACACGCTTCTGTGCATTTCCAAGTCTAATTCTGTCACTAAATCCATACCGGTCACCCAGCGCCTAAATACTAGGCCTCAAATTTATATCCCGCTAAATCTCTCGTTACCGCTGTCCTGTTGTAGCTGGGAAAGTTATTTAGTGTCCGTCAAAGCACATTTTTTGTTCTGGGTTGAAGTACAATTCCCAATTTAGCAATTTCATAATTTAGTGGTTCCTGCTATATCAGAGCTATTTGAAATCTATCCCAAAAAGGGTATATAATATTCAAGGTGCACATAGGGTCATTCAGAATAACTTCACACACACGCTTCTGTGCATTTCCAAGTCTAATTCTGTCACTAAATCCATACCGGTCACCCAGCGCCTAAATACTAGGCCTCAAATTTATATCCCGCTAAATCTCTCGTTACCGCTGTCCTGTTGTGGCTGGGAAAGTTATTTAGTGTCCGTCAAAGCACATTTTTTGTTCTGGGTTGAAGTACAATTCCCAATTTAGCAATTTCATAATTTAGTGGTTCCTGCTATATCAGAGCTATTTGAAATCTATCCCAAAAAGGGTATATAATATTCAAGGTGCACATAGGGTCATTCAGAATAACTTCACACACACGCTTCTGTGCATTTCCAAGTCTAATTCTGTCACTAAATCCATACCGGTCACCCAGCGCCTAAATACTAGGCCTCAAATTTATATCCCGCTAAATCTCTCGTTACCGCTGTCCTGTTGTAGCTGGGAAAGTTATTTAGTGTCCGTCAAAGCACATTTTTTGTTCTGGGTTGAAGTACAATTCCAAATTTAGCAATTTCATAATTTAGTGGTTCCTGCTATATCAGAGCTATTTGAAATCTATCCCAAAAAGGGTATATAATATTCAAGGTGCACATAGGGTCATTCAGAATAACTTCACACACACGCTTCTGTGCATTTCCAAGTCTAATTCTGTCACTAAATCCATACCGGTCACCCAGCGCCTAAATACTAGGCCTCAAATTTATATCCCGCTAAATCTCTCGTTACCGCTGTCCTGTTGTAGCTGGGAAAGTTATTTAGTGTCCGTCAAAGCACATTTTTTGTTCTGGGTTGAAGTACAATTCCCAATTTAGCAATTTCATAATTTAGTGGTTCCTGCTATATCAGAGCTATTTGAAATCTATCCCAAAAAGGGTATATAATATTCAAGGTGCACATAGGGTCATTCAGAATAACTTCACACACACGCTTCTGTGCATTTCCAAGTCTAATTCTGTCACTAAATCCATACCGGTCACCCAGCGCCTAAATACTAGGCCTCAAATTTATATCCCGCTAAATCTCTCGTTACCGCTGTCCTGTTGTAGCTGGGAAAGTTATTTAGTGTCCGTCAAAGCACATTTTTTGTTCTGGGTTGAAGTACAATTCCCAATTTAGCAATTTCATAATTTAGTGGTTCCTGCTATATCAGAGCTATTTGAAATCTATCCCAAAAAGGGTATATAATATTCAAGGTGCACATAGGGTCATTCAGAATAACTTCACACACACGCTTCTGTGCATTTCCAAGTCTAATTCTGTCACTAAATCCATACCGGTCACCCAGCGCCTAAATACTAGGCCTCAAATTTATATCCCGCTAAATCTCTCGTTACCGCTGTCCTGTTGTAGCTGGGAAAGTTATTTAGTGTCCGTCAAAGCACATTTTTTGTTCTGGGTTGAAGTACAATTCCCAATTTAGCAATTTCATAATTTAGTGGTTCCTGCTATATCAGAGCTATTTGAAATCTATCCCAAAAAGGGTATATATTATTCAAGGTGCACATAGGGTCATTCAGAATAACTTCACACACACGCTACTGTGCATTTCCAAGTCTAATTCTGTTAGTAAATCCATACCGGTCACCCAGCGCCTAAATACTAGGCCTCAAATTTATATCCCGCTGAATTTGAATACAATACATTGGGCCAAATAATATATTTGTTGTTGTGGTGAACCATAACAATGAGAAAAACATCTAGTAAGGGACGCGGACGTGGACATGGTCGTGGTGGTGTTAGTGGACCCTCTGGTGCTGGGAGAGGACGTGGCCGTTCTGCCACATCCACACGTCCTAGTGTACCAACTACCTCAGGTTCCAGTAGCCGCCAGAATTTACAGCGATATATGGTGGGGCCCAATGCCGTTCTAAGGATGGTAAGGCCTGAGCAGGTACAGGCATTAGTCAATTGGGTGGCCGACAGTGGATCCAGCACGTTCACATTATCTCCCACCCAGTCTTCTGCAGAAAGCGCACAGATGGCGCCTAAAAACCAACCCCATCAGTCTGTCACATCACCCCCATGCATACCAGGGAAACTGTCTCAGCCTCAAGTTATGCAGCAGTCTCTTATGCTGTTTGAAGACTCCGCTGGCAGGGTTTCCCAAGGGCATCCACCTAGCCCTTCCCCAGCGGTGAAAGACATAGAATGCACTGACGCACAACCACTTATGTTTCCTGATGATGAGGACATGGGAATACCACCTCAGCATGTCTCTGATGATGACGAAACACAGGTGCCAACTGCTGCGTCTTTCTGCAGTGTGCAGACTGAACAGGAGGTCAGGGATCAAGACTGGGTGGAAGACGATGCAGGGGACGATGAGGTCCTAGACCCCACATGGAATGAAGGTCGTGCCACTGACTTTCACAGTTCGGAAGAAGAGGCAGTGGTGAGACCGAGCCAACAGCGTAGCAAAAGAGGGAGCAGTGGGCAAAAGCAGAACACCCGCCGCCAAGAGACTCCGCCTGCTACTGACCGCCGCCATCTGGGACCGAGCACCCCAAAGGCAGCTTCAAGGAGTTCCCTGGCATGGCACTTCTTCAAACAATGTGCTGACGACAAGACCCGAGTGGTTTGCACGCTGTGCCATCAGAGCCTGAAGCGAGGCATTAACGTTCTGAACCTGAGCACAACCTGCATGACCAGGCACCTGCATGCAAAGCATGAACTGCAGTGGAGTAAACACCTTAAAACCAAGGAAGTCACTCAGGCTCCCCCTGCTACCTCTTCTGCTGCTGCCGCCTCGGCCTATTCTGCTGCTGCCGCCTCGGCCTCTTCCTCCGCCTCTGGAGGAACGTTGGCACCTGCCGCCCAGCAAACAGGGGATGTACCACCAACACCACCACCACCACCTCCGTCACCAAGCGTCTCAACCATGTCACACGCCAGCGTTCAGCTCTCCATCTCACAAACATTTGATAGAAAGCGTAAATTCCCACCTAGCCACCCTCGATCCCTGGCCCTGAATGCCAGCATTTCTAAACTACTGGCCTATGAAATGCTGTCATTTAGGCTGGTGGACACAGACAGCTTCAAACAGCTCATGTCGCTTGCTGTCCCACAGTATGTTGTTCCCAGCCGGCACTACTTCTCCAAGAGAGCCGTGCCTTCCCTGCACAACCAAGTATCCGATAAAATCAAGTGTGCACTGCGCAACGCCATCTGTAGCAAGGTCCACCTAACCACAGATACGTGGACCAGTAAGCACGGCCAGGGACGCTATATCTCCCTAACTGCACACTGGGTAAATGTAGTGGCAGCTGGGCCCCAGGCGGAGAGCTGTTTGGCGCACGTCCTTCCGCCGCCAAGGATCGCAGGGCAACATTCTTTGCCTCCTGTTGCCACCTCCTCCTTCTCGGCTTCCTCCTCCTCTTCTTCCACCTGCTCATCCAGTCAGCCACACACCTTCACCACCAACTTCAGCACAGCCCGGGGTAAACGTCAGCAGGCCATTCTGAAACTCATATGTTTGGGGGACAGGCCCCACACCGCACAGGAGTTGTGGCGGGGTATTGAACAACAGACCGACGAGTGGTTGCTGCCGGTGAGCCTCAAGCCCGGCCTGGTGGTGTGTGATAATGGGCGAAATCTCGTTGCAGCTCTGGGACTAGCCAATTTGACGCACATCCCTTGCTTGGCGCATGTGCTGAATTTGGTGGTGCAGAAGTTCATTCACAACTACCCCGACATGTCAGAGCTGCTGCATAAAGTGCGGGCCGTCTGTTCGCGCTTCCGGCGTTCACATCCTGCTGCTGCTCGCCTGTCTGCGCTACAGCGTGACTTCGGCCTTCCCGCTCACCGCCTCATATGCGACGTGCCCACCAGGTGGAACTCCACCTTGCACATGCTGGACAGACTGTGCGAGCAGCAGCAGGCCATAGTGGAGTTTCAGCTGCAGCACGCACGGGTCAGTCGCACTACAGAACAGCACCACTTCACCACCAATGACTGGGCCTCCATGCGAGACCTGTGTGCCCTGTTGCGCTGTTTTGAGTACTCCACCAACATGGCCAGTGGCGATGACACCGTTATCAGCGTTACAATACCACTTCTATGTCTCCTTGAGAAAACACTTAGGGCGATGATGGAAGAGGAGGTGGCCCAGGAGGAGGAGGAGGAGGAGGAAGAGGGGTCATTTTTAGCACTTTCAGGCCAGTCTCTTCGAAGTGACTCAGAGGGAGGTTTTTGGCAACAGCAGAGGCCAGGTACAAATGTGGCCAGCCAGGGCCCACTACTGGAGGACGAGGAGGACGAGGATGAGGAGGAGGTGGAGGAGGATGAGGATGAAGCATGGTCACAGCGGGGTGGCACCCAACGCAGCTCGGGTCCATCACTGGTGCGTGGCTGGGGGGAAAGGCAGGACGATGACGATACGCCTCCCACAGAGGACAGCTTGTCCTTACCCCTGGGCAGCCTGGCACACATGAGCGACTACATGCTGCAGTGCCTGCGCAACGACAGCAGAGTTGCCCACATTTTAACCTGTGCGGACTACTGGGTTGCCAACCTGCTGGATCCACGCTACAAAGACAATGTGCCCACCTTACTTCCTGCACTGGAGCGTGATAGGAAGATGCGCGAGTACAAGCGCACGTTGGTAGACGCGCTACTGAGAGCATTCCCAAATGTCACAGGGGAACAAGTGGAAGCCCAAGGCCAAGGCAGAGGAGGAGCAAGAGGTCGCCAAGGCAGCTGTGTCACGGCCAGCTCCTCTGAGGGCAGGGTTAGCATGGCAGAGATGTGGAAAACTTTTGTCAACACGCCACAGCTAACTGCACCACCACCTGATACGCAACGTGTTAGCAGGAGGCAACATTTCACTAACATGGTGGAACAGTACGTGTGCACACCCCTCCACGTACTGACTGATGGTTCGGCCCCATTCAACTTCTGGGTCTCTAAATTGTCCACGTGGCCAGAGCTAGCCTTTTATGCCTTGGAGGTGCTGGCCTGCCCGGCAGCCAGCGTTTTGTCTGAACGTGTATTCAGCACGGCAGGGGGCGTCATTACAGACAAACGCAGCCGCCTGTCTACAGCCAATGTGGACAAGCTGACGTTCATAAAAATGAACCAGGCATGGATCCCACAGGACCTGTCCGTCCCTTGTCCAGATTAGACATTAACTACCTCCCCATAACCATATATTATTGGACTCCAGGGCACTTCCTCATTCAATCCTATTTTTATTTTCATTTTACCATTATATTGCAAGGCTACCCAAAGTTAAATGAACCTCTCCTCTGTCTGGGTGCCAGGGCCTAAATATATGCCAATGGACTGTTGCAGTGGTGGCTGACGTGAAGCCTGATTCTCTGCTATGACATGCAGACTAATTCTCTGCTGACATGAAGCCAGATTGTCTGTTACGGGACCTCTCTCCTCTGCCTGTGTGCTAGGCCTAAATATATGCCAATGGATTGTTGCAGTGGTGGCTGACGTGAAGCCTGATTCTCTGCTATGACATGCAGACTGATTCTCTGGTGACATGAAGCCAGATCCTCTGTTACGGGACCTCTCTCCTCTGCCTGGGTGCTGGGCCTAAATTTATGAAAATGGACTGTTGCAGTGGTGGGTGACGTGAAGCCTCATTCTCTGCTATGACATGCAGACTGATTCTCTGCTGACATGAAGCCAGATTGTCTGTTACGGGACCTCTCTCCTCTGCCTGTGTGCTAGGCCTAAATATATGCCAATGGATTGTTGCAGTGGTGGCTGACGTGAAGCCTGATTCTCTGCTATGACATGCAGACTGATTCTCTGCTGACATGAAGCCAGATTCCTCTGTTACGGGACCTCTCTCCTCTGCCTGGGTGCTGGGCCTAAATTTATGACAATGGACTGTTGCAGTGGTGGCTGACGTGAAGCCTGATTCTCTGCTATGACATGCAGACTGATTCTCTGCTGACATGAAGCCAGATCCTCTGTTACGGGACCTCTCTCCTCTGCCTGGGTGCTGGGCCTAAATTTATGAAAATGGACTCTTACAGTGGTGGGTGACGTGAAGCCTGATTCTCTGCTATGACATGAAGACTGATTCTCTGCTGACATGAAGCCAGATCCTCTGTTACGGGACCTCTCTCCTCTGCCTGGGTGCTGGGCCTAAATATCTGACAATGGACTGTTGCATTGGTGGCTGACGTGAAGCCTGATTCTCTGCTATGATATGAAGACTGATTCTCTGCTGACATGAAGCCAGATTGTCTGTTACGGGACCTCTCTCCTCTGCCTGTGTGCTAGGCCTAAATATATGCCAATGGATTGTTGCAGTGGTGGCTGACGTGAAGCCTCATTCTCTGCTATGACATGCAGACTGATTCTCTGCTGACATGAAGCCAGATTGTCTGTTACGGGACCTCTCTCCTCTGCCTGTGTGCTAGGCCTAAATATATGCCAATGGATTGTTGCAGTGGTGGCTGACGTGAAGCCTGATTCTCTGCTATGACATGCAGACTGATTCTCTGGTGACATGAAGCCAGATCCTCTGTTACGGGACCTCTCTCCTCTGCCTGGGTGCTGGGCCTAAATTTATGAAAATGGACTGTTGCAGTGGTGGGTGACGTGAAGCCTGATTCTCTGCTATGACATGCAGACTGATTCTCTGGTGACATGAAGCCAGATCCTCTGTTACGGGACCTCTCTCCTCTGCCTGGGTGCTGGGCCTAAATTTATGAAAATGGACTGTTGCAGTGGTGGGTGACGTGAAGCCTCATTCTCTGCTATGACATGCAGACTGATTCTCTGCTGACATGAAGCCAGATTGTCTGTTACGGGACCTCTCTCCTCTGCCTGGGTGCTGGGCCTAAATTTATGACAATGGACTGTTGCAGTGGTGGCTGACGTGAAGCCTGATTCTCTGCTATGACATGCAGACTAATTCTCTGCTGACATGAAGCCAGATTGTCTGTTACGGGACCTCTCTCCTCTGCCTGGGTGCTGGGCCTAAATTTATGACAATGGACTGTTGCAGTGGTGGCTGACGTGAAGCCTGATTCTCTGCTATGACATGCAGACTGATTCTCTGCTGACATGAAGCCAGATCCTCTGTTACGGGACCTCTCTCCTCTGCCTGGGTGCTGGGCCTAAATTTATGACAATGGACTGTTGCAGTGGTGGCTGACGTGAAGCCTGATTCTCTGCTATGACATGCAGACTGATTCTCTGCTGACATGAAGCCAGATCCTCTGTTACGGGACCTCTCTCCTCTGCCTGGGTGCTGGGCCTAAATTTATGAAAATGGACTCTTACAGTGGTGGGTGACGTGAAGCCTGATTCTCTGCTATGACATGAAGACTGATTCTCTGCTGACATGAAGCCAGATCCTCTGTTACGGGACCTCTCTCCTCTGCCTGGGTGCTGGGCCTAAATATCTGACAATGGACTGTTGCATTGGTGGCTGACGTGAAGCCTGATTCTCTGCTATGATATGAAGACTGATTCTCTGCTGACATGAAGCCAGATTGTCTGTTACGGGACCTCTCTCCTCTGCCTGGGTGCCGGGGCCTAAATATCTGAGAATGGACTGTTCCAGTGGTGGGTGACGGGAAGCCAGATTCTCTGCTATGGAACCTCTCTCCAATTGATTTTGGTTAATTTTTATTTATTTAATTTTTATTTTAATTCATTTCCCTATCCAAATTTGTTTGCAGGGGATTTACCTACATGTTGCTGCCTTTTGCAGCCCTCTAGCCCTTTCCTGGGCTGTTTTACAGCCGTTTTAGTGCCGAAAAGTTCGGGTCCCCATTGACTTCAATGGGGTTCGGGTTCGGGACGAAGTTCGGATCGGGTTCGGATCCCGAACCCGAACATTTCCGGGATGTTCGGCCGAACTTCTCGAACCCGAACATCCAGGTGTTCGCTCAACTCTACTCACGACCTCAGTATCGATGTCTGCACGGGAAAGGAGCAATCCCCATATAATTCAAAAAAGGTAATCCCAGCAGAAGTACTTGCTCTTAATGGTATGCCATTAAGAGCAAGTATGTCTGCTGGGATTACCTTTTTTGGATCTTTAAAAAGATGGCATTCCATTGCTAAGTACTTGGACTAAGACTGTCATTTGAGACATATTTTTTTTTTTACAAAACACTTCTATATGTGGGGCCAGCAGACCAGACACATTTATCTTAATTTACACCAGTTTTCTGACAGAAATCTAAAGCAGCTCTGCTTAGTTGGGCTCATGGACTACAGGAGATGTGCCTAATTTATGCTGAGGCCTGTGTCTGATATTTTAACCGTATCTACTGGCAGCACAGGGGAGATCATAAACCAGTGTAAAATGCTGGTCTATGATAACTCTCCCCTATAATTTTATTATACAGAACGTTGGGGGATGTGCATGCCCACAGTTGCTAGTGGTTGGGTGAGATTTCTATTCAAAGTAGGGGCATAGCAGACACTAAGACCCATGGAGGAACTGGGTAAGTATTAACAAAGTGGATAATGTGACCCAAAGAGAAACACCATGCTGGGACAGGTAGTTTGAGTGGATCGCCCCCGAGGTCCACAGTGGCACTGTAGGAAGGGCAAAAGCAAGCAGCCACTTTGATCAGAACCTGAGTATCGGTGGACCAGTGGAATACCAAACAGTTCCCCAGCCCTGGAGGTGAACCACTCAGAACTGACATATTGCAACCTTCAAGTGTTTGTATCACTAGTGCCTTGTAAATACCAAACATATTTTTCCACCTAGTATGATATGTAACCATCAAGTGTGTGTAAAACAAACAGTAGTGTCAGCTCAACACTGTTGCTGTACAATATCCATGTGCATGGCAGGCTGGACATACAGGCACCACATGCAGCACCGAAGGGGTCTTATCTTGACGAAATGTCCAATTTTATTTATCATCCCTTACAAATCACACAAACACCTTTAAAAAAGGTGCAGAGAGAGCATAGTCTGACATTTAGGGTCCGCCCTATGGTACTACAGAAAGGTTGCAGCCTCATCCCTGGATGCTTATGTATTCCTGGATGCAAAGTAAACTAGATAAGTGCAGTGTAAGGAAGATAGATCCAAACAGACACTTTGGCCTATTAGCTACCTGTGCAGCCGTCTCACCTGTGAGATTTGTGAAATTACATTTTGTGAAAGAACTGACAGTCCATTGCATGCTGAGAACTGTAACTGATTTGCTTCAACTTAAAAAGGTTTTGTGTAATTATTACGTTGATGACCCCTCCTCAGGATAGGTAATCAATTTGATATCGGCAAGGTCATACTCCTGGGACCCCCACCGATCAGCTGTTTGAGGGCACTCTTACCAAGCACTGTGCCATCCATTTGATAGTGGCTGTGCTTGGTATCGCAGCTCAGCACATTAACTTGAATGGGACTGAGCTGCCCCTAAACCATGTGATGTATGAACGTGGTGTCACATCGCCTAGGAAGAGGACAAATTACTAACTAAGGGCTCATGCGCACAACTGTATGTATTTTGCTTTCTGCAAAAAACTCGGATGACGTCCGTGTGCATTCCGTATTTTGCAGAATGGAACAGCTGGCCCCTAATAGAACAGTCCTATCCTTGTCCATAATGCAGACAATAATAGAACATGTTCTATTTTTTTGCGGAACGGAAATACGGACATACAGAAATGGAATGCACACGGAGTAACTTCCATTTTTTTTGAGGACACATTGAAATGAATGGTTCTGAAAAAAAAAAAAAAAACGGAATGGACACAAAATAAAATATGTTTGTGTGCATGAGGCCTAAGTGCCGCGGCCTCTGCACACTGATTGTCAGGGGGAGATGGACCCCGCCGATCTCATATTGGTGACCTACCCGGAGGATAGGTTACCGATGATCGTTTTAATTCTCGGCCCATGTAAAGGGCCCATTAGATTGAGGCCTCAAAATTATTTTACTGTGGAATCGCTTTAAGTCTCTATTAGGGCTCATGCACATGGCCGTTGTGCGGCCGTTCCTTGCATTGGGGACCGCAATGCACAGGCAACATCTGTGCGATGGCCAGGACGGATAGAGACCAATTCAACTTGAATGGATCCGTGATCCATCTGCACCGTAAAATTTTTTAACATTTTTAATTTTTTTCCGGTGCGGAAGCACAGACAAACACCACGAAAGCACACCGTAGTACTTCTGTGGGCTTCTGATCCGTGCTTCAATTCCACACCACACTGCATCTCCCGGATTGCAAACCCATTCAAGTCAATGGGTCCGCGGGGTAAACACGGCCGGTGCCCATGTATTGCGGGCCGGGCAACGGCCATGTGCATGAGCATTACACTGCACTATATTTGGCCCCACTTCTGGTAACAAGTGTCCATAGGAGCACTGATTCCATATCTAGCCTGTATAATCCTGCCGCTGATCAGCCAATAAACGAGCAATCACTCGTTTGTTGGCTGATTTGCATATTTTATCAGAATGAGAGATGCATGATAACCGTCAGCACATCTCCCTGTGTAATCACGGATGTGCTACCGATAATGAGGGAACTGTGGTAGTGACCATTCCTCGACCATTAATTTTGCATTGGCTTGTGTAATAGGCCAATGCAAACGAACGCCGATCAACATATATATTTTTTAGCAACCCTTTGAAATAGACCGATGTGACAATGCAGCCCTCAGACCAAAAAAGGTTGTGCACCCCTGAACTATAAGGTCTTTGAAAATCAATGGAGACAAGTGAAGGAGCACAGCTCATACTCAGGACTTCAAAGCTTTCAGAATGCATCAGATAGTCCCCTATATACCATTTGAAGATGTTCTGCTCCTTCTTCCAAATTGCAATTGGTTAAGACTATTTGGTTCCCGCTACTTCAAATGTTCAAAGACATCTAGAAGAAGCTCTTGATTCACAGTGAAACAGTATAGTAATACACTGGCTTGTATAAACCATACAATTATTTTCAAAGTTCTTATGTTGCAAGAAACACACACTTGAAATAATTAATAGTATAAAACTGCACTGTACCTCGAAATGCATTTTACTTTTGCTGAGTATGTTCTTGGTCCGCAGACCATCAAATATTCTCTGTGCAGGTGCTAGGACTCAATGCTTCCACAGAAAAAAATGAACACTGCAGTAAAAATGTCCCCTCAAGTTCATTTTTATTTAATGTAATGGTGTTAGCAAGAAGAAAAAAACGTTATTTAACTGGTTCTTAAGCTTCTAAAATTGGCAAGTGACTAATGCATTATTTTATAAATGTTAAGACTAGGAAGGAACACATAATTCTGTAATATCCTTGAGTATATACTCTAAGCTGTAACATCCAGTTGATTAATATTCTCATGGTCTGCTGAGCAAGGCTATTTGGCTAAACAATTTAAGTTTCTTCTTTATGACTGTCTACAATGCAGATGCTCTTTTTTAAATTTATTTCTAAACACATATTAAACTGTTGTAAGGAAAGAGGTTACAGGCGAGGATTACAGAATGTTCACTTGAATCTGATACTTTTGGTTCTAGTATGGATATTCGGACCAATTCATGGGTCTATATTACAGATACGTGTGGTGCACAGATCCATTATATGGCTTCGATAGCCTGCTATTGTCCATTTGCCCACAAATGTTGTAGCTGTAAGTGTAGATCCTGCACACTTGTAGGTTGCAGAAGCTAGTGTCCCAGCTGGTCCCATAAATGCTTGATTGCTGAAAAATCTGGTGACCGGGCAGGTCAAGGAGGTGCTGCAATCTGGTGGAGACATTCCTGGGAAACCCTTGCTGTGTGTGGGCGAGCATTGTCCTGCTGAAAAATACTAGTTGATAGTCCTGCCATGAGATCCAACACATGTAACTACAGGATTTCCTGCACATATTGCTGAGCTCTTTGTGTCCCTCATATCACCACAAGGGGTGACTGATTGTTGTATGAGATGGCTCTCCAGATCACGAGCAGTTGGGGCAATGTGTCAGCCCTTAGCAAAAGCACATTTAAGCGTTCACCATGAGGACTCTATACTAGTGTTGGGCGAGCATGCTCGGCCGAACACCATTTTGACTCTAGCATCACGATGCTCGGCACATCGCGGTGTTCGGCCGAACACCCCGTATGCTCAAGCGTGATGCTCGAGTCTCCTCGAGCCATGTTGGTTACTCATGCCATAGCCATGTTGGTTACTGGCATTACAGTGATTGGCTGGCCGGAACGCATCATTGGGTGCTATATAGCACCCGATGACACATGGTTCGGCTCAGTCCTAGGCCTCATGCACACAACCGTTCAGTTTTTTTGCGGTCCGCAAACAACGGAAGCCACCCATGTGCATTCCGCAATTTGCGGAAAGGAATGGGCGGCCCATTGTAGAAATACCTATTCTTGTCCGCAAAAAAGACAAGAATAGGACATGCTATATTTTTTTGCGGGGCCACTGAACGGAGCAACGGAAGCGGACAGCACACGGAGTGCTGTTCGCATCTTTTGCGGCCACATTGAAGTGAATGGGTCCGCACCCAAGCTGCAAAAACTGCAGCTTGGATGCGGACCCGATCAACGGTCGTGTGCATGAGGCCTTAGGGTACTTTCACACTTGCGTCAAAGTTTTCCGGTATTGAGTTCGGTCCTACGGGGCTCAATAGTGGGAAAAAAATGATCAGTTTTATCCTAATGCATTCTGAATGAAAAGCAATCCGATCAGGATGTCTTCAGTTCAGTCCTTTTACGGTATTTGTATGGAGAAAAAAAATGCAGCATTCTGCATTTTTCTCTCCTGCCAAAAATCCTGAACACTTGCCGGAATGCTAGATCCGGACTTCTGGTCTGCGCATACCTGCAAAACTGTAAAATCCAGTTTTTCCGGATGACACCAGAAAGACGGATCCAGCATTACAATGCATTTGTGAGACGGATCCGCATCAGTCTACAAATGGTTTCTGTTTGCATACAGACTGCCGGCCAGAATCCAGCAACGCAAGTGTGAAAATACCCTTAGGCGTCTTGCACACGACCGTATGGCTTTTTCAGTATTTTGCGGTCTGTAAAAAAAGGATCTGTAAAAAATACGGATGACGTCCATGTGCATTTTGTTTTTTGCGGAATGGAACGGCTGGCCCCTGATAGAACAGTACTATCCTTGTCTGTTATGTGGACAATAATAGGACATGTTCTATCTTTGAACAGAACGGAAAAACTGAAATACGCAATCGGAAGGCATACGGAGTACCTTCAGTTTTCTTGTGGATCCATAGAAATTAACGGTTCCATATACGGTCCGTATAATGGCCGTAATAACGGAACGTAAACGGAAAAGAGGCTTTAGTCAGGAAGAGCTGCAGCAGAAGGGGGCAGATAGTGTAGGGACAGGGATATATATATATATTTTTTTAGGCAGGGTTTAGTGTTGAAAGGTGTTGAGACGCAAAAGTCCTTTTTTATCTGGCTACAATATATATTATTAGCGCAACCTGCACTAAATTGTGTACAATTGTTTGGCCGCTGCTGACAGTGATACAACCTCTGCTACATCTGTTATGTTACATTTGCGCATCCTAAATATCTGTGACATTCCGCGCAATTTTTTCTTAGCCGCTGGTGACAGCGACATTACCTGCACTAAATCTCCTGTATAACGTTTGCGCATCCTAAATATCAGTGACATTCAGTTTAATTTATTTGCGAATACACTTACAAAACCTTTGCTACTGTTTGTGTGACATACTTGAAAGCATATATACCATTTAATATGCTCAAGGCGAGCAGTACGGGACGGGGAAGTGGCCGTGCTGCTGATGGTGCACGCAGAGGCCGTGGCCCTGGGCGCGGTAAAACTGTGTCTGCTGCCAGAGCACAAGAAACACACTCATCCACGATACCTAGCTTCATGTCCCAGTTTGCATTGCAGGGCGGCGCAGGACACCACTCTCGAAGTCACACCAGTGCGACCAGGTGGTTGGTTGGATTGCAGCAGATAATGCTTCCAGTCGATTAAGCACCACCCTGTCTTCCACAGAGTCCAGTCTCAGTAGCCAAGGGACTGGTCAACAGAATCCTCACCCTGATCTTCCTTCCTCCCACCACGGATATTCCAAGAAGCTCTTTTCATCACCATTCCTTGATTTGGGCCTCTCGACAAGCCCACTTGAAGAGGGACATGAGGAGATCTTGTGCACTGATTCCCAAACTCTTGAGCATTCACAGTCAGAAGAAGATGGTGGGAAAAAGCAATTGGTGTTTCACGAGGTAGATGATGATGAGACACAGTTGCAAATAAGTCAACTGCAATCAGTGTCTCAAGAGGTTGATGGTGAGGATGAGACACAGTTGTCAATAACTGAGGTTGTTGTTAGGTCAAGTCAGGAGGATAACCAGAGTGAGGAAGTGGAAGAGGAGGTGGTGGACGATTTAAATCACTAACCCAACCTAGTAAGGTGGCAAGCCGAGCGAGAACAGCAGTACAGAGGGGGAGGGATCTGCAGCACCGCAACAGGCTGGTAGAGGCAGTGGGGTGGAAAAAGGGAGAAGGCGGGCCACACCAAACAGGCCCGCAACTGTTCCCCGGAGCACCCCCTTGCGGCAATCTCCCTTGCCAAAGGCTAGGTGTTCCGCAGTATGGAGCTTTTTTGAGGAAAGTGCGAGTTTGCAACCGTTGCCGTACCAAAATGAGCAGGGGCGTGAACACTAGCAACCTCACCACCACCAGCATAATCCACCACATGTCATCAAAGCACCCTAATAGGTGGGCTGAGCGTCTGGGTCCACAATCCATGTCTCCGGGTCACACCACTGCCTCATCTTCCCCTACTTTGGCCATATTCAGATTATGTCACCTTGCCACTCTGTGGTATCCTGATGCTGCTGCTGCTACTTCCATCTCCACACTATATATTACCTTGCCACTCTGTGGTATCCTCCTGCTGCTGCTGCCATATCCACAGGGGTAACACACAAACTCTTAACTCAAATTTCTTAACTCATCGCGTTATCTTAAAATAAAAGCCATTGAAATGCAGTTGCTTAATGCATTTAAATACATTTAGTTTAGATAACATGTCTCATAAAGCATGTGTATTAACACTGCTACATCCGTATGTCACTTTGCCACTCTGTGGTATCCTCTCCTCCTGCTGCTGCCATATCCACACTATGTCACCTTGACACTCTGTGGTATCCTGATGCTGCTACTGCCATCTCCACACGATGTCACCTTTCCTCTGTGTGGTATCCTCCTGCTGCTGCCATATCCACACTATGTCACTTTGCCACTCCGATCTCCTGATGCTGCTGCCATCTCCACACTATGTCACCTTGCCACTCTGTGTTATCCTCCTGCTGCTGCTGCCATCTCTACACTATGTCACCTTGCCACTCTGTGGTATCTTGATGCTGCTGCTACCATCTTCACACTATGTCACCATGCCACTTTGTGGTATTCTCCTGCTGCCATATCCACACTATGTCACCTTGACACTCTCTGGTCTCCTGATGCTGCTGCCATATCCACACTATGTCACTTTGCCACTCTGTGGTATCCTGATGCTAGTGCTGCTACTGCCATCCCCACACTATGTCACCTTCCCATTTTGTGGTATCCTCCTGCTGCTCTGCAATGAAAATAGGGTTTGTCAGCACCTCCCAATGCGCAGGTGCACGCTGCCATGGCTGAAAACAGAGAAAAAAAAATTAATACAACACCCTGCAAACCAGATAAAGTACAATAATGTCATTGTCACAAAAATTAAAGTGCTAATGCTATGCTTATTTATAAAGCGAGATGCTTGGCAAATGCATTTTATACAAAACCATTTCAGGCCCGTCTGTCGAACGTCAAGGCGATCTCTGTAAGACGGGTACTAACAGTAAATACTACCTGTTATGCGCCATAATGGCCGCCATAAAGTTTAGGAAGTGTTGGATCCACATGCATGCTGGGTCCACATTTTAAAATGGTAAAAGGCAGAGTGGATCCAGCATGCATGTGGTTCAAACACCTGAACTTTATGGCGGCCATTATAGCGCATAACAGGTAGTATTTAGTGTTAGGACCCATTTACAGAGATCACCTTGACGTTCGGCAGACTGGCTCAAATGGTTTTGTACAACATGCATTTGCCAAGCATCTCACTTTATAATTAAGTGTAGCATTAGCACCATACATTTTTTTGTGACTATGGCATTATTGTACTTTATCTGGTTTGCAGGGTACTGTTTCATTCCTTTTTTTTCTCCATCCTTCTGCTGCTGCCATATCCACACTATGTCACTGTGCCACTCTGCCAATGACTAATTGGCCCACAAGCAAGAAGCAGAGAGGAATCATGTTTTCAGATTGAAAAAATGACAAATATTCTAAGAACGAATATATAGCACTATATTCCAGACTCTGTGGTTTCCTGATGCTGCTAACATCTCTACACTATATCACCTTGCCACTCTGTGGTTTCCTGGTGCTGCCATCTCCACATTGTCACCTTGCCACTCTGTGGTATCCTCCTGCTGCAGCTGCTGCTGCCATCTCCACACTATGTCACCTTGCCACTCTGTGGTTTCCTGGTGCTGCCATCGCCACACTATGTCACCTTGCCACTCTGTGGTATCCTCCTGATGCTGTTTCTGTCGCAACCTCCAGACTCTGTCATTGGGCCACTCTGTGGTCTCCTCATGCTGCTTCCACCTCATCAATATGTCATAGGTCCACTCTGTGGACTTTTCATGCTGTTCCCAACCTCCCCACTTCATGACTGGGCCACTATTTTGCCTTTCGGCCTGGCTGACATCATGATTTATTTGACCTTTCTTCTGATCTGTCAGAAGGAAGGAAAAATGAGACGCACAACGCATCCTGTCTGTGTATCAGCCTGCATGGGCCCATCAGAATTGGCTTATGATTTGGTAGACAAAAGCAGGAGTGGGTACGAAACACAAAATACATGCAAATATTCCATTTACGTGTCATCTCTGTTTTACATCCACTCCTGTTTTGTTTTTTTTGCATTAGCAATACTGATGGATTATCAAGAAAATGCTGACTGAGTGAAGGCGGATGCTTCACAGACAGGATCAGTTTTGTCTGGGTTATTGTTCTGATGGATCAGAGGAAAGGAAAATTAATCAGTGACGTCAACACAAGCTTACTGCTGACACCCTCTCCACTCTATCTTAGGGGGGCTCTACTTATATATGCTTTTAATAGAACATATTCTGTAGACATCTATGTGGAATTAGCTGACGACGGTGTAAAATTAGTGCACCACTTCTTGTTGCTAACATTGTCCTGTAAGGCTGAGTTGATACTTGAGTTATTTGGTCAGTTTTGGCCCTATGACTGCCCAAATAAGTGAAGTGTGCAGTGATTCTAAGAGCAACACCTGTCATCTGCATGTCATATGGACTCACAGTATTATTTTACTACCAAAGCAGACTCTGTTACTACAAAGCACAGTGTTCTACACCACTATAAAGGCTCTCAGCAGGCTCAAATATATTCGTATTGAACCAAATTTTTCCCCAAAAATTTGGTGAACCTGCTAATCGAATTTGTAAAAAATTCGCTCATCTCTAAATACGTCTTTTTACAACTATGTAGATTTCCAGCACTCTATATTGCACACATCAGTTATTATATCTTGATATACAGGTGAAACTCGAAAAATTAGAATATCGTGCAAAGTTCATTCATTTGAGTAATGCAATGTAAAAGGTGAAACTAATATATGAGATAGACTCATTACATGCAAAGTGAGATTTCAAGCCTTTATTTGTTATAATTTGGATGATTATGGCTTACCGCTTATGAAACCCCAAAGTCACAATTTTGAGGCACTCGTTGCCGAGGGGATATGGATTAGTTAGCTGACTAGAGTGTGACACTTTAAGCCTAGAATATTGAACCTTTTCACAAAACTCTAATTTTAAGCTGCATTAATGCAATTCCTTTCAATTTGCATTACTGAAATAAATGGACTTTTGCACGATATTCTAATTTTTCGAGTTTCACCTGTATATCATACATTAAATTGTGGACAGCGGACGGGTTAATGTGCTAAGCAGTGATCTATTATCACGTGTCTGTAGCGCAGGCAGCCACTTGCGTGTCAGGATGCGCTCCAGCAAGAGAGTGTGGTGCTGGATCTGATCATGTGATGCTGCGGACATGTGTCCTCGTGTCACGTGTATGCCGATCGGGCGCCGCTCTCACTACTGTAGGCTGGGCATGCATAATGGACTCAGCACAATGCTGAATACAGATGGGGACTCCATGCTGGTTAGTACGCCTTCCAAATAAATCTATAAGTAATTTTAATCATGTACCTTGGTTTTCACATCTGAGGAGAATTTTGTATTTATTAATCATTGGTTGAGTGGATTTACACAATAAGGGTATATATATATATATATATATATATATATATATATACAGGTGAAACTGAAAAATTCGAATATTGTGCAAAAGTCCATTTATTTCAGTAATGCACATTAAAAGGAATTGCATTAATGCAATTTTGTGAAAAAGTTCAATATTCTAGGCTAAAAGTGTCGCACTCTAGTCAGCTAATTAATCTATATCCCATGAGCAAAGGGTACCTCAAAATTGTGACTTTGGGGTTTCGCAAAGAGGTAAGCCATAATCATCCAAATTATAACAAATAAGGGCTTGAAATATCTCGCTTTGCATGTAATGAGTCTATCACATACAGTTGTGTTCAAAATAATTCAACACCCACTGAAATTGAGTGTTTTGGCCAGTTTGACATTGATTTTGATCATTTCAGTCATCTTGTTTACAATTAAATCAAAGAGGCACTTGTAAGTCAGACAAATATAACATAACATTTATAATGAAATAACCACAAATGTCTTTTCTGTGCTCACATCATTATCAGTTTTATTCAACCCCCAAGTGACATTCAATCTTAGTACTTAGTACAACATCCTTTTCCAGTTATAACAGCTTTTAAACGTGAAGCATAGCTTGACACAAGTGTCTTGCAGCGACCTACGGGTATCTTCGCCCATTCTTCATGGGCAAAAGTCTCCAGTTCAGTCACATTCTTAGGCTTGCGTGCTGCAACTGCTTTCTTTAAGTCCCACCAGAGGTTCTCAATCGGATTTAAGTCTGGTGACTGCGATGGCCACTTCAAAATGTTCCAGCCTTCAATCTGCAACCATGCTCTAGAGGACCAACGTCTCCCAAGCCTCAGGTTTGCGACGGACTGCATCACATTTTCATCCAATATCTCCTGGTACTGAAGAGAATTCATGGTACCTTGCACATGCTGAAGCTTCCCTGTACCTGTAGAAGCAAAACAGCCCCAAAGCATGATTGACCCCCCACCATGCTTCACAGTAGGCAAGGTGTTCTTTTCTTCATAGGCCTTGTTCTTCCTCCTCCAAACATAGCGTTGATCCATGGGCCCAAACAGTTCTAATTTTGTTTCATCAGTCCACAGAACAATATCCCCAAACTTTTGTGGTTTGTCCACATGACTTTTGGCATACTGCAGTCGACTCTTCTTATTCTTTGGAGACAGCAAGGGGGTGCGCCTGGGAGTTCTGGCATGGAGGCCTTCATTACGCAGTGTGCGCCTTATTGTCTGAGCTGAAACTTCAGTACCCACATCTGACAAATCTTTTTTCAGTTCCTCAGCAGTCACACGGGGACTTTTCTCCACTTTGCGCTTCAGGTAGCACACAGCATTCTAAGTCAGCATCTTCTTTCTGCCACGACCAGGTAGCGTTTCAACAGTGCCCTTTGCCTTGAATTTGCGAATGATGCTTCCTATGGTGTCTCTTGGTATGTTTAACATCTTTGCAATCTTCTTATAGCCATTGCCCTTCCTGTGAAGAGAAATCACCTCTTTTCTTGTCTTCCTGGACCATTCTATTGACTTCACCATGTTTGTAAACACACCAGTAAATGTCTAGAAGGAGCTAAGTATCACAGTCCTTTTAAATCTGCCTAATTGGTGCTTATTATGCTTGATTGCTGCTCCTTGACATCCACAGGTGTTTTCAATACCTGATCGAAAACACTTGAATGAACCTCTGTTCTTAAGAGTGGTAGTCTTTAACCACCTCCCGACCGCCTAACGCGCCGATGTGTCCGGGAGGTGGTTGATTTGTTCCTCCTGGATGCATCGGCGCGTCATCTCGCGATACCCGAGATTTCCTGTGAACGCGCGCACGCAGGCGCGCGCGCTCACAGGAACAGAAGGTAAGCGAGTGGATCTCCAGCCTGCCAGCGGCGATCGCTCGCTGGCAGGCTGGAGATGTGATTTTTTTTAACCCCTAAAGGTATATTAGACGCTGTTTTGATAACAGCGTCTAATATACCTACTACCTGGTCCTCTGGTGGTCCCTTTTGTTAGGATCGACCACCAGAGGACACAGGTAGGTCAGTAAAGTCGCACCAAACACTACACTACACCCCCCCGTCACTTATTAACCCCTTATAAACCCCTGATCACCCCATATAAACTCCCTGATCACCCCCCCTGTCATTGATCACCCCCCTGTCATTGATCACCCCCCGGTCAGGCTCCGTTCAGACGTCCGTATGATTTTTACGGATCCACAGATACATGGATCGGATCCGCAAAACACATACGGACGTCTGAATGGAGCCTTACAGGGGGGTGATCAATGACAGGCGGGTGATCACCCATATAGATTCTCTGATCACCCCCCTGTCATTGATCACCCCCCTGCAAGGCTCCATTCAGACGTCCGTATGATTTTTACGGATCCATGGATACATGGATCGGATCCGCAAAACACATGCGGACGTCTGAATGGAGCCTTACAGGGGGTGATCAATGACAGGCGGGTGATCACCCATATAGATTCCATGATCACCCCCTTTCATTGATCACCCCCCTGTCATTGATCACCCCCCTGCAAGGCTCCATTCAGACGTCTGTATGATTTTTACGGATCCATGGATACATGGATCGGATCCGCAAAACACATTCCCCAACTTCTCCTGAGTACGGCGATACCAGATGTGTGACACTTTTTTGATGCCAAGGTGGGCAAAGGGGCACATATTCCAAAGTGCACCTTTTGGATTTCGCAGGCCATTTTTTACACATTTTGATTGCAAAGTACTTCTCACACATATGGGCCCCTAAATTGCCAGGGCAGTATAACTACGCCACAAGAGACCCCATTTTGGAAAGAAGACACTCCAAGGTATTCCGTGAGGGGCATGGCGAGTTCCTAGAATTTTTTATTTTTTGTCGCAAGTTAGTGGAATATGAGACTTTGTAAGGAAAAAAAGAGAAAAAAAAAATCATCATTTTCCGCTAACTTGTGACAAAAATAAATAAATTCTAGGAACTCGCAGTGCCCCTCACGGAATACCTTGGGGTGTCTTCTTTCCAAAATGGGGTCACTTGTGCCGTAGTTATACTGCCCTGGCAATTTAGGGGCCCAAATGTGTGAGAAGTACCTTGCAATCAAAATGTGTAAAAAATGACCGGTGAAACCCGAAAGGTGCACTTTGGAATATGTGCCCCTTTGCCCACCTTGGCAGCAAAATAGTGTGACACATCTGGTATCGCCGTACTCAGGAGAAGTTGGGGAATGTGTTTTGGGGTGTCATTTTACATATACCCATGCTGGGTGAGAAAAATATCTTGGTCAAATGCCAACTTTGTATAAAAAAAATGGGAAAAGTTGTCTTTTGCCAAGATATTTCACTCACCCAGCATGGGTATATGTAAAATGACACCCCAAAACACATTCCCCAACTTCTCCTGAGTACGGCGATACCAGATGTGTGAAATTTTTTTGATGCCAAGGTGGGCAAAGGGGCACATATTCCAAAGTGCACCTTTCGGATTTCACCGGTCATTTTTTACACATTTTGATTGCAAGGTACTTCTCACACATTTTGGCCCCTAAATTGCCAGGGCAGTATAACTACGCCACAAGTGACCCCATTTTGGAAAGAAGACACCCCAAGGTATTCTGTGAGGGGCATGGTGAGTTCCTAGAATTTTTTATTTTTTGTCGCAAGTTAGTGGAATATGAGACTTTGTAAGAAAAAAATAAAAAATAAAAATCATCATCATTTTCCGCTAACTTGTGACAAAAAATAGAAAGTTCTATGAACTCACTATGCCCATCAGCGAATACCTTAGGGTGTCTACTTTCCGAAATGGGGTCATTTGTGGGGTTTTTCTACTGTTTGGGCATTGTAGAACCTCGGGAATCATGACAGGTGCTCAGAAAATCAGAGCTGTTTCAAAAAGCGGAAATTCACATTTTTGTACCATAGTTTGTAAACGCTATAACTTTTACCCAAAACATTTTTTTTCTGCCCAAACATTTTTTTTAATCAAATACATGTAGAACAATAAATTTGGCGAAAAATTTATATATGGATGTCGTTTTTTTGCAAAATATTACAGCTGAAAGTGAAAAATGTCATTTTTTTGCCAAAAAATCGTTACATTTTGATTAATAACAAAAAAAGTAAAAATGTCAGCAGCAATAAAATACCACCAAATGAAAGCTCCATTAGTGAGAAGAAAAGTAGGTAAAATTCATTTGGGTGGTAAGTTGCATGACCGAGCGATAAACGGTGAAAGGCGCGTAGTGCCGAAGTGTAAAAAGTGCTCTGGTCATGAAGGGGGTTTCAGCTAGCGGGGCTGAAGTGGTTAAGGGGTTGAATAATTGTGTCAATGAAGAAATCACAAAAAAAAACATTTAATACTGTATTACAAAAACAATGTCATTAGTTGCATTTGGTTCTTTAAAAAGTCCTTGTAAGATTTCATTCTGAACACAATTACAAATGTACACTAAATTCCCTAAAACCCTTTACAGCATTGGGGGTTGAATAATTTTGAACACAACTGTATGTTAGTTTCACCTTTTAAGTTGGATTACTGAAATAAAGGCCATTTTCACTACCGTGTGGCATCTCCCCTTCTTCTTACAACACTCAACAGACGTCTGGGGACCGAGGAGACCAGTTTCTCAAGTTTAGAAATAGGAATGCTCTCCCATTCTTGTCTAATACAGGCCTCTAACTGTTCAGTCGTCTTGGGCCTTCTTTGCTGCACCTTCCTCTTTATGATGCGCCAAATGTTCTCTATAGGTGAAAGATCTGGACTGCAGACTGGCCATTTCAGTACCCGGATCCTTCTCCTACACAGCCATGATGTTGTGATTGATGCAGAATGTGGTCTGGCATTATCTTGTTGAAAAATGCAGGGTCTTCCCTGAAAGAGATGACGTCTGGATGGGAGCATATGTTGTTCTAGAACCTGAATATATTTTTCTGCATTGATGGTGCCTTTCCAGACATGCAAGCTGCCCATGCCACACGCACTCATGCAACCCCATACCATCAGAGATGTAGGCTTCTGAACTGAGTGTTGATAACAACTTGGGTTGTCCTTGTCCTCTTTGGTCCGGATGACATGGCATCCCAGATTTCCAAAAAGAACTTCGAATCGTGACTCGTCTGACCATAGAACAGTCTTCCATTTTGCCACACTCCATTTTAAATGATCCCTGGCCCAGTGAAAACGCCTGAGCTTGTAGATCTTGCTTAGAAATGGCTTCTTCTTTGCACTGTAGAGGTTCAGCTGGCAACGGCGGATGGCACGGTGGATTGGATTTCTGGAAGTATTCCTGAGCCCATTCTGTGATTTCCTTTACAGTAGCATTCCTGTTTGTGGTGCAGTGTCGTTTAAGGGCCCGGAGATCACGGGCATCCAGTATGGTTTTACGGCCTTGACCCTTATGCACAGAGATTGTTCCAGATTCTCTGAATCTTCGGATGATGTTATGCACAGTTGATGATGATAGATGCAAAGTGTTTGCATTTTTTCGCTGGGTAACACCTTTCTGATATTGCTCCACTATCTTTCTGCGCAACATTGTGGGAATTGGTGATCCTCTACCTATCTTGGCTTCTGAGAGACACTGCCACTCTGAGAAGGTCTGTTTATACCCAATCATGTTGCCAATTGACCTAATTAGTGTTAATTGGTCTTTCAGCTCTTCGTTATGCTCAAATTTACATTTTCCAGCCTCTTATTGCTACTTGTCCCAACTTTTTTGGGATTTGTTGACACCGTGAAAATTTGAATCAATGTATTTTTCCTTTAAAATGATACATTTACTCGGATTAAACGTTTGATCTGTCATCTACGTTCTATTACAAATAAAATATTGACATTTGCCATCTCCACATCATTGCATTCAGTTTTTATTCACAATTTGTTTAGTGTCCCAACTTTTTTGGAATCCGGTTTATATATATATATATATATATATATATATAGATAGATAGATAGATAGATAGATAGATAGATATAGATATATATATATATTCATATGAGAATCATGTACATTGGATCTTCATATGTGCACTTTGTATTTATTATGGATTTCTGAATTTTTATCATGTATTATTTTGATGTATGTATTAAATACCACTTGAGTGTCGATTAGGGATGAGCGAACTCGAACTGTATAGTTCGGGTTCGTACCGAATTTTGGGGTGTCCGTGACACGGACCCGAACCCGGACATTTTCGTAAAAGTCCGGGTTCGGGTTCGGTGTTCGTCGCTTTCTTCGCGCTTTTGTGACGCTTTCTTGGCGCTTTTTGAAAGGCTGCAAAGCAGCCAATCAACAAGCGTCATACTACTTGCCCCAAGAGGCCATCACAGCCATGCCTACTATTGGCATGGCTGTGATTGGCCAGAGCACCATGTGACCCAGCCTCTATTTAAGCTGGAGTCACATAGCGCCGCCCGTCACTCTGCTCTGATTAGCGTAGGGAGAGGTTGCGGCTGCGACAGTAGGGCGAGATTAGGCAGATTAACTCCTCCAAAGGACTTGATTAACTGATCGATCTGCAGCTGTGGATCATTGAGCTGCTGATCCTCAATTGCTCACTGTTTTTAGGCTGCACAGACCGTTTGTCAGTCTCATTTTTCTGGGGTGATCGGCGGCCATTTTGTGTCTTGTGGTGCGCCAGCACAAGCTGCGACCAAGTGCATTTAACCCTCAATGGTGTGGTTGTTTTTTGGCTAAAGCCTACATCAGGGTGAAGCTGTCACACCAAGTGCATTTAACCAGCAATAGTCTGTTCATTTTTTGGCCATATACAAAATCAGGGGCAAGCTGCGCCTGTCACCAAGTGCATTTAACCCTCAATGGTGTGGTTGTTTTTTGGCTAAAGCCTACATCAGGGTGAAGCTGTCACACCAAGTGCATTTAACCAGCAATAGTCTGTTCATTTTTTGGCCATATACAAAATCAGGGGCAAGCTGCGCCTGTCACCAAGTGCATTTAACCCTCAATGGTGTGGTTGTTTTTTGGCTAAAGCCTACATCAGGGTGAAGCTGTCACACCAAGTGCATTTAACCAGCAATAGTCTGTTCATTTTTTGGCCATATACAAAATCAGGGGCAAGCTGCGCCTGTCACCAAGTGCATTTAACCCTCAATGGTGTGGTTGTTTTTTGGCTAAAGCCTACATCAGGGTGAAGCTGTCACACCAAGTGCATTTAACCAGCAATAGTCTGTTCATTTTTTGGCCATATCCCAGTCTAATTCTGTCACTAAATCCATACCGGTCACCCAGCGCCTAAATACTAGGCCTCAAATTTATATCCAGCTAAATCTGTCCCTAGTGCTGTAGCTGGGCGAGTTATTTAGTGTCCGTTCAAGCACATTTCTTGTTCTGGGTTGAAATACAATTCCCAATTTAGCAATTTCATAATTTAGTGGTTCCTGCTATATCAGAGCTCTTTGAAATCTATCCCAAAAAGGGTATATAATATTGAAGGTGCACATAGGGTCATTCAGAGTAACTTCACACACACCCGCTACTGTGTATTTCCAAGTCTAATTCTGTCACTAAATCCATACCGGTGACCCAGCGCCTAAATACTAGGCCTCAAATTTAATTCCCTCTAAATCTCTCGTTACCCACCGCTGTACTGTTGTTGCTGGGCAAGATATTTAGTGTCCGTCAAAGCACATTTTTTGTTCTGGGTTGAAGTACAATTCCCAATTTAGCAATTTCATAATTTAGTGGTTTCTGCTATATCAGAGCTATTTGAAATCTATCCCAAAAAGGGTATATAATATTGAAGGTGCACATAGGGTCATTCAGAATAACTTCACACACACCCGCTACTGTGTATTTCCAAGTCTAATTCTGTCACTAAACCCATACCTGTCACCCAGCGCCTAAATACTAGGCCTCAAATTTAAATCCCTCTAAATCTCTCGTTACCGTTGTCCTGTTGTAGCTGGGAAAGTTATTTAGTGCCCGTCAAAGCACATTTTTTGTTCTGGGTTGAAGTACAATTCCCAATTTAGCAATTTCATAATTTAGTGGTTCCTGCTATATCAGAGCTATTTGAAATCTATCCCAAAAAGGGTATATAATATTGAAGGTGCACATAGGGTCATTCAGAATAACTTCACACACACGCTTCTGTGCATTTCCAAGTCTAATTCTGTCACTAAATCCATACCGGTGACCCAGCGCCTAAATACTAGGCCTCAAATTTAATTCCCTCTAAATCTCTCGTTACCCACCGCTGTACTGTTGTTGCTGGGCAAGATATTTAGTGTCCGTCAAAGCACATTTTTTGTTCTGGGTTGAAGTACAATTCCCAATTTAGCAATTTCATAATTTAGTGGTTTCTGCTATATCAGAGCTATTTGAAATCTATCCCTAAAAGGGTATATAATATTGAAGGTGCACATAGGGTCATTCAGAATAACTTCACACACACCCGCTACTGTGTATTTCCAAGTCTAATTCTGTCACTAAATCCATACCGGTGACCCAGCGCCTAAATACTAGGCCTCAAATTTAAATCCCTCTAAATCTCTCGTTACCCACCACTGTACTGTTGTTGCTGGGCAAGATATTTAGTGTCCGTCAAAGCACATTTTTTGTTCTGGGTTGAAGTACAATTCCCAATTTAGCAATTTCATAATTTAGTGGTTTCTGCTATATCAGAGCTATTTGAAATCTATCCCTAAAAGGGTATATAATATTGAAGGTGCACATAGGGTCATTCAGAATAACTTCACACACACGCTTCTGTGCATTTCCAAGTCTAATTCTGTCACTAAATCCATACCGGTGACCCAGCGCCTAAATACTAGGCCTCAAATTTAAATCCCTCTAAATCTCTCGTTACCCACCGCTGTACTGTTGTTGCTGGGCAAGATATTTAGTGTCCGTCAAAGCACATTTTTTGTTCTGGGTTGAAGTACAATTCCCAATTTAGCAATTTCATAATTTAGTGGTTTCTGCTATATCAGAGCTATTTGAAATCTATCCCTAAAAGGGTATATAATATTGAAGGTGCACATAGGGTCATTCAGAATAACTTCACACACACGCTTCTGTGCATTTCCAAGTCTAATTCTGTCACTAAATCCATACCGGTGACCCAGCGCCTAAATACTAGGCCTCAAATTTAAATCCCTCTAAATCTCTCGTTACCCACCGCTGTACTGTTGTTGCTGGGCAAGATATTTAGTGTCCGTCAAAGCACATTTTTTGTTCTGGGTTGAAGTACAATTCCCAATTTAGCAATTTCATAATTTAGTGGTTCCTGCTATATCAGAGCTATTTGAAATCTATCCCAAAAAGGGTATATAATATTGAAGGTGCACATTGGGTCATTCAGAATAACTTCACACACACCCGCTACTGTGTATTTTCAAGTCTAATTCTGTCACTAAACCCATACCTGTCACCCAGCGCCTAAATACTAGGCCTCAAATTTAAATCCCTCTAAATCTCTCGTTACCCACCGCTGTACTGTTGTTGCTGGGCAAGATATTTAGTGTCCGTCAAAGCACATTTTTTGTTCTGGGTTGAAGTACAATTCCCAATTTAGCAATTTCATAATTTAGTGGTTTCTGCTATATCAGAGCTATTTGAAATCTATCCCTAAAAGGGTATATAATATTGAAGGTGCACATAGGGTCATTCAGAATAACTTCACACACACGCTTCTGTGCATTTCCAAGTCTAATTCTGTCACTAAATCCATACCGGTGACCCAGCGCCTAAATACTAGGCCTCAAATTTAAATCCCTCTAAATCTCTCGTTACCCACCGCTGTACTGTTGTTGCTGGGCAAGATATTTAGTGTCCGTCAAAGCACATTTTTTGTTCTGGGTTGAAGTACAATTCCCAATTTAGCAATTTCATAATTTAGTGGTTTCTGCTATATCAGAGCTATTTGAAATCTATCCCTAAAAGGGTATATAATATTGAAGGTGCACATAGGGTCATTCAGAATAACTTCACACACACGCTTCTGTGCATTTCCAAGTCTAATTCTGTCACTAAATCCATACCGGTCACCCAGCGCCTAAATACTAGGCCTCAAATTTATATCCCGCTGAATTTGAATACAATACATTGGGCCAAATAATATATTTGTTGTTGTGGTGAACCATAACAATGAGAAAAACATCTAGTAAGGGACGCGGACGTGGACATGGTCGTGGTGGTGTTAGTGGACCCTCTGGTGCTGGGAGAGGACGTGGCCGTTCTGCCACATCCACACGTCCTAGTGTACCAACTACCTCAGGTCCCAGTAGCCGCCAGAATTTACAGCGATATATGGTGGGGCCCAATGCCGTTCTAAGGATGGTAAGGCCTGAGCAGGTACAGGCATTAGTCAATTGGGTGGCCGACAGTGGATCCAGCACGTTCACATTATCTCCCACCCAGTCTTCTGCAGAAAGCGCACAGATGGCGCCTGAAAACCAACCCCATCAGTCTGTCACATCACCCCCATGCATACCAGGGAAACTGTCTCAGCCTCAAGTTATGCAGCAGTCTCTTATGCTGTTTGAAGACTCCGCTGGCAGGGTTTCCCAAGGGCATCCACCTAGCCCTTCCCCAGCGGTGAAAGACATAGAATGCACTGACGCACAACCACTTATGTTTCCTGATGATGAGGACATGGGAATACCACCTCAGCATGTCTCTGATGATGACGAAACACAGGTGCCAACTGCTGCGTCTTTCTGCAGTGTGCAGACTGAACAGGAGGTCAGGGATCAAGACTGGGTGGAAGACGATGCAGGGGACGATGAGGTCCTAGACCCCACATGGAATGAAGGTCGTGCCACTGACTTTCACAGTTCGGAGGAAGAGGCAGTGGTGAGACCGAGCCAACAGCGTAGCAAAAGAGGGAGCAGTGGGCAAAAGCAGAACACCCGCCGCCAAGAGACTCCGCCTGCTACTGACCGCCGCCATCTGGGACCGAGCACCCCAAAGGCAGCTTCAAGGAGTTCCCTGGCATGGCACTTCTTCAAACAATGTGCTGACGACAAGACCCGAGTGGTTTGCACGCTGTGCCATCAGAGCCTGAAGCGAGGCATTAACGTTCTGAACCTGAGCACAACCTGCATGACCAGGCACCTGCATGCAAAGCATGAACTGCAGTGGAGTAAACACCTTAAAACCAAGGAAGTCACTCAGGCTCCCCCTGCTACCTCTTCTGCTGCTGCCGCCTCGGCCTATTCTGCTGCTGCCGCCTCGGCCTCTTCCTCCGCCTCTGGAGGAACGTTGGCACCTGCCGCCCAGCAAACAGGGGATGTACCACCAACACCACCACCACCACCTCCGTCACCAAGCGTCTCAACCATGTCACACGCCAGCGTTCAGCTCTCCATCTCACAAACATTTGATAGAAAGCGTAAATTCCCACCTAGCCACCCTCGATCCCTGGCCCTGAATGCCAGCATTTCTAAACTACTGGCCTATGAAATGCTGTCATTTAGGCTGGTGGACACAGACAGCTTCAAACAGCTCATGTCGCTTGCTGTCCCACAGTATGTTGTTCCCAGCCGGCACTACTTCTCCAAGAGAGCCGTGCCTTCCCTGCACAACCAAGTATCCGATAAAATCAAGTGTGCACTGCGCAACGCCATCTGTAGCAAGGTCCACCTAACCACAGATACGTGGACCAGTAAGCACGGCCAGGGACGCTATATCTCCCTAACTGCACACTGGGTAAATGTAGTGGCAGCTGGGCCCCAGGCGGAGAGCTGTTTGGCGCACGTCCTGCCGCCGCCAAGGATCGCAGGGCAACATTCTTTGCCTCCTGTTGCCACCTCCTCCTTCTCGGCTTCCTCCTCCTCTTCTTCCACCTGCTCATCCAGTCAGCCACACACCTTCACCACCAACTTCAGCACAGCCCGGGGTAAACGTCAGCAGGCCATTCTGAAACTCATATGTTTGGGGGACAGGCCCCACACCGCACAGGAGTTGTGGCGGGGTATTGAACAACAGACCGACGAGTGGTTGCTGCCGGTGAGCCTCAAGCCCGGCCTGGTGGTGTGTGATAATGGGCGAAATCTCGTTGCAGCTCTGGGACTAGCCAATTTGACGCACATCCCTTGCTTGGCGCATGTGCTGAATTTGGTGGTGCAGAAGTTCATTCACAACTACCCCGACATGTCAGAGCTGCTGCATAAAGTGCGGGCCGTCTGTTCGCGCTTCCGGCGTTCACATCCTGCCGCTGCTCGCCTGTCTGCGCTACAGCGTAACTTCGGCCTTCCCGCTCACCGCCTCATATGCGACGTGCCCACCAGGTGGAACTCCACCTTGCACATGCTGGACAGACTGTGCGAGCAGCAGCAGGCCATAGTGGAGTTTCAGCTGCAGCACGCACGGGTCAGTCGCACTACAGAACAGCACCACTTCACCACCAATGACTGGGCCTCCATGCGAGACCTGTGTGCCCTGTTGCGCTGTTTCGAGTACTCCACCAACATGGCCAGTGGCGATGACACCGTTATCAGCGTTACAATACCACTTCTATGTCTCCTTGAGAAAACACTTAGGGCGATGATGGAACAGGAGGTGGCCCAGGAGGAGGAGGAGGAGGATGAGGAAGAGGGGTCATTTTTAGCACTTTCAGGCCAGTCTCTTCGAAGTGACTCAGAGGGAGGTTTTTTGCAACAGCAGAGGCCAGGTACAAATGTGGCCAGCCAGGGCCCACTACTGGAGGACGAGGAGGACGAGGATGAGGAGGAGGTGGAGGAGGATGAGGATGAAGCATGGTCACAGCGGGGTGGCACCCAACGCAGCTCGGGTCCATCACTGGTGCGTGGCTGGGGGGAAAGGCAGGACGATGACGATACGCCTCCCACAGAGGACAGCTTGTCCTTACCCCTGGGCAGCCTGGCACACATGAGCGACTACATGCTGCAGTGCCTGCGCAACGACAGCAGAGTTGCCCACATTTTAACCTGTGCGGACTACTGGGTTGCCACCCTGCTGGATCCACGCTACAAAGACAATGTGCCCACCTTACTTCCTGCACTGGAGCGTGATAGGAAGATGCGCGAGTACAAGCGCACGTTGGTAGACGCGCTACTGAGAGCATTCCCAAATGTCACAGGGGAACAAGTGGAAGCCCAAGGCCAAGGCAGAGGAGGAGCAAGAGGTCGCCAAGGCAGCTGTGTCACGGCCAGCTCCTCTGAGGGCAGGGTTAGCATGGCAGAGATGTGGAAAACTTTTGTCAACACGCCACAGCTAACTGCACCACCACCTGATACGCAACGTGTTAGCAGGAGGCAACATTTCACTAACATGGTGGAACAGTACGTGTGCACACCCCTCCACGTACTGACTGATGGTTCGGCCCCATTCAACTTCTGGGTCTCTAAATTGTCCACGTGGCCAGAGCTAGCCTTTTATGCCTTGGAGGTGCTGGCCTGCCCGGCAGCCAGCGTTTTGTCTGAACGTGTATTCAGCACGGCAGGGGGCGTCATTACAGACAAACGCAGCCGCCTGTCTACAGCCAATGTGGACAAGCTGACGTTCATAAAAATGAACCAGGCATGGATCCCACAGGACCTGTCCGTCCCTTGTCCAGATTAGACATTAACTACCTCCCCATAACCATATATTATTGGACTCCAGGGCACTTCCTCATTCAATCCTATTTTTATTTTCATTTTACCATTATATTGCGATGCTACCCAAAGTTGAATGAACCTCTCCTCTGCCTGTGTGCTAGGCCTAAATATATGCCAATGGACTGTTGCAGTGGTGGCTGACATGAAGCCTGATTCTCTGCTATGACATGCAGACTAATTCTCTGCTGACATGAAGCCAGATTGTCTGTTACGGGACCTCTCTCCTCTGCCTGGGTGCTGGGCCTAAATTTATGACCATGGACTGTTGCAGTGGTGGCTGACGTGAAGCCTGATTCTCTGCTATGACATGCAGACTGATTCTCTGCTGACATGAAGCCAGATCGTCTGTTACGGGACCTCTCTGCTCTGCCTGTGTGCTAGGCCTAAATATATGCCAATGGACTGTTGCAGTGGTGGGTGACGTGAAGCCTCATTCTCTGCTATGACATGCAGACTGATTCTCTGCTGACATGAAGCCAGATTGTCTGTTACGGGACCTCTCTGCTCTGCCTGTGTGCTAGGCCTAAATATATGCCAATGGACTGTTGCAGTGGTGGGTGACGTGAAGCCTCATTCTCTGCTATGACATGCAGACTGATTCTCTGCTGTCATGAAGCCAGATTGTCTGTTACGGGACCTCTCTGCTCTGCCTGTGTGCTAGGCCTAAATATATGCCAATGGACTGTTGCAGTGGTGGGTGACGTGAAGCCTCATTCTCTGCTATGACATGCAGACTGATTCTCTGCTGACATGAAGCCAGATTGTCTGTTACGGGACCTCTCTGCTCTGCCTGTGTGCTAGGCCTAAATATATGCCAATGGACTGTTGCAGTGGTGGGTGACGTGAAGCCTCATTCTCTGCTATGACATGCAGACTGATTCTCTGCTGTCATGAAGCCAGATTGTCTGTTACGGGACCTCTCTGCTCTGCCTGTGTGCTAGGCCTAAATATATGCCAATGGACTGTTGCAGTGGTGGGTGACGTGAAGCCTCATTCTCTGCTATGACATGCAGACTGATTCTCTGCTGACATGAAGCCAGATTGTCTGTTACGGGACCTCTCTGCTCTGCCTGTGTGCTAGGCCTAAATATATGCCAATGGACTGTTGCAGTGGTGGGTGACGTGAAGCCTCATTCTCTGCTATGACATGCAGACTGATTCTCTGCTGACATGAAGCCAGATTCTCTGTTACGGGACCTCTCTCCTCTGCCTGTGTGTGTGCTGGGCCTAAATATATGCCAATGGACTGTTGCAGTGGTGGCTGACGTGAAGCCTCATTCTCTGCTATGACATGCAGACTAATTCTCTGCTGACATGAAGACAGATTCTCTGTTACGGGACCTCCCTCCTCTGCCTGGGTGCTGGGCCTAAATATATGCCAATGGACTGTTGCAGTGGTGGCTGACGTGAAGCCTCATTCTCTGCTATGACATGCAGACTGATTCTCTGCTGACATGAAGCCAGATTCTCTGTTACGGGACCTCTCTCCTCTGCCTGTGTGTGTGCTGGGCCTAAATATATGCCAATGGACTGTTGCAGTGGTGGCTGACGTGAAGCCTCATTCTCTGCTATGACATGCAGACTGATTCTCTGCTGACATGAAGCCAGATTCTCTGTTACGGGACCTCTCTCCTCTGCCTGTGTGTGTGCTGGGCCTAAATATATGCCAATGGACTGTTGCAGTGGTGGCTGACGTGAAGCCTCATTCTCTGCTATGACATGCAGACTAATTCTCTGCTGACATGAAGACAGATTCTCTGTTACGGGACCTCCCTCCTCTGCCTGGGTGCTGGGCCTAAATATATGCCAATGGACTGTTGCAGTGGTGGCTGACGTGAAGCCTCATTCTCTGCTATGACATGCAGACTAATTCTCTGCTGACATGAAGACAGATTCTCTGTTACGGGACCTCTCTCCTCTGCCTGGGTGCCGGGGCCTAAATATCTGAGAATGGACTGTTCCAGTGGTGGGTGACGGGAAGCCAGATTCTCTGCTATGGAACCTCTCTCCAATTGATTTTGGTTAATTTTTATTTATTTAATTTTTATTTTAATTCATTTCCCTATCCACATTTGTTTGCAGGGGATTTACCTACATGTTGCTGCCTTTTGCAGCCCTCTAGCTCTTTCCTGGGCTGTTTTACAGCCTTTTTAGTGCCGAAAAGTTCGGGTCCCCATTGACTTCAATGGGGTTCGGGTTCGGGACGAAGTTCGGATCGGGTTCGGATCCCGAACCCGAACATTTCCGGGATGTTCGGCCGAACTTCTCGAACCCGAACATCCAGGTGTTCGCTCAACTCTAGTGTCGATTATTATGGGGGTTGATATACAGTATATCTGCCTCTGGGCACCATTGTATTGTCATCACTGCTTGAGAAAAGTCCCATTGAAAGGACTGAAACGTTGCTATCTGGAAAATAAACACACACTTTTATTTTGAAAGTGCTGTGGAGTTTTCTTTTTTGCTGTTGGTGGATTGCCTTCCAAGCCGCTGGCACTCCATTGCTACCTTACTACAGCTGTGCTGCCCATCATACCTTTTGTCTGTCTATTATCTCTCTCTCTCTCTCTCTCTCTCTATAATATAATATATATAATAACTGTAACACAGAATTTCTACATTATACCTTTTTTTTTATACGCTCACTCTTGTGTCTCATTTATTATACCCAATGTTTGAACCAGACCCAGTACAAGGGGGTATTATAGTGTAAATTTTATATATATTTATATATAAAAATTACTTACACAGCACAGAAGAAAATGTAGACAAAAATAATGTGCCTGAAGATAATAGTGACTGGAGATGAACCAAGTTCTCAAAACTTTGATTCAGCTGCTTCTCTGAATTTTGCTAAAAAAATGTGCTTTGTGATGAATTACCTCATCACAAAGCACATTTGTTTGTGAGTAGCAGACGCAATGATGTGGAACGGCGATGGTGAAGCCCCCCCTTCATTCAACCACTCAGATGCCGCGTACATCACTGATCACCCTTATCTATTTGCTTGCGAATAGTCCACTCCGGCCATCTTAATTGACCTCGCGTGGTGCATGGTGGACGTCATCACTCTGGCTGAAGGTGGTGACGTCATACGTCACCGCACACAAGATTTTGCACGGGATCTTCAATCAAGATGGCCGCGGCGGACTCTTTGCATGCAAATGTATTAGGTAAGTATGTAATTTTTGCAGGTATGTAATTTTTTTACGCCCATTTTAGTGAAAATTGATTCATTACCACAAAGCATGAGGAAATTCAGCTTCATGGTAATCAAATTTTCCCTGAAATTCAGATCGAATTCCACTTCCTAAACTTTGATTCGCTCAACACTAATAGTGACCCTAATAGATGTATGTAAAGAGATATAAGTTCTGTCTCTTGCTAGATTAACTCTAGAATTCTTATCCTAACGTCCTACATAGTACAGAATGTGGCTCCTTGGAGAAGCATATCAGGAATAGGTACAAACTCTGCATCCAAAACAGCCTTACTGTAATGCGCGGCTGCCAGCGCTAATGCTTCTTTAAGCAGGGTAAGGGAACGCTCCGCACATATTCCAAGGTGATGGGACACCAACATGGCTTTGATAACTAAATTGTACTGTTCTGGAGACATACAGTAATTGTACTACACAAGGCTTACCTGCTTTCTTACAGGATTTGTATAGTTTTAAGAGCCAACTGTCATAAAGGCATAAATACAGATACAAATTGATGTTGGCTATCAAACCCCTAAATTGTCCATGGTCAGACCTACAATCGCTGTATCAGGATTTAATGGACCAATTGCGTAAATGGTGCTATTTAGTTTAACCACCTCCGGAACGCCTAACGCAGATCCGCGGTCCGGAGGCGGCAGCTGCAGGCAGACTGACGCATATATACGCGTCATCTCGCGAGACGCGAGATGACGCGCTTAGCCGGCCCGCGCATGCGCAATGCGGGCCGGCATTTCTTCAAGGGGGGTCGCATCATCAGCTTGCCAGCCAATGATCGCGGCTGGCAAGCTGATGATTTTTTAAAAATCCAATCAAAGGCCAGATAACAGATCATATTAGAAAATATGATCTGTTATATGGCTGCCCTGCTCCTCTGCTGGTCCTTTTGGTCGGTTGGATCCAGCAGAGGAACAGGCTTCACAGTGAGTACACCAAACACCACACACTAGCCCCAGATCACCCCCTGCACCCCAATTAACCCTTTGATCACCCCTTTGATCGCCCCTGTCAATCACTAGTGAAAGGAAAAAAGTGATCAGTGTAAACTGTCACTTTTTTTTTTTTCACTGGTATTGACCGTTAGGTTTTAGGATAGTTTAGGCCCCTTGGTTAGGTAGTTTAGGGATCAGTTAGCGCCCAGCCCACCGCACCGCAGTCCCTTATTCGCTGATTAGCGTATCGCTAATCAGCATTTGTACTTTTATAGTATCTGTAAGTGATCAAAACTGATCACAGTCAGATCTAAAATAGTATTAGTGTCACTTTAGTTCGCCCTCCACCCAAAACGCAGTGTTTGCCCGATCAGGCCTGATCGGTCGCCCACACGTGCTTTCGCCCACACCCGCCCCACCGCAGTGACAAAAAAAATATATTTTTTTATCACTGCACATTCACTTTACACACGCTGCGGTGATAAAAAAAATCTGTTTTGATATTTTTTATCAACCGCAGCGGCCTCCGGTACTTTGCTAGCCTCCCATTTGTAAGACAGGCTTGCTTTTTTTCTTGGGTAGTCTCAGGGAATACCCCTAAATTTAGTTGCCCAAATGTCAAACAGGGGGTATTCTTCTGAAGAGGCCTACAGGCTTCTGACCCAGTCGGATGAGGAATGGGAACCCTCATCTGACGAATATGAACCTGTAGAAAGCAGTGGCACTCTGACCCAAAGTTTGGACGAGGAGGCTGAGGTCCCTGATAGCACCAAGCGTACCCGGCCCCGTGTCACTAGACCACAGGTTGCGCAGGATCCGCTTTAAGGGCAGCAGAGTGGGGCTGGCGCTGTCGGATTACGCGGTGAGGCATACATCAGCAGCACAGCCCTCCCTGGACCTAGTACCAGCACTGCCGTACAACCTGGTGAAGTGGCGAGCACCAGAAGGGCAGTTGAAGCTGGTACAGTAGCACGTGCATTAGTTACCCCGTCGCAGCCACCACAAAGACGGGCCCGTAGACCCCCTAGAATCCCTGAGGTGCTGGCAAACCCTGATTTGCAGTCCCCAACTTCAGCCGCACCTGTAGTTCCCCCTTTCACCGCCCAGTCTGGAGTTCGGGTTGAGACAGCTCAGATCGGTTTGGCGTTGGGATTTTTTGAGCTGTTCTTGGCTGCGGAGCTCTTGGACATAGTCGTGGCCGAAACAAACCGGTATGCCACACAATTTACAACCGCCAACCCAGGAAGCTATTATGCCCAGCCTTTCCGGTGGAAACCAGTCCAAGTTTCCGAAATTAAAACTTTTCTGGGCCTTCTCCTCAACATGGGTCGAACCAAAAAGCATGAATTGCGGTCATATTGGTCCATGAACCCAATTCATCACATGCCCATGTTCTCTGCTGCTATGTCCAGGGCACGTTTTGAGGCCATCCTGCGTTTCCTGCACTTTAGCGACAACACCACCTCCCGTCCCAGAGCCCACCCAGCTTTTGACCGGCTCCACAAAATTCGGCCCCTGATAGACCATTTCAACCAGAAATTTGCAGATTTGTATACCCCAGAGCAAAACATCTGCGTAGACGAGTCCCTAATACATTTTACCGGGCGCCTTGGCTTCAAACAATACATCCCAAGCAAGCGCGCCCAGTATGGGGTCAAATTGTATAAGCTCTGTGAAAGGGCCACAGGCTATACCCACAAATTTCGTGTCTATGAGGGAAAAGATCAAACCCTGGAGCCGGTCGGTTGCCCTGACTACCTGGAGATCAGTGGGAAGACAGTCTGGGACTTGGTGTCACCCTTATTCGGCAAGGGGTACCATCTTTATGTGGACAATTTCTACACAAGTGTGGCCCTCTTTAGGCATTTGTTTCTAGAACAGATTGGCTGCTGTGGCACCACGCGAACTATTCGCGCGGGCTTCCCCCAACGGCTCGTTACCACCTGTCTTGCAAGGGGGGAGAGGGCTGCCTTGTGTAACGAAGAACTGCTCGCGGTAAAATGGAGAGACAAGCGTGACGTTTACATGCTCTCCTCCATTCACACAGACACGACAATACAAATTGAGCGAGCAACCCGTGTCATTGAAAAGCCCCTCTCAGTCCATGACTATAACCTTCACATGGGAGGGGTGGACTTCAATGACCAGATGTTGTCTCCGTATTTAGTTTCCCGCAGAACCAGACGCTGGTATAAGAAGGTGTCTGTAAATTTGATTCAATTGGTTCTGTATAATAGTTTTGTTCTCTACAGTAAGGCTGGGAGAACAGGATCCTTCCTCAAATTTCAGGAAGAGATCATCGAGAACCTCCTGTACCCAGGAGGTTCCGTGGCCCCATCCATCAGTGTAGTTAGCCGTCTACATGAGCAACATTTCCCCAATGTCGTTGCCGGTACCTCAACCCAACTGTCACCCCGAAAAAGATGTCGTGTCTGTAGCAGGAGTAGAATAAGGCGTGACACCCGCTATTTCTGTCCTGACTGCCCTGACCACCCTGCCCTATGCTTAGGGGAGTGTTTCCGGAAGTACCATACACAGGTACACCTAGCATAGGGATCACATCTCACCAGGACAGGCACACAGGGCTATTAGGGCCCATTCACACAGAGCTGCTGCTGCAAACGTCTCCTTTCACCTGGGACAAAGTGCATAACGCACTTCGCCACATCTTTGGGCGATTTGCGCTTTGCACATTGTCCCATGGGGAAGGAGAGGTTTGTCCTATAAAAGGTAAAAAAAATAAAAATCACCAGTAAGCAACAAGTTTAATGTTCAGTTCAAAAAGTTAAAGTTTATATGTTCTGTTCCAAAGTTAATAAAATTATTGCGTTGCGGCCTGCTGTCAGATTACACACAAGTCGGTGTATGCGGCGCTGCAAGATGAGATTTCTCCTTTGCAGTAAAAGATACGTTTGCCAAGGCATATGAGGAGGAGGCGGTGTTCCTATGCTTTGGCAAACACTTTATATATAAAAAAATAAATAAAAAATCCCGGCAATGATTTATTCATCCACATCGATTGATGTGAATGGAGAAATCTGGTTTGCCAGGGCATACGAGCTAAGTGGGTATGGATGTTGGGCGGAGCTCCTATGTCCTGGCAGACGCCTTTCCCCTCCTTTTCTTTTTTTTGGCAGAGATTTTTTCATCCACATTGATCGATGCGAATGAAGAAATCTGTGCCGTTCATTTTTTTCTTTCAGCCCAGAGGCTGAACGAAAAAAAGAAATCTCATTACCTGTATGCTCAATATAAGGAGAATAGCAGAAACTCCTAATGCTGGCCTTACATGTAATGATTGCGGAGACCCTCAAATGCCAGGGCAGTACAAACACCCCACAACTGACCCCATTTTGCAAAGAAGACACCCCAAGGTATTCGCTGAGGGGCATATTGAGTCCATGAAAGATTGAAATTTTTGTCCCAAGTTAGCGAAAAGTGAGACTTTGTGAGAAAAAAACAACAAAAAAAAAGAATTTCCGCTAACTTATGCCCCAAAAAAAAAAAATCGATGAACTCACCAGGCCCCTCATTGAATACCTTGGGGTGTCTTCTTTCAAAGTGGGGTCACATGTGGGGTATTTATACTGCCCTGGCTTTTTAGCGGCCCTAAAGCGTGAGAAGAAGTCTGGGATCCAAATGTCTAAAAATGACCTCGTAAAAGGAATTTGTGGGAACCTTTGCGCATCTAGGCTGCAAAAAAGTGTCACACATCTGGTATCGCCGTACTCAGGAGAAGTTGGGGAATGTGTTTTGGGGTGTCATTTTACATATACCCATGCTGGGTGAGATAAATATCTTGGTCAAATGCCAACTTTGTATTAAAAAAAATGGGAAAAGTTGTCTTTTGCCAAGATATTTCTCTCACCCAGCATGGGTATATGTCAAATGACACCCCAAAACACATTCCCCAACTTCTCCTGAGTACGGCGATATTAGATGCGTGACACTTTTTTGCAGCCTAGGTAGGCAAAGGGGCACACATTCCAAAGAGCACCTTTCGGATTTCACCGGTCATTTTTTACATATATTGATTGCAAACTACTTCTCACGCATATGGGCCCCTAAAATGCCAACGCAGTATAACTACCCCACAAGTGACCCAGTTTTGGAAAGAAGACACCCCAAGGTATTTTGTGATGGGCAAAAAGTTTTTATTTTTTGTCACAAGTTAGTGAAATATGAGACTTTGTAAGAAAAAAAATCCTCATTTTCCGCTAACTTGTGACAAAAAATAAAAAGTTCTATGAACTCACTATGCCCATCAGCGAATACCTTAGGGTGTCTACTTTCCGAAATGGGGTCATTTGTGGGGGTTTTCTACTGTTTGGGCATTGTAGAACCTCAGGAAACATGACAGGTGCTCAGAAAGTCAGAGCTGCTTCAAAAAGCGGAAATTCACATTTTTGTACCATAGTTTGTAAACGCTATAACTCTTACCCAAACCATTTTTTTTCCCAAACATTTTTTTTATCAAAGACATGTAGAACAATAAATTTAGTGAAAAATTTATATATGGATGTGGTTTTTGCTAAATTTTACAGCTGAAAGTGAAAAATTTCATTTTTTTTGCAAAAAAAATCGTTAAATTTTGATTAATAACAAAAAAAGTAAAAATGTCAGCAGCAATGAAATAACACCAAATGAAAGCTCTATTAGTGAGAAGAAAAGGAGGTAAAATTCATTTGGGTGGTAAGTTACATGACCGGGCAATAAACGGTGAAAGTAGTGTAGTGCAGAAGTGTAAAAAGTGGCCTAGTCATTAAGGGGGTTTCAGCTAGCGGGGTTGAAGTGGTTAATAATAGACACCCACTGGGTATATAGGAGCCCCCCTTCAATCCATGACCTGTGCACATATTACCAGTGCAATGCACCATTAATTCAGTACCAGTAGCAGCTGGACAGATTTTTTTGAACCAATAGTGCTCTTAAAATGAATAGTCACCTAAAATAAATGGCACCATTCTTCTTTAATAATGAATGTATTGACATCAGCAACTCATAATTGATACCTGACTAATATCCATAGCGGATAAATCAAATCTGACATTAATGCCACCCATCAATAGACATTCGCACTACTATAGGAGAAATGTAGAAACGGCCAGGAGAAAATTGGGCAGGGTTCTGAATGCACAACCCTTAAATAAAGCACACACATCTCACACTGAGGTTTTACTGAATGCAAGATTCACTTAGATTGTTTGTGTAGTTTCCTTCCATCCTAGTCTTCTTGCCCGGATTATGAATGACTTCAGTGGCGTCAAAACATGATAGCATTGGATTTTCCAGGAATTCTTTGAGACAGATATATCTGCTTTTTGGAGACCAAATAAATTATCTTAGTAATGTGTAAGTGACTTTATTAGTTACAACGACATTACCAGTGGCAGATGTGGAACCTTTGTGCCAAGTGACCGGTTTGACTTTGGGTCAAACTCTAAGGGCGTTATTCCGGTGATCCCCTGGTCTTCACCCTTTAAAGGGGTTATCCCATGAATAATGTAAAAATGAAAATCAGACATCATATAATACAGTATATCAAAATATATTTTTAACAAGGCTAGATCCATCCCTGTATCCTACATGGATAAAGAGATCTCCCCATTCATTGCTCTTCTAGATTTATATCAAGCTGGCAGCTCAAGTGGAGCGTCTTTCCTGCTGCAGCTCAGGGGGTGTGTCCATGCTCTCCCTATCCCAGCTCAGGAGGCAGTTGAAGGATGAAACTGAGCATGTGCGGCCTTCTCAGTGAGAAGGACATAGTAATAAGAAAAAAAAAAACAGCAGGTGGTGCTATATAGATACATTTTATTGAATAGCTCAGTGGCTATGCTAAATTTTTAATTACATGCAATTACATAAGTATTCAGATCCAGGTGCTGGTTTGAAAACTCTAGAATATTTTTCGTGGGACAACCCCTTTAACCCCTATACAGAGATCTGGTCTTTGCCGCAGGGGAGCAACCAAACTGCTACCTCCTTGGATGGTCTCGATACACTTGGCAGCTGACCTGCTAGGAAATAGACACTGGTGCAAAGCACTAGCAGTCCAGGCATACAGTCATTCAGACAGAAGAAGAGGAACCCTGAACATACTGAACAACAGGCAAGACAGAACTCACGGACACAAGACCAGGCTTCAGGATCAGAGACAAAGCAGAAACAGATGGACTAAAGACAAGGAAACTGAAGAGGCTTCAGAACTGCAAAGCAATGTAATTTAATGTATTGTTGCACAACTAGGGTCTCGATACAAATTGAATACAGGATTCCCACCCAAACTGAGTCAACCCAACCTAATAGGGAAACAAGCAAATGATATACAGGTGAGGCAACAGGTGAGACTAAAGCCTCATTCACACGTCAGTGTCTTGGTCAGTTATTTCCATCAGTGATTGTGAGCCAAAACCAGGATTGGAGCCTCCAAAGACATAAGGTATAAGGGAAAGATCTGTACATGTTCTGTGTTTAGAGCTGCACCTGGTTTTGGCTCACAATCACTGAGGGAAATTACTGACAGAACACTGACTGTGTGACTGAGGCATAAATAAGACAGACACAAGTTCAAATTGAGGAATTATCCCCCTCAGACTCAGGCAGATATGGAAACATACAGGAATACCGACTGAGGAATTAGCCCCACAGAAATCAGACAAAACACCATACAAGACACTGTTCACAACACAAACCAAGCCACTTTTGCCAGTACGCACAGACTGCAGAGAATATGCGCTGCCACACTGCCACTTGTTCACATCACCGTTATGGATTCTGTTTTTGTTTTCCATTATAACGGAATCCATAAGAAGCATGTCAAAATGGAAGCCTTTAAGAGGCATTCAGTTTTAATCCTTCATAATACAAGTCTACTGGACTCCTGCATAAGGACGGATCCGTTATGTTGCCCATAGACTTCTATTAGGACAGAATGCAAAACGGAAGGCTTAAAAAAGGCATTCCGTTTTGCTTTCCGTCATAATAGAAGTCTAAGGGCAAGAATAACAGATCTGTCTGGTTTCTGTTATGCAGAACGGAAAATAAAGTCCTGTCTTGCATAACGGGAACCAGACTGATACGTTATGATTCCTATAGACTTTTATTATCATGGATCAAAGAGGAATGCCTCTTAAAGGCTTCAGTTTTGACTTCCATCTTATGGATTCCGTTAAAACCATGTTATAACGGAATCCATAACGGTGATGTGAACCCGCCCTTGTTTGCGTTTTAATCTGCAATTTTAATATTCTAATTTTATTTTCAAAAGTTTTTAACATTTCAGATGCTAATATTTGGCCTGATGCTTGAACACACAACTGTGACTGAATGAAACAAATACACTCCTTATACAATTACAGTATAGAGTAAGACATTCTTTTATTACTGGCTTTCTGTCTTATCTTGGAGATATGTTGATACATATAAAAGTGTCCTAATCACAGGAGTAGCTATAAAGCTTGCGGAGCTCGCAGTCACACACAGGTCCACATATGAAAATCTATCACTTTATATGCTGCTGGCCTTTAAAACACAACTTCAATTCATAAAATTCATCAATTAAAACCCATATTCAAAAAAGGTGGAAAGATGATAAATGGGTATAATTAAGTAGAATGTATGCTGAAGGGGAAATACCCCACTGTGCATATGCCACAAAACACTTATTACGGTATCTATAATGGTAGTATTCACATATATACTGTAGGAGAGTCCCAGGAATAATAATGGACGGACGATACGTGCCACCAGAGGTCCTGGCCTCGGTGGAGTAAGAACCGGATCATTGCGGTTACAGCGGCGAATGCTGCTGGCGCAGCGTGTTCGGGCCGGTTCTTACTGGGAACAGGTAAAGAGTGGGGGGGTGCCTGTTCCCCACGGCCAGCCCAGGTTTTTGGTGGAGCTGGGCCTTTAAGAACCCAGCCTGCTGATGATGGGGGTGTGGTGTGTCTTGCTGTGCTGGAGATTTCCACAGACAGAGTCAGTGCTGGTGAAGGAGAGTCTGGGCGCAGCACACATTGAAGGATAGCCTGGGACCTGTGGTGCTACGAGCCGAAGGGGCTCTGGCCTGAGGGAGACAAAGGCAGGTAGCTTACAAGCCTGCAGAACTGCTGTGGTCTGTCCAAACCAAGGTGACTCAAACCTGCTGTTTATTTTCTATGGAAGGACTGTTGTTTTATGCACTATGTGAATATGCCCCTGTGTGGTCTGCACATTGCCTGTTATGCCTTTGGTGTGAATAAAGTCACGGTGTATCACAAAGACTGTCTGTGATTGCCTCAATACTGCCGCCGCTACCGTAGCCTACCACGAGCACATCCCCACAATTGGTGGCTTGGAGCGGGCATTCCTGCAGTGAGGCAGGCCTGAGGCAAAAGTTGTGTTGGACTGCATGTCATATATCAGGCCTGCAAGTTTTATGGTTCCTGACAAGATGGAGGAGGCCATTAAGCACCTGATTCAGAGTAATGTACAGCAGCAACAGGCATTGCAGGCTCAGAGGGAAAGTAATGAGCTACAGCAAAAAAGACATGAGGAGGCTATGTGTGCACAGCAGCAAACAAACAATCTCCTAATGCAGCAGCTGGTAGCCATGCAAGAGTCGGTGCGAACATCCCTGCAAGGAGTTTCAACTGCGACAACCCCGACTGTGTCTACCGCCAGGGACAAAGTCCGATCCGCCCTGAGGAAAATGGGTCCGGGAGATGATATAGAGGCATTCCTGATGGTGTTCGAAAGAACCGCGGAGCAAGAGAGGCTGCCGTTGGAGAAGTGGGCCGAGGTGGTGGCGCCTTTTCTGGTGGGGGACGCACAAAAGGCCTATTTTGACCTCAGCTACGATGAGGCCAAGGACTATGAGAGGCTAAAAGCTGAGGTGTTGGCCAGGTTGGGGGTAAACACCTATGTGCGAGCGCACAGGGTGTATCAGTGGGTGTTTGCCGAGTCCCGACCCGCCCGGTCACAAGCCTATGACTTACTTCACCTAGTAAAAAAATGGCTTCAGCCTGAAATATTGAGCACTTCTCAGATGGTTGAAAGGGTCGTGGTCGACAGGTTCGTGCGTACCCTCCCGAGAGCCATACAGCGCTGGGTGGGACAAGGCGATCCAGGCAACCTGGAACAACTGGTTAGCCTGGTGGAGAGGTATATGGCCACTCAGGATTTGGTGCGGGACTCAGTGGTACTACCGAAGTCACGTCAGCCCCCGTTGCCGACCCGGGATCCTGAAAAAGGGATCCCACCACATAAGGAGGGGAGTGGATCTCCAGTCCGTGGGAGGAATACCCTGGGGAGGAGGGAGGCTGCGAGGATCAGATGTTGGCATTGTCAGGACTGGGGACATGTGGCATCCAACTGCCCTAGGGCATCCGAACCCATGGACTGCGGGTTCGCTCGCCGGTCCTCTTTTTATGCCCAACCGGTGTATATAGCTGACCCCCTGCTGGCGGCGGACACCCCTCCGGTGTGTGATGTCGTTGTTAATGGACACTCCGTGCAGGCCCTGCTGGACTCTGGGAGCCTGGTAACTCTGGTCCATGAGTCGCTGGTAATGGAAAAACTCCCAGAAAGGCGAACCCTTACCATTGTCTGTATACATGGTGATCGCAGGGAGTATCCCACCACTAAGGTTACCCTGGCAGTGTGTGGAAAGGAGGTACCACATGTCGTCGGGGTGGGGAGACGGCTCCCTTATGCCGCAATATTGGGGAGGGACTTTCCCCTGTTCTGGACTTTGTGGAGGAACGGGTTGCCTACCTGTGGGGAAGGAAAATGTCCAGGTCCCGAGCCCGAGGACCCCGAGGCAGGGGCCCCAGCTGTAGGGGTCACCGTAGAGGAGGTAGAGTGTAACCCTGACCGGTTTCCCCTAGAAGTATTGGCGGGTGAGACAGTAGAAAGTTCGTCCATCCTGGATCTGGAGGTACCCCGAGAAACCTTCGGGACCGCACAGCTCCAGGATTCGACGTTATTGCGGGCTAGAGAAGGTGTGTCGGTGATTAATGGTGTTGCCCAGCGTCCCGGGGCGCCGATACCGAATTTCCTCACCTGGCCTATAACCAGGACCTGATATAGGGTAGACAAGGTGAGGCAGGAGGTGGTGGAACAACTGGTGGTGCCCCAACCTTATCGGCGAATGGTCTTGGATTTAGCGCATGCGCATGTGTTGGGTGGCCATCTGGGGGTTAAGAAAACGCTGGAGCGAATTCTACAATGGTTCTATTGGCCTGGGATATATGAGGAAGTCCGGAGGTTCTGCCAGTCCTGTCCAGTGTGTCAGCTGACTAGCCCCCAACCTCAGTATCGCAGTCCACTGGTACCTATGCCCATTATAGAGGTGCCCTTCGAAAGGATCGCCATGGATCTGGTAGGCCCCATTATTAAGTCAGCCCGAGGTCACCAACACATCCTGGTAGTGTTAGACTATGCCACTCGCTATCCGGAGGCGGTCCCATTGCGCCATACGTCGGCCAAGGTAATAGCTAAAGAGCTCATGAGTATGTTTGCCCGGGTGGGGATACCAAAGGAGATTCTGACGGACCAGGGGACACCCTTTATGTCCAAAATAACAAAGGAATTGTGTAAGCTATTAAATATTAAACACCTGCACACGTCCGTCTACCATCCCCAAACCGATGGGTTAGTAGAACGGTTTAATAAGACCCTGAAGTCCATGCTAAAAAGAGTCGTGGCTAAGGACGGGAGAGATTGGGACTTACTGTTGCCCTATGTTTTGTTTGCGGTACGGGAAGTGCCCCAGGCGTCCACGGGGTTCTCGCCCTTTGAGTTGTTATATGCGCGACATCCCCGTGGGCTACTGGATATCGCTAAGGAAGCATGGGAGCAACAGCCTACGCCTCATAAAAGTGTGATAGAGCACATAGGAAAAATGCAGGACCGAATAGGGGTCGTGTTGCCGATCGTCCGTGAGCACATGGAAGCGGCACAACTGGCCCAGAGTCGGGTATATAACCGAACCGCCCGGGTAAGGACATTTCATCCGGGTGACCGAGTTCTTGTACTCGTGCCCACGGTCGAGAGTAAATTCTTGGCCCGGTGGCAAGGACCCTATGAAGTTAAGGAGAAGGTGGGCCCAGTTGATTACAGGATATACCAGCCAGGGAGGCGGAAGCCCGAACAGGTATATCATGTGAATCTACTAAAGCCTTGGAGAGACAGAGAGAATTTGTTTGTAGACAGCCCGCCCTCTGTCGGGACGTCAGGGAGTGACCCAGGGTCACCAGGTGTTCTGGAGAACGCCGTTGGGGTGACGATAGGGGACGGACTGTCGACCAAACAAGCACAAGAGGTGAAAGAATTTGTTAGTCGGAATAGGGACGTATTCTCTGACCTTCTTGGACGTACCACCTTGATCGAGCATGACATTGTCACCGAGCCCCGGGTGAAAGTCCGCCTAAGACCATACCGAGTACCGGAGGCTCGGCGACAGGCCATTTCGCAGGAGGTAAGATCGATGCTACGTCTAGGGGTCATAGAAGAGTCAAAGAGCGAGTGGGCTAGCCCGATTGTCCTTATTCCCAAACCGGATGGTTCATTACGGTTCTGTAATTTTATCCCATGCCTCGGGTAGACGAGTTGATAGAGTGGCTGGGAAAAGCCCGGTATTTTTCGATCCTAGATCTCACGAAGGGCTACTGGCAGGTACCTCTGACGGAGGCGGCAAAGGAGAAGACTGCCTTTGTCACCCCGGAGGGGCTTTTTCAGTATAGGGTGTTGCCTTTTGGGTTGCATGGCGCTCCGGCTACGTTCCAGCGTCTGATGGATGTCGTCCTCAAGCCCCATCACCAGTATACCTCCGCGTATCTGGATGATATAGTCGTGTTTAGCCCAGACTGGGAGGGTCATTTGTCAAAACTTCAGGCAGTGATAGATTCTCTAAGGAAGGCGGGGTTAACTGCCAACCCAAAAAAATGCTCGGTGGGACTAGAGGAAGCTCGCTATTTGGGGTATGTGATTGGACGCGGAGTCATTAGGCCCCAAGTGAATAAAGTTGAAGCAATCCGGAATTGGCCCAGGCCTCGTACGTCCAAGCAAGTACGGTCATTTTTGGGCCTGATTGGGTACTACATGAGGTTCATTCCCCATTTTGCCACCTTGGCAGCCCCGTTAACCGGCCTCTTGAAGGGTAGAAAGTCGGTGATGGTTCGCTGGGGGGAGAAGGAGGAGGAGGCGTTCTCCCATTTGAAGTCGGCCCTATGTGAGTGAGTCCCCAGTTCTAGTGACGCCCGACTTCAAGCAGGAGTTTGTAGTTCAAACAGATGCCTCGGGAGTAGGACTAGGGGCTGTGCTTTCCCAAGAGCTCAACGGGGAAGAGCACCCCGTGGTTTTTCTAAGCCGCAAGCTTACCCCAGCAGAAACCCGATATAGCATTGTGGAGAGAGAGTGCCTCGCCATCAAGTGGGCACTCGAGTCTCTCAGATATTACCTTCTGGGGAGAAGGTTCCGTCTGGTGACCGACCACTCCCCTCTCCAGTGGATGAGTCGGGCTAAGGAGGGGAGCGCTCGGGTTACCAGGTGGTTCTTGTCCCTCCAGAACTTTAAGTTCCCTGTTGAGCACAGGGCCGGCCGCTTACAGGGGAACGCAGATGCCCTGTCCCGGGTACACTGCTGTGCATGTGTTCACCCCCTCAGGCTTGAACAGTATGTTCAAGCCCTCAGGGGTGAACAAAGGGGGGGGATATGTAGGAGAGTCCCCGGAATAATAATGGACGGACGATACGTGCCACCAGAGGTCCTGGCCTCGGTGGAGTAAGAACCGGATCATTGCGGTTACAGCGGCGAATGCTGCTTGCGCAGCGTGTCTGGGCCGGTTCTTACTGGGAACAGGTAAAGAGTGGGGGGGGGGGTGCCTGTTCCCCACGGCCAGCCCAGGTTTTTAGTGGAGCTGGGCCTTTAAGAACCCAGCCTGCTGATGATGGGGGTGGGGTGTGTCTTGCTGTGCTGGAGATTTCCACAGACAGAGTCAGTGCTGGTGAAGGAGAGTCTGGGCGCAGCACACATTGAAGGATAGCCTGGGACCTGTGGTGCTACGAGCCGAAGGGGCTCTGGCCTGAGGGAGACAAAGGCAGGTAGCTTACAAGCCTGCAGAACTGCTGTGGTCTGTCCAAACCAAGGTGACTCAAACCTGCTGTTTATTTTCTATGGAAGGACTGTTGTTTTATGCACTATGTGAATATGCCCCTGTGTGGTCTGCACATTGCCTGTTATGCCTTTGGTGTGAATAAAGTCACGGTGTATCACAAAGACTGTCTGTGATTGCCTCAATACTGCCGCCGCTACCGTAGCCTACCACGAGCACATCCCCACAATACTCATTGACAAAATAAAATGCACCTAGATAGAAATGTCAGGTTGCTTCAAAACTCAGCATGCAGTTATGTCTCAGGCAGGTATGCAATTGATTACAGGTGTGGTCTGCTTAGATAAAAGTGCTTCCTCCTATGCCCTATAAAAATGCTCTTGAAGGCTACATTTGGGTAGTGTACCTGTTGGTGTGTGATCATTGACTGCTAGATATGGCTCTTTGACACACTTTAAGACATTTTGCCCAGTTGACAGACTTTGAGAGGGACTCATCATTAGACTGAGAGAAGCAGGTGGCACATAAATTACACACCCCTGTCTCTGCCTGGACTATTTAAACATGCTTAACAAAATTTGATTTCATAGCTCCAGAGAATCTACAAAATATATGATTATGGTCAAACATTATTCTACCTGAATGAAAAGTTACTCCAATTGACATGAAAATTGGTAGATGATACCCTGAGCTCTCCTATGACTCTTTCTTTCTCTCGTGTCTTTTCTCTCTATTTTTTTTTTCTCTTTTGCACCACCTTAAGCTCTTTAATGCCATGACAACAATAGTAAGTAATGTCAGAATGACTGACATAGAGCTATGAGTTAACGCATGGTTGACAATATTATCAAACAGCCTGTCTAAAGATACACTGTGTTGTCAGATTTTTTATGCTTTTTGAAATTAAAAACGTTCAAAAAATTGTCCCTTACTGGCGGGATATAGTGTTTAAAAGACACATGGCGTTATAAAAAATAAATTAAAAAAAAGTGGCTTGTCCTAAACAAGTGGTCCAAAAAATGATGCAGTATGCACAAATGTTAGTGTAGGAAAAAAAAAAGTTGCTTATTTTGAACAAGCAGCCAAAAATGATGACTTAACTTGACTGTTCTGCTGCTGCTTCTAAAGAAAGGAGTATCTTGTTGGCTACATCACCTCTGAAGACAGCCATTGGTTGAAGTGGTGCATGTGACCATACCTATGCATTGCCAGATTTAAACAGTATGGGGACCTGAAGACGGAGAAAGTGGTGACAGTATAGAGGACTGAACGGCATGGAGCAGGTAAGTATGAATCTTGTGTTTCAGGAAGCAGGCTGTGGGACACTTGTTTACACACATGACAGCGTCCAAAGAAGCAGTAGCTCCTTCTCAACAGGTGTTCGGCTGTGTAGCGGCAGTAGGGGGAGAAGAAGTTGCGTCTGTAGCTGCCGCAACCTTACAGCTAGGAGGCTTGCAGACAGCGGCAGTGGCATGATTTGGCTTAGGATAAATAGCCTAAATCAGCAATGACATCTATTTATTGGCCTCAGCCGGAGGTGTGTGAAAATCTTCACAGATATAGGCCTTATTCATTTTGACAATCATTTGTCCGTTTGGGTGTGACTACACCACCTGCTGTGCAGAAATACCCTCTCTAGGGCTGGACAAGACAGTACTGTGATAGCAAACTGGGCCAGCGTTTTTTGTCTGGCTGAATCCTGACATCTTTGCAGGTAGCGGCTGGATCTCCGCCAGACCCCATTATAGTCAATGGGGCAGGCGACCATTCCAGTAATGTCTGGCAATGCCTGAGAGCTTCAGCAGGCTTTTCTCTGCCAGAACTCATAATGATATAGTGAAGCAGGCCTTAAACAATAAAAAAACATAATTGAAAGCTGGACAGAGGTACTAATGTACTTTTTAGACAGATTCTTGGTGTGTCACAGACAGATTAGTAAACTGTGCTAATGTACATTAGGCCAGGAACATGACTGATGCATTCAGTACAAATTTTCATTACTTTAGAAAAAATAAAAAATGGAACTTGGACAGAGTCCAATACAAATACATTAGGACAGGTACACAAGTTTGATATGGAGTTTTTGCCAGACAATTTTCTTAAAAATAAATTGCCACTTGGACAGAGTCCAATAAAATAATGGCCAGCATTCTGGAGACAAAGGACCACATGGGAATACATTAACACTCCTACCAATCAAGCTTGTTCTAGGTCAGACACAACTTTTCAGCCTGCACCAAATGGCAGATTAGGTATGCTAGTTTGTGCTAAATAGAACAGTTCAACAGTTAGTAACATAGTACATAAGGCCGAAAAAAGACACTTGTCCATCCAGTTCGGCCTGTTATCCTGCAAGTTGATCCAGAGGAAGGCAAAAAAAAACTGTGAGGTAGAAGCCAATTTTCCTCACTTTAGGGGAATAAAAAATTCCTTCCCGACTCCAATCAGGCAATCAGAATAACTCCCTGGATCAACGACCCCTTCTCTAGTAGCTATAGCCTGTAATATTATTACACTCGCGAAAAATTGTTGTTTTGAAAAATTGGACGCAATTGGACACAGTCTGCAGCCAAACTATATACTGTCGGTAATGCTGGAAAATACGCTTTAATGTACTCTCATTAAAGTTAGAAAAGATGCAACAAGTTTCTTTTTTTAAAGGGACACTGTCACCTGGATTTCGCTTACTGAGTTATTAACATCACCACATCAGTCTCCACGATTTATATTAAAATATACTAGTATTACTGCCCTGTGTCTTGTAATTTGTCTATAAAATCACTTTTATTACTATGCTTATTACCTCAAGGAGCCCAAGCGGCTGTCCCTCCGGCCGTTGGAGACCAGCCGCACCTATTATCTTGGAGCCCAGCACTGCCCCACTGTTAATTTATTCACTGCTCATCGCCGACGTAATGTGTTTGTTGTGCCCGTTTCAAGCTTTGGCCTCCATGGACAGCAGAGCTTAAGATGCTCTGGCTGGCGTGGGCATGTCGAACAGAGACGTGTCTCTGCACACCCTTCCTCTAGCTTGGGGTAAACTAGACTAACTCTAACTGGTCCCCACTCATCCTGCAGGAAGTAGGACAAGCCCACTTCTCTCCAGAGGGGGGTTAGAATGGAAAGGTAAGCTCTGCCGTGTTTGCTGCCACCTGCTGGTGATCCAGGCACATTACATGAACATAACAGTTGCAAACAGATTAGGAATGCACAGTGTGAAGGACCTGGAAAATAAATGCATAAGATGACATGAGGTTAGCCCATTGCAGACAGTAGCAGGGTGCAGTAGTGGTAAGACCACTCTGGGGTGTTACAGTTACTAATGTACTGTGATTGTCCATATTGCCTTCTTTGCTGGCTGGATTAATTTTTTCTATCACCTGTAAGAAGGTACAAGGAATTATCATGGATGATAGGTACATTTCACCGAGGAGCCGGTTTTTATGTGTCAGCAGCAGTTGCTGTTTGACACTTTAATACTTAGTATGGCTGTATAGTTCATCCGGGACTGCTCTTACTGGGAGTAGTCAAAATGCTGGGTGGGTGACTACTGCCCATGTTCCAGGCCGGGTGTTACCATGCCTAAAAAAAATAAAAAAATAAAAAGCAAGCACTACCACGTGAGGGGGATTACCTCAGTCTGACAGTGGAGCTCAGAGGGTGTGTGTTGTGATCTGGGTGTGTCTGGGTATCTAGGAATGCAGAAAACACAGGACCGGATACTACAATGGTTTTACTGGCCCAGTGTGTTTAGAGAGGTGGACGAATTCTGTAAGTATTGCCCTAACTGCCAGCACCTTTTCCGCAGTCCCTTGGTACCTCTCCCGATCATCGAGGTACCGCTTGAGCGAATCGCGATGGACCTCATAGGCCCAGTACTGAAGTCCGCTAGAGGACACCAACACATCCTGGTTGTCCTAGATTATGCCACTCGGTACCTGGAGGCGGTGCCACTGTGATATACATCGGCTAAACATATAGCTAAGGAGCTAATGGAAATGTTCTCCCAAGTAGGGCTACCTAAAGAGGTTCTGATTGACCAGGGGACCCATTTTATGTCTAAGGTCATGAGGGAGCTCTGTAAGTTGCTGCATATAAAACAGTTATGGACGTGCGTTTACCATCCGCAAACGGACAGTCTTGTTGAAAGGTTTAATAAAACATTTAAAAAACCATGTTAAAAAGGGTGTTGTCTAAAGATGGGAAGGACTGGGACCTTATTCTGCCCTATCGCAGGTAGACATACTCGCGGTTTGTTGGATGTAGCCAAAGAGGTGTGGGAACAGCAACCCACTCCACATAGAAGTGTCCTGGAGTATGTCATCAAGATGCAACAGCGGATAGAGACCGTTTTGCCTCTTGTCAGGAAGCATATGTAGCCAAGAGTCAGCTCTATAATCGGCAGGCTCGGGTCCGGATATTTAACCCGGGTGATTGGGTTTTGGTACTGGTGCTGACCATTGACAGTAAGTTCCTGGCCAGGTGCCCTACGAGGTACTTGAAAAAATTGAAAGGTACACCAAACAGGGAGGCGAAAGCCGGAGCAGGTGTACCATGTAAATCTACTCAAACCATGGAAAGATAGGGAAACCTGTACTGAAGACAGCACGTGGCCAGGTTTTCTAGGGGAAGCGGTTTCGGCCCCTCTGTCTAAAGCAAGGGAAGCGGCTACCACAGTAAGAATTGCTGACAGTCTCCCGAGGCCAGGGAGTTTATTAGCCGGAACATGGATGTGTTTTCGGATCTCCTTGGATGCACTTCTACAATTCGGCATGACATTGTCACTGAGCCTCAGGCGAAAGTCTGGCTAAAACCATAATGGGTACCCGAGGCTCGGCGACAAGCTGTCTCAGAGGAAGTGCAGATGATGCTGAGGCTAAACATCACTGAGGAGTCTAAAAGTGAGTGGGCTAGACCTATAGTGCCAATACCCAAGCCGGCACGGACACTCCGGTTCTGTAACGATTTTCGAAAACTGAACGAGATTTCCAAATTCGATGCGTATCCCATGCCCCAGGTGGATGACCTTTTCGAGCAGTTAGGACAAGCCCGGTATTTTTCTGTTAAGGACCTCACGAAAGGGTACTGGCAGGTGCCCTTAACGGAGACTGCCAAAGAGAAAACTGCCTTCATCATACCTGAAGGACTTTTCAATGGACATTATGGACGCTTTGGCTTACCTGGACAATATTGTCATCCACAGTACCGATTGGGAAAGTCACCTACCCAAAGTGCAGACTGTAGTGGACTCCCTTCGGAACGCGGGACTAACCGCTAACCTAAAACATATGCAATAGGGTTAGAGGAGACTAAATACATGGGATATGTTATTGGTCGCAAAGTGATCAAACCCCAGGTAGAGGCAATAAGAAATTGGCCCCAACCTGTCACCACTAAACAAGTAAAGTCATTTCTAGGAATGATAGGCTATTACATGAGATTTATTCCCCACTTTGCTACGGTAGTCGCGCCATTGACAGGGTTATTGAAGGGAAGTAAGGCAGTGATGGTTCACTGGAATGACCGGGCGGAAGAGGCTTTCTCCGCTTTGAAGTCGGTCCTGTGTGGGTACCCGGTTTTGGTGACGCCTGACTTCAGGAGGGAATTCATAGTGCAGACAGACATCTCTGAATTAGGCCTTGGTGCTGTATTGTCTCAGGAAGTCAACAGGGAGGAGTATCCTGTTTTCTTCCTACACCGCAAGCTCACCCCAGCTGAGACCAGGTACAGTATAGTGGAGAGAGAGTGCCTGGCTATCAAGTGGGCACCCAAAGCTCTTCGTTATTATTTGTTGGGGAGAACATTCTGCCTTGTGACTGACCACTCTCCTCTCAAGTGAATGAGCCAGGCCAAAGAGAGAAATGCCCGAGTCACCAGGTGGTTCCTGTCTTTACAAAACTTTAAGTTCTCTGTAGAACACAGGGCAAGCTGGTTGCAGGGAAACGCAGATGGCCATTCCTGAGTATACTGTATGGCATGTGTTAACCCCCCCAGGACTGAACAAAGGGGGAAGGTATGTAAGAAGGTACAAGGAATCATCGTGGATGATAGGTACGTGTCACTGAGGTTCCTGGCCTTGGTGGATTAAGAGCCGTTTGCAGTTGCTGTTTGACACTTTAATACTTAGTTTGGCTGTATAGCTGAGCTGGGACACCTCTTACTGGGAGTAGCCAAAGTAATGGGTGGGTGACTACTCCCCATGTTCCAGGCCGGGTGTTGTCAGGCCTAAAAACCAGCTAGCACTGGTGAGAGGGATTACCTCAGTCTGACAGTGGAGTTCAGGAGGTTTGTGGGATCTGAGGCTTGTGCCGTGCTGGATGTCTGAGACCCGTCTGTAAGGGAAATGGGCCCCCTAAAGGCCTTCTATGGACTGCTGGAGGCATAACTGCTAACAAGATGATTTTTGCTACAGTCAGGTCCATAAATATTGGGACATCAACACAATTCTAAAATGTTTGGCTCTATACACCACCACAATGGATTTGAAATGAAACAAACAAGATGTGCTTTAACTGCAGACTGTTAGCTTTAATTTGAGGGTATTTACATCCAAATCAGGTGAACGGTGTAGGAATTACAACAGTTTGCATATGTGCCTCCCACTTGTTAAGGGACCAAAAGTAAAGGGACAGAATAATAATCATAAATCAAACTTTCACTTTTCAATACTTGGTTGCAAATCCTTTGCAGTCAATTACAGCCTGAAGTCTAGAACGCATAGACATCACCAGATGCTGGGTTTCATCCCTGGTGATGCTCTGCCAGGCCTCTACTGCAACTGTCTTCAGTTCCTGCTTGTTCTTGGGGCATCTTCCCTTCAGTTTTGTCTTCAGTAAGTGAAATGCATGCTCACTCGGATTCAGGTCAGGTGATTGACTTGGCCATTGCATAACATTCCACTTCTTTCCCTTAAAAACTCTTTGGTTGCTTATGCAGTATGCTTTGGGTCATTGTCTATCTGTAATGTGAAGTGCCATCCAATGAGTTCTGAAGTATTTGGCTGAATATGAGCAGATAATATTGCCCGAAACACTTCAGAATTCATCCTACTGCTTTTGTCAGCAGTCACATCATCAATAAATACAAGAGAACCAGTTCCATTGACAGCCATACATGTCCACGCCATGACACTACCACCACCATGCTTCACTGATGAGGTGGTATGCTTAGGATCATGAGCAGTTCCTTTCCTTCCCTATACTCTTCTCTTTCCATCACTCTGGTACAAGTTGATCTTAGTCTCATCTGTCCATAGGATGTTGTTCCAGGACTGTGAAGGTTTTTTTTTTTTAGGCCTTTTGGCAAACTCTAATCTGGCCTTCCTGTTTTTGAGGCTCACCAATGGTTTACATCTTGTGGTGAACTCTCTGTATTCACTCTGGTTAAGTCTTCTCTTGATTGTTGACTTTGACACACATACACCTACCTCCTGGAGAGTGTTCTTGATCTGGCCAACTGTTGTGAAGGGTGTTTTCTTCACCAGGGAAAGAATTCTTCGGTCATCCACCACAGTTGTTTTCCGTGGTCTTCCAGGTCTTTTGGTGTTGCTGAGCTCACTGGTGCATTCCTTCTTTTTAAGAATATTCTAAACAGTTGTTTGGGCCACGCCTAATGTTTTTGCTATCTCTCTGATGGGTTTGTTTTGTTTTTTCAGCCTAATGATGGCTTGCTTCACTGATAGTGACAGCTCTTTGGATCTCATCTTGAGAGTTGACAGCAACAGATTCCAAATGCAAATAGCACACTTGAAATGAACTCTGGACCTTGTATCTGCTCATTGTAATTGGGATTATGAGGGAATAACACACACCTGGCCATGGAACAGCTGAGAAACCGATCGTCCCATTACTTTTGGTCCAGTAACAAGTGGGAGGCACATATGCAAACTGTTGTAATTCCTACACAGTTCACCTGATTTGGATGCAACTATCCTCAAATTAAAACTGACAGTCTGCAGTTAAAGCACATCTTGTTTGTTTCATTTCAAATCCATTGTGGTGGTGTATAGAGCCAAAAATGTTAGCATTGTGTTGAGGTCCCAATAGTTATGGACCTGACTGTATGTGGACTATCCATTGTGTGTGATTAGTTCACCAAGACTGCAAAGTGACATTTTGTTTTTGCTTTATGTGTGAATAAACACGGAAGTTTGATTTAAGAACTGGTAATTTGCCTCTGTATTGCGTCCGCACACCCTGTCTCACAGAGCTTATCCCCACACACCTTATACACTGCTTGTATCCAGAGGTTACAACCATCCTGCAATCAAGCAGCGGTGACCATGCTTGCACACTATAGGAAAAAGCATTGGCCTCTCTGGTGGCCAGGACCGTGGGAGCGCTCATAGGATGGTGCTTTTACCTACAGTGTGCAAGCACGACCCCTGAGTATGAGCAGCGTATAATGTAATGTAAAAATGAATAAAGTCAACAAAGGAAGCAATATGGATAATCACAATACATTGGTAAGTGCCTTGTATTTACTTTCCCTACAAAATAAATGCCATTATGACAAGCGCAATATCCCCTTAAATCGTTACCAGATGCAGCTCATAGTTTTAGTAGTGGTTGTGCCTAGCATTGCAATTGAGAGCTGTTCAGCTTAATGCAGTTTAAAGGATTTTTCATCTCAACATGTGTGGAATACCTCTAGGATATGCCACTAATGTCAGATAGGAATGGGTACCAGAGGTAAGGCCAACACCTATCTCCAAAAAGGGGCCTCTGAAGTGAAGGAAAGCACACCGCGCATGTAAGGCATCCTCTCCATTCACTGCTGTGGGACTCCCAAAAATAGCGGAGCAATACGAGGGGCATTAACAGGTCGGTGATATGTGCAGGACATCCTGTGTCCACATGTGTTGCCTCTCATGCTGGCGCTTCCAACTGGCATTTTTCAGCCGTCTAATGCTCGCTAGCACACAGCAAGGGTATCCCAGGAATGTCCCTGCCAGATTCCAATTCTTTGGTCTGTCCGATCGACAGATTTATTGCCAATTAAGCATTTATGAAATCAGCTGGGATCCCAGGATTAACAACCTACGAGTGTGTAGGACAGGGATCAGCAACCTCTGGCACTCCAGCTGTTGAGAACTCCCAAAAAAGGGAATGAAGCATACTGGGAGTTGTAGTTTTACAACAGCTGGAGTGCCGAAGGTTGCTGATCCCTGGTGTAGGATCTAAAGGTCTAGCTGCAACATCTGTGAGAAAATGTGCCGCAGGATACCATACAGACTGTGTATGGCTCCATGGCCAACCGTATCTCATCTTGTATCCAGGCTAGAGGCAGCACAACAAAGGTAGTCGAGCCAACTTTCCATTGTGCAGTTTTCCCCAATAAAACATATTTATTTGTTCTAATATTGCAATCACTTTATATTCATCATATTTATCATTACATCATATTTATCATTACATTCATACATTGAATGTTTTATTCCATTCCAATAGCTCCTTCTTGGTGCATTATTTTTTATTTAATTTTTTTGTCAATGAGTGTATAATATATGCCTGAGTTACTGAAACGATATCGGTCAGTTGTGTGTGACAATGTATATTTTCCACTAAGGGCATAGTTACTGAGTGGGGGCACAAAGGGGACTGGGCGAGATTGACTGTGTATAAATAGATACAGTATTAGGTAGAGTTAGAGGTGTGACTATTTGCCGCTGCGCACCGCTGCCATATCTACTTGAGATTTATTTATTTTTTTTAGTTGGGAGGTACAGTATGGTGGTGCACTGGTGTACATTGTCTGCAAGTACTTCTATTGAAGTTTTTACGTGATAGTATAACTAGAAAATCATTGATGCAATCTAGAGAGGACTATACTTTCTAGGAAACTACTACAGGGAGTGCAGAATTATTAGGCAAGTTGTATTTTTGAGGATTAATTTTATTATTGAACAACAACCATGTACTCAATGAACCCAAAAAACTCATTAATATCAAAGCTGAATATTTTTGGAAGTAGTTTTTAGTTTGTTTTTAGTTTTAGCTATTTTAGGGGGATATCTGTGTGTGCAGGTGACTATTACTGTGCATAATTATTAGGCAACTTAACAAAAAACTAATATATACCCATTTCAATTATTTATTTTTACCAGTGAAACCAATATAACATCTCAACATTCACAAATATACATTTCTGACATTCAAAAACAAAACAAAAACAAATCAGTGACCAATATAGCCACCTTTCTTTGCAAGGACACTCAAAAGCCTGCCATCCATGGATTCTGTCAGTGTTTTGATCTGTTCACCATCAACATTGCGTGCAGCAGCAACCACAGCCTCCCAGACACTGTTCAGAGAGGTGTACTGTTTTCCCTCCTTGTAAATCTCACATTTGATGATGGACCACAGGTTCTCAATGGGGTTCAGATCAGGTGAACAAGGAGGCCATGTCATTAGATTTTCTTCTTTTATACCCTTTCTTGCCAGCCACGTTGTGGAGTACTTGGACGCGTGTGATGGAGCATTGTCCTGCATGAAAATCATGTTTTTCTTGAAGGATGCAGACTTCTTCCTGTACCACTGCTTGAAGAAGGTGTCTTCCAGAAACTGGCAGTAGGACTGGGAGTTGAGCTTGACTCCATCCTCAACCCGAAAAGGCCCCACAAGCTCATCTTTGATGATACCAGCCTAAACCAGTACTCCACCTCCACCTTGCTGGCGTCTGAGTCGGACTGGAGCTCTCTGCCCTTTACCAATCCAGCCACGGGCCCATCCATCTGGCCCATCAAGACTCACTCTCATTTCATCAGTCCATAAAACCTTAGAAAAATCAGTCTTGAGATATTTCTTGGCCCAGTCTTGACGTTTCAGCTTGTGTGTCTTGTTCAGTGGTGGTCGTCTTTCAGCCTTTCTTACCTTGGCCATGTCTCTGAGTATTGCACACCTTGTGCTTTTGGGCACTCCAGTGATGTTGCAGCTCTGAAATATGGCCGAACTGGTGGCAAGTGGCATCTTGGCAGCTGCACGCTTGACTTTTCTCAGTTCATGGGCAGTTATTTTGCGCCTTGGTTTTTCCACACGCTTCTTGCGACCCTGTTGACTATTTTGAATGAAACGCTTGATTGTTCGATGATCACGCTTCAGAAGCTTTGCAATTTTAAGAGTGCTGCATCCCTCCGCAAGATATCTCACTATTTTAGACTTTTCTGAGCCTGTCAAGTCCTTCTTTTGACCCATTTTGCCAAAGGAAAGGAAGTTGCCTAATAATTATGCACACCTGATATAGGGTGTTGATGTCATTAGACCACACCCCTTCTCATTACAGAGATGCACATCACCTAATATGCTTAATTGGTAGTAGGCTTTCGAGCCTATACAGCTTGGAGTAAGACAACATGCATAAAGAGGATGATGTGGTCAAAATACTCATTTGCCTAATAATTCTGCACTCCCTGTATACTACAGTACTTACTATGTCAAAATGATGATGTCCTCTCTATTTGCACAGGTAAATATCATGGGGCTATTTCACCCTAAAGATGCAGCACAGACAGAACCTGGGGCCCAGGAGCTTCGAGTTACTGTATATATAATACTGCAGGGTCAGCAAAGGAGAACCTACCCTGTAAAGTGAACATCTGACTTGGAGCATATTAAAGAATATATTAGAAAGCAGGTTCAGCAATTTCCCAATACCATGTTATCACACTTGCCGAGTTTGCAACCAAGACTGAGGCTACATGCACACAAACGTATTTTGTTTCGGCGTCTGTTCAGTTTTATTTTTTTTTGCGGATAGGATGTGGACCCATTCATTTGTATGGAGCTGTTAAAAAATGAGGATAGTGAACCGTTTTCTGCGTCCATTGTCCGTGGTTCCATTCTGGATTAAAAAAATAGAGCATGTCCTATTCTTGTCTGTTTGGCCCCATGCACACGGCCGTTGTTCACGGCCGTGTGCGGGCCGTGGAACCGCGGCCTGGATCCCTTCCTGTGAGCTGGAGCGCACGGCGTCACTGGTTGCTATGACGCCGTGCGCTCCCTGCTGCCGCCGCAATACAGTACTACACTGGTATGATCTATACCAGTGTATTACTGTACTGTGCCGGCAGCAGGGGGCGCACGGCGTCATAGCAACCAGTGACGCCGTGCGCTCCAGCTCACAGGAAGGGATCCAGGCCGCGGTTCCACGGCCCGCACACGGCCGTGAACAACGGCCGTGTGCATGGGGCCTTTTGCAGACAAGGATAGGCATATACGATGGTTCCGCAAAAAAATACGCCATACGGACATAATCCTTTTTGGGTTTTTTGCGGATCCGCAAAACACATACAGTCGTATTCATGTAGCCTTGTTCCAATAAAATCCTTGCAGGAGTGCTAGGAATACCAAGCTACTCTGGAGCTGAAGTCTATGTGACATCTGCGGAATTCACGTGCATTGTACAGAAGAATGTATTCTGTCATTAGACAGTGAATTTGAGTGTGACAATGTGCTAACAGGCATTGCAATGTCCTCCGTGGAAGGTTCATGAGTGCAGTTCACGGTTATTACACAGTGTAACTAGCTTAATCTTTAAATGCGTAAAAGTGCTTGGTAGAAAAAGCCTTTTCAAAACACCCAGATAGAAAATTTGGATTCACAATCTCAATCAATTATCTGAAACAAAGAATGGAAACAAAGAACATCTAAGGACAGACCATTGATTTCAATGGGCACTATGTAATGCTTTATTTACCCTGTGGTGGCACAAAGGCAATTAACTAGTTGCTGCTAGGATCCTGTGCACATGACAGATTTTTGGGGACCTTTGTTGCAAAGACATTGTAAATAACAGACCACCCTTGTAAAATTACTATAAACTGGAGCTACAATTCAAAGCTGTCCTTCCTAAAAGGGAAACTGTTACTAGAGTTTTGGCACCCTGCCATACATGTTCTAGTGGTTGTGTCTGGTACTGCAGCGTTGTGTAGCTCAGTCACATCCAAGTTAATGGGACTTCTTTACAATACTAGGCAAAACTGCTACAAAAAGTATGGCGCTGTGAAAGCAATCAACTAAACCCGCCACAGCCCTGCAGCGCTCTCACCTAGGTACTTGTTGGGTGTGCCAGGAGTCAGACCAAACACTTGTGTCTCCTCCAGTGAGCCGATTGGTGTGACTCTCAACATCCCACCCAAACACCTAGTACCCCCACTATGGCCTATCGCCATCAATATCAAAGTCTCAGTAAACCCCTTTAATATTATAGGAGTCTTGATTTCCTGCTACTTTGTACAAGCCAACCTCCTGCTAATATTTATCCCAATCTGTTGTCCAATATACACAATCTATAAGATTCTGACAATGGGATCTGCATATGGCCATATTTCTGTCATATTGCATTGATTTTGAAGCTCAGCAGAAAGAACTTGATGAAGCTCTATACTGTGACACTTTAATTTCTGTACCCAATTCCAATCCTATTAACTCTTCATTCCAGTGGACTGCTAAATTATATAAATGTCAAATAAGAACATGGTCGGAAGTCTCAAGCTTCCATAATTATTCTATGAATTCAATCTCCTGTGAAGTCTGAGGATTTTTCTCAATCCCTGTAAAGAGATTTATTTGGAGACCTTTGTGGACAAATGGCAATCAATCCCCAAGAGCTGTATATCCGAACAGATGCTCCTATTAATCAGTTGCTGACAATTTGTAGTAGAAATAATTACTATATTCTATATACCAGCATTAACCTTCCTGACTACTCGCAAACCTTAAGGCATTGTTTGCCTTTTAACACCAAGTCATTTTAAGGTTGTGTGGGTTCATTGTCTAATATATCTTTATAGCAGGATGAGCCTTACTGTATACTGTGTTATTATTCAGTGCAATAGATAAACATTATGCAATAGACGCATAAGGCCCCTAGTGGTGGCAGAATTTTATCATAAAATGTGGTTATCCCTTGAAATGCATTTATCATCTATGCACAGGATGGGCGATTAATACATGGTTGCTACAGGCCCCACCATTCCAGAGAAGTTTGACTGGACAGCTGGTCATGCTTGTGCACTACCACTCTATTTAATCTCTATTGGTCTGACAGAGGCAGTCAGGTTGTTGAAGGCATCATCTTTGGGCGTCAGATGAGTAAGGTCTCTTTTATACTGGCGTGTGCGGCCCACTGAATGCAGGCCGCAATACATGAGCACAGTCCATGGGGCAGCCGCAGCGGATCGCGGACCCATTCACTTGAATGGGTCCGCAATCCGGCCATTCTGCAAAAAGATAGGACATGTTCTATCTTTTTGCAGAAAGGAAGTACGGGGCGAAATACCACGAAAGCACTTCCGTTCCGTATCTCCGGATTTGCGGACCCATTCAAGTGAATGGGTCCGCATCCGTGATACGGAACGGCACCCGTGTATTGCGGATCCGCAAATGCGGGCCGCAATACGGCAACGGCCGCACACACCAGTGTGAAAGAGGCTTAAACAGAGAACACAGGTCCTAGCAAAGTTACCCTGGGCTAAACTGTGCAAACCCTGATTGGGGCATGCATTAGATAATTCTGAAACTTGGTAGTAATCTATTGAAATACACAAAATGGTATTCTTACATCTGGGGTATAGCTATAGGGGCCCCCTCAGAAGGAGGACTAAAATATTCTATTGTCAGGGCCCCCTCAACAGTATCATACATTGACATTATACAGTATATAGTAAACTGTAGGAAACGGACGGAACGGCTATCGGGACTTGCCTGATAGCTCAATCTTGACTAGCCACAGGAGTGGGGTTTGCACATGACATGGGGGTTGCAAAGAAGTTGCTGCGGATGAGGGCATTCAAAAATTTCTTGTGTGGCCCAGTCAATTGTAGTTTTGTCACTGGTTGCAGGACCTATTGTCGTGCAACACATGTCGTAGTGTACAGTTGTGGCCAAAAGTTTTAAGATTGACACAAATATTTGTTTTCACAAAGTTTGCTGCTAAACTGCTTTGAGATCTTTGTTTCAGTTGTTTCTGTGATGTAGTGAAATATAATTACACGCACTTCATACGTTGCAAAGACTTTTATCGACAATTACATGACATTTATGCAAAGAGTCAGTATTTGCAGTGTTGGCCCTTCTTTTTCAGGACCTCTGCAATTCGACTGGGCATGTTCTCAATCAACTTCTGAGCCAATTCCTGACTGATAGCAACCCATTCTTTCATAATCACTTCTTGGAGTTTGCCAGAATTAGTGGGTTTTTGTTTGTCCACCCGCCTCTTGAGGATTGACCAAGTTCTCAATGGGATTAGGATCTGGGGGGGTTCCAGGCCATGGACCCAAAATGTCACTTAGTTATCACTTTTGCCTTATGGCACGGTGCTCCATCGTGCTGGAAAATGCATTGTTCTTCACCAAACTGTTGTTGGATGAAGTCGCTGTTGGAGGGTGTTTTGGTACCATTCTTTATTCATGGCTGTGTTTTTGGGCAAAATTGTGAGTGAGCCCACTCCCTTGGATGAGAAGCAACCCCACACATGAATGGTCTCAGGATGCTTTACTGTTACCATGACACAGGACTGATGGTAGAGCTCACCTTTTCTTCTCCGGACAAGCCTTTTTCCTGATGCCCCAAAAAATCGAAAAGAGGCTTCATCGGAGAATATGACTTTGCCCCAATCCTCAGCAGTCCATTCACCATATTTTCTGCAGAAGATCAATCTGTCCCTGATGTTTTTTTTGGAGAGAAATGGCGTTTTTGCTGCCCTTCTTGACACCAGTCCATCTTCCAAAAGTCTTTGCCTCACTGTGCGCGCAGATGCGCTCACACCTGCCTGCTGCCATTCCTGAGCAAGCTCTGCACTGGTGGCACTCCGATCCCGCAGCTGAATCCTCTTTAGGAGGCGATCCTGGCGCTTGCTGGACTTTCTTGGACGCCCTGAAGCCTTCTTAACAAGAATTGAATCTCTTTCCTTGAAGTTCTTGATGATCCTTTAAATTGTTGATTGAGGTGCAATCTTAGTAGCCACAATATCCTTGCCTGTGAAACCATTTTTATGCAACGCAATGATGGCTGCACGCGTTTCTTTGCAGGTCACCATGGTTAGCAATGGAAGAACAATGATTTCAAGCATCACCCTCCTTTTAACAGGTCAGGTCTGCCATTTTAACCCAATCAGCCTGACATAATGATCTCCAGCCTTGTGCTCGTCAACATTCTCACCTGAGTTAACAAGAAAATTACTGAAATTATCTCAGCAGGTCCTTTAATGACAGCAATGAAATGCAGTGGAAAGGTTTTTTTGGGATTAAGTTCATTTTCATGGCAAAGAAGGACTATGCAATTCATAAGATCACTCTTCCTAACATTCTGGAGTATATGCAAATTGCTATTATAAAAACTTAAGCAGCAACTTTTACAATATTTATGTAATTCTCAAAACTTTTCGCCACGACAGTAGATCTTCCCCTATACCAGGGGTCAGCAACCTCCGGCACTCCAGCTGTTGTGAAACTACAACTCCCAGCATGCTCCCTTCACTCGTATGGGAGTTCTGAGAACAGCCAAGCAAGTGTGCATGCTGGGAGTCGTAGTTTCACCACACCTGGAGTGCCGAAGGTTGCTGACCCCAGCCCTATACTATTCGAGCACATATGTAAATACTATATTTCCTGTTTTATAGGCAGTGTCCAAAATTTGCCAAGCGCATTTGGGAATTCTCGGAAGTGATTTTACAAATTGATCAGCCACTAGGAAGAAATATTAACTTATCTGTAGTCTTATCTTATTACATTCAATATGGCCATGTTGAGACACTGATTGTGATGTCATCGTTAGAATCCTGTCAGATGACTCACCTACTTGTGATGTCATAATAGGGTATAAAGTGAGGTGACGCATTGACCTCAGTCTCTGTCTCCCAAGCTGACTCTCACCATTAGGAGTTCTCTGACGAGCAGCACAGGACCAGATTGGGTAAGTTTGGCCATTTTTCTCTTTTCTCTTCTTGTTTGGGAATTGTTTTGCTGATCTTTATTATATTTCTCTTCCATACAATGCGAGAGCTGCATATGACCCTCTCCAGCCCCCGAAAATCTGCCTGAGGTAAAACACTCAACCTACCCCAATGAAAGAATTCCAGGACAAAATGAAGAAGGAGCTTCCACCTCCCTTCAAGGGCCAGAGCCACAAAATGAAAGACTATTTTATAAAGGTTTTTGTGTGTGCTTCTTTAAAAAATATGATTGTCGTGTTTTTTTTCTTAATGGAAACCTGTCACCAGTTTTATGGTGTCCTAACTATGGGCAACATAAATAAGTGACTGATTCTTTTAGCAAAATGCTGGGTCACTTTCTTTAATTGACCCAGTCAATCTGCCAACATCTTGTATTGAAAAGCTCAAGCTGATAATTATGAGTTCTGAATATTCATGAGCTCCTGACTCCCCCCACCTACCTGCTGCTGATTGACAGTTATTTTCCATATGAATCAGCAGCAGGTGGGCAGGGGAGTGGCTATAGCTCTGAATTAAAAAACGCTGGACTCACTGACATCACGCTGGACTCAAATCAGCTCATTAGCATGTGGCATGTGGCATCTTTGTGTGTATATTATGAGGTAACCATCTGTAACACCAGTAAGTGAATACATCTAAGGTACTTTTTAGTAGTTAATGATTGTATATAATTAGTTAGATTATAATCAAATATCCACATGACAGGTTCCCTTTAAATACTAAATTGTGACATTTCTCCTGCGCCCCTGTTCTCTATAGGTATCCTAGGGGTGTATTGAATGGGTACAGGGCTGAACCCTTGAAGGATGGGTAACCAATAAACTCCAGAGAGGAAATTTATTAAAGGGGTTATCCGAGATAATGTCCCTGATATGCGGGGACCAGGAGTGGTGAAGGGAGCGGGGAGCCAGGTAAGTAGATTCAATGTGAGGGGCCTGTGTATATGGGGGAAATTTTTTTTGTCTCAAATAACCCCTTTGAAGGGATATTGCCATTAGGGTTATTTATACTGCTAGGATATGGATCCATGAATTTCTGTGCGACTGTTGCATCGTAGTCACAGCATGTCGCATTTTTCATAGTGACACCATTGACTATCACTACAAAAAATGTTGTTTGACATTGGTGCAACATGAATGTTGCACGACATGTCACAATGTTTTTTTTAAAATAAATATTCTTTATTATTTTCCACATAAATTTTCATTTAATTTGTCCATTTTACAATACTTTTCAATCGTTACCTTTAATTCCCCTATATCAAGCAACTTATCAATAGTATACCTAAGTATAATATTTCCACCCTTCTCGCTGCTTGTATGATAAAACAGAAGACAAAACAAAACGAGAAAAAAAAAAGGGATTTCTCTTTCTCTCTCTCTCTCCCCCGCCCCCCCCCCCCCCCCCCCCGATCTCCTCTCCAGTCTCCCATCTAAATTCATTTTAACCATTTCTGCCAAAGTTCATCGAATCCGGCTTTTTTTCCCCTAGATACTAAATGAAATTTCTCTCTTGTGAGTGAGGTTCTAACCTTGCTCTCCCACGCCATCTTTCCAATGTGCTACAATACATCTTCTAGCTTGAAATAAGAGTTTGGCCGCTATCTCCCGGTGTTTAACAGAGCCTATCCCATCTAGCTTTCCCAATATACAGGTCTCAAGTTCCCAAGGGGCTCTAAATCCATGTTGTTTATATATTGTTTCCTTCACCTTCCACCAGAATTCGCTGGTCTTCTTACATGTCCACAATATATGAATATCATCTACCCCCGATTGCCCACATTTTTTGCAACTAAATTCCGTGGTTTTGTAATATTGCATTAGCTTTTAATAGTATAGGCGGTACATTATCTTAAATTGCGTAATTCTATGGGAGAAGTTACTTGAGACCCCATTTTTAGCCCTCATCACCCCCTCCCAGACTTTCTCCCGTTGAAGCTCCAAAGCATCCTGCCATTTATGCATTAGGCAGTTAACAGCGATTTTTTTAGTTTTTTGAAACTGCCATATATCTTGGAGACCAATTTCTTTCCTATTTTTAATTTGAAGATTTGAAGATATTGACTGGGGGGAGAGAGAGTAACAATTTGTGTTCTCCTGCCTAATGACACTCGTAGGGCTTGTTTCAGTTGTAAAAAAAAATAAAAAAAAAATCCGATCCTTATTTCCAAATCTGCCTTCATTTTTAAGATCTAGGTAGGTAACTATATCTCCCTTCCGCCATACCTGCCCCAATTTAACAATTCCATGGTTCCACCAAATCTTCTGTTCAATTGATTTCAATTCTGTAAGAAGTGTATTATCCCATAATAAGGTGTCTGTACAGGTCCTTCTCAAAAAATTAGCATATTGTGATAAAGTTCATTATTTTCTGTAATGTACTGATAAACATTAGACTTTCATATATTTTAGATTCATTACACACCAACTGAAGTAGTTCAAGCCTTTTATTGTTTTAATATTGATGATTTTGGCATACAGCTCATGAAAACCCAAAATTCCTATCTCAAAAAATTAGCATATCATGAAAAGGTTCTCTAAACAAGCTATTAACCTAATCATCTGAATCAACTAATTAACTCTAAACACCTGCAAAAGATTCCTGAGGCTTTTAAAAACTCCCAGCCTGGTTCATTACTCAAACCGCAATCATGGGTAAGACTGCCGACCTGACTGCTGTCCAGAAGGCCATCATTGACACCCTTAAGCAAGAGGGTAAGACACAGAAAGAAATTTCTGAACGAATAGGCTGTTCCCAGAGTGCTGTATCAAGGCACCTCAGTGGGAAGTCTGTGGGAAGGAAAAAGTGTGGCAGAAAATGCTTCACAACGAGAAGAGGTGACCGGACCCTGAGGAAGATTGTGGAGAAGGACCGATTCCAGACCTTGGGGGACCTGCGGAAGCAGTGGACTGAGTCTGGAGTAGAAACATCCAGAGCCACCGTGTACAGGCGTGTGCAGGAAATGGGCTACAGGTGCCGCATTCCCCAGGTCAAGCCACTTTTGAACCAGAAACAGCGGCAGAAGCGCCTGACCTGGGCTACAGAGAAGCAGCACTGGACTGTTGCATGTCATTCGGAAATCAAGGTGCCAGAGTGTGGAGGAAGACTAGGGAGAGGGAAATGCCAAAATGCCTGAAGTCCAGTGTCAAGTACCCACAGTCAGTGATGGTCTGGGGTGCCATGTCAGCTGCTGGTGTTGGTCCACTGTGTTTTATCAAGGGCAGGGTCAATGCAGCTAGCTATCAGGAGATTTTGGAGCACTTCATGCTTCCATCTGCTGAAAAGCTTTATGGAGATGAAGATTTCATTTTTCAGCACGACCTGGCACCTGCTCACAGTGCCAAAACCACTGGTAAATGGTTTACTGACCATGGTATTACTGTGCTCAATTGGCCTGCCAACTCTCCTGACCTGAACCCCATAGAGAATCTGTGGGATATTGGGAAGAGAAAGTTGAGAGACGCAAGACCCAACACTCTGGATGAGCTTAAGGCCGCTATCGAAGCATCCTGGGCCTCCATAACACCTCAGCAGTGCCACAGGCTGATTGCCTCCATGCCACGCCGCATTGAAGCAGCCATTTCTGCAAAAGGATTCCCGACCAAGTATTGAGTGCATAACTGAACATAATTATTTGAAGGTTGACTTTTTTTGTATTAAAAACACTTTTATTTTTTTGGTTGGATGAAATATGCTAATTTTTTGAGATAGGAAATGTGGGTTTTCATGAGCTGTATGCCAAAATCATTAATATTAAAACAATAAAAGGCTTGAACTACTTCAGTTGGTGTGTAATGAATCTAAAATATATGAAAGTCTAATGTTTATCAGTACATTACAGAAAATAATGAACTTTATCACAATATGCTAATTTTTCGAGAAGGACCTGTATGTAACCTAGTTGGAGCCCACAGTTGTCCTCTTTATAAATTTTGGTCCATAGCCCAAATAGCTGTATTTTACTGGTTTGCTGCTGTGACAGAATGTCAGCTTCCACTATTTTAAAAATACTGCATTTATCCAGTTTTTTATTAATACCTGCCACCATGTTTTTATATCTTTGTGAATAGCTCCATATTATCATATTTCTAATATGACCAGAGAGAAAATATAGCTCCATATCCAGAGCTGATAGTCTTCCCTCCTTCTCATGGGTTTGCAATATTTGTGCTCTTATTCGCATTTTTTTGCCGCGCCATATTAAATCCGCCAGTTTTTAAAATCTTTTTGGGGATTACTATCAGCGCGTTCCATAGTATATAATTCATAGAGGGTAAAATGCACATTTTCACCAGTGAAATTCGGCCTGCCATTGAGAAACAGTTTTTTCCATACTTCTATTTTCTTCCTGGTTTCTTGTATTTTAGGTATTACATTTAATCAAACGTAATCTTTAGAGTAAGGCGTTATTTGGATCCCTAGATATTTTACTGGTTCATCTACTCTCTTAATTTCCAGTTGACCTGGTATTAGCCCATTCAAGGGATCAATCGGGATACATGCAGACTTAGACCAATTTATATTGAGTCCAGCATATTCGCTGTATCCTAGTAAGTGATCCGTGGGAGCCCACAAACAGCATGATATCGTCTGCATACAGAGCAATTTTTTCTTCATAAGATCCATACTTGAAGCCTTCAATCTCTTTATCTTGCCTAATCAAATCTGCCAAAGGTTCCATAGCTATAGCAAATAGCAGGGGGGAAAGAGGACAGCCCTGTCTGACCCCCCTGCAAATGGATATGCCTTCGGAGTGTATTCCATTCAAAATCACCCTCGATGTTATATCAGTATATAAAAGTTTCATCCAAGAAACAAATGTTTCGCCGAACCCCATTTTCTTCAGGGTTGCCATCAAAAAGGGCCACTCTATGGTGTTGAATGCTTTTGAGGTGTCTATAGTTAAGATCATTCTCTCCCCCCTGTTTGTGGGCTCCATTTGGATATTCATAAAATACCTCATAATATTTTCAGCTGTAGTTCTACCCGGCATGAATCCCTCCTGGCCCTCATGCACAAGTCCTTTCCTTTTGTTCATCTTCCATGCTAGTAACTCTGCTCCTCCATTCTTTAAAGTTTAGTTCTATAGGGTATTCAACATATTTGTTTTCATACATTTCCGCTTCCTGCTCCAGTACTAATAATTTCTTCCTTAAGATTTTCTTATATGATATAGTGTATTTTGTGAAAATTCCCCTAATGAACGCCTTTGCAGCCTCCCACACCATGTTATTTGCCGCTGAATCCTCATTTATATCAAAATATTCCCTAATCTTTTGTGAGACCTTGTCATGTATGCCTATTATATTTATCCACCCTAAGTGTATGTTCATATTCCTCTTCTTCTTCACCTCTCTTTTTATATTTATGTTTATGGGATTATGATCCGAAATCCCACGTTGACCATACCTAACTTGTTCAATATCTAATATACCTTTAGTGTTAGTGAAAACTAAATCTATCCGTGATAGACACCTATGTGTTTTTGAAAAACATAATTTTTTTTTTTAACTTCGGGTGCATTATCCTCCAAACATCCATCCATCCCAACTCTTCAGTGATAGTCTTTAACCTAGCGTCTGTTCCTCTACCCTGTAGATTACCTATCCTACATCTATCTATATTTCCATCCATTATGTTATTAAAATCCCCCATTACCAAAAGTGTCTTCTCTCCCGCTTTAATCGCAAGGTCATGGATTTTCAGTAATACATCTGTTTTAAAGGGGGGCGGTATGTAGACATTTGCCATCAGCTATGCTTTTCCTTCCAGTATACAGTCCAAAAAAACATAACTGCCTTGGGGATCTATCACAGTTTTTATCACCTTAATATCTATGTCATGATGTATTAATATACTTACTGTATATTCCTGCGTATAAGACTACTTTTTAACACAAGAAAATCTTCTCAAAAGTCGGGGGTCGTCTTATACGCCGGGTATGGCAGGCGCTGCAGTGCCGGGATGCCCGAATTATCAACAGAGAGAGCCTGGGCTATTGCCTTGTATCCCCAGCAGCTGAGAGCTGCGATGTAACCCACGGCATATGCCCCCCCTGCAATGTACCTTGTATACCGCCCCCTGCTCTGTACCTTGTATGCCTCCCCCCTGCTCTGTACCTTGTATGCTCCTTGTACCGCCATCCTCCTGGCCGCTCGCATCTCGCTCCTACACATGTGCGAGATTTCTTGCGGCGAGCGTGGATACACGGGATCCTCACGGCCGCTCGCATCTCGCTCCTGCGCATGTGCGAGATCTCCGTGCGGCGTATCTAAGTGCGGCGCAGATGTGCATATGTGAATGTGAATATGAAGAATAACATAACAAAAACATGTTCAGGGTATAGGTGGCACATGTTTAGGGTCTGGGAGGCAGGGAGGGAGGACAAGGAAGGTGGTGGGATGCAGGGATGGTGGTGATACCATGGGATGGCGGTGGTACCTAGGGATGGTGGTGGGGTGCAGGGATGGCAGTGGTATCTAGGGATGGTGGTGGGATGCAGGGATGGTGGTGGGATGCAGGGATGGAAGTGGTACCCAGGGATGGTGGTGGGATTCAGGGATGGCAGAGGTACCCAGGGATGGTGGTGGGATTCAGGGATGGCAGAGGTACCCAGGGATGGTGGTGGGATGCAGTAATGTACTGCTGTGTGTTGAAAAAGGGGTAGTCTTATATGGCGAGTATATCCCAAACTCTATATTTTCAGTGTAAAAGTTGGGGGTCGTCTTATACGCCCAGTCATTTTATACGCTGGCATATACGGTACTCCTCTTGCATATGATGAGTATACTGAATGGAAAGCGCACTGGATCCATGGTCTATCTATCCCGCTCTTTGTCTCATCCGTCAGGTGTGTTTCTTGCAAGCAAACTATAGCTGGTAATGCCCTTTGGATTGCATCAAATACAGCAGCTCTTTTTACACCCCTACTCAAGCCCCTAATGTTCCATGAAATTATTCTCATATAAGCTGATTATCTCTAGTTACGCAGATCCGCAAGAGGGGAGTAAAGAGCCGGAGAACTCCCCAGATCGCAGGGAGAAAAAAAGGGGGGGAGAGAAAGAGGAGAGAGGGGAGAGAAAGGGAGAGAGGGAAAAGAGAGGGAGAGAGGGAAAAGAGAGGAAAAAAAAACCCAAAAAAAACACACAGGCAGATGCCAACCCCCATCCCACCCTTACCGAATGACCCTGGGTAGCATCTAACCCTGACTCTCTTATATAGCATTACTCCCTCCCGGCCCCCTCCCCAGCCCGTTTTTTCACCTCAGTTTTTTTATATTTCTTCTGATCCATTTGCTTGCTGCTTCTACAGTATCGAAAAACCAGGTTTTATCCTCCCATTCGATCCGTAACCTAACTGGGAACATCATTGAGTATTTTACGTTGTGTAGGCGGCGTAATTTCTTTTTTATATCAATGAATTGGCTCCTTTCCCTTACAGTCTCCCTAGCATAATCAGGGAATAACATCACTGCTGCACCCTCACACTCCAAGCTCCCTTTCTTCCTAGACCTACGGGCAATCTCCTCCTTATCCCTTACTGATAGTAAATTTATAATTCTTGATCTCGGTCTTGTTCCAGGAGGTGGTGGTTTCGACGGCACTCTATAGGCCCTTTCCACATAGTTTTTATGATCTGAAATATCCTGGCCTAATTGTGTCCTCAACCAAGTTTGCATATAATCACGTAGATCTAGTCCTTCTACCCCCTCTGGGATCCCTAGGCATCTCAAATTAGCTCTTCTAGAACTATTTTCTAGGTCTAGTAGTTATTTTTTTAGTTCTATTTTCTCTGTCTTTAATATATTTTTTTCTTTGGCCATAGTTTGTAAGAGATCCTCCGAGTCCGATATTGTTTTCTCTGCCTCTGTCAACTTTTCCTTATATTTTTGTAGGTCGGTTCTTAAAAGCCCCACCACCTCCTTAATATTTCCAGTCTAGAGAGAGGTCCTTTATTGCCAAGCTACAGTTCTTAATTTCCTGAAATATGTCTTGTAAGCTGGGCATCTGCTCATCTGCATTGATATTACATTTAGCCCGCTCTTTTGTCTGGTTGGTACCTCCCTCTTCAGGCTGGGGGTTCTCACCCAAACTCTTCCATCTAATATTTTCAACTAGCCCAAAGAGTTCCCCCTCCAACTCTTGGGATATATCCTCTTTTTTTTCTTGGGGGGGGGGGGGACCTCTGCATTCGCATATTAGTCAGAAGTAGTTGCTTATTCCTTTCTACTTTTTTAAACCCTGGGGAGATTGAGATGTTAAGTTCTGGTTGCCCTCTCCCTTTTTTCCCAGCTCCCTGTCTAGCCATCCTATCCTAACGTAACTCGCAAGCTCAAATATTATCCAACCTTGAAACCACCAGGCCTTAATTTCCTCCTAACATTCCACCAATTAATATCGCTGTAGTCTAGTTTACAGTAGAAATATTCTGCTTTTTACATCAGTTCCTTAATTTTTTATATTTGCGTCCTCCTGCCCACATACAGGTGTCCCCCTCCTTGACCATCTATCCACACTCTCAATCAATCAGGTATTGGAAGGTGTATTGGTCTGTTAGAAGCAGGCCACCCTTCTCTCCTCTATTGGGGTACCCGTGTAAGCAGGGGGAGGAGGCTACATTTATGTGTATACAGCGAGACGTACTCGCAGTCCTATCAATATATACAATGCCCTTCAGCAAACAGAGCAGTTATCAAAAAGTTTCAAGTTAGTAGAGTAAATCAGATGACTGGACTCGGAGTTCAAACATGTCCATTAGTAGCCTCTTCAACACCAGTTAATCCATAGGTTAGTTCATGGCACGCTGTTAGTGTAGTTAGTATGGTTAGCTCAGATAGGTTCAAGTTCCCATAACAGTAGAGCTCAACAGCTTTTTCATCCATGTAATGAGCAACCTATTAGTCCTGGCAGTTCATTCAGTATGGTGTTTTGATTAGTGCGATTAAATCGATTAATTAATGTTAGTATCGCTATATTCCAGATCAGTTACTATGGTTAACCTCGTTAGGCAATTTGTGGCGTATTCGCTGATCATTAGCATATTACATCTATACCGTTTTTTTCCCCCCCTTCTCTCCTTTCTTCTTTTCCCTTCCCCCTCCTTTCCCCCTCTGCTCTCCTTCCTCCCTTTTTTCAGACACAACAATAGTAGGGTTAATAGATTCCCTGCTGATCGTTTTTCAGCCCGTCACTAATGTCTTTTAGCGTGAAAATGTGCACTGCTACACTGGAAAAATGTGCTGGAAAGTTAGAACATAAATAGCAGTTCACCAAATCTCAATCAAATCCTGCAAAAAATAAATAAAAAAATCATCCATGGAGGCTCAATTTCACAACTTAAAAGGTTTTTCCAGGCTCCTAATATTAATAACCTATATTCCGGAATCCTCAGCATCAATATCCAATCAGTGGGGTTTGAGACCTGGCATACGGAACTAGCACTTTAAATAGGTTTTCCAGGCTCCTAATATTGATGACTTATCCCCAAAATAGGTAATTAATATTCAATCATTGAGAGTCTGGAAACTCCACTATCCAATCAGCTGTTCACTGCATCCTTCAGCAAACTTTGAATGGATTTGCGTTTCCTGTTCAATGCAAAGTGCTAGTTCCTGAGGCTGTAGCTAACAGCTGATCGTGGGGGTGCCTTGAGTTAGAATCCCATTGACTGGATATTAATGAACTAATGAACTATCCTGAGGATAAGAAAACAATATTAAGAGCCTGGAAACCCCTTTAAATGGTGAGTTGCATTGCAGTAACCTGGCACAGCCACTACACTTTTAAAGCACCCATGCTTTAAATTGCTAGTTCTGGTGCTGATAGCAGCAGGAAACATCTGATCAGTAGGGGTTATGGGTGTCAGACTTCTGACAATATAACATTCTCAAAATAGGTAATCAATATTAGGAGTCTGAAAAACCTCCTTAACCCCTTAGCACATAATGCCAGACATGTACGCCATTATGTGCAAGGAATTGTATGTATGCTGCACTGAGTCCACTCCGTAAATGGGAGCTGCAGGCTGTATAGTACAGCAGGCACCTGGCCTGTCAGGATAATGACTACCGTTACACACAAACAGGGATAGTGCAGCCCTAAACTGCCAAGACCCACTATCCCTACCTACTTGTCTGAGAATCCCAGGCAGTGACCCACAACTGGACGTCAGTCCCTACACTGCAATACATGAAGGATGACACACAAGCAGGGACAAGCACAAAAACAAATACTGCGAGAGTCGTCGTATGGAAAGAGGGGTAAAAAAAAACAGTCTGTTAATATAGTACAAATAAAGCCAGAAGCAAAAAACAAACATGCCATGGAGTCAGAACCAGGAGATAAATATGATACCAGAACCCAAAACCATAGTCACAATACCAAAATCCAGAAATCCAAACCATGGGCGTCTTCTATATTCAAGGGAACAGTAGGACAAGCAAGCGGACAGTGCAGAGTGTAGGAGCCGTTCTTATATACCAGAGAACATGCCGCAAATCATTTTTCTATTATAATATACACTGCTTATTTCCAGGGGTTACGACCACTCTGCAATCCAACAGCAGTGGCCGTGCTTGCATACTATAGGAAAAAGCTCTGGCCTATACTCCTGTGGGCCCAGCCACCAGAGAAGCTGGCACCTTTTCCTATAGTGTGCAAGCATGGCCATCACTTCTGGATTTCAGGGTGGTCATAAATAGTGATGAGCGGCAGGGTCAATATTTGAATTTGCGTTATTTCGCAAATATTTTGTATATTCGTGATATACTCGAATTCGAGAATTTGCTATTATTTTCTTGATTGTGAAAATCGGCAATGTAATATTAATGTAAAGCATGCGCAATACAGGCATGGGTCACTTTTGCTACATTTTTAAAGCTGCTAGAAGTTTCCTGAGACTGGAAAAAGTGGTTGGCACGGCAGAACATAAAAAATGGCTTTATATGCAGATAGAGTGCTCCAATATATTCACGATTGTGCTAATCGTCAATTAATGATGTGCTTATTTTGCTGCAATACGTGAAACTTCACATTTTAGCAGGTCTGACTACATATTACTGATTGTATTGATGTCTCTAGCATGAATGTATGGACAGCAGAACTTTTAACACCTGCACTGCAACAGCTACACTATATCAGGATATAACCTACACTGACTATCTCCCACTAACTATCTGTAATATATATTACTAAGGGATCACCTCTTATTCCGGGGTCATTCTCACAATGATCTTCATCAACCACAGGGTTAGGGGCCAAACATTGCTTTTATTTGGCACCTCAGCAAAACCAAAAACCAAAACAAACAATACAAATAAAACACCTGCCCGGCTGGGCTCTAACTAAACATGAGGACTCCCTACCTCACTGAAAGCCCCGCTCACACATGGGAAGAACATGCAGATTTTCCCAGCCTAACAATCCAGCACTTCCAGGCTGTAACAGAGTCCAGTACTTTTTGGGGGATTGTGGCCCAGAAGTCCTCCTGACTCTGGCCTAGCAACCGTCGATTCCAAGACCTCGCGGAGTCCCAAAGTTCAGGCTAACACCTAGCCCCGTGACCCCTCAGCCAGCTCGGCTGAGCCCACTTGTACAGAGCCTTCCCAGGCCTCTGCTTCACACAGACTCTTCAGAGTGAGACACACCCAAGATCCAGTAGCAGGATTAAATAGGATCCCTGGACATGAGCATGCTCTAAGTCCCGGACTGGAACCTGGGAAAACAACACCTCAATGTTCACATTGCCACAATATATATATATATATATATATATATATATATATGTATATATACATATATATATATATACTACAGTGCAGACCAAAAGTTTGGACACACCTTCTCATTCAAAGAGTTTTCTTTATTTTCATGACTATGAAAATTGTAGATTCACACTGAAGGCATCAAAACTATGAATTAACACATGTGGAATTATATGCATAACAAAAAAGTGTGAAACAACTGAAAATATGTCATATTCTAGGTTCTTCAAAATAGCCACCTTTTGCTTTGATTACTGCTTTGCACACTCTAGGCATTCTCTTGATGAGCTTCAAGATCTTTGGTTCCAACCACCGTGTCTTTGTGCGACGCAGAAAAGGTGAACGGATGGACTCTACATGCCTGGTTCCCACCGTGAAGCATGGAGGAGGAGGTGTGATGGTGTGGGGGTGCTTTGCTGGTGACACTGTTGGGGATGTATTCAAAATTGAAGGCATACTGAACCAGCATGGCTACCACAGCATCTTGCAGCGGCATGCTATTCCATCCGGTTTGCGTTTAGTTGGACCATCATTTCTTTTTCAACAGGACAATGACCCCAAACACACCTCCAGGCTGTGTAAGGGCTATTTGACCATGAAGGAGAGATGACCTGGCCTCCACAGTCACCGGACCTGAACCCAATCGAGATGGTTTGGGGTGAGCTGGACCGCAGAGTGAAGGCAAAAGGACCAACAAGTGCTAAGCATCTCTGGGAACTCCTTCAAGACTGTTGGAAGACCATTTCAGGTGACTACCTCTTGAAGCTCATCAAGAGAATGCCAAGAGTGTGCAAAGCAGTAATCAAAGCAAAAGGTGGCTACTTTGAAGAACCTAGAATATGACATATTTTCAGTTGTTTCACACTTTTTTGTTATGTATATAATTCCACATGTGTTAATTCATAGTTTTGATGCCTTCAGTGTGAATCTACAATTTTCATAGTCATGAAAATAAAGAAAACTCTTTGAATGAGAAGATGTGTCCAAACTTTTGGTCTGTACTGTATATATATATATATATATATATATATATTACACACACACTCTAATGTAATGAGTGGGAAGCACAGAGCACAGCAATGTCACTGCTTTCTCTCTCAGTACTCCATAAAACTAAAGAAAATGGCTGCTGGGGAAGTTCTTGTATAATAAGGGGTAGGCAACTTTCATATTGGTTTCTAGAGATGTTGCTAAGCTCAGACAAAGACATTCCATCCTTCTTATTGGCCCACAAGCAAGAAGCATGGAGGGATCATGTATTCAGACAAAAAAAATATATAAAATCTAGAATATTCGAAAATACGAATATACAGTTGTAAGAAAAAGTATATAAACCCTTGGACTTAATAACTGGTTGAGCCTCCTTTGGCAGCAATAACTTCAACCAAACGTTTCCTGTAGTTGCAGATCAGACATGCACAACGGTCAGGAGTAATTCTTGACCATTCCTCTTTACAGAACTGTTTCAGTTCAGCAATATTCTTGGGATGTCTGGTGTGAATCGCTTTCTTCAGGTCATGCCACAGCATCGGAATCAGGTTGAGGTCAGGACTCTGACTGGGACAATCCAGAAGGCGTATTTTCTTCTGTTTAAGCCATTCTGTTGTTGATTTACTTCTATGCTTTGGGTAGTTGTCCTGTTGCAACATCCATCTTCTGTTGAGCTTCAGCTGGTGGACAGATGGCCTTAAGTTCTCCTGCAAAATGTCTTGATAAACTTGGGAATTCGTTTTTCCTTCGATGATAGCAATCTGTCCAGGCCCTGACGCAGCAAAGCAGCCCCAAACCATGATGCCCCCACCACCATACTTCACAGTTGGGATGAAATTTTGATGTTGGTGTGCTGTGCCTATTTTTCTCTACACATAGTGTAGTGTGTGTCTTCCAAACAACTCAACTTTGGTTTAATCTGTCCACAGAATATTTTGCCAGTATTGCTGTGGAACATCCAGGTGCTCTTGTGAAAACTGTAAACTTGCAGCAATGTTTTTTTGGGACAGCAGTGGCTTCCTCTGTGGTATCCTCCCATGAAATCCATTCTTGTTTAGTGTTTTACGTATCGTAAATTCGCTAACAGGGATGTTAGCATATGCTAGAGACTTTTGTAAGTCTTTAGCTGACAATCTAGGATTCTTCTTCACCTCATTGAGCAGTCTGTGCTGTGCTCTTGCAGTCATCTTTACAGAATGGCCACTCCTAGGTAGCAGCAGTGCAGAACTTTCTCCATTTATAGACAATTTGTCTTACCATGGACTGATGAACAGCAAGGCTTTTGGAGATACTTTTATAACCCTTTCCAGCTTTATGCAAGTAAACAATTCTTAATCGTAGGTCTTCTGAGAGCTCTTTTGTGCAAGGCATCATTCACATCAGGCAATGCTTCTTGTGAAAAGCAAACCCGAACTGGTGTGTGTTTTTTATGAGGCAGGGCAGCTGTAGCCAACACCTCCAATCTCATTTCATTGAGTGGACTCCATTTGGCTGACACCTCACTCCAATTAGCTCTTGGAGATCTCATTAGTCTTGGAGTTCACATACTTTTTCCACCTACACAGTGAATGTTTACATGGTGTGTTCAATAAAAAACATGGTAACATTTAATTCTTTGTGTGTTATTAGTTTAAGCAGACTGATTTTCTATTGTTGTGACTTAGATGAAGATCAGATCACATTTTATGACTAGGGATGAGCGAACTCGAACTGTATAGTTCGGGTTCGTACCGAATTTTGGGGTGTCCGTGACACGGACCCGAACCTGGACATCCTGCTGCTGCTCGCCTGTCTGCGCTACAGCGTAACTTCGGCCTTCCCGCTCACCGCCTCATATGCGACGTGCCCACCAGGTGGAACTCCACCTTGCACATGCTGGACAGACTGTGCGAGCAGCAGCAGGCCATAGTGGAGTTTCAGCTGCATCACGCACGGGTCAGTCGCACTACAGAACAGCACTACTTCACCACCAATGACTGGGCCTCCATGCGAGACCTGTGTGCCCTGTTGCGCTGTTTCGAGTACTCCACCAACATGGCCAATGGCGATGACGCCGTTATCAGCGTTACAATACCACTTCTATGTCTCCTTGAGAAAACACTTAGGGCGATGATGGAAGAGGAGGTGGCCCAGGAGGAGGAGGAGGTGGAGGAGGAGGAGGAGGAGGAGGAAGAGGGGTAATTTTTAGCACTTTCAGGCCAGTCTCTTCGAAGTGACTCAGAGGGAGGTTTTTTGGCAACAGCAGAGGCCAGGTACAAATGTGGCCAGCCAGGGCCCACTACTGGAGGACGAGGATGAGGAGGAGGTGGAGGAGGATGAGGATGAAGCATGGTCACAGCGGGGTGGCACCCAACGCAGCTCGGGTCCATCACTGGTGCGTGGCTGGGGGGAAAAGTAGGACGATGACGATACGCCTCCCACAGAGGACAGCTTGTCCTTACCCCTGGGCAGCCTGGCACACATGAGCGACTACATGCTGCAGTGCCTGCGCAACGACAGCAGAGTTGCCCACATTTTAACGTGTGCGGACTACTGGGTTGCCACCCTGCTGGATCCACGCTACAAAGACAATGTGCCCACCTTACTTCCTGCACTGGAGCGTGATAGGAAGATGCGCGAGTACAAGCGCACGTTGGTAGACGCGCTACTGAGAGAATTCCCAAATGTCACAGGGGAACAAGTGGAAGCCCAAGGCCAAGGCAGAGGAGGAGCAAGAGGTCGCCAAGGCAGCTGTGTCACGGCCAGCTCCTCTGAGGGCAGGGTTAGCATGGCAGAGATGTGGAAAAGTTTTGTCAACACGCCACAGCTAACTGCACCACCACCTGATACGCAACGTGTTAGAAGGAGGCAACATTTCACTAACATGGTGGAACAGTACGTGTGCACACCCCTCCAGGTACTGACTGATGGTTCGGCCCCATTCAACTACTGGGTCTCTAAATTGTCCACGTGGCCAGAGCTAGCCTTTTATGCCTTGGAGGTGCTGGCCTGCCCGGCGGCCAGTGTTTTGTCTGAACGTGTATTCAGCACGGCAGGGGGTGTCATTACAGACAAGCGCAGCCACCTGTCTACAACCAATGTGGACAAGCTGACGTTCATAATAATGAACCAGGCATGGATCCCACAGGACCTGTCCGTCCCTTGTCCAGATTAGACATTAACTACCTCCCCTTAACCATATATTATTGTACTCCAGGGCACTTCCTCATTCAATCCTATTTTTATTTTCATTTTACCATTATATTGCGAGGCTACCCAAATTTGAATGAACCTCTCCTCTGTCTGGGCGCCGGGGCCTAAATATATGCCAATGGACTGTTCCAATGTTGGGTGACGTAAAGCCTGATTCTCTGCTATGACATGCAGACTAATTCTCTGCTGACATGAAGCCAGATTGTCTGTTACGGGACCTCTCTCCTCTGCCTGGGTGCTGGGCCTAAATTTATGAAAATGGACTCTTACAGTGGTGGCTGACGTGAAGCCTGATTCTTTGCTATGATATGAAGACTGATTCTCTGCTGACATGAAGACAGATTCTCTGTTACGGGACCTCTCTCCTCTGCCTGGGTGCTGGGCCTAAATTTATGAAAATGGACTCTTACAGTGGTGGCTGACGTGAAGCCTGATTCTCTGCTATGATATGAAGACTGATTCTCTGCTGACATGAAGCCAGATTGTCTGTTACGGGACCTCTCTCCTCTGCCTGGGTAAATTTATGACAATGGACTGTTGCAGTGGTGGCTGACGTGAAGCCTGATTCTCTGCTATGACATGAAGACTGATTCTCTGCTGACATGAAGCCAGATTGTCTGTTACGGGACCTCTCTCCTCTGCCTGGGTGCTGGGCCTAAATTTATGAAAATGGACTGTTGCAGTGGTGGCTGACGTGAAGCCTGATTCTCTGCTATGATATGAAGACTGATTCTCTGCTGACATGAAGCCAGATTGTCTGTTACGGGACCTCTCTCCTCTGCCTGGGTACATTTATGACAATGGACTGTTGCAGTGGTGGCTGACGTGAAGCCTGATTCTCTGCTATGACATGAAGACTGATTCTCTGCTGACATGAAGCCAGATTGTCTGTTACGGGACCTCTCTCCTCTGCCTGGGTGCTGGGCCTAAATTTATGAAAATGGACTGTTGCAGTGGTGGCTGACGTGAAGCCTGATTCTCTGCTATGACATGAAGACTGATTCTCTGCTGACATGAAGCCAGATTGTCTTTTACGGGACCTCTCTCCTCTGCCTGGGTGCTGGGCCTAAATTTATGAAAATTGACTCTTACAGTGGTGGGTGACGTGAAGCCTGATTCTCTGCTATGATATGAAGACTGATTCTCTGCTGACATGAAGCCAGATTGTCTGTTACGGGACCTCTCTCCTCTGCCTGGGTGCTGGGCCTAAATATCTGACAATGGACTGTTGCACTGGTGGCTGACGTGAAGCCTGATTCTCTGCTATGATATGAAGACTGATTCTCTGCTGACATGAAGCAAGATTGTCTGTTGCAGGACCTCTCTCCTCTGCCTGGGTGCTTGGCCTAAATTTATGACAATGGACTGTTGCAGTGGTGGCTGACGTGAAGCCTGATTCTCTGCTATGACATGCAGACTGATTCTCTGCTGACATGAAGACAGATTCTCTGTTACGGGACCTCTCTCCTCTGCCTGGGTGCTGGGCCTAAATATTTGCCAATGGACTGTTGCACTGGTGGCTGACGTGAAGCCTGATTGTCTGTTACGGGACCTCTCTCCTCTGCCTGGGTGCTGGGCCTAAATATCTGACAATGGACTGTTGCATTGGTGGCTGACGTGAAGCCTGATTCTCTGCTATGATATGAAGACTGATTCTCTGCTGACATGAAGCCAGATTGTCTGTTACGGGACCTCTCTCCTCTGCCTGGGTGCTTGGCCTAAATTTATGACAATGGACTGTTGCAGTGGTGGCTGACGTGAAGCCTGATTCTCTGCTATGACATGCAGACTGATTCTCTGCTGACATGAAGCCAGATTGTCTGTTACGGGACCTCTCTCCTCTGCCTGGGTGCTTGGCCTAAATTTATGACAATGGACTGTTCCAGTGGTGGGTGACGTGAAGCCAGATTCTCTGCTATGGGACCTCTCTCCAATTGATTTTGGTTAATTTTTATTTATTTAATTTTTATTTTAATTCATTTCCCTATCCACATTTGTTTGCAGGGGATTTACCTACATGTTGCTGCCTTTTGCAGCCCTCTAGCCCTTTCCTGGGCTGTTTTTTCAGCCTTTTTAGTACCGAAAAGTTCGGGTCCCCATTGACTTCAATGGGGTTCGGGTTCGGGACGAAGTTCGGATCGGGTTCGGATCCCGAACCCGAACATTTCCGGGAAGTTCGGCCGAACTTCTCGAACCCGAACATCCAGGTGTTCGCTCAACTCTATTTATGACCAATTTGTGCAGAAATCCATATCATTCCAAAACGTTCACATACTTTTTCTTGCAACTGTATATGACTATAGTCTAAATCTTTGCAAATTCTCAAAGTGCCGGTATTCACGATTAATATTCGCTATTCGAATATTTGCACCCAACAGTAGTCATAAACTCTGGCTACAAGCAGTATATAATAAGATGGAGAAACTAATTAAGCTAGTACGTAAAGGAAACAAAATGGATAATCTCAATATATTAGGATATACCTTGTATTAACTTTTTCTACATAATAAATGCTGTTTGCTAAGGCTACTTTCACACTAGCGTTCGATCTGATCCGTTCTGAACGGATCCGATCATAATAATGCAGACGGAGGCTCCGTTCAGAACGGATCCGTCTGCATTATATTGGCATATAAAAGCTAAGTGTGAAAATAGCCTCGGACGGATCCGTCCAGACTTTCAATGTAAAGTCAATGGGGGACGGATCCGCTTGAAGATTGAGCCATATTGTGGCATCTTCAAACGGATCCGTCCCCATTGACTTACATTGTAAGTCTGGACGGATCCGCACGCCTCCGCACGGCCAGGCGGACACCCGAACGCTGCAAGCAGCGTTCAGCTGTCCGCCTGTCCGTGCGGAGGCGAGCGGAGCGGAGGCTGAACGCCGCCAGACTGATGCAGTCTGAGCGGATCCGCATCCATTCAGACTGCATCAGGGCTGGACGGAAGCGTTCGGGTCCGCTCGTGAGCCCCCTCAAACGGAGCTCACGAGCGGACAGCCGAACGCTAGTGTGAAAGTAGCCTAAAGTGGGGCAATCTCTTTAAGGATCTGCTGCTAACATCTTGGTGCCAAATAACACAGGCTATCATCAGAAGCCTTGTGGTGTGTCCATGACTTGATGGGTAAGAGCAGTTCTGATAGCATAACAATCTACACAGTATTAGGCCCCTTTCACATGAACAAGTTTTCCGCGCGGGTGTAATGCATGACGTGAACGCATAGCACCCACACTGAATCCTGACCCATTCATGTCACGCATGAGTTCTGTTCAATAGGCCTCATGCACACGGCAGTTCGGAGGCCGTGGCTGTATTGCTGCCCGCAAACGGTGGGCCAGCAAACCACGGCCGCTGTCCGTGTGCACCCCCCATCACAGATGAGAACCCATTCACTTGAATAAGGGGAATTAATTATTATTTTTTAACCCCTCAAGCAACATTTTACTAAGCATTCTGTATTAAGAATGCTATTATTTTCCCTTATAACCATGTTATAAGGGAAAATAATAACATCTGCACAACACCAAACCCAAACCCGAACTTCTGGGTACCTGAGTTTTTTATCACGTGTGTGCAAAACGCATTGCACCCACGCGATAAAAACTGAAAAATGTTTTAATGTTATGACTGATCAGTCATCAGTATTAAAATGCCCCTAAAGCATAAAATTATACTTTTTCTTTCTTCTTATGCTCAGCTTTGCTTATCTACAGGTTTTTAGCATTCTTTATGGCAGTGGATTTAATAATTGTCAATAACAGTGCTAATAGGTTTACCAGGCTGGGGGTCTTTATTTTTCTGCACCTTGCACTCAGATGGGTATATATACATATATATATATATATATATATATATATATATATATATTTTATTATTATTGCCTATTATGTATGCATGTGTTTTTTCCCTAAACATTTCTGGACTTTAGTCATTGTATTTGAGTGCAACTATTATGCCTCATTTCTTTTGATGATTGTCATTTTGTTATTTCAGATGTTCTTTGCAGCTAAGTTATAATTTAGTGAAGTGCTAATGCAATGTATTCTAATTTTACATTTTGTTACATTTCGAAAATGTAATAAAATCATATTAAAGAGGAACTGTAACCTCTGCTGCTGGATCAGAGGATGATCGTAACCCCTGGATACAAGCGGTGTATAATGTGATGGAGAAATGATTCATACCAGCAAAGGAGGCAATATATATATATATTGTATTTTTCACTTTATAAGATGCACCTAGGTTTTTGTGGAGGAAATTAGGAAAATAAAATATATTCAACCAAACGGTGTGCTTTTAGTGGGTTATGAACTAATGGGAGGTCTGTGGATGGTGCACTGTTATGGGGGATCTGTAGAAGACACTTATAGGGGGATCTGTAGAAGGACAGTGTTATAGGGGGATCTGTGAAAGGACAGTGTTATACGGGGATCTGTGAAAGGACAGTGTTATAGGGGGATCTGTGAAAGGACAGTGTTATAGGGGGATCTGTGAAAGGACAGTGTTATAGGGGGATCTGTGAAAGGACAGTGTTATAGGGGATCTGTGAAAGGACAGTGTTATAGGGGGATCTGTGAAAGGACAGTGATATAGGGGGGGGTCTGTGAAGGATGGTGTTATAGGGGGGATCTGTTAAGGACAGTGTTATGGGGGGGATCTGTGAAGGACAGTGTTATGGGGGGGGAGGGGATCCGTGAAGGACACTCATTGGTGGATCTGTAGATGACTCTTTTATAGATGGTGGGGGGGGATTAGTGTTGGGCGAGCATGCTCAGCCCAACACCATTTTCACTCGAGCATCGCGATGCTCCCCGCACGTTTGTTGGCCCTCAATGTAATGCCGTAGCCATGTTGGTTACTGGCATTACAGTGATTGGCTGGCCGGAACGCGCCATCGGGTGCTATATAGCACCCGGTGACACGTGGTTCGGCTCAGTCTTAGTCAGGGAGAACTGCAGCACAAGGGACAGATAGTGTAGGGACAGGAATTGTTTAGTGTTGAAAGGTGTTAGAGACCCAAAAGTCCTTTTAAGCTACACGCACAAGTGAAAGACTTTCCTCAGGTGCAAGTAGGTGACAGAGCCTTCAGGGTTATTTGGTAGGCCTTAATGCCACTCTACGAATGGCAAGGCCAGAACAAGTACAGGCGATAGTAGATTAGGTGGCTGACAGTGCCTCCAGTTCCTTTACATTGTCTCCCGCCCAGTCCCCTGCTGAAAGATCAGAGTTGCCACCTGCAGCCCATGGCCATCAGTCTTTCACCTCACCACCTTGCAAATCAGCAAAGCAGTCTGAGCCCCAAGTCATGCAGCAGTCTCTTATGCTTTTTGATGACTCTGCTAGCAGCGTTTCCGTGGGGCATCCACATAGCCCTGCCCCATAAGTGAAAGTGATTTAGTGCACCGATGCCCAACCACTTATGTTTGAGGATGAGAAACACAGGAGCCAACTACTGTGGCTTTCTGCAGTGTGCAGACCAACAAGGAGGGCAGGGGTGAAGACTGGGTGGAAGATGATGTGGAGGACGATGAGGTCCTTGACCCCACATGGAATCAAGGTCATGCGAGTGACCTGTGTAGTTCGGTGGAAAAGGCAGTGTTCGCACAGAGCCACCAGCACAGCAAAAGAGAAAGCAGGGGTGCAATAGCGGAGTGGCCGTCCCCCAGAACAGTACGCTTGTTACTGCCCACCGCACCAAGGGACCGAGCACACCAAAGCCTGCTCCAAGGAGTTCCCTGGCATGGCAGTTCTTCAGACAATGTGCTGACAACAAGACACGAGTGGTGCAATCAGAGCCTGGAGCGAGGCATAAACATTCTAAACCTGAGCACAACCTGCATGACCAGGCATCTAAGTGCAAAGCACAAGCTGCAGTGGAGTAGACACCTCAAAAACCAAGAAAGGTCTCTGGCTCCTCCTGCTTCCTCTTCTGCTGCAATCTCTTCATCCCCCTCTGAAGTGACAGTGGCACCTGCCACCCCTCAAACAGAGGATGTGCCAGCAATGCCACCACCTTGGTCACCAAGCATCTCCACAATGTCTCATGGAAGCGTTCAGCTGTCTATCTCCCAAACACCGGAGCGAAAGAGGAAGTACCCCCTGTGACAACTCGGGGTCACTTAGCTCTCCAGGATCGCCGTATTCTCCGCTTAGTCGGTTGGCACACCTCAAGAAGCCACTCCAACACTGCAGATTTGGGTGCAAACTGGACATGACCAGCTTTGTCACTTTAACAGCAGACCAGACATAAATCATAAACACAACTCCTAGGCCGTCTGGCCACTGACTATACAGTAGTTCACCCTCTCTATCGGGATCTGGGTCTACCACCCATCTAGCCAAAACACAGCACAGTGCTTACCCCACACAGGGTCAGAGAGTCCTGGCTCCCACAGGCCTTGGCGCAGCCTGCTCCTTCCCCAGACAGGGAGCCCTGATTGAGGAGCTCAGCCCACATTTACCTGAGCTCCTCAGCTGGCTGCTAATTACCTTCATTACCAGCCTAGCTGCTGCAGCCTTTCCTGTTCTTACCCAGGCTCCTCTCGGAGAGATACACCATTTCAATGGCTGTCATATGGCCCTCTGGCAGCTCCACTGCCACATATCCCGCCCCCCTGATAAAGGCCGTAGGACTTTTCACATTACATAACCCCCCTCCAGGGTCCTATGTTTGGAAACATCTGGGGTCACCTCAGCAGTAGATATGCCCTGTCTATCACCTTCTATGAACATCTCCTCTACATGAGGTTGTTGACCTTTCTCTCCAGAAGGTCCATCATCTGTTCTCTCTCCATCACTAGAGAGAACATCATCATCAGCTCATCACCCTGGGCTTGTGTAAGTGCTACTTTAGCAATTGCAGACAGACATTCAGTAATTAACTCTCTCACTACTGACAGTGCCGAGTCTCTATCCTCACTTGGCTCTTTACGCTCAGTATAACTGACCCTGAGCTCTGAGAGTCATACCATACAAGCTCATTTGTTGGGGCCTCCATCACAACCTGTACCACAGCACTCTTCATAACATCTTCATTGTTACCACAGGCAGCCTAGTCTACATTGCCTATAACATCAGAAACCGGGACACACATCACATCTGCACCCACAGGACCAATCTAGCCATCCCCTTCGGTGGCTTCTCTCTCAACCTGGGAATAAGTGAGCTCTGCGGGGGTCTCAGCTTGTACATTCCACTCACAACCTGCAGGGGACAGCATTTCTACTAAACACACTTCTCTACCATAGACATCTTTGGCGGTGTTATACATCCATCAACGTGCAGACCTTACTGATGTTATCATCCAGGCACTCAAATGCATTATCTTGAGCTACATTCACCTCAGTATGATCCTCCATATCCTGCAGATGACTTCCTGGGATGGAAGATCTTCTGGCTCTCTGTATACCTCAACCCCCTTTAACAAATGAAAACTCTAAAAAAGCCGTAGCTTATGTTTATTAACCATAATAAAATTGACCATGTATTGAACATATACCTATTAACATTGTAAACTAGTCCAATATTAATCAAAACATTAATCCACAACATGTAACTTTTCAAAAACGTGAAGGGATCCTAGAAGGCAATCCATGTTCGCCCCTCGCGAATCTCCTCTTACGATCCAGGTCTAATCCATCTTTACCCTCAGCCGCACTCACCGACCCAACGTAGGGGAGCCCCTTCCAATTCTTTATGACGCACCACAAAACCGCCCTGACGCCTCACAAAATGGCCCACTTCCTTGTTAACTTTGCCCGTGCCCTATTCAACTTATCAAACGACCTCACCATCCTCCATGCTGTCTATGCAACAATTTCCGACCAAACCACTAACAAACCCGGAAAATGTTCCAACAACCTCAACAAATCCAACTTGATGTCCCTTATAACGTCCCTGGAACGGCGGACGGACAAATGGTTTCCACCTGCGTGTAAAACCACTATATCCGGGGGACGATCCAACGACACGTAAAAACAAAATTCCGGGAGCACTCGACCCCACAACAAACAACGTACACCGATCCAGCGCACCTGCAAATCCCCTACGTCAAAACCCAACTGCCTACTGTTCCTGCGCACATGTTCTCTCTGGGCCCCCCAGTACACGTAGGAATACCACGCTAAATCCAGGCTAAACACGGCACAGGCCCTGAAAGAAATTAAGCAGAAAGCAAGTCAGCAACACTTCACCTTAACCAATACCTTGAGCTCCCACCAATAACACCAACTACTAACTGCCTCTATCCAACTTTTCCTTATAAAAACAACAAATGCGGGCGAATGTATGAATGAAAGCTTGAAGACTCCCATCTGCCTATCCACCGAATCACATCCTCTCCCAGACCCCACCTGGATGCTTCCGTGGCCACCCCGATCCTGAATGAGTGAGACGCAAACTTAATCACTGCCAATCCTTCGGCTGGAAAGCATTTGTATTAACAACGGCCCAGAGATATCCGGCCGCACCGCCAAAAAATCATCAACACATCGAACAGGACAAACAACTGACCCCCCCAATCAACCGCAACACAAAGTGCATCCCCTTACCCTCCGGGTCTGTTTTTGATTGCCGCAAAAAACACCGTAACCCATCCGCACACCACAACACGTCTCCAAGCTGCAAACCACCTAACCCAAATTTACTCCTCGCAACCAAATCTGACACGCTAAACGCACCAAAAAACATCAACAAAAAAGCCGCCAGAAACAAGCAGACTTCATAACCTGACACACATATCACGCCAGCTAGTTGTCGCCTCCACTACTGGTGCAGCTGAAGGCGAAACCCCCACTGTCTCAGTAACCACAGTGGGAACTCTACACCCCCAGAAACCACCGAACACTCCTCCACCATATTTGATCCCAAACCAGCCCTATTGCCACGGATGGTGTTACAGAAAACTAGAAGACACAAATGAAGATCCGACTGACTTGATCCAAAACTAAGGAACAAAAGGGGAAGCCCTGTAACAGCCCTAGCTCTCTCCCTTACTGCTCAGCCTATGCAAAAATCTAAATGGTAGAAAATCGCATACCCTCGTTCCTCGACTGTATGACACCTGAACACCCTATAATAGTGAGGGGACACGACCACTGGCTCCCTACACTTAATACAGAGGGAGTCAGGGTCACCTAGGATCAAGCCCACAGGAAAACTGGAATAAAGAAACAGACTTATCTTGTGGATGCAGCGGTAACAGCTTCTAGCATCAGCACACTCCAGGAAGTTGTATAAACCGCAAGGTAAGGCAGTATGGGGAGGAGATATATAGGGAGGCAATCACTGCTTTTTAGATGATAGCTGGGAGAGGGAGGAGAGATGTCAAAACGAAAGCAAAACAAAAGAAGATCATGCAGAAGGTACTGAAGAACTTCTAACAGAACTTCTCAAAGATCTGGTGGTGACACCTATCCATCGGCGCCCACACCGCCGCAGGTGAAGGTCCCCATCCCAGACCTCGCCAACAAAACCGCCAAACTCTCCAATAATTCCAGCACCGCCCTGCTTCACACCTCTATTGTTGACACGCCAGACACTGCAATGTCACCCTCACCCCCACCCCTCTGTGCCCTGCTCTCACCTGCCTGTCCCTAGAGCTGTATCCCAGTAGCTGCAGACCGCCTTCCTCCTTGCTCCTGAACAGATAGCCGCCACGGCCAGCTCGGCCTCCGTCCCAGCCGTCGCCACTTGTCTATCTTCCGAATCCTGTGAAAGTTCACCTTCCTCTTCTGAATGCTGCGACGGTGGCCTGCCGCCTTCTCCATCAGGGACAGGGTCGCAATCTTCCTCCCCTGCGTAGTCTGGCCCACCAACAGGCAGCCGCCTCTCAGCACACACATCTGCCACATCTCCTCCTCCTGACGACACTGTTGCCACTCTGCTCCTCAAATGGTTCTCCCTCCCCCCACCACTGCCATCTTCAGCAGTAGCTCCGGCTGCCAGCAGGTGGCCTCGGTGCTTCAAAAACTTCCGTCCCGGCTTGCCTGACGTCGCTCCCATCCGCACTTGCATCACCCAGCTGCCTCTGTCTGAAGCCCGCCGGCTCCGCTCTGCAACTGTCACATCTGTGACAGGTCTTAGAAGGTTTGAAAGATTATCTACGCATTAGTGATCTGACAGACTCTTTTGCTTTCACTTTGTCTGTGTGTTGCTGGTATGTCCACACCTCCTGTTCATGTGACCTTTACCTCACCCTATTTAGTCTGATTTTTCCCAGCACTCCTTGCTTGGGATAGCTTCATTTGGTCTTGGAAGAGCTGGAGTGTGGTTTGTGTTGAAGTCCTGTTCATCCTTCATCCACTGAAGTTAAGTGTTCCGCTTGTCGTGTATTGTATTCCCCCCCCCCCCCCTGTTTGTTTAATAGGCCTCAGTGAGACGCTAGTTCCTTCACCAGGGAAGGAACAGGTGGTCTTTGCCCTGTCATTATCTTTAGGGTATCTGAGGGTCACCAGGGTTTTCTGGGTTCCCCTGTATGGTTATCTCTACTGTTGTGGAAATTTTATTAGGATGTGTATTTAATATATCATGTATTGTCATCATGTCTCTCAGTGTCAGGGTAAACTATTGGAGTGGATATCGTCCCGTGTATGTCCTGTCACAGCTGCTGGGCGCAGAGGTCTCCGTCAGCGAATGGTCCATGTGCTAAGCACTGGGCTGTGGGCCGGGGGAGACTCATGTGTTAAGCAGAACAGTGTTTTGTTGGCTGATGTACGGACGCCAGCTAGGGCCCCCGCGCAAGACGCAGATTTATTGGCTTAGCATAAATGCATTTGTTAAGAGAACAATATATGAAAGGAACGTGCGTTTGTTGTCTCTAGTGTGCCTGATCAGCCACTGGAGATAATGAAGTTGTCCTGTAAATAAACATGAATGAGGATCATAGTAATTTTATCTGGCATTGAGCAAGGCTGGATAAAATTAGCTCCAGTGGAGGGGAGTGCTCAGCAAGAATTCATTCAAGAAGGTCTGTCTCTGCGGTTAAGGGAATAGGGATTTACCTTTTTTCCTTACACAAACTTTGATGCAAGCTGATTACAACTATTAATATTTCTACAACACTACCATCGAGAGGTGCCCATATGCATAGGAGTTAGGGCCAGGAGCAGGTTTTTTTGGTGACGCTTTTCCTTCCCTAGCTGTGAGGCCTAGTGTCTTCCCCTTCCTTCTTGATTGTCTTTTGGTGTTCTCCCCTACTACATCCGTGACAGCAACTCCCTCACAAGGTAAGCTCCTGGCCTGCTCCCCACTCAGACACCTGCTGGGTGGCCACCGCTCGCTCCGGAACAGCCGCATGAGACGAAGGAGAGCAGGGGCTAAACCGTCCCTCTCCTGTCAGGCCCGACCGCCACACCTGATTCCTTCCAACTTAGCCGCAGGCAGAACAAGTGCCTCTGGCGCGCTATCGAGCTGGAGGGTCTCTAGGGGGCTCCTTTGACGCCGCCGGCCTTGCAGTGTATAGTCGGGGCTTAACCGCACCGGAGGCCTCGATCTCCTAGCCCTCATCCCCACGTCTGGGGCCACCGCCTCCTGCCTCCCACTTTGTAAAGCTGCATTTAGCGTTTCTCGCATCCATTGCGCTCCATAGCTGGTCGCCGCAGCCCTAACCTGCTCAATAAGTTGATCCAGAGAGGACATGTTGCTCTGCAAACTTCTCTACACTTTCCTTATTAACCTAAAAATTCCTCCCCTCCATCCTTAAGTACCTGGCGCGAATCTACCACTCCACTCTCCCCAAAACTCCTCCCCCACAACCTCACACTATCCCTATATTAACCCCATGTGCCACAACTTTCCACCAAAGTCAAGCCGCATTTTGCTACGGCTGCACCCCTCTCCATTGCTTTTCATCTCACTGCTGGACTTAACTGGCTCTGTGTCATTACACAGGACAGGACACCAGCAGACATATAGGGTTTTTGCGGCTCGGATGCGGAACCATTCACTTCAATGGAGCCGCAAAAGATGTGTACAGCATCCATGTGCTGTCCACATCCTTTGCTCCATTCCGTGGCAGAGCCAAAAAAATATAGCATGTCCTATTCTTGTCTGTGATGCGGACAAGAATAGGCATGTCTACAATAGGACGCCCGTTCCGTTAATTGCAGAAGGCACACGGGCGGGTGCATGAGGCTTAAAGCAGTGACTTTCTCTTCTGCAGACACCTGTGAGAAAGACATCTCAGCCGGGTTACCTGCCAGTTCACACACTGCTTTTACCTGATCAGGTTTTGTGCATCTTTTCTGAAACAAATGTAGGTTAGACATAGTATGTAACATCACATTACTGTTTCCACATAACAGTTGTGTCTATTTTCCATCAGGCACATTCTCATTTAACCCGTTGTTGTCCATGAGTCCATTAGACTTTTTAAGTCCATGTTGCATAGTCTCAACAGAAACCAGCATGGACTCCCCACACTCAGGACTCTTATCGAGCAACTTCTCTGGTTGCATTTTTGTCTGGTCACAATTCAGACTGTCCGATAGTGAGACTCCCCCCACCATTATCTCACAGACTTTTAGCTGAGAGTCCTCAGGCTTTTCCTTTTTACTTAGGTAGCAGTACAGCATACTCTGCAGCCTGATCTGGGACCTTGTCTCCCTTCCACAACTGCCAGAAATACGGGAAGTTTGAACTCCACCTCAAGCTCAGCACACTTTAACAGTTTATGTTGTACAGTTCCATAATGAGTCACAAAAGTAAGAAATACAGTCTTACCAGTTTCTGAACCCGTCTTAAGGAACATCAGTACCTCTGGAAGCACCTGTGACACCAATAGTGGGATTCCACCCACCAACAATTTGCATGTCTTGGTCTGCAATTCCCCTGGCCTCCTGACCAAAGGACAATCCGGTGCACACTTTCTCACTTGATGGCATCTGACCCTCCCTCTGGTGCTGGACAGCTGCATGCTGTAGTGGTTGGTTGCTCCTAGGAACGGCATTACAACAACTACACAAGTTCTCTCTAGGACTCCTAAGAGCAGCTCTCCATATCACTTTGCTCCCATTAGTTGCCCTTAGCAACAGCACACATCACCTTTTTCTCGGGAACTCCCGACACATCAACACCTTGTACCTTTACAACATGTCCACTCAGCGTTAAAAAGACTTTCTCTCCAGGGCCAACTGCAGTTGTGCCTCCAAATCCACTTGCTCTGCATCAAACTTCACCATTTCAGCTTGGGTACATCCCATCTGTGTGGCCAGGTTTTCCTGCAGTTTTATCTGCCACAACCATCTGAAATATTCTTCCATGAGACCCATGGTAATGGACTTTTTAGCAAGCAAGTCCACTTTATCAGAGACCACAGCCTCCAGGTGTCTCTCTCACTTTCTAGAGACAATCTCAGTCACATTTCTTTTGCACCGCAGACATCACAGTCTTATCAGCAGAGACCACAGTCTCTTTGGGCTTCTGTCCCTTTAACCTCCAAAACAGCAATTCCTTGCAAACACAGTTTTTCCATAACAGGCTTCTGGCCCTTTTAGCTCTGCAGCACCCAGCTTCACATGCCATTTTTATGCACGCATCCTCCACCATATGTGACAACTCGAGGTCACTTAGCTCTCCAGGATCACCGTCTTCCCCGCTTAGACAAATGGCACACCTCAAGAAGCCACTCCAACACTGCAGATTTTGGTGCAAACTGGCCACAACCAGCTTTATTGTCACTTTAACAGCAGACCAAATATAAATCATAAACACAAATCCTAGGCCATCTGGCCATTGACTATACAGTAGTTCTCCCTCTTTATCGTTGTTAGCAGAGCTGTGTATGCAATTCAGTTTTTATGTATGAGGGCGTGGTTATGAGCTGTTTGTGAAAATGAATACATGAAAATGTGAATGTGTATGGAGTACGATATTTGTTTTCATATAATATGCGCATTGAGAATGTTATTTTATTTTTCTTGGAAGTTTTGGGGTTTTTATTGGTGCCAACAGCATTGATCAAGCTGTACCTTTTTTTTTTTTATTGAAGTCAATGAAAAGTTTTATGGGCCCTTTGTGTGTTCATGTCTGTATTGTCAGATCCGTTTGTTTCAATGTTTGAAGTTACGTGTTACAAGTGTTGTGCTTAACATCAGAACTCCGTTCTTATGGGCAGCTGGGACACTAATGACGGACAGAAGGAGGACCACAGCGTCCAACTGAAAGGGGTGGACTTAGATGACTGAGAGTAGGATTCATGGAAGATAGCAGTGCAACCTCAAGTGTGTTAAGTAAAGATTTGTTCATTAAGCTTGACTTGCAGGTATCAGCAAAGAATCAGGGCATAAGAGTATACTCAGGTCTCATTCCAATCTCTACACCAGTGCCACTGATTCTTGCAAACATACAGGACCACCCAGAACTTAATAACATTAACCCTGCATTATGGTCTTCAAATTAATATGACACAGGATTCATAGATTGCACACTTTACAAAGGTACTGTGAAACCAGGTGTCATCTCAGTGTTCCAGAATGAATGCCTGTTGTCAGAAGAGAAACGTGATGGACTTAGGCCAATGATAGAAGAATTCCTACAAAAAGGAATCCTGGAAGAGGTGATTTCACCCTACAGCTCGCCTGTGAATCCAGTGACAAAAGCAGATGGTACAACCCGCTTTGTACAGGATTTAAGGGCCATCAGCAACATCATTGTGCCTATAGCCCCTGTTGTACCTGATGTCCCTTAATTATTATCTGCCATTCCAGCAGACGCTGTTTGGTTCAGTGTGTTCAGTGTGATAGATCTGAAAAATGCATTCTTTTCTATCCCAGTTGATAAGATAACCAGACTACTTTTTGCTTTTTCCTTTGAGGGACGTCAACTGACCTGGTGCAAAATGCCCCAGGGATATGCTGATTCACCTGTAGTGTACAGCATAGTCCTCCAAGCCACGTTAGAACCATGGTACCCCCCCCCCCCAAGGTTCTGTGCTGTTGCAATATGTCAATGTTTTGTTACTGTGTAGCATGTCAGCGGAGGCCAGCATTCAGGATGGTTTATCACTGTTACAATGGTTGTCAGGATGTGGCCACAAAGTGACACTTAAGAAAATGCAATGGTGTAAAATGCAGGTTGAATACTTCGGCTTTGTCCTCACAAAAGGTGAAAGGAGAATCAGCATAGAAGGAGTCCAGTCTATTGCGGGTCTGATCACCACGCACACCAAGAAAGAAATGTTATCTTTTCTTGGTATGATAAACTACTATAGACAATAGATTCCTGATTGCTCCTATTATGACAATGTTTTGAGGCAATCAACTCGGGACAAAAATCCAGATTTGATTAAATGATCTTCTGAAATGTACAATGCATTTTATCTGAAATGTTCACTCATGTCGAGTCCATGGCTGGGCCTCCCTGACTATAATATGCCCTTCCACATGTTTGCACGCCAAAATTGTAAAACCATGGCGGGGGTACTGACACAAGAAAACGGAGGCAAGTTGCGTCCTTGTGCATTTTTTCTCAAATGCAATGCCCACTCCTGTTCAAGGGATGCCGGCATGTCTGTGTTCTCTTGCAGCCTGTGCTATGATGGTAGAGTTGGCAACTTCTTTTCACAATGTGACATTACACCATTTTGCACACCACTCATGATGTTGTAGGCCTACTCAAGGGCATCCACACTCAACACAGCAGGCATCTGAGCTCATTGCACTCACTAGAGCATGTCACCATTTATACTGAGAGTAGGTTTGCATATGGGGTAGTGTGGGACCATGGTATGATTTGGCAGAGGAGAGGATTTATGGCAGCAGATGGTAAGGATCATGTCTCACAGGGCAATGCACTGGCAGATAAGGTGGCGAAACAAGTGGCCAAATGCAACCCCACTGGTCCGTGTAACCATTGGTAGATGCCATGTCTGGCACCTCCAACCCCTGAGATGTCGCAAATGCTTACTGATCTTCAAATGTATACCACTGAATAGGAACAGCAAGATTGGTGTTATCCAGTATTGCAGAAAAATCCTAAGATAGGATTAGTCTGAAAATAAGGGTAGGTAGCCATGCATTCCCCATCACAGTGTTTCCATCTTAATAGCACATTTCCACGGAGTAGGACATAACAGTATTGCGATACTCATGGGGATTTCGTATATGGCCCACCTACTACCGTGGTTGCAGTAACCAGAACAGCTGTGCTGACTGAACAATCTCCAATTGGATCCACGCCACCCGAGTGAAGCTTGTGAGAAAAAGAGAGGAGGCAGGAACAGAAGCAGACGGCCTTGGCCTTGAAGAAGGAAAAGAGGTACTAACGGGGGCAGACAGCCCTGACCTCCAACGAGGCCCAGAAGTACTAACGGAGGCAGACAGCCTTGACCTCGAAGAAGATACAGAAGGGGTACTAACGGAGGCAGACAGCCTTGACCCCCAACGAAATGACGCAGTCGGGAAATTCCTCGAGATGGCTGAGATGCAGTGCCTTGATAATTGCAATTTGTGTCTCCTCCTACTCACTGATGTTTTTAACAAACAATAATATCCCACAGGAGCTTGCCACGCTATTTATAGCAAACGGAAAACTTTAATTGGTCTCTTGGACCTAGAGCGTGTGTCTGCAACCTCTCTGATAATATAACTTAAACTAAATCTTTATTAGAATCCTTAGATTACACAAATATATGATACTCTTAGGGACGAACATTTAAAACTATCAGGTCTGGGTAGATTCCAGGGTAAATGTATTTACTGCTGATGCATAATTCACATGTGCATCCATGTAATCCCCGGGGGGGGGGGGGGGGGAGCTGCACTCTGATGCCTCAATGCTTTATTATTAGCCCCTATCTACCCTTCCTGCCTAAAAATTATAGACCTGCTTCCCTACATGTTTCGCCGAGCGATTCGGCTTCTTCAGGGGAAAACAACACAGGTACTGAAAATTGGGGGCGGGGCTAGGGCATTTAAACCCTCGGATTCCTTAATGATCCTTTTTTACCCAGTCAAATCCCTTTCCTCATTCTGCGTATGTGCACGTCACCCGGAAGGTCCTTCCTATTGGGTCAGGCTCTGCTCCCATGGTCCGTCACGGCCGGGGGCATCATCACGGTGCGTCGCGCATCCGCCATTCTGGCAAAAGCAGCCGTACTCCATTGAGATTTTCTCCGCATGCGTGCATGCGCCGTTTCTACACTACTGTGGGCGCTCCGTCGGGCACTTCTGGGCATGCGCTAGACTCCGTCCTCTCCTGATCCCGTTTGCCTTCTATCGCGCATGCTCCGGATTGCTGCTCCTCAGTCACTGGGGTAAACTGCGCCTGCGCCCATAATTGGAATTGTACGATTGCATTATCTATATCCTATACCAGCATGTGTATAAATAGGTCATGTTTTCGCCATGTTTCTGCATCCCAGCCTCGAAAACCCTAAGGGTACCCTCTATATTGATGGATCTCTGCATATACCGATGTTATCTACACCTCTTAATGGGCACCCATCTCTGACATGTATATACATATATGTGTGTGAATTTATGCGGTTGTCCTCAAGGATGTACCTTATTTCTTGGGCACTTTAAAAGAGATTTTTATTATTATTACTTGTACATACTTGTATGTCACTGTCACAATTGTTTAAATGGGATTTGCACATCTCAACAGGTTTTTATGGTGATGACCTTCTACCCATGGATTCTACGGACCCACGGTTTCGCCCCACACGCCGATACCCTCAGCTATGGTCTGCAATATTCCCAGGTGAGTGATAACCCCATAACTAGCGGGGCGACTGTCATTTTTCCATCTATAATTCACCTTCTTGTTAACATTTACTTTTGTCCCAGTCCCTTGTATTTTCAGATATAGCAACTATACTCATCCCATAGGTTATCTAATAAATAATCAATGTTCTTGGTGCTTTCCTTGGTGTTTTTAAAAAAAAATATTTTTAAACTTTTTGACACGCCGGTTCACTACAGTTTACAAACGAACGGTTCACTACAGTTTATAAGAAAGAGGTAAAAGTGAAGCCTTCATTCAGCCCATTAGGGGCCAGTGAATGGAGATGATATATCCATCTCATCTCCTCTTGTTGCAGCTTACGGTCTACCAGGGGCGTAGCTAGAAATGCATGGGCCCCATAGCAAAAAAAAATTATGGGCCCCCCCAGCCCCCACATATCTATCGGGCCTCCCACCACCCCTTCCAGAGCTCCCACCCAAACACCCATCCTAGATCTCCCACCGCCATAAGCATAGAAAAGTCTGAGGGTCTGGAGTTGTCACATCTGGTCTGGCACCTACCAATAAGGCCCCATTCACATGTCCGCAATTCTGTTCTGCATTTTGTGGAACGGAATTGCGGACCCATTGATTTCTATGGGGCCGCACGATGTGCAACCTGGACAGAGAGTTGCGGACCCGCACTTCCGGGTCCGCAGTTCCCGAAAAAAAATAGAACATGCCCTACTCTTGTCCGCATCTGCAGACAAAAGTAGGCATATTCTATGCAGTGTCGGCAATGTGCGGTCTGCAAATTATGGATCGCACATTACCGATGTCAGTGTTTTGCGGATCCACGGGCCCGTGGATTTGCAAAACACTTACGGATGTGTGAATGGGGCCTTACCATGCGTCTTCAGTTAGATGAGAGAGAAGGGTCAGTACAGAGATCTATCCCATCAGCTATTTATCCCCAGGACTGTGACTGTGACGAGGGGACATCCTCTGCGCCTGGAGGAAAGAAGGTTTGTACACAAACATAGAAAAGGATTCTTTACGGTAAGAGCAGTGAGACTATGGAACTCTCTGCCAGAGGAGGTGGTGATGGTGAGTACAATAAAGGAATTCAAGAGGGGCCTGGACGTATTTCTGGAGCTTAATAATATTACAGGCTATAGCTACTAGAGAGGGGTCTTCCTCTGGATCAACTTGCGTGATAACAGGCCGAACTGGATGGACAAATGTCTTTTTTCGGCCTTATGTACTATGTTACTATGTTACTATGTAGAAAAGTCTGAGTGCACTCAGACTTTTTTCTCTCATCTAACTTTTACAAGTCAGTCCCATCAGACTCCCTCAATGCCTACCTCAGGGGCAGTGCCCGTGCCTGGCGCAGGTGCACACACTGCTTGCCTGTGGCCTGCCCCCTGGCACACACACACACTGTCATTAATTTAAGTGCCCAACGCCAGTCAGCAACAGACAGTGGGCATCACGCTGGGGGCCTGGGCCGCTGCCTGCAGCCTGCCCCTGGCAGGCTGGCACAGTGGCATGCACGCACACTTGCTTGCAGTGCACTGCTTCTCCTGGCTCACAGTAACAGCAGTCACTGCCTGGCCTGCCCAGGCCAGGGGCCAGTGCCCCTGCCTGGTGCAGGCCCACACACTGCCTGCCTGCGGCCTGAGTCTGACCCTTGGGCCTGGCACACACACACAGTAAGTAGTGTGCCCAGTAACCACTTCAGCCACAGAGACAGATTCCCACTCCCACAGAATTCAGAGTCCCAGTCCCAGACTCCCACCACTCACTCCATGATCCCAAGACCCAATCCCATTCCATTCCCAATCCCATCATCATCAAGCGGGGCCCTGGGCTCTGCGCTGCTGCCGCCTGCCACTCAGTCAGAGTAGAGACAGTGTCTGTCACCAGTAATTAGACAGTCTCAAAACTCACCTCGCCGCCGCAGCCACCACATGTCCGCACTGCCACTGCCGCCTGCTTCTGAGTGTCTGATCTGACTGGGAGCCGGAGATGCGCGGAAACCACGCCTCCGGCTCCTCCTCACTCAGTCAGACCTCACTCAATGTTGCGGCCGCCCGCCCGCCCCCTCTGACATGACATGCGAGCCGCCAACAGCCTGCGCCATGTGCACTGCCCCTAGGGCGGGCCCTAGCCTGGATTTTGAATAGGAGGCGGTGGGGGGGCCGTGGGCCCCCCTGGCTCAGGGGCCCGGTCGCAATTGCGACCGCTGCGACCCCTGTATCTACGCCACTGCGGTCTACGCTGTCCTGCCTCAGAGAAATCTGCATCTTTTGTATCCCCCAGACCTTCAGGCCATTGGTCTTGCCGTCATGGCACTCCTGTAGATGTCTAGACAGTGGCGTCTCCTCGCTCGTATTGAGTATGCTGAAATGTTTCGACAGCCTTCTCCTCAATTCCTGAATGGTTTTGCCAATATATAGTTTGTCACACTCGCATTGTATACAGTATACTACCCCCGTGCTTTTGCAATTTATGAATTCACATATTTTAAATATTCGACCATCTAGTGGATTAGCGAATTCCTTTTTGGGAATCATAAATTTACAGAAGCTGTACGCCCCACATGGATAGGATCCCGTAGTTTTAAGCCACGTTCCTTTACTTCTCAATGTTCTCTGGAAGTTACTTCGGAGCAGCATTTCTTTTAAGTTTGGGCCTCTTCTATATGTGATACTGGGATTTTTTGGGAGTATCTGTCTGAGGTCTTTATCCATCCTGAGGATATGCCAGTGTCTTTTAAGGACCTCGTACACCTTCCTATTTTGCGCATCAAATGTGCCAATGCATCTCACAACTTTCCCTTCTTCATCTCTATCAGTGTTACGAGCTCTATTGTAGGCTCTATGTGCAAAATAGGAAGGTGTACGAGGTCCTTAAAAGATACTGGCATATCCTCAGAAATATCTTGTCAAAAGACAACTTTTCCCATTTTTTTATACAAAGTTGGCATTTGACCAAGATATTTATCTCACCCAGCATGGATATATGTAAAATGACACCCCAAAACACATTCCCCAACTTCTTCTGAGTACGGCGATACCACATGTGTGACACTTTTTTGCAGCCAAGGTGGGCAAAGGGGCACAAATTCCAAAGAGCACCTTTCGGATTTCACAGGCCATTTTTTACACATTTTGATTGCAAACTACTTCTCACACATATGGGCCCCTAAAATGCCAGGGCAGTATAACTACCCCACAAGTGACCCCATTTTGGAAAGAAGACACCCCAAGGGGGGTATTCCGTGAGGGGCCCTACTTTCCAAAATAGGGTCACTTGTGGGGTAGTTATACTGCCCTGGCATTTTAGGGGCCCATATGTGTGAGAAGTAGTTTGCAATCAAAATCTGTGAAAAATGACCGGTGAAATCCGAAAGGTGCTCTTTGGAATGTGTGCCCCTTTACCCACCTAGGCTGCAATAAAGTGTCACACATCTGGTATCGCCGTACTCAGGAGAAGTTGGGGAATGTGTTTTGGGGTGTCATTTTACATATACCCATGCTGGGTGAGAGAAATATCTTGGCAAAAGACAACTTTTCCCATTTTTTTATACAAAGTTGGCATTTTTATCTCACCCAGCATGGGTATATGTAAAATGACACCCGAACACACATTCCCCAACTTCCCCTGAGTACGGCGATACCACATGTGTGACACTTTTTTGCAGCCTAGATGCGCAAAGGTGCCCAAATTCCTTTTAGGAGGCCATTTTTAGACATTTGGATCCCAGACTTCTTCTCACGCTTTAGGGCCCCTAAAAAGCCAGGGCAATATAAATACCCCACATGTGACCCCACTTTGGAAAGAAGGGGGCCTGGCAAGTTCATCGAATTTTTTTTTTGGGCATAAGGAAATTGATTATTTTTTTGTTTTTTCTCACAAAGTCTCACTTTCTGCTAACTTGGGACAAAAATTTCAATCTTTTATGGACTCAATATGCCCCTCAGCGAATACCTTGGGGTATCTTCTTTCCAAAATGGGGTCATTTCTGGGGTGTTTGTACTGCCCTGGCATTTAAGGGTCTCCGCAATCATTACCTGTATGGCCAGCATTAGGAGTTTCTGCTATTCTCCTTATATTGAGCATACAGGTAATGAGATTTTTTTTTCCGTTCAGCCTCTGGGCTGAAAGAAAAAAATGAACGGCACAGATTTCTTCATTAGCATCGATCAATGTGGATGAAAAAATCTCTGCCCAAAAAAAAAAGGAGGGGAAAGGCGTCTGCCAGGACATAGGAGCACCGCCCAACATCCATACCCACTTAGCTTGTATGCCCTGGCAAACCTGATTTCTCCATTCACATCAATCGATGTCGATGAATAAATCATTGCCGGGATTTTTTTTTTTTTTTATATATACAAAGTGTTTGCCAAAGCATAGGAACACCGCCTCCTCCTCAGCTCATATGCCTCGGCAAACGTATCTTTTACTGCAGAGGAGAAATCTCGTCTTGCAGCGCCGAATACACCGACTTGTAATCTGACAGCAGCGCAATGCTTCTGTCAGAATGCACATCAGTGCTGCAGCTAGTCGATCGGTTGGTCCACCTGGAAGGTAAAAAAAAAAAAAGAAAAAACCAGGCCGCAACGCAATAATTTTATTAACTTTTGAACAGAACATATAAACTTTAACTTTTTGAACTGAACATTAACCTTTTTGCTTACTGGTGATTTTTTTTTTTGTTTTTGTTTTTTTACCTTTATAGGACAAACCTCTCCTTCCCCATGGGTCAATGTGCAAAGCGCAAATCGCCCAAAGATGTGGCGAAGTGCGTTATGCACTTTGTCCCAGGTGAAAGGAAACGTTTGCATCAGCTCTGTGTGAATGGGCCCTAATAGCCCTGTGTGCCTGTCCTGGTGAGATGTGATCCCTATGCTAGGTGTACCTGTGTGTGGTACTTCCGGAAACACTCCCCTAAGCATAGGGCAGGGTGGTCAGGGCAGTTAGGACAGAAATAGCGGGTGTCACGCCTTATTCCACTCCACGACATATTTTTCGGGGTGACGGTTGGGTTGAGGTACCGGCAACGACATTGGGGAAATGTTGCTCGTGTAGACGGCTAACTACACTGGTGGATGGGGCCACGGAACCTCCTGGGTACAGGAGGTTCTCGATGATCTCTTCCTGAAATTTGAGGAAGGATCCTGTTCTCCCAGCCTTACTGTAGAGAACAAAACTATTATACAGAGCCAATTGAATTAAATATACAGACACCTTCTTATACCAGCGTCTGGTTCTGCGGGAAACTAAATACGGAGACATCTGGTCATTGTAGTCCACCCCTCCCATGTGAAGGTTATAGTCGTGGACTGAGAGGGGCTTTTCAATGACACGGGTTGCTCGCTCAATTTGGATTGTCGTGTCTGCGTGAATGGAGGAGAGCATGTAAACGTCACGCTTGTCTCTCCATTTCACCGCGAGCAGTGGGAAGACAGTCTGGGATCCGACTGGGTCAGAGGCCTGTAGGCCTCTTCAGAAGAATACCCCCTGTTTGACATTTGGGCAACTAAATTTAGGGGTATTCCCTGAGACTACCCAAGAAAAAAAAGCAGGCCTGTCTTACAAATGGGAGGCTAGCGAAGTACCAGAGGCCGCTGCGGTTGATAAAAAATATCAAAAGGGATTTTTTTTTATCGCCGGAGCGCGTGTAAAGTGAATGTGCAGTGATAAAAAAAAAAAAAATTTGTCACTGCGGCGGGTCGGGCGTGGGTGATCGCACGTGTGGGCGACCGATCAGGCCTGATCGGGCAAACACTGCGTTTTGGGTGGAGGGCGAGCTAAGGTGACACTAATACTATTATAGATCTGTTTAAATTCTTTTTTTATTCGAATTTTCAGGTTCATAATAGTATATTTTATGAATTCATAATAAATTTATTATTATAAATAATAAATAAATTCATAATAAAAAATAGTATAATAATACTATTATAGATCTGACTGTGATCAGTTTTGATCACTTACAGATACTATAAAAGTACAAATGCTGATTAGCGATACGCTAATCAGCGAATCAGTGACTGCGGTGCGGTCGGCTGGGCGCTAACTGATCGCTAAACTACCTAACCAAGGGGCCTAAACTATCCTAAAACCTAACGGTCAATACCAGTGGAAAAAAAAAGTGAGAGTTTACACTGATCACTTTTTTCCTTTCACTAGGTGATTGACAGGGGCGATCAAGGGGTGATCAAAGGGTTAATTGGGGTGCAGGGGGTGATCTGGGGCTAGTGTGTGGTCTTTGGTGTACTCACTGTGAAGCCTGCTCCTCTGATGGAACCAACCGACCAAAAGGACCAGCAGAGGAGCAGGGAAGCCATTTAACACATCATATTTACTAATATGATGTGTTAACTGGCTTTTGATTGGATTTTTTAAAAATCATCAGCTTGCCAGCCACGATCATTGGCTGGCAAGCTGATGACGCGAGCCCCCTGGAAGAAATCCTGGCTCGCGATGCGCATGTGCGGGCTGGCTGTGCGCGTCATCTCGCGTCCCGCGTCACTCTGCCTGCAGCTGCCGCCTCCGGACCGCGAATCTACGTTAGGCAGTTAATTGCGGAGGCAGTTAATTGCGATAAATAGAATAATAACGAATATTTGATTTAGACGAATATAAGACGAATATTCAATCGAATATTCGCGAAATCGAATATGTCACCTCTTGCTCATCACTACTAAACTTTTATGCGGTACATATATCACTAGGAAATGCCAATAGTGTCAGATTGGTGCAGGTTTCAAGTCTGAGACTTGCTCCTATCTCCAGAACAGAATCCCCAAAGTGAACAGAGAGCACCTGCACATGCATTGGCTTGGCTATTTCTGAAACTCCCATAGCGATGAATGAAGAGGTGGGCGTGCAAGTGTGGTGCACTCTCCATTCACTGCTAATGAAGCGCATGCTGTGCATGCACAATATGATGTCCTTCACTTCGGGGGCCCTGTTCGGGAGATAGAGGTGGGACCCGCACCTATCTGCCATTGATGGCATATTTTAGTGAGATGTCATCAATGTCTGAGATAGGAATATTCTTTTAATGCTTTTTTTAGCGGATAAACCAGTGTATTATTACAATCTATACAGCATCCCTGGAGAGGGCAGGTAACTTTGTACTAAAAATTTAAATAGACATTATTAGATATACGCAGATTTAAAAAAGCAAAAAGAAAAAAATACATTGCATTTCAAAATAAATAATTGTATCTAATTGCAGATGTTTATTCATTGGAGAACCTGTCAGGACTGGCGGTGAGGTTGTCAATCCAGGATGCGAGGTGTCTGATTGTGAGGCATGCAGCTGCAATGGAAATAGAACAAAACAGTTTTATTAAAGTGCAGCTCTTTACTGATAAAAAAAATAAAATATTCCCCAAGAAGTACGAACAAGCAGACAAAGCTCAGAATAAGGTCATGCCCACACTTTGAGGATTTAAGAAGGATCTAAGCAACTAAATCCACCCCACCAAGCACGCTACACGTTTTTTGTAACCCCATTCACATGATATGGAAAAAAATCTGTGTGTATTTCTGTCAGTAAGAAACAAATCTACTGCACAATATTTCTGACAAATTTAGCTTTAGAGATGAGCAAATTTCTCGAAACTCATTTCGTCAGTTCTGATTTAGGGTTCATGCACATGACAGTGTTTTTTGTCTGCAACCGATCCACATTTTTTGAACATTGGAAGCGGACCCTTTCACTTCAGTGGGTTCACAGAAATTGCGGACAGCACACAATGTGCTGTCCGCATCCGTATATCTGTTCAGAGGCCCCGCACAAAAAAATGGAACATGTTCTATTCTGGTCTGTTTGTCTAACAAGGATAGGGCATTTGTGAAGAAAAATGTCTGCAGGCTCTTGGCTGGTGTGTTTTGCAGATCCGCAATTTGCGAACCGCTAAAAATGCAATGACTGTCAGATTCAGGCCTAATTCACACTTCAGTGATTTGATCAGTGTTTGGTTAGTGATTTTCATCAGTGATTGCGAACTAAAACCAAGTGCAGGTCAAAAACACAGAACAGGTGTGCAGCAAGCCCCTAAGAGGATGGGGGTGATAGTGGCCCTGATGATATGTTGTGTCATGGTGTACTCCCTCTGTCGCCAGCTGAGGACGTATGAAAGCAGGTTAGATTTACTGTATTTTGGCATTTGTGGGTATAGGTGTCCACTGTAAAGTTCAGACTTGAGCTTGGTCTGGGCTAGTGGGAGTTTAGGTGATGGGTGCCCACGTGTAGCCCCTTGCCTTGCTGCAGTGTCTGTAAAGCTGTATTTTGCTGGCAGGAAGCAGAACCAGCGCTCCTGCCAAGAGGGAAGGAACAGGGTGGTTAGCCCTGTTCCTGCCTACCAATTCCAGTCATACCTCCTCCTGCTGGTACATGCGGCCAATACATGACAATACATACAGCTATTTACAATTACAGAAACCCTCGGGTCTAGGGTACTGTAGGTGTAGATCTTTCTACTATACCGTATCTCTATTTAGACTCCACTCCTGGTTTTGGCTTACAGTCATTGATGGAAATCCCTGACTATGCCACTGAAGTGTAAACTAGCCCAAATATTGGTGCAAATCATTTCAACCCAAGCCCTAATTGTCCTAAAAAAAAAAAGTCATGGGTGCAACCCTAGAGTCAACTGTATCCAACCACTTTTAGGTTCTTTAACCACTTCAGCCCCCCTAACTGAAACACCCTTAATGACCAGACCACTTTTTACACTTCTGCACTACACTACTTTCACCGTTTATTGCTCGGTCATGCAACTTACCACCCAAATGCATTTTACCTCCTTTTCTTCTCACTAATAGAACTTTCATTTGGTGATATTTCATTGCTGCTGACATATTTACTTTTTTTGTTATTAATTGAAATGTAACTACATTTTTGCAAAAAAATGACATTTTTCATTTTCAGTTGTAAAATTTTTCAAAAAAACCGACATCCACATATAAATTTTTCGCTAAATTTATTGTTCTACATGTCTTTGATAAAAAAAATGTTTGGGTAAAAAAAATGGTTTGGGTAAAAGTTATAGCGTTTACAAACTATGGTACAAAAATGTGAATTTCCGCTTTTTGAAGCAGCTCTGACTTTCTGAGCACCTGTCATGTTTCCTGAGGTTCTACAATGCCCAGACAGTAGAAAAACCCCACAAATAACCCCATTTCGGAAAGTAGGCACCCTAAGGTATTCGCTGATGGGCATAGTGAGTTCGTAGTTATACTGCCCTGGCATTTTAGGGGCCCAAATGCGGGCAAAGTAGTTTGAAATCAAAATCCGTAAAAAATGGCCGGTGAAATCCGAAAGGTGCTCTTTGGAACGTGGGCCCCTTTACCCACCTAGGCTGCAAAAAAGTGTAACACATGTGGTATCGCTGTACTCAGGAGAAGTTGGGGAATGTGTTTTGGGGTGTCATTTTACATATACCCATGCTGGGTGAGATAAATATCTTGGTCAAATGCCAACTTTGTATAAAAAAAATGGGAAAAGTTGTCTTTTGCCGAGATATTTCTCTCACCCAGCATGGGTGTATGTAAAATGACACCCCAAAACACATTCCCCAACTTCTCCTGAGTACGGCGATACCAGATGTGTGACACTTTTTTGCAGCCTAGATGCGCAAAGGGGCCCAAATTCCTTTTAGGAGGGCATTTTTAGACATTTGGATCCCAGACTTCTTCTCACGCTTTAGGGCCCCTAAAAAGCCAGGGCAGTATAAATACCCCACATGTGACCCCATTTTGGAAAGAAGACACCCCAAGGTAGTCAATGAGGGGCATGGCGAGTTCATAGAATTTTTTTTTTTTTGGCACAAGTTAGCGGAAATTGATTTCTTTTTGTTTTTTCTCACAAAGTCTCCCTTTCCGCTAACTTGGGACAGAAATTTAAATCTTTCATGGACTCAATATGCCCCTCACGGAATACCTTGGGGTGTCTTCTTTCCGAAATGGGGTCACATGTGGGGTATTTATACTGCCCTGGCATTTTAGGGGCCCAAATGCGTGAGAAGAAGTCTGGAATATAAATGTCTAAAAAAAATTGAGTTCGTGTGAGATTTTATTTTTTGACAAGTTAGTGGAATATGAGACTTTGCAAGAAAAAAAAATATATATATTTCCGCTAACTTGTGCCAAAAAAATGTCTGAATGGAGCCTTACAGGGGGGTAATCAATGACAGGGGGGTGATAAATGACAGGGGGGTGATCAGGGAGTGTATATGGGGTGATCACTCCCCTGTAAGGCTCCATTCAGACGTCCGTATGTGTTTTGCGGATCAGATCCATGGATGCGTGGATCCATAAAACACATACGGACGTCTGAATGGAGCCTTACAGGGGGGTAATCATCCCATATAGACTCCCTGATCACCCCCCTGTAAGGCTCCATTCAGACGTCCGTATGTGTTTTGCGGATCCGATCCATGGATCCGTGGATCCGCTAAACAAATACGGACGTCTGAATGGAGCCAGCCTTACAGGGGGGTGATCAATGACAGGGGGGTGATCAGGGAGTCTATATGGGCTATATGTCATTGATCACCCCCTTGTAAGACTCCATTCAGACGTCCGTATGTGTTTTGCGGATCCGATCCATGGATGCGTGGATCCGTAAAACATATACGGGCGTCTGAATGGAGCCTTACAGGGGGGTGATCAATGACAGGGGGTGATCAGGGAGTGTATATGGGGTGATCACCCCCCCTTTCATTGATCACCCCCCTGGTAAGGCTCCATTCAGACGTCCGTATGTGTTTTGCGGATCCGATCCATGGATGCGTGGATCCGTAAAACACATACGGACATCTGAATGGAGCCTTACAGGGGGGTGATCAATGACAGGGGGGTGATCAGGGGGTCTATATGGGGTGATCAGGGGTTCATAAGGGGTTAAAAAGTGACAGGGGGGTGTAGTGTAGTGGTGGTTGGTGCTACTTTACAGAGCTACCTGTGTCCTCTGGTGGTCGATCCAAGCAAAAGGGACCACCAGAGGACCAGGTAGCAGGTATATTAGACGCTGTTATCAAAACAGTGTCTAATATACCTGTTAGGGTTAAAAAAATCGAATCTACAGCCTGCCAGCAAATGATCGCCGCTGGCAGGCTGTAGATCCAGTCTCTTACCGGCCGATCCTGTGAACGCGCGCGCACAGGAAATCTCGCCTTTCGCGAGATGACGCACGGATGCGTCCAGGAGGAATGAATCGACCGCCTCCAGGACGCATCCGTGCGTTATGCAATCCTGGAGCGGTTAAAGAGGTTGTCCTGTTCCAAAATCAAAATTATTTTTATGTGCTCCCAACACCCATCACCATGCATTCATATGCCCCCAATACCAGTTTTTCAAGTCTGAGCTTTCCTTCCCCCTAGAAGACATCAGATTCTCCTGGCAGATCTGTTTACTTTCTCCCCTTCTTGTTTTGTTGAATAAATAACTTTATTGATACACAAGCCTGGCTGCACTGCACAGTGATGAGTCAGAGGCTGGCCACGCCCCCCACTCTGGCCTGCCTGCAGCAGCTACTCCTATAACTCCTGTGTCCATCTTTCTGCACCCAGACATGATTCTACTTCTTACTCAGTGTCTAAATCCCATTACTGACCATCCACAGGCTCTGCCCTCACATGTGTATCTAATCCTATACTGTGTGACACAGCATGCTGAGCTGTGTATCTAATCCCATCACTGACCATCCACAGGCTCTGCCCTCCCATGTGTATCTAATCCTATACTGTGTGACACAGCATGCTGAGCTGTGTATCTAATCCCATCACTGACCGTCCACAGGCTCTGCCCTCACATGTGTATCTAATCCTATACTGTGTGACACAGCCTGCTGAGCTGTGTATCTAATCCCATCACTAACCATCCACAGGCTCTGCCCTCACATGTATATCTAATCCTATACTGTGTGACACAGCATGCTGAGCTGTGTATCTAATCCCATCACTGACCATCCACAGGCTCTGCCCACACATGTGTATCTAATCCTATACTGTGTGACACAGCATGCTGAGCTGTGCATCTAATCCCATCACTGACCATCCACAGGCTCTACCCTCACATGTGTATATAATCTTATACTGTGTGACACAGCATGCTGAGCTGTGTATCTAATCCCATCACTGACCATCCACAGACTCTGCCCTCACCATCTCCAGAGTGTGATAAACACATCATATCTAATCATATCTGTATCTAATCCTATCCTGTGTGATACAGCCTGCAGAGCAGTGTGTCTAATCCCATCACTGACATTGCTAAAATGTGTATCTAAGCCCATCTTGTATGATCATCCTGCTGAGCTGTTTATCTAAACCTTTATGCACACAACCGTATCCATTTTGCGATCCACATTTTTGCAGTCCCATTGAGTTCGATGGATTTGAGGTGCTCATTTTGAGGACCAGAATAGGACATGTTCTGTTTTTACTGGAACAGACATACGGATATAAAAAACACACTGATGAAGTCCATGTGCTTTCCACATCCGTGTGTCAGTTCTGTGAAAGATAGAACATGTCCTATTCTGGTCCTCATAATGCAGATCTAAAACCCATAGAACTCAATGGGACTGCAAAAAAATGTGAATCCCACACGGACAGTAACCACATTTAGTGGATCCGCGAATTGCAGACTGCAAAACAAATACAGTTCTGTGCATGAGCCCTATTACTTACACTGAGTGCCCATAATAGTGACGTCCACAGTGCCTCCATAACAGTGACACCCACAGTACCCCCATAACGGTGACATCCACAGATCCCGCATAACAGTGTCATCCGCAGATCCCCCATAACAGGGTCATCCACAGTGCATCCATAACAGTGACGTCCACAGTGCATCCAGAACAGTGTCATCCACAGATCTCCCATAACAGTGTGTCATCCACAGATCCCCCAATACAGTGTGTCATCCGCAGATCCCCATAACAGTGTGTCATCCGCAGATCCCCCATAACAGTGTTTCATCCGCAGATCCCCCATAACAGTGTGTCATCCACAGATCCCCCATAACAGTGTGTCATCCACAGATCGCCTATAACAGTGTTTAATCCACAGATCCCCCATAACAGTGTTTAATCCACAGATCCCCTATAACAGTGTGTCATCCACAGATTCCCCCATAACAGTGTTTAATCCACAGATCCCCCATAACAGTGTGTCATCCACAGATCCCCTATAACAGTGTTTAATCCACAGATCCCCTATAACAGTGTGTCATCCACAGATCCCCCATAACAGTGTGTCATACACAGTGCATCCATAACAGTGACTCCCACAGTGTATCCATAACAGTGTGTCATCCACAGATCCTCCATAACAGTGTGTCATCCACAGATCCCCCATAACAGTGTGCCATCCACAGATCCCCCATAACAGTGTGTCATCCACAGATCCCCCATAACAGTGTTTAATCCACAGATCCCCCATAACAGTGTGTCATCCACAGAACCCGCAGAACAATGACAGAACAGTGACCTCCACAGTGCCCCCATAAGAGTGACGTCCACAGTGCCCCCATGACAGTGACGTCCACAGTGCCCCCATAACGGTGCCATCCACAGTGCCCCCATAACAGTGACATCCACAGTACCGCCATAACAGTGTCATCTACAGCGCCGCCATAACAGTGCCATCCACAGTGCCCCCATAACGGTGACATCCACAGTGCCCCCATAACAGTGTCATCCACAGATCCCGCATTACAGTGTCATCACCAGATCCCCATAACAGTGTCATCCACAGTGCATCTATAACAGTGTCATCCAAAGCACTGCCATAACAGTGCCACCCACAGCACCACCATAACAGCGACCTCCACAGTGCCCCAATAACAGTGACCTCCACAGTGCCTCTCTTGTGCCATCCTGTGCCCCCTTGTGCCATCCTGTGCCCCCTTGTGCCTTCCTTTGCCCCTCTTGTGCCATCAAGCGCCCACTTTTGTGCCACCCTGTGCCCCTCTTGTGCCATCCCGTGCCCCTCTTGTGCCATCCTGTGCCCCCTTGTGCCATCCAATGCCCCTGGTGCCATCCTGTGCCCCTCTTGTGCCATCCTGTGACCCCTTGTGCCATCTAGTGCCCCCCTTGTGCCATCTAGTGCCCCCCCTCTTGTGCCATCCAGCGCCCCTCTTGTGCCATCCAGCACCCCTCTTGTGCCATCCTGGGACCCCTTGTGCCATCCAGCACCCCCTTGTGCCATCCTGTGCCCCCTTGCGCCATCCTGCACCCCTCTTGTGCCATCCAGTGCCCCCTGTGTCATGCACGGGATAGCAATCAGCTCCTGTGGCTGATCGCTATGCTGTCACTCCTGCACAGCGCTTATATCGTGCTGTGCAGAAGTCAATACAGGCTTAATATAGAAGCCTGTAAGATACAGACGGCGGTACTGCGCATGCGCACTAGCATAAAGCCTAGTGCGCTGTGTAGACAGCCGGAGGGAGCTTTCTCCAGCAGGAGCTGGTGATGTCATTAGTGACAATCCGTCTCCTACTAGAGAAAGGAAGAGAGGACAGGAAGACAGGGAGATGGACTTCGTCCAGAAGAAGAGAAAGAATTTCTGGAGGAACCACATAACCAAGATCCAGATCGCAAGAACAGCTGCACTGTGGAAGGTAAGTATACTCTTTCCTCCACAGGTTAGTTCTTTTTAGCAAAAAAAAGTTTAAGGCCGGTAAACCCCTTTAAGGTAATTAACCTCTCTGATAAACAGTTCTCTATAGCGCAAAAGGAGGTATTGAGTCATGGACTTAACTTTGCTCTCTCTGGTCATTTTAACAGTTTTTCAGCCATAAAAGATCTGCATTTATTTGCTAGAAAATTGTTTTTTTTAAAGATGTATCAGAATAAAACATTTGGTGATAGTTTTGAGACCTCCCAAGAGAGAGAAGCAGCTACCATATTTATGGAACTATTGGAGGAACAGGAAACCAGTGATACAGCAAAGGGAGGTAGCTTCCCCAAATAATGAATACTAAAATCTATATGCTTCCCAGCTCTCAACATGTATCCTAATATTTATACATTTGCACAATTAGTTTCAAGGGAATTCCAGAAAATTGAGGCTACCCAAAATTTTATCTTACATATCCTCACAGAAAAGCAATTCTCGATTTAAAGAACATGTAGGATATTGTATTTAAACCTTCAGATAAGGGTGGAAACGTGGTAGCTTGGCCCAAGAAACAATATGAAAAGGAAGTTTATAGACAACTTAAAGCATAACTGTCATATATATATTTTCTTTTGGAGTATTGGATTGTGGTGATTAATATCTCCTTGGTCTATCTATTTCAATTTTTCACTGTGTACTCAATTACCCCTTAATTCCAGAGTTTTGTTCCCTGCACTGCCTACTTTTACCTGTGCTTAAAATAGGGTTGCTAGGCAGGGTCCGTCTATGTGTTGAAGGACAGAGGATGCAGAAGCACACTGCGTGCAAGGTCACATTACTGACAGCCAGGGACTGTAAGTAAATGATTAAAGCCAGGTCCTCCCCAGCAGCTGATAACAGTGCCTGGGCTGTGTGCACTTCGCCCTGTCCCTGCGCTTGGCAGACGCTCCCTCACTCAGCAGAGATGGAGAATGCAGAGTTGGAGCAGCGCAGACCAGGGAAGGGAGATCTGCCGTCTGCTCAGTGTATAAATGAAAGCAACATGTGGTAAGAGGACCTCTTTGTGCTGCAGGAGATTAACTCTTTAGGGGGGAGGGCTCTGGTTACTGACACTTTTGGGGAGCTATTGTTACTGGCTAGTGAGGGCAGGCGGGATTAGCCTCAGCGTGGGGGCAGTGGCGGCCATCTTAACTGAATAGTGAAATTGCAGTTTTATGCAGACTGGTTACTAAGGGCTGAATCTTATTAAATATGGGGTAAGTCAGTCTAATAGTAACTGATTCTGGAATATCATGTTATTAGTAACTACATATATGAAAATTGAAATTAGGGTCTAAGTGTGACAGTTATCATTTAAAGTATGTTACAAACACTTAACATATAATCCTGGAGAACAATTCAAAAGGGATTTAACTATGATCGTGTTGAGAGCTTGGGAAAAGGGGATCATCACTAAAAAAAGGAGACAAAGTGTCTCATTCCCGATTATCCAAAGGTGGCAAGCCTGTACATGCTTCTGAAAATCCATAAACACACAACATGCCCACCGGGGAGTCCAATCATTTCTGGTGTGGGCAATTTATAGGAGCCAGCGTGTAAGTTGATTGACTTCATATTGAAACCACTGGCAGAACAATTATCCTCTTTTTTGAAGGATACGATGGATATACTACACCGGTTGAATGGTTTACATCTTGAACCAGACATGTGGATAGCTACTTGCAACGTGGAATCATTGCATAAGAGCATTCGACATTAAGATGTGATCGAGGCAGTGAGATTCTTTCTGATGACGTCAGACATTGAGGAACCAATGGGTGAGTTTATTTTAGAATTACTTGAGTTTGTACTTACCCACAATTATTTTCTGTTCGGGGATGCCTCCTACCTGCAGATCCAGGGGACAGCTATGGGGGAAGCCTGTGTGCGAACCTTTGCAAATCAGTTCCTGGGGCTGTGGGAGAGGGAAGTCTTCCTTACTGTCATGGAACCATGAACCAGACGTACAACAAGAGATGAGTGGAAATAAGAAGGCTTTATTGAAAATAAAGCTGTAAGGCAAAAGTCCAAACGGATGGCTAAACCGAAGCAGGGTCTTGCGAAACCAGAGATCAGGAACCAGAAGGGTAGTCAGATGAAGCCAGGATCAGGAACCAACAGGGTAGTCAGACGAAGCCAGGATCAGGAATCAGCAGGGTAGTCAGACGAAGCCAGGATCAGGAACCAGAAGCAGCAGCAGTCTTAGAAGCATGTGAGCACAGGAGGACCAAGCAGGGAACTGAAGCCACAGACCTCCTATATATATGAGCTAGGCATCCAGCTCCTCCCAGTGGGAAGGAGGAGCCGCAGGGTGGGAGGCTACAAGAAACCCAGAAACCAAGATGGCCGCCAGCACATGTCAAACGAAGGAGAACAGCAAGGAGGTAAGACCATGACAGTACCTCCCCCTCAAGGGCCCCTCCTCCGCGGAGTAAGGAACGGTTTCTGAGGGAAGCGTGCGTGGAAGGCTCGGAGCAAGGCAGGAGCATGGACATCTGCGGAGGGAACCCAGGAACGCTCCTCTGGACCATAACCACGCCAATGGACCAAAAACTGCACCCGGCCGCGGACCAGGCGTGAGTCCAGGATATTGCTCACCTCATACTCCTCACGATTGCCCACTTGGACCAGACGAGGCCGAGGAATCGAGGAAGTGAAACGATTACACACCAGTGGCTTCAAGAGGGAGACATGAAACACGTTGGAGATCTGCATGCCAGGAGGAAGCGCAAGGGCATAGGCTACCGGGTTTACCCTGCGAAGCACTCGGAAGGGACCTACAAAGCGAGGTGCCAGCTTGGGAGTGGGCACTCGAAGGTTGAGGTTGCGGGTGGACAACCATACGCGGTCTCCGACCTGGTAGGAAGGAGCGGGCGCTCGTCTGCGATCAGCCTGGAGTCTCTGGCGCTGCGCAGAGACCTCAAGGGACCTCTGGATCTGTACCCAAGAAGCACGTAGGACGGAAAGGTGATCCTCCACAGCCGGAATATCCTGGGGAGAGAATACCTCCGGTAACACGGCAGGTTGGAACCCATAATTGGCCATGAAGGGAGACGTCCCAGAGGAAGAGTTCACCGCCGTGTTCCTGGCAAACTCAGCCCAAGGCAGGAGGTCAACCCAATTGTCTTGGTGATCGGAGACATAGCAACGAAGGAATTGCTCCAAGGCCTGATTGGATCGTTCTGCGGCCCCATTGGACTGAGGGTGGTAGGCCGATGAGAAAGAGAGATGAATCCCCAACTGGGAGCAAAAGGCGCGCCAGAACCTGGACACAAACTGACTCCCCCGATCCGACACAATCTCCTTGGGCAAACCGTGCAACCAGAAGACCTCCCTGGCAAAAATCGAGGCCAACTCTTGTGCAGAGGGTAACTTCTTGAGAGGTACACAGTGGCACATTTTGGAAAACCGATCCACTATCATGAGAATGACCGTATGGCCTCGGGATGCAGGGAGGTCCACAATGAAATCCATCCCCAGGTGTGACCATGGTCGCTCCCCGGTGGCTATGGGTTGCAAAAGGCCCAACGGAAGGTGCCGAGGGGACTTACTCTGGGCACAAACGGAGCATGCCGCTACATATGCGGCGATGTCGGAACGTAGAGAAGGCCACCAGAACAGACGTGAAACAGCCCAGGACAGCTGATTCTTTCCAGGATGCCCCGCGGCCTTGGAGTTATGGTAGGTTCGCAACAACCGAGTGCGCAACTCCTCAGGCACAAAACACCTGCCGTTGGGTCTCCCAGAGGGAGCACCAGATTGAGCCGCCAAAATCTGCTCACCCAGGGGAGAGGTCAGGCTGGTGCGAATGGCGGCCAGGATCTGATTCGGAGGTATGACCGAAGTCGGAATCGACTCCTCCCCGGACAGCTCGGAGTACTGCCGTGATAAGGCATCCGCTCTGATGTTCTTGGAACCGGGTAGGTAGGAGACCACGTAATTAAAACGTGACAAGAACAGAGCCCATCTGGCCTGACGTGGTGTCAATCTCTTGGCCTCAGAGAGGTAGGTCAGATTCTTGTGGTCCGTCAGGATGAGAACCGGAACCACCGAGCCCTCGAGCAAGTGCCTCCATTCTTTAAGGGCCTGCACGATGGCCTGTCACCAATCTGATAGTTGCACTCCGCGGAAGACAGTTTCCGGGAGTAAAACCCACAAGGAAGCAGAGGACCCTCTGGTGTTCTACGCTGAGACAGGAGGGCGCCTACTCCCGTCTCAGACGCGTCCACCTCGAGGACAAACGGCAACCCAGGGTTGGGATGCGACAGAATCGGAGCCGATACAAAGGCGGACTTTAGAGCCTCAAAAGCTCGGATGGCCTCGGGCGGCCAGACCTGGGGATTACTGCCCTTCCTGGTCAGATCCGTGAGAGGCTTGGCTAGCATGGAAAAGTCCCTGATGAACTTCCGATAATAATTGGCGAAGACCAAAAAGCACTGCAGGGCACGAAGACCACTGGGCTGGGGCCACTGTAAGACAGCCGAAACCTTCTCAGGATCCATGGAGAACCCCTCAGCGGAAATGATGTAACCTAAGAAGGTTACCTGGGATCGGTGAAATTCGCATTTCTCAAGCTTACCGAACAGCTTGTTCTCTCGTAACCGTTGCAACACTCGTCTGACATCCAGAATGTGGGCCTCCATGGATTCAGAATATACCAAGATGTCATCCAAATAGACCACCACACACTGCTGCAACAGGTCACGGAAAACATCGTTGATGAATTCCTGGAAGACTGCGGGCGCATTGCACAACCCAAAGGGCATAACCAAGGATTCATAATGACCGGTCCTGGTGTTAAACGCGGTCTTCCACTCATCGCCCGCCTTGATCCTTACCAGGTTATATGCCGCCCTCAGGTCGAGTTTGGTAAAGACCGTGGCCCCTTTGAGGCGATCGAACAGCTCGGAAATCAAGGGTATCGGGTAAGCGTTCTTGATCGTGATGCGATTGAGACCCCTGTAATCGATGCAAGGCCTCAACTCACCGCCCTTCTTTTTCACAAAGAAAAATCCAGCCCCTGCCGGGGACGAGGATTTGCGAATGTGTCCGCGTGAAAGCGCCTCCCTCACGTACTCCTCCATGGCCTCATTCTCCGCTACCGACAGTGGATAGACTTTGCCACGAGGAGGAACGGCACCAGATTGTAACTCTATGGCACAATCGTATGGGCGGTGCGGAGGTAGGGCAACCGCACGCACCTTATCGAATACATCCCGGTACTCCTCGTATTCAGGAGGCAACAGAGAGTCCGAGGAAGTACACAGCAACTTGACAGGCCCATGGATGCAACTAGCCCCACACTACGGTGACCACGAGAGGATCTCGGCCGATTTCCAATCGAAAGTCGGATTATGCTTCTGGAGCCAGGGGTACCCCAAGACCACCGAGTAGTGTGGAGACGAAATAACCTGGAGACAGACCGACTCTCTGTGAGCGGCACCAATGGCCATCCCTACTGGAAGGGTCTCATGAGTCACGTGTGGCGGCAGAAGGGGTCTGCCGTCTATCGCCTCAAGAGCCAGTGGGGAACCTCGAGGCTGCAGAGGAATGGAATTGGCGGCAGCGAACACACTATCAATTAACAAACCACCAGCACCAGAGTCCACCAACGCCTGGGTCGTCACCGAGCCCCCGACCCAGGAGAGGACAACAGTAATCAGTGGTTTGTCAACACGGGAAACCGGGGACGAGGAGACTCCACCCAAGATCTGCCCCCGACAGGATCTCAGGTGCGAGCGTTTCCCGGACGGTTCGGGCATGCCAACCGAAAATGCCCACCGAGACCACAGTACATGCATCGGCCCTCGCGTCTCCGGAGTACCCTCTCCCCCTCGGACAGGCGAGCAAACCCCAGCTGCATGGGTTCACCCCCAGACAAGTCATCCCCAGGAGGCGTGGGAGGAGAGGGAGGCACGGGTGGGACAGCAAACGTAGGCGCCAATCTGTTAGAAGGCCTCCGCAGGCTCTCCTGAAAGGAAGGTCTCTCCCTGAGTCTGGTGTCAATCAAAATCAGGAAAGAAATAAGAGACTCGAGCTCCACTGGTAGGTCCTTAGCTGCAACCTCATCCTTCAAGGCATCCGAGAGACCATGAGAGAAAGCAGCGACCAGAGCCTCATTATTCCAGCCCACCTCTGCTGCCAGGGTACGAAACTCAATGGCGTATTCAGCTACGGATCGTGAACCCTGTCTGATGGACATAAGGAGCTTCGCAGCAGAGGCAGCACGAGCCGGCACATCGAATACCTTCCGAAGAGAAGCAACAAAACCGGAAAACTCGGCAACCACCGGATTGTTGTTCTCCCATAAAGGGCTGGCTCAGGCCAAGGCCTTGTCCGAGAGCAGCAAGATCGAGAAGCCCACCTTTGATCTCTCAGTAGGAAAGGCATGTGGCAGCAACTCGAAGTAAATGCCCACCTGGTTAAGGAAACCTCGGCACTAAGTTGGCTCTCCCCCAAAGCGCTGTGGAAGGGGGGCAGAACCGGTCATACCCCGAAACACCGCAGGCGCAGCAACAGGTGTCGGGGTAGACTCTGGCGCAACAACCGGAGCGGCAGTAGGAGCGGGCCCAGGAGCGACAACCGACCCATCGGCAACGGAAGCTAAATGAGCCGTGCGTTCAAGCAGGGTTTGCAACGCCACAGCGAACCGACCCAACAGGTGATCCTGCTGATCAAGTCTGGCAACCAGCGTAGGTAGCGAGGATGGCCCTGTACCGTCAGAATTCATGGCTTGGTCCTAATGTCATGGAACCATGAACCAGACGTACAACAAGAGATGAGTGGAAATAAGAAGGCTTTATTGAAAATAAAGCTGTAAGGCAAAAGTCCAAACGGATGGCTAAACCGAAGCAGGGTCTTGCGAAACCAGAGATCAGGAACCAGAAGGGTAGTCAGATGAAGCCAGGATCAGGAACCAACAGGGTAGTCAGACGAAGCCAGGATCAGGAATCAGCAGGGTAGTCAGACGAAGCCAGGATCAGGAACCAGAAGCAGCAGCAGTCTTAGAAGCATGTGAGCACAGGAGGACCAAGCAGGGAACTGAAGCCACAGACCTCCTATATATATGAGCTAGGCATCCAGCTCCTCCCAGTGGGAAGGAGGAGCCGCAGGGTGGGAGGCTACAAGAAACCCAGAAACCAAGATGGCCGCCAGCACATGTCAAACGAAGGAGAACAGCAAGGAGGTAAGACCATCACACTTACAGATTTGATCCCCCATACTGGTGAGATCCAGATGTGGGCCCACTACATAGATGATATTTTCATCGTGTGGCAGGGCTCACAGGCTGGATTTTGGAAATTGATAGAATAAATGAACAGGAATGATTTGAATATCAAATTGACTTACAGGATCAACAAATCAAGTTTGGATTTCCTTTATGTCAGAATTTTGGTTGATGAGGATGGGAGAGTGACCTATTCAGAAATGAGACATCAATTAATGCATTATTGCATGCTAATTCACGCCATCCTCGGATTCTCATTCATTGGCTTCCTTCTATTACATATAGATCAAAAAATCTAAAAGACCTTGATGAGGAGTTACCACCTGGGTGAACATCCATCTAGGACCTTTGGATCTAGGGGCCCTAGATGTGGATGTTCCCCATGTTGGGAAGTGTGTAGCTTGCACAAATGTTGATAGATCTTCTCATTTTCCAAATCCGGTGAAATCTAAAAAACAATACATGATCACCTACAATATTGCATGTGGTACACCAGGGGTGATATATTTGGCTTCATTTACATGCCAAAGCATTTATGTGGGTATGAGAGAGAACTGAGGAGACATGTCCGGGAGCATGTATTAGGAATAGAGGGAGCAAAAGAGGAGAATCATTTAACCAAATTGAAATCTATCCCTAGACATTTTCAATTCCAATTTCACAACTGTGACAGCTCTGGAATCTGGATTTCAAGTTAGAGGCATTGATCGGGTGTTCATCCATTTGCGAAGGGGGAATAGAGGAAACTACTAACCCAAAAAGAGATGAGATGGATTTATGAATTAGATTGTGTGGCACCTGGGGAGCTAAATGAAGAAATATCCTTTTCACCATATCTATAATATTGTATTGATTTTTCTCTTTTTTCTTGATCTGTTAATCCTTGTTTTTATGTATGTTTTAACTCTGTGTTTTTATTCAGTTCCTTTAGGCTGTTCGTTATGTTGGCTTTCTGGGATTTAATAGGATTGACAGTTTTGATAATGGCTTGAAAATGGGCCGATGCAGTGAGGGCGGGAGGGTGTCCCTTTGTTGAAGAATAACAAAAAAAGCAAAAAAACTTTTTGACATTATTTCAGTAATTAATTATGTATATTATATACAGTACAGACCAAAAGTTTGGACACACCTTCTCATTCAAAGAGTTTTCTTTATTTTCATGAAAATTGTAGATTCACACTGAAGGCATCAAAACTATGAATTAACACATGTGGAATTATATACACTCACCTAAATAATTATTAGGAACACCTGTTCTATTTCTCATTAATGCGATTATCTAGTCAACCAATCACATGGCAGTTGCTTCAATGCATGTAGGGTTGTGGTCCTGGTCAAGACAATCTCCTGAACTCCAAACTGAATGTCAGAATGGGAAAGAAAGCTGATTTAAGCAATTTTGAGCGGGGCATGGTTGTTGGTGCCAGACGGGCCGGTCTGAGTATTTCACAATCTGCTCAGTTACTGGGATTTTCATGCACAACCATTTCTAGGGTTTACAAAGAATGGTGTGAAAAGGGAAAAACATCCAGTATGCGGCAGTCCTGTGGGCGAAAATGCCTTGTTGATGCTAGAGGTCAGAGGAGAATGGGCTGACTGATTCAAGCTGATAGAAGAGCAACGTTGACTGAAATAACCACTCGCTACAACCGAGGTATGCAGCAAAGCATTTGTGAAGCCACAACACGCACAACCTTGAGGCGGATGGGCTACAACAGCAGAAGACCCCACCGGGTACCACTCATCTCCACTACAAATAGGAAAAAGAGGCTACAATTTGCACGAGCTCACCAAAATTGGACTGTTGAAGACTGGAAAAATGTTGCCTGGTCTAATGAGTCTCGATTTCTGTTGAGACATTCAAATGGTAGAGTCTGAATTTGGCGTAAACAGAATAAGAACATGTATCCATCATGCCTTGTTACCACTGTGCAGGGTGGTGGTGGTGGTGTAATGGTGTGTTTTCTGGGCACACTTTAGGCCCCTTAGTTCCAATTGGCCATCGTTTAAATGCCACGGGCTACCTGAGCATTGTTTCTGACCATGTCCATCCCTTCATGACCACCATGTACCCATCCTCTGATGGTTACTTCCAGCAGGATAATGCACCATGTCACAAAGCTCGAATCATTTCAAATTGGTTTCTTGAACACGACAATGAGTTCACTGTACTAAAAATGGCCCCCACAGTCACCAGATCTCAACCCAATAGAGCATCTTTGGGATGTGGTGGAATGGGAGCTTCGTACCCTGGATGTGCATCCCTCAAATCTCCATCAACTGCAAGATGCTACCCTATCAATATGGGCCAACATTTCTAAAGAATGCTATCAGCACCTTGTTGAATCAATGCCACGTAGAATTAAGGCAGTTCTGAAGGCAAAAGGGGGTCCAACACCGTATTAGTACGGTGTTCCTAATAATTCTTTAGGTGAGTGTACATAACAAAAAATTGTGAAACAACTGAAAATATGTCATATTCTCGGTTCTTCAAAGTAGCCACCTTTTGCTTTGATTACTGCTTTGCACACTCTTGGCATTCTCTTGATGAGCTTCTTAATTAATTAATTATTTATTGGTTAGGCGTTTATAACATAGCATTGATTGTTCACTAAATACAAATTAGCACAAGTACTAGAGGGATTCACATATATGCATACATTAGTTTTATGGATGTCATGAATAGGGCTAAGCAGCATATATTGCAGAACGCTCTATTATGTATTTTCTCAGTTTTTTTTTAATATTTATTGATTTAGTTATGCACTTACAAATTCCACAGCAGCACAGTCGGATGGTGTGCACTGGGTGCAATTCCTCTAGGAAGGCAGGCTTCTCCTCCACTGTATATATATCCCAAAAGACGAGGCAGCACTCCAGATTAGCGTGAAAGGTTGATTTAGTTATGTATATGGTGCTGATTGGTTTCTATTTATACATATATGTATAATGTGCATTTTTAATAATCATGTTTTTTGCACAATCATATCCATATTTCTCTCTGCAATTATACATTTAATCAATGTTATACATATATGACTCTGTAACATATATATTTCTCTGTAATTATAAGTTTAATCAATGTTATACATATATGACTTTATGTATTTACAGGATAGCATTAACTGATTGTATATTTTTTTTATCAATTTGTTGTGTCCGCTATTCTTTGCTATTGCGGCGCCGGGTGTGGTGTGTTGCGCTCCACGCTGGAGCACACAATTTTCGGCCTTTGCTGGGGGTGTGCTCTAGTGTGGAATGCACGGGCATTTTTTGTCTGAACCTGGTTTCATGTGTTCCGCGCATCATGAGCCTCGTTTCAGGTCGGCGAGTGCGCACTGACTACCGTCCTTCCTGATCTCCATCTTGTGAAATGCCACAGATGCTCTCAATAATTATAACTGGTAACAGCCTTGTACAATTCTTTTAATGTTGTTATGTGACGATGAAGGGAGGAGGTGTTTTGATTGATTCCTTATCACCGGAAGAAGCCAGATGGTACTGATTTGCATTGTTTTCCTATTCCTGCCCATGTATAAGTCCTGTCAGTAACCCATATGTGGCCATTGTGCCCGGGCACTAGTAATGCTTTCTGTGGGCATATTGTGAAAGTGGTTTTACTGCTGGATTATATTCTGTGTCGGACAGAATCTGCAGTTCCTTCATTGCCCTTTCTTGTGGTTTTACCTGCTGCTATTTTACTTACATGTTTTTATAAATACTACATGAATTAAATAAAGTATATATATATATATATATATATATTTCAATCTTTGCGGAAGAAATTTTTATTTGGTGGGTTTGTGGTATAGACATCAATTACAGACACAAGTCAGCCACCTTACAGTCTTGCAGGGACAGTGTAGTGAGTGTAAAGAAGATATATGTTTTATCAGTAGGGAAAGCATAGGGGCAATTAGTCCATTGGGACTTAGTGTCTTGCAGTAAGCGTAGCTTCTGGAGCTGTTCATGTCATGCACTGCATGTAGACATTTTTTTTTCCGATAAATAAGCCAACCTCGCCCCACCCCCCAAATAAATAAATAAATAATAAAGCTTCTACATTTTATAAGTGGTTGATAGGCATATTCCTAGTACCAGCATCAACAGTTATTTTGCTGCAAATGCTGTACAATTATGTATTTTTCTTTCTAAAAACAAATTGCAGCTTTGCTACCATTTATTATTGTGCAATTCAGCACATTTTAATGTGTTGATACCAGTGTGTTCTTAGCAGGGCACATTTAATTACACCTATGTTAACCACTTACCGCTAAGCTAACGCCGAAAGGCGTCATCTCCGCGGCGCTCCCAGGCTACGCTAACGCCGATTGGCGTCATCTCACGTGAGCCGAGATTTCCTGTGAACGCGCGCACACAGGCGCGCGCGCTCACAGGAACGGAAGGTAAGCGAGTGGATCTCCAGCCTGCCAGCGGCGATCGCTCGCTGGCAGGCTGGAGATCCGAATTTTTTAACCCCTAACAGGTATATTAGACGCTGTTTTCATAACAGCGTCTAATATACCTCCTACCTGGTCCTCTGGTGGTCCCTTTTGTTAGGATCGACCACCAGAGGACTCAGGTAGGTCAGTACAGTCGCACCAAACACCACACTACACTACACTACACCCCCCCGTCACTTATTAACCCCTTATAAACCCCTGATCACCCATGATCACCCCATATAAACTCCCTGATCACCCCCCTGTCATTGATCACCGCCCTGTCATTGATCACCCCCCTGTCAGGCTCCGTTCAGACGTCCGTATGATTTTTACGGATCCACGGATACATGGATCAGATCCGCAAAAAGCATACGGACGTCTGAATGGAGCCTTACAGGGGGGTGATCACCCATATACACTCCCTGATCACCCCCCTGTCATTGATAACCCCCCTGTAAGGCTCCATTCAGACGTCCGCATGCGTTCTGTGGATCCGATCCATGTATCCATGGATCCGTAAAAAATCATGCGGATGTCTGAATGGAGCCTTACAGGGGGGGTGATCAGTGACAGGGGGGTGATCACCCTGATCACCCCTGTCATTGATAACCCCCCTGTAAGGCTCCATTCAGACGTCCGCATGCGTTTTGTGGATCCGATCCATGTATCCATGGATCCGTAAAAAATCATGCGGATGTCTGAATGGAGCCTTACAGGGGGGGTGATCAGTGACAGGGGGGTGATCACCCTGATTACCCTGATCACCCCCTGTCATTGATAACCCCCCTGTAAGGCTCCATTCAGACGTCCGCATGCGTTTTGTGGATCCGATCCATGTATCCATGGATCCGTAAAAAAGCATACGGACGTCTGAATGGAGCCTTACAGGGGGGTGATCAATGACAGGCGGGTGATCACCCATATACACTCCCTGATCACCCCCTGTCATTGATCACCCCCCTGTCATTGATCACTCCCCTGTAAGGCTCCATTCAGACGTCCGCATGATTTTTACGGATACATGGATACATGGATCGGATCCGCAAAATACATGCGGACGTCTGAATGGAGCCTTACAGGGGGTGATCAATGACAGGCGGGTGATCACCCATATACACTCCCTGATCACCCCCCTGTCATTGATAACCCCCCTGTAAGGCTCCATTCAGACGTCAGCATGCGTTTTGTGGATCCGATCCATGTATCCATGGATCCGTAAAAAATCATGCGGATGTCTGAATGGAGCCTTACAGGGGGGTGATCAGTGACAGGGGGGTGATTACCCTGATCACCCCCTGTCATTGATAACCCCCCTGTAAGGCTCCATTCAGACGTCCGCATGCGTTTTGTGGATCCGATCCATGTATCCATGGATCCGTAAAAAATCATGCGGATGTCTGAATGGAGCCTTACAGGGGGGGTGATCAGTGACGGGGGGTGATTACCCTGATCACCCCCTGTCATTGATAACCCCCCTGTAAGGCTCCATTCAGACGTCCGCATGCGTTTTGTGGATCCGATCCATGGATCCGTAAAAAATCATGCGGATGTCTGAATGGAGCCTTACAGGGGGGGTGATCAGTGACAGGGGGGTGATCACCCTGATTACCCTGATCACCCCCTGTCATTGATAACCCCCCTGTAAGGCTCCATTCAGACGTCCGCATGCGTTTTGTGGATCCGATACATGTATCCATGGATCCGTAAAAAATCATGCGGATGTCTGAATGGAGCCTTACAGGGGGGGTGATCAGTGACAGGGGGGTGATTACCCTGATCACCCCCTGTCATTGATAACCCCCCTGTAAGGCTCCATTCAGACGTCCGCATGCGTTTTGTGGATCCGATACATGTATCCATGGATCCGTAAAAAATCATGCGGATGTCTGAATGGAGCCTTACAGGGGGGGTGATCAGTGACAGGGGGGTGATCACCCTGATTACCCTGATCACCCCCTGTCATTGATAACCCCCCTGTAAGGCTCCATTCAGACGTCCGCATGCGTTCTGTGGATCCGATACATGTATCCATGGATCCGTAAAAAATCATGCGGATGTCTGAATGGAGCCTTACAGGGGGGGTGATCAGTGACAGGGGGGTGATCACCCTGATTACCCTGATCACCCCCTGTCATTGATAACCCCCCTGTAAGGCTCCATTCAGACGTCCGCATGCGTTCTGTGGATCCGATACATGTATCCATGGATCCGTAAAAAATCATGCGGATGTCTGAATGGAGCCTTACAGGGGGGGGTGATCAATGACAGGGGGGTGATCACCCTGATTACCCTGATCACCCCCTGTCATTGATAACCCCCCTGTAAGGCTCCATTCAGACGTCCGCATGCGTTCTGTGGATCCGATACATGTATCCATGGATCCGTAAAAAATCATGCGGATGTCTGAATGGAGCCTTACAGGGGGGGTGATCAATGACAGGGGGGTGATCAGGGAGTCTATATGGGTGATCACCCCCCTGTCATTGATCACCCCCCTGTCATTGATCACCCCCCTGTCATTGATCACCCCCCCCTGGTAAGGCTCCATTCAGACATTTTTTTTGGCACAAGTTAGCGGAAATTTTTTGTTTGTTTTTGTTTTTGTTTTTTCTTACTAAGTCTCATATTCCACTAACTTGTGTCAAAAAATAAAATCTCACATGAACTCGCCATACCCCTCACGGAATCCAAATGCGTAAACATTTTTAGACATTTATATTCCAGACTTCTTCTCACGCTTTAGGGCCCCTAAAAAGCCAGGGCAGTATAAATACCCCACATGTGACCCCATTTCGGAAAGAAGACACCCCAAGGTATTCCGTGAGGGGCATATTGAGTCCATGAAAGATTGAAATCTTTGTCCTAAGTTAGCGGAAAGTGAGACTTTGTGAGAAAAAAACAAAAAAAAAATCAATATCCGCTAACTTATGCAAAAAAAAAAAAAAATTCTAGGAACTTGCCAGGCCCCTCATTGAATACCTTGGGGTGTCTTCTTTCCAAAGTGGGGTCACATGTGGGGTATTTATACTGCCCAGGCTTTTTAGGGGCCCGAAAGTGTGAGAAGAAGTCTGGGATCCAAATGTCTAAAAATGCCCTCCTAAAAGGAATTTGGGCCCCTTTGCGCATCTAGGCTGCAAAAAAGTGTCACACATGTGGTATCGCCGTACTCAGGAGAAGTTGGGGAATGTGTTTTGGGGTGTCATTTTACATATACCCATGCTGGGTGAGAAAAATATCTTGGTCAAATGCCAACTTTGTATAAAAAAATGGGAAAAGTTGTCTTTTGCCAAGATATTTCTCTCACCCAGCATGGGTATATGTAAAATGACACCCCAAAACACATTCCCCAACTTCTCCTGAGTACGGCGATACCAGATGTGTCACACTTTTTTGCAGCCAAGGTGGGCAAAGGGGCACATATTCCAAAGTGCACCTTTCGGATTTCACCGGCCATTTTTTACACATTTTGATTGCAAGGTACTTCTCACACATTTGGGCCCCTAAATTGCCAGGGCAGTATAACTACGCCACAAGTGACCCCATTTTGGAAAGAAGACACCCCAAGGTATTCCGTGAGGGGCACGGCGAGTTCCTAGAATGTTTTATTTTTTGTCACAAGTTAGCGGAAAATGATGATTTTTCTTTTTTTTTCTTTTTTCCTTACAAAGTCTCATATTCCACTAACTTGCGACAAAAAATAAAAAAATTTAGGAACTCGCCATGCCCCTCACGGAATACCTTGGGGTGTCTTCTTTCCAAAATGGGGTCACTTGTGGCGTAGTTATACTGCCCTGGCAATTTAGGGGCCCAAATGTGTGAGAAGTACTTTGCAATCAAAATCTGTAAAAAATGACCGGTGAAAATCCGAAAGGTGCACTTTGGAATATGTGCCCCTTTGCCCACCTTGGCAGCAAAAAAGTGTGACACATCTGGTATCGCCGTACTCAGGAGAAGTTGGGGAATGTGTTTTGGGGTGTCATTTTACATATACCCATGCTGGGTGAGAAAAATATCTTGGTCAAATGCCAACTTTGTATAAAAAAATGGGAAAAGTTGTCTTTTGCCAAGATATTTCTCTCACCCAGCATGGGTATATGTAAAATGACACCCCAAAACACATTCCCCAACTTCTCCTGAGTACGGCGATACCAGATGTGTGACACTTTTTTGATGCCAAGGTGGGCAAAGGGGCACATATTCCAAAGTGCACCTTTCGGATTTCACCGGTCATTTTTTTACAGATTTTGATTGCAAAGTACTTCTCACACATTTGGGCCCCTAAATTGCCAGGGCAGTATAACTACGCCACAAGTGACCCCATTTTGGAAAGAAGACACCCCAAGGTATTCCGTGAGGGGCATGGCGAGTTCCTAGAATTTTTTATTTTTTGTCGCAAGTTAGTGGAATATGAGACTTTGTAAGGAAAAAAGAGAAAAAAAAAAAATCATCATTTTCCGCTAACTTGTGACAAAAAATAAAAAATTCTAGGAACTCGCCATGCCCCTCACGGAATACCTTGGGGTGTCTTCTTTCCAAAATGGGGTCACTTGTGGCGTAGTTATACTGCCCTGGCAATTTAGGGGCCCAAATGTGTGAGAAGTACCTTGCAATCAAAATGTGTAAAAAATGGCCTGCAAAATCTGAAAGGTGCACTTTGGAATATGTGCCCCTTTGCCCACCTTGGCAGCAAAAAAGTGTGACACATCTGGTATCGCCGTACTCAGGAGAAGTTGGGGAATGTGTTTTGGGGTGTCATTTTACATATACCCATGCTGGGTGAGAGAAATATCTTGGCAAAAGACAACTTTTCCCATTTTTTTATACAAAGTTGGCATTTGACCAAGATATTTTTCTCACCCAGCATGGGTATATGTAAAATGACACCCCAAAACACATTCCCCAACTTCTCCTGAGTACGGCGATACCAGATGTGTCACACTTTTTTGCTGCCAAGGTGGGCAAAGGGGCACATATTCCAAAGTGCACCTTTTGGATTTCACCGGTCATTTTTTACACATTTTGATTGCAAAGTTCTTCTCACACATTTGGGCCCCTAAATTGCCAGGGCAGTATAACTACGCCACAAGTGACCCCATTTTGGAAAGAAGACACCCCAAGGTATTCCGTGAGGGGCATGGCAAGTTTTTAGAATTTTTTATTTTTTGTCGCAAGTTAGTGGAATATGAGACTTTGTAAGAAAAAATAAAAAAAATAAAATCATCATCATTTTCCGCTAACTTGTGACAAAAAATAAAAAGTTCTATGAACTCACTATGCCCATCAGCGAATACCTTAGGGTGTCTACTTTCCGAAATGGGGTCATTTGTGGGGGTTTTCTACTGTTTGGGCATTGTAGAACCTCAGGAATCATGACAGGTGCTCAGAAAGTCAGAGCTGTTTCAAAAAGCGGAAATTCACATTTTTGTACCATAGTTTGTAAATGCTATAACTTTTACCCAAACCATTTTTTTTTTGCCCAAACATTTTTTTTTTATCAAAGACATGTAGAACAATAAATTTGGCGAAAAATGTATATATGGATGTCGTTTTTTTTGCAAAATTTTACAGCTGAAAGTGAAAAATGTCATTTTTTTGCAAAAAAATCGTTAAATTTCGATTAATAACAAAAAAAGTAAAAATGTCAGCGGCAATGAAATACCACCAAATGAAAGCTCCATTAGTGAGAAGAAAAGGAGGTAAAATTCATTTGGGTGGTAAGTTGCATGACCGAGCAATAAACCGCTAAAGTTGTGGAGTGCCGATTTGTAAAAAAGGGCCTGGTCACTAGGGGGGTATAAACCTGTGGTCCTTAAGTGGTTAATTACAAAAAATAAATAAACATTTTTACTACAATTTATAATTAAGCAATTCAGAACATTTTAGTGCATCAATGTGCAGTGTATTAGTAGAAGGGCATGTTTAAACCAGTTGCAATTTTGCTGGCATTTATAATTGCTAAATTCAAGGCATTTTAGTTCTTCAATACCAGTATGCAGTGTGTTCGTAGAAAGGCATATTTAATTGGGCCTGTATTTCTTATTAAAATTTTTTTAGAAATTTTATACTGTGTACAAATAAGATTTTTTTCCAGCATAACCAACAGCATATAGTGTGTTGCGCCTATTTTTTCAAAACTGTTGACATTTGTATTACAAAAATTATATTTAGCACAGACTAGTGTACTTAAAGGGGTTGTTCAGGTTCAAAGCTGAACCCGGACATACACATATTTTCACCCAGCCCCCCTGACTTGATCATCGGAGCAGTTCATGATGCTCTCCTTTGCCTTGCACTAAATCGTGCAGGGCAAAGCCATTTCTGGAGTTCCGGTCTCATACCGGGCTCTCCATAGGGCTGCCAGGTGGAGGCTTCAGCCCAGCAGTGAGGCCGGTGACTTCACCAGCACTGATGCGTGGGCTTTAGCGCTGCCCTAGCCTGCAAAATGGTTAGGGTAGCACTAAAGCCCGTCCATCATAGCCGGTGACGTCACTGAACACACTGCTGGGCAGAAGTTCCTCCCGGCAGTGTGTTATTGTAAATAAAAGAGCCCTTTGCCCTGCGTGATCCAGAGCAGGGCAAGGGAGAGCATAGAGCATGAAATGCTCCAATGCTAACATCGCTGCCTGAACCCGGACAACCCCTTTAACCTGACATATTGGTTTGTTAGAGATAGCTGAAGAGGCAAGACATAGGGCGAGCTCAGGTGTGATGCAGTTCCACATCTTAAGCAAAATGTAACTCCTTTATGATGGGTAATATGCCTTTTTATAGTAGTCCTTACCTTGGCTCTCATATGATAGCTGGGTACCTGCTCTAATGAGAGAGGCATCTATTGCAGACATTTAACTTCTTAGATGCCGTGATCAATAGCTATTAATTGCAGCATATAAGTACTTTATAGGGAGGGAGCTTCCTCTCTCAGGCATCTGCACCCCTGCAGTATTGTAATGACAATATATAGTACACTGTACTACATAAATAGTACAGTGTATTATAGAAGTGATCAAAAGACCACATGCCCAAGTCCCCTTGTGGGACTAATAGGTGGAAAAAAAGGGTTAAATAAAGTTTCATTAAATTTTTTTCCCCCAAGTTAAAAAATACACCTTTTCCGTTAGAAAATGATTTTAAATGGAAAAATAAAAAAAAATAAAGACCTCTCCAAAAATTTGATATCACCACATCTATAACATCACGCACTGTAAAATTATCATGTCATTTATCACTCATGGTGAACACCGTAACAAAAAACACAATGCCAGAATTGTTGTTATTTATGTATTTGCCACAAGAAAAAAAAGAAAAAATCTATCAAAAAGTTCTATGTACCCCAGAGTTATATATTAGTCGTTTTTGTAGTTCGCACAGTTTTGTAGTTTGACAAATAAAATAGTTATGGGTCTTGGGATGTGGCGATGAAAAACATTTATTTAAAAAAAATGGAGTTTAAAAAAAAAAAAGTCATAGTAGTGCAAAAGTATTCAAACTTTAAAAAAAAACTTCCCTGATGCACTCCTGCTGTCTTTTCTTCACTGTGAATCCTTATGACTGTGTCACAGGGTTCACATGACTAGAGACCCCTTCCGAGATCTCTGTGAATGCAGCGGTCTAAGGCTACTTTCACACTAGCGTTCGGGCGGATCCGTTCTGAACGGATCCGATCATAATAATGCAGACGGAGGCTCCGTTCAGAACGGATCCGTCTGCATTATTTTTAGCATATAACAGCTAAGTGTGAAAATAGCCTCGTACGGATCCGTCCAGACTTTCAATGTAAAGTCAATGGGGGACGGATCCGCCTGAAGATTGAGCCATATTGTGGCATCTTCAAACGGATCCGTCCCCATTGACTTACATTGTAAGTCTGGACGGATCCGCACGGATCCGCACGCCTCCGCACGGCCAGGCGGACACCCGAACGCTGCAAGCAGCGTTCAGCTGTCCGCCTGTCCGTGCGGAGGCGAGCGGAGCGGAGGCTGAACGCCGCCAGACTAATGCAGTCTGAGCGGATCCGCTCCATTCAGACTGCATCAGGGCTGGACGGCTGCGTTCGGGTCCGCTCGTGAGCCCCTTCAAACGGAGCTCACGAGCGGACCGACGAACGCTAGTGTGAAAGTAGCCTAATAACAGTGTGGTCACAGCAATCTGCATTACCATGGGGCTCTGGCAGATCGTAATCTAATATAAGTTGGATTACAGATAAGAGTTTACCACCATGACATATACAGTGGTTAAACAGGCTGTTTGTTAACACCATCAATCAAGCATTTACTCATAGATATATATGTCAATGTGGTTTTGGCATTATTTAGTATTGCTGTTTTATTGCGTTCAAGAGCTTAAACCTTTCAGGACCAAGCCATTTTTTATCTTTCTGCCCAGGCCATTTTTAGCAAATCTGACATGTGTCACTTTATGTGCTAATAACTTTTAAACTCTTTGACTTATCCAGGCCATTCTGAGACTGTTTTCTCGTCACATATTGTACTTCATGACAGTGGTAAAATTTTGTCAAAAAATTTCATTTTTATTTATAAAAAAAATACCAAATTTACCAAAGATTTATAAAAATTAGCAGATTAAATTTTCTCTACTTTAATAATAAATAGTAATATATCCAAAAATAGTTATTACTTTACATTCCCCATATGTCTACTTCATGTTTGGATCATTTTGTGAATGCCGTTTTATTTTTTGGGGACGTTAGAAGCCTTAGAAGTTTAGAAGCAAATCTTTTATCAGAAAATCGATTCTCGTTTCGGCTCGGCGCCCGCGCACTGACTACCGTCCGGCCTAATCTCCAATTCATTTTATGATATGCCACAGATGCTATCAATAACTATAGCTGGTAACAGCCTTGTACAATTATTTTAATGTTGTTATGTGACGATAAAGGGTGGAGGTGTTTTGATTGATTCCTTATCCCTGGAAGAAGCCATATGGTACTGATTTGCATTGTTTTCCTATCCTGCCCATGTATAAGTTCTGTCAGTAACCCATATGTGGCCATTGTGCCCTGGGCATTAGTAATGCTTTCATTTGGGCATATTGTGATAGTGGTTTTACTGCTGGATTATATTCTGTGGAGGACGGACTCTGCAGTTCCCTCTTTGCCCTCTCTTGTGGTTTCACCTGCTGCTATTTAACTTACATGTTTTTATAAATACTGCATGAATTAAATAAAGTATATATATATTTTTCAATCTTTGTGGAAGAAATTTTTCTTTGGTGGGTTTGTTGCATGGATTTTATTTATTCCTGCTGTGACACAGTGAGGGGTGTTGTCTGGGAAGGCAGGTATTTTCCACCCAACATGGGCGGCTGGGCTGGTTTCCAGCCAGGTGAAGTCAAATAGCGGACCGGAGTTTAAGTGCCGGTCTGGGTTTTGGCAGAACCTGGCTGTCCTTAAATAGGCAGCTAGGCTCAGCAGCGTAGTCTCTGTGTTGGGATCTGAGATTTTGTGCCGGATTGGACGGCTGAGATCCATGCGCAGGGAGAATAAGCCCCCTAAAGCCTGCTGTGGACTACTGGTGGCAGAACTGCCAACAAGGTGACTTGTGCAATATGAACTTTCCATTGTGTGTGAATTACCACCAAAGACTACAAAGTGACATGTTGTTCTGTGCAAATTGAACTTTTAATTTTCGTGTTAATTAACACAAAAAGACTGAAAAGTGACGTGTTTTTTTGTGCAACTGCCGCAAGTGTTAATAGACACAAACAGAAGTTTGAGTTAAGAACTTGTATTTTGCCTCTGTACTGCATCCGCTTACCCTATCTACCAGAGCGAAACCCCCAATTGGTGGAGGATGCGTGCAAGTGCAGTGAGACTGGCGTGAAGGCCGAAATATTTAAGGTTTTTTTCCGGTCACGGTTGTATGTCTTAAATCAAACCAGCAAGATTACAACCCATGTCCATCGACAAAATGGAAGCTGTCGTGAAAGCCCTCGTGGAGGCTAACCTGAAGCAGTGGGAGGCTAATAAGCAGCAGCAAGAAACAAACCAGTTGCTGTTACAACATGTGATGGCTGTACAGGTGGCAAGAGCATCCCAGAGCATCCACGATGCCTAGAAAGCGGTCCATGCGGCGATCCCCAAGATGACCCCCTAGGATGACGTTGAAACATAACGTCGAAAAGGTGGCCGTGAGTGAAAAGCTACCTCGAGATCAATGGACTGAGGTCATCACTCCGTTCCTGGCATCCGGACACCAGCAGGTGTATTTTGACTTACCAGACGATCAAGTGGCTGATTACCCGACAGTAAAGGGTGAGATTCTGGCAAGACTGGGGGTGAATGTGTTGGTCCGGACCCAGCGGGTGCATCAGTGGGAGTTTAACCCGGCTGAACCCGTGAGACCTCAGTATTATGATCTATTACACCTGTTGCAAAAATGCCTGCAGCCTGACGTGATGAGTTCACTGCTATGCTAGACCGTCTGTTGGCTGATGTATTCTGGAGGGCTTTGCCATACCCTCTCCAGCACTGGAACAGCCAGGTGTCTCCTGGTAATGCTCTTGAGATGGTGGACCTGGTGAAATGATATGAGGCTACCAGAAATCTACAGGGGGATTCTTTTGGAAGGGGGGCGGTCAAACCCCGGAAATCTCCACCCCAGACCCAGCAACTTGTGCCAACAAAACCCACCTGGGATGTACCCCCAACGGGCCCGGCTCCGATAGTCTGCTGGCGGTTCCAGGAGCCTGGCCACATAAGGGCTGACTGTCCTAGTCAGGGTGAGCCCATGGACACTAACTATGGCTACCACCACTATATATTATATATGCCAGGAAGCTGTACGCCTCCGGTACCCCAGAGACTATAGACAACAACCACTTGTGCCAGGTGGAAGTAGGAAACACTCTGGTGGTGGCGTTGCTGGAATCAGGAAGTCTGGTGTCTCTAGTAAGGGCTACACTGGTACAGCCTGCTGAGTATACTGTCCGGAAAGTCGGGGTAATGTGCATTGATGGGGACTTAAAAGACAAACCAACCGCTATGGTGTCTCTATCCATTGTTGCCGGCAGGTGGACCCACAAGGTGGCTGTCGCCACCAGATACCCATGAGACAGGGGTAACCCTAGCAGAGTGGCCAGGGGGGAGACCAGAACCCTGGGAACCTGAGACCAAAGGGACTGCGGTAGGGGTGACCGCCACTTTGGTAGAAGAGGGGGAGACAACCCCTCTAAGTGTGATGGTGGGAGACATGGAAGACTTGCTGCCGGGTCCTTAATTGGCAGACCTCAATGTCTCCTGGGACAAATTTGGTACCGCCCAACGTTGGGACTCAACCCTATCCTGAGCTTGGGAAAATGTATTAATAGTAGATGGTGAACCACAACAAGCAGGAGCAGAGTCATTGTTTCCCCGTTTTGTGGCTCATCAGGATATGTTGTATTGAACAGTTGGTAGTCCCCACGGCTTATCACAAACTCGTGTTAGATCTAGCCCACCAACACGTTCTCGGGAGTCACCTGGGGCTGCAGCAAACTCAGGATCGTATTCTACAGTGGTTTTACTGACCAAGCATATTCAGAGAGGTGGAAGAATTTTGTAAGTATTGCCCAACCTGCCAGCTAATTAGCCCCCAGCCACATTTCCGTAGTACCCTAGTACTTCTCCCGAATATCTAGGTACCATTTGACCGAATAGCTATGGAACTCCTAGGCCCAGTACTGAAGTACGCCAGAAGGCATCAACATATCTTAGTCATTCTAGACTATGCAACTCGGTACCCAGAGCTGGTGACACTGAAACATACATCGGCCAAACTCATAGATAATGAGTTAATGGAGATGTTTTCCCGAGTAGGACTACCTAAAGAGGTCCTGACCGACCAGGGGTCCCCTTTTATGTCCAAGGTGATGAGGGAACTCTGTTTTGCTGCACATAAAACAACTACGGACGTCCGTTTACCATCCACAAGCCGACGGTCTGGTAGAAAGGTTAACCAAACATTAAAAAATATGTTGAAAAGGGTAGTGCATAAAGATGGGAATTACTGGGACCTCCTTGTTCCTTAGACGTCATTGAGGAGTCAAAAAGTGAGTGGGACAGTCCTATAGTATTGATACCCAAGCCAGATGGGACGTTACGATTCTGTAAACTAAATGAGATTTCCAAATTTGATGCGTATCCCATGCTATGGGTGGATAAGCTTATTGAAAGGTTAGGCCAAACCCGGTATTTTTCTGTTTTGAACCTCCCTAAAGGGTACTGGTAGGTACCCTTAACGTAGGCTGCCAAAGAAAAAAAACTGCCTTCATCACACCAGAGGGGCAGTATCAGTATAAGGTGTTACCCTTTGGTTTGCATGGCATCCCAACCACCTTTTAATGGCTCATGGACATTGTGCTGCATCAACACCGTTAGTACGCTTCGGCTTACCTAGACGATATTGTCATCCATAGTACCGACTGGGAAAGTCGCCTACCCAAGGTGCAGGCTATAGTGGACACCCTTTGGAAGGCTGGACTAACCGCTTACCTGAAAAAATGTGCGATAGGGTTATAGGAGACTAAGGTGGGATATGTCATTGGACGTGGAGTCATCAAACCCCAAATTAACAAAATAGAGGCGATAAGAAATTGGCCCCGACCTGTCACCACTAGATAAGTAAAGTCATTCCTGGGAATGGTGGGCTATTACATGAGATTTGTTCCCCACTTTGCTACAGTGGCCGCGCCATTGACAGGGACACAAGTCAGTGATGGCTCGCTGGATGATCCGGTGGAAGAGGGTCTCTCCGCTTTGAAGTCGGCCCTGTGTGGGTCCCCGGTTTTGGCGATGCCCAACTTTAAAAGGGAGTTTATAGTACAGACCTATGCCTCCAAAGTAGGCCTTGGTGCTGTACTGTCTCAGGAAGTCAACGGGGAAGAGCATCCTATTGTCTTCCTCAGCCGTAAGTTCACCCCAGCTGAGACCAGGTTTAGTATAGTGGAGAGTGCCTGGCCATGAAGTCTCTCTGCTATTATTTATTGGGGAGAAAGCTCTGCATGGTGACTGACCACTCCCCTCTCAAGTGGATGAGCCAGGCTAAAGACAGAAATGCTCGACTCACCCGATGGTTTCTGTCCTTACAAAACTTTACGTTTTTGGTGGAACACAGGGCAGGCCGGTTACAGGAAAGCGCGGATGCCCTATGCCAGGTCCACTGTCTGGCGTGTGTTCACCCCCTCAGGTTTGAACAAAGTGGGGGGTATGTGACACAGTGAGGGTTTTTGTCTGGGAAGGCAGGTATTTCTCTCCCAACATGGACGGCTGGACTGGTTTCCAGCCAGGTGAGGTCAAATACTGGACCGGAGTTTAAGTGCCGGCCAGGGTTTTGGCAGCACCTGGCTGTCCTTAAATCGGAAGCTGGGCTCAGCAGCTGAGTCTCTGTGCTGGGATCTGAGGTTTTGTGCTGGACTGGAGGGCTGAGACCCATGTGTCCCCTAAAGCCTGCTGTGGACTACTGGAGGCAGAACTGCCAACAAGGTGAGTTGTGCAATATGAACTTTCCATTGTGTGTGAATTAACACCAAAGACTGCAAAGTGACATGTTGTTCTGTGTCCTATCTACCAGAACGAAACCCCACACTGCCTATATACTCACTGACGCCCTGGTTTATAGTTTGGTGGGCATTGTAATTGGTGTCTGCCAGAGACATGGCAGATACATCCTCTCACATCACTGGCTGAGCTCACATTGGCATCTGTGCTTCATAGCTAACACACAGCCTAATAGACCAGCCAATATCCTGCCTCCTGATTGGCTGCCAGGCTGCCTGAAAAGCATTGTGGGCAAGCTTTGTGCGATTTGTCTGAAGTGAATTGCCAAAACTTTTGATTCGTTTGGAAGGATTGTGAAACTCGTGACTAATCTGATTACTTTAAAATCAATTCTACTTCTTACAAATAAATAGAGAAGTATTGTTCAAGTTGCAAGCAATGGAATAAAAATTTTTGCAAAGGGGGCACCAGGTGTTTTTATTTTTTTATTTAACTAGACTGTACCTCCCTTCTTAGGCGACTTTCACACTTGTGCTTTCCTTTTCTGCTATTGAGATCTGTCGTAGGATCTCAATAGCAGGGGAAAACGCTTCCATTTTGTCCCCATTCATTGCCAATGGGGACAAAATTGAACAAAACAGAATGCACCAGAATGCATTCTGTTCCGTTTGGTTGTGTCCTCATTGTGGACAGAATAACACTGCAAGCAGCGGGTTTTTTTTGTCTGTGATGTGGTGCGGAGCAAGACGGACACACAATGTAAGTCATTGGGGACGGATCCGTTCTCTCTGACACAATAGAAAACGGATCCGTCCCCCCATTGACTTTTAATTGTGTTCATGACGGATCTACCTTGGCTATCTTAAAGATAATACAACCGGATCCATTCATAACGGATGCAGAACGGAAGCGTTTTTGCTGATACATGATGGATCCAGCAAAAATGCTAGTGTGAAAGTAGCCTTAAACAAACACCTTGTCTGTTGTACAGTCATAACTTTTTCCCATTTGGTTATATAATTCATTTTTGCATATTTTAAAGGTTTTCTAAGATTTATGAATAAATCAATGTTCAACTTTGATATAGAGAAGAGAGAGCGGGGATGGAAACTAAACCACCAGAAAGCTGTCTAATGGATTTCAATGTGAATGGCATTCTACAGCTGCTATGTACTGAGTTATATAATAGAATTTTTTTTTTTTTTACGACATAAAATGCATTTCAGCCACAAATACATGTATTACAGTAAAAAAAATATACCTGCAAATGTGTCTATAGCCTTTAAGATACTACTTTGTGTTCCATATGCACTGCAGCTACAATTTCAGTCCAGCATTCATACATTCATACATACACTGCCTGTCCCAAAAAAAAGTCGCTACCAAAAAAAAAAGTCAAACACTCTAATATTTCATTGGACTGTCTTTAGCTTTGATTACGGAATGCATTCGCTGTGGCATTGTTTCGATAAGCTTCTGCAATGTCACAAGATTTATTTCCATCCAGAGTTGCATAAATTTTTCACCAACATCTTGCATTGATGATGGTAGAGTCTGACTGCTGCGCAAAGCCTTTCGCCAGCACATCCCAAAGATTCTCAATGGGGTTAAGGGCTGAACTCTGTGGTGGACAATCCATGGGTGAAAATGATGTCTCATGCTCCCTGAACCATTCTTTCACAATTTGAGGCCGATGAATCCTGGCATTGTCATCTTGGAATATGCCCGTACCATCAGGGAAGAAAAAAATCAATTGATGGAATAACCTGGTCATTCAGTATGTTCAGGTAGTCAGCTGACCTCATTCTTGGAGCACATGCTGTTGCTGAACCTAGACCTGACCAACTGCAGCAACCCCAGATCATAGCACTGCCCCCACAGGCTTGTACAGTAGGCACTAGGCATGATGGGTGCATCACTTCATCTGCCTCTCTTCTTACCCTAAAAATCTGGACTCATCAGACCACATGACCTTCTTCCATTGCTCCAGAGTCCAATCTTTATGCTCCCTAGCATATTAAAGTCTTTTTTTCTGGTTTGCCTCACCGATTAGTGGTTTTCTTACGGCTACACAGCTGTTCAGTCCCAATCTCTTGAGTTCCCTTCACATTGTGCGCTTGGAAATGCTCTTCCTTTCACTATTAAACATAGCCCTGAGGTCTACTGTTGATTTTCTTTGATTTGATTCCACCAAAGGTTTAAGTGATTGCCGATCACATTTATTCAGGATTTTTTTCCCACCACAATTCTTCCTCGAAAAATATGGGTCCTCACTATCCTTCCAGTTTTTAATAATGCGTTGGACAGTTCTTAACCCAATTTTAGTAGTTTCTGCAATCTCCTTAGATGTTTTCTCTGCTTGATGCATGCCAATGATTTGACCCTTCATAAACAGACTAACATATTTTCCATGACCACGAGATGTGTCTTTCGACATGGTTGTTTAAGAAATGAGAAGCAACTCATTGCACCAGTTGGGGTTAAATAACTTATTGCCAGCTGAAAGATAATCGCCCATGCAGTAATTATCCAATAGGAGGCTCCTAACTATTTGCTTAGTTAAATCCAGATGGCAAAATGTTTTGGGACAGGCAGTGTAGAAGTGTGTGATGTGCAATGTCTGATCTATCTAGGGGTCTAAGCTACTGTAGTTGTCAAAATGTCAACCTTTAGGATGGACCAGTGAGGTGGAATAAATATATGTCAGCTATCAAATAGACGATCATACTAATCAATGCTTAATTGTGATAGTTGGTGCATATTGTAGCTTCCCAGCAGTTCTGGGCTAGATATTCAATGTAATGGAGTGAAATGAAATAGGAGAAGCAAAATTTTTATACAAATTTCCAATTTTCACTACTTTACTACCAGCAAAAACATTGATTTAACACATCCAGATAAGCTTGAGTACAATTATAAAATGAGGATAGCCACAATAGTGAGAAAGATCTCTCAGGCCATGGCTCACTGGATTCAGTGCAGTGAAGGAGGGGCACACTATATTCTCTTTGGGCACTCCCTGTGGCTAGAGCTCCTGCCTGGTTTTAATTTGGGGTGCCCTTGATGTTAAATGTCTGTGTGGGTGAAAGGCAGGGCTTCAAATGATATAGTGTATAAAGTAGGAGTTGTAGTACATTCAGCAATTATCTGTACAAAATGCAAATTCCTCTCAAACATGGGCTAAACAAGTTGCTGCCACAATGGCCCTTGGCTTACTCTCTTGCTAAAGTCTCTGGAACTGTGATCTCTGGCTAACAACTGCAATCTGGCAACCATGGCTGTAGTGTCCACTAATCTGAAATAGACTATGTGTTAACAATCTACCCATCTCCAGTAGCAGGATCTAAAAAACTTCACACAGGATTCCTTGCTGATTTAGATGCTTTGGACATGTAAATCCTCCTTTAGATCTTCTTCCCCTGGATCTTGTGGAGGTACTGAAGGCTCCTGGGTTTGAAGCTGGAGCCTGGAGGAGAGGAGCACATGGAGACTGCTCCCTACCTCCTCCCTCTCTATAGCCAGACTGACTAGAAAACCCCAGGCTTCAGAGAGAGCTGGGCCAGGATAGTAAACATCTCATACTTAGACTTACTAGGTGTAAAGTCAAATACATTAGCATTACAAACAGTGCAAACCAAACTGATACCCCCTTGCAGTTGGGTACTGCAGAGAGGGATAACTAGCTCAGGCCTTTCCTCAGCACAGAAACCTCTGTTACCACAGGGGAGACTGGAGAAGACAGCTCAAATCCATGTCTTTATTGTTTTTCACTTGAGTTCCTCCAGTAAAGAAGCCAGTTTACTGCAAACTCTATGTAAGGGATCGCTTTATCAAGCAGAGCGGCAATGACAGACTTCTCATCAAACATGGGGTTTCAAAGTCCAAACTGTGCTTTATTTGGTCAATTCTAGGGATGAGCGAATCGAAGTTGACGAAGTGGAATTCGATCCGAATTTCAGGGAAAATTTGATTTGCACCGAATCCAAATTTCCTCATGCTTTGTGGCAACGAATCACATTTTTTTCCTAAAATGGCTGCTGCATGTCTTAGGACATGGAGCAAGGAACTCTGGGAATGAGGGATCACCCATAATGCCTTGCATGCAGCCAATCAGCAGCCAGCTCTGTGATGTCACAGTCCTATATATAGCCTCAGCCATCTTGAAATCAGCCATTTTCCAGTGTACTGCAAAATGGCATGTGCTAGTGACAGTGGTAGAAAAGACTTTAAAACTTGTATTTTGCTGTATAGCAGTTCGAGGAAACATTCCACGGTATTGAAGCAGAACAGGGTTCAATAGGGTAGTTCTAAAGCCCTTTTTTGCGTATATTAGTGGTACAAAAAAAAAGTATTTTCCGTTGTGTGGTGAAGTGATAAAATTACAGCCCTTTTTGGCGTGTATTAGTGGCAAAAATATATATATATTTGCCTTTCAGAAGTGCAGTTATATGTTCTAAAGCCTTTTGTGGCTTGTATACGTGGAAAAAAAATAAGGGCCTGTTTGCCGTTCAGTGGTGCAGTTGCTGTATATGTTCTGAAGTCCTTTTTGGCGTGTATTAGTGGCAAAAGATATATACTATTTACTTTTCAGCAGTGCAGTTATATGTTCTAAAGCCCTTTTTGGCGTGTATTAGTGGTAAAAAAAATATATTATTTGATGTTCAGCAGTGTAGTTACAGTATATGTTCTAAAGCAGGGGTCAGCAACCTACGGCAATCCAGCAGTTGTGAAACTATATGTTCTAAAGCCCCTTGTGACGTGTATAAGTGGAGAAAAATATAGGGCCTATTTGCCATTCAGCAGTACAGTGATATGTTCTAAAGCCCTAGTTGGCATGTATTAGTGGCAAATATATATATTATTTGCTATTCAGCGGTGCAGTTATAAATTCTAAAGCCCTTTTTTGCGTGTATTAGTGGCACAAAAAAGTATTTTCTGTTGTGTGGTGAAGTGAGAAAATTACAGCCCTTTTTGGTGTGTATTAGTGGCAAAAAAATATATATTTGCCGCTCATAGGTGCAGTTATATGTTCTAAAGCCTTTTATGGTGTGTATACCTGGATAAAAATAAGGGCTTATTTGTGGTTCAGCGGTGCAGTTACATGTTCTAAAGTCCTTTTTGGCGTGTATTAGTGGCAAAAAATATATATATTATTTGACGTTCAGCATTGTAGTTATATGTTCTATAGCCTTTTGTAGAGTGTATAAGTGGAAAAAAAATAAGGATTTGCTTTTCAGCAGTACAGTTATATGTTCTAAAGCCCTTTTTTGCGTGTATTAGTCACACACAAAAAATTATTTGTCGTTGTGTGGTGAAGTGAGAAAATTACAGACCCTTTTTGTTTTGTATTAGTAGCAAAAAATACATATATTTGACGTTCAGCGGTGCAGTTATATGTTCTAAAGCCCTTTTTGGTGTGTATTAGTGGCAAAATATATATATATATATATATATATATATATATATATATATATATATACTTGCCGTTCAGCAGTGCAGTTAGTTATATGTTCTAAAGGCTATTGTGGCATGTATAAGGGGAAAAAATAAGGGCCTATTTGCTGTTCAGCATTGCAGTTACAAACCGGATTCCAAAAAAGTTGGGACACTAAACAAATTGTGAATAAAAACTGAATGCAATGATGTGGAGATGGCAAATGTAAATATTTTATTTGTAATGGAACGTAGATGACAGATCAAACGTTTAATCCGAGTAAATGTATAATTTTAAAGGAAAAATACGTTGATTCAAATTTTCACGGTGTCAACTAATCCCAAAAAAGTTGGGACAAGTAGCCATAAGAGGCTGGAAAAAGTAAATTTGAGCATAACGAAGAACTGGAAGACCAATTAACACTAATTAGGTCAATTGGCAACATGATTGGGTATAAAAAGAGCTTCTCAGAGTGGCAGTGTCTCTCAGAAGCCAAGATGGGTAGAGGATCACCAATTCCCACAATGTTGCGCAGAAAGATAGTGGAGCAATATCAGAAAGGTGTTACCCAGCGAAAAATTGCAGACTTTGCATCTATCATCATCAACTGTGCATAACATCATCCGAAGATTCAGAGAATCTGGAACAATCTCTGTGCGTAAGGGTCAAGGCCGTAAAACCATACTGGATGCCCGATACTGATCTCTGGGCCCTTAAACGACACTGCACCACAAACAGGAATGCTACTGTAAAGAAAATCACAGAATGGGCTCAGGAATACTTCCAGAAACCATTGTCAGTGAACACAATCCACCATGCCACCCGCCATTGCCAGCTGAAACTCTACAGTGCAAAGAAGAAGCCATTTCTAAGCAAGAGCCAGCCAGGCTTTTTCACTGGGCCAGGGATCATTTAAAATGGAGTGTGGCAAAATGGAAGACTGTTCTGTGGTCAGACGAGTCACGATTCGAAGTTCTTTTTGGAACTCTGGGACGCCATGTCATCCGGACCAAAGAGGACAAGGACAACCCAAGTGGTTATCAGCGCTCAGTTCAGAAGCCTGCATCTCTGATGGTATGGGGTTACGTGCGTGTGGCATGGGCAGCTTGCATGTCTGGAAAGGCCACATAAATGCAGAAAAATATATTCAGGTTCTAGAACAACATATGCTCCCATCCAGACGTCATCTCTTTCAGGGAAGACCCTGCATTTTTCAACAAGATAATGCCAGACCACATTCTGCATCAATCACAACATCATGGCTGCGTAGGAGAAGGATCCGGGTACTGAAATGGCCAGTCTGCAGTCCAGATCTTTCACCTATAGAGAACATTTGGCGCATCATAAAGAGGAAGGTGCAACAAAGAAGGCCCAAGACAATTGAACAGTTAGAGGCCTGTATTAGACAAGAAAGGTCTGTTGAGTGTTGTAAGAAGAAGGGGAGATGCCACACAGTGGTGAAAATGGCCTTGTCCCAACTTTTTGGGGATTTGTTGACACCATGAAATTCTGATTCAACATATTTTTTCCTTAAAATGGTACATTTTCTCAGTTTAATCTTTTGTTCCGTGATTTATGTTCTATTCTGAATAAAATATTAGAAGTTGGCACCTCCACATCATTGCATTCAGTTTTTGTTCACGATTTGTATAGTGTCCCAACTTTTTTGGAATACGGTTTGTATGTTTTAAAGCCCTTTTTGGCGTATATTAGTGTGAAAAAAGGGCTTATTAGCAGTTGTGTGGTGAAAATTACTGTCTTTTTTGGGGTGTTTTAATTTTCTTTTTATTTGTTTATTTGATCTAACAGTATGTTAGACAGAGAAGTGCCAGGCCCTGCACAGGGGAGTGGCAGAGGCCTAAATGTTTCTGGCGCAGGTACAGGTCGCAGCAGAGTAAGGGGGCGTGGCAGCAGGAAACGCAGCGAGAGGCCTGAGCTCCCAGTGTCATCAAACGGCCGTGTCTTGACCAGCAACCCACTGGTTTTTGAATGGTTGACTCAGTCATCCACTTTGTTCCAAGTGACATCAGACACCCTTAGCCAACAGTTGGTGGGTTCATCAGACACAACCCTTAGTTGGCATGGTCCTTTTCTGTTCCCTCAGCCAGAGAAGTATTATATGCTGTGGGCTCAGCTCCACTATACAGCGAGGATGAGCTACTAGAGGACAGTCAGCAGCTACTGGCCAGCCAAGATGTGGGGTAGACATGCGCTGTTTCCTCTAGTAGGTGGGCAAATAGTGATGAGGAGAGTGGAGTGGGAGCTGGTGTTGCGAGCAGTCAGGCTCCTTACCCAGAGACCTTTGAGGAGGACATCAGTGACATGCAGACACTACTCGATGATGATGATGTAGCTGATCGCCCTTGGGAGCCGGGTGCATTAGGGGCTTCATCATCATCGGGAGAAGAGGGTGGCAGCTTGCCCGTGAGGCAACAGCTGAGCCAGCAAGTCGCTAGCGTGGCTGGGAGTCAGCAGGGTAGCAGCAGTGGGAGGTTGGGAGCCAAATGTGCTTTTCAGGAGCCTACCTTGCCGGAAAGTAGTGGTGCAGGAGTTCAGGAAATCAGTGGCGGTAGCAGTCAGTGTGGATTGTTGGGGGTAAAATCACCTACTCGGCGATGTGGCAGTTTTTTGTTAAGCCGCCGGAGGAGTTGAACATGGCCATTTGTAAAATCTGTGAGCAGAAGGTAAAGCAAGGGCAGGGTGCCCCATGGCCCTGCGGCAACATATACAGTGTCACCATAAAGTGGCCTGGGAGAATGATGGCTCTGATGTGGTGGTCCAGCCTGCCACAGCAACCACTGCATCACCCAGTGGCACGCACCCTATTTCAGGCATTCAAGGCTCCACCACCTTAGCCGAAGGGAGCAGTCTGTCCTTCCCATCATCTGTTGGTCCTGATGCTCCTGCTCCTCCTTCTACTCCTCGTCAGTCATTCTGTCACCAATCGATCACTGAAGCGATTGCCAAGAGACAACAGTATGCGAGCACTCATCCAACGGTGCAGAACCTGAATGTGCTCCTGGCCAATTTGCTGGTGCTGCAGTCCTTCTTTGCCAAAAAGGCGGTACCAGCCCTGCACACATATGTAGAACAGAAGGTGGGCCAGTCCTTGAGCCTGTCAGTGTCTGCCAAAGTGCACGGCAGCTCTGACGTGTGGAGCTGTAACTATGGTCAGGGACAATACATGTCCTATACAGCCCACTGGGTGAATATGGTTCCTGCACAGCCACTTGGCCAAGTGACGCCGCTTCTGCCTCCATGTTCTCATGCCGCTGGTCCTGCGACAATTTCCGCCTCTGCCTCCTCATCCTCCACAGTGTCCTCAGCCTCCACTGCAGGGACAATTCACAGATCCCCTCCAGCATACCACATGTGCATGGCACGGCGTTGTCATGCTGTTCTGCACCTCATTTGCCTGGGTGAACAGAGTCAAACAGGGGAGGAACTGTTCCTTGTCCTTCATCAAGAAATCGAATCCTGGCTTTCTTTGCGACAACTCAAAATCGGAACCATGGTGACCGACAACGGGAAGAACATGGTGTCGGCGCTGCGTCAATCTAGTTGTCAAGAGGTTCCTGAAGTTTTCCACCCATCTGCAAGACATCCTAAAAATGGCCAGGAAACTTTGCATGTATTTCAGCCACTTATACACCGCAAAGCACACCCTCCTTGAGCTGCAGCGGCAGAACGGGATCCCCCAACATAGGCTGATTTGCAACGTTTCCACCCGTTGGAATTTCACCCTCCATATGTTTGACCGACTATACGAGCAGAGAAAGACCATAAACGATTTCTTGATGATCCAAGTGGACAGAAGTACTCCCCTGTGTAACTTTGATGTCAGCCAGTGGCAGCTCATGCGGGAAACCTGCCATTTTCTCAGGCCCTTTTAGGAGGCCACGTTATTTGACATTCGCCATGACTACGTGATGAACAATGTCATTACACTGCTTTATGTCCTGGAAAGATTCTGTTAAATCTGGCTGGCCAGGGGACTGGAGATATGGCACAAAGATCTCACGGCCACATGAGCCCTGTGGGGGCTGAACTTGAGGAGGAGGAGGAGGACATTGGAGCACAAGCAATGTGTAGCAAAATGGGTGGTTTTTCTGCACAGGTGACAGGAGAGGAGGAGCAGGAGCAGCCAGAGGAGCTACAGGGTCATGTGGAAGATGAGGCAGAGGACCCAGATACACCATGACAGTATGCAGTGGATATGGAGGCAGGGAGTTCCTCCGAGTCACTTGCACAAATGGCCCGATGCATGCTCACTGGCTTGCGTAGTGACAGACGAATTGTCACCATTCGGCAGAGAGATGACTTCTGGCTCTACACCTTGTTGGACCCTTGCTAGCAGTCCAAAATGGGGGCCTTTTTTTTACACCGGCTGAGAGGGATGACAAACTGAACTACTATAGAGACATCCTATGTAGTCAGTTGGCCGCTGCCTATCTGCGCCATCGTCCATCCTCTCCCAGGTCTGACCAGGGGGCCCTCTGCGCTTATGTTCCTCTGCCATGGTTGCTGTGGCAGGGTGGACGAGAAGGTAGGAGTAGTTCCAGCTCCATCAGCAGCAACTTGAGTCTAGAGTCACTGATGAGCAGCTTTCTTCACCCACCTAGTGAAGAAACTACTCTCCAGCAGCATCAGCAGCAGCTAGACCTGGAGCAGGACCTGAACCAACAGGTGGTGGCATACTTGGACAGCACCCTGCCACCCTACATTGAAGATCGACTGAACTACTAGGCAGCCAAACTGGATTTTTGGCCGCAACTGGCAGAGTTTGCCCTGGAAAAGCTGTCCTGCTCGGCCAGTAGTGTGGCATCAGAGCGTCTGTTTAGTGCGGCGGGGGCCATATTTACTCCAAGAAGAACACGCCTGTCCACCCAAAATGTGTAGAGACTGGCCTTTGTCAAGATGAATTAGGTGTGGATCAGCCAGGATTTCCACCCACCAATGCATGATACATCAGACTAGATCATCCATGGTGCCACAGAATTTAATTTTTTTTTATTCGGCGAACCGGCCGAATAGAATTTAAAAAAAATTTGCTCATCTCTAGTCACTTCAGTAATACAGGTTATCATCCTAGTTATAGCATCACTAGGTGAGGTGAGGTTCCAGCACCAGCACAACAAAACATAAAACAAAATAAACACCTGCCCGTCTGGCCTCTACCTAATACATAGACGATTCTACTTTCACCTATAGAGTCCTGTTCACACCAAGGACGTTCAGGCTTCACACAGCCTCAAGGTCAGCCAGTTACCAAGCTCTAACCACACAGGTCAGCTCTCCAGGCAAAACTCCCAACAAACTGACTGTCTGGGATCTCTTTTATTCCCTACTAGCGATCCAGACACCTTACACTTGGGATCCCTCAGGCTAGGGAGAATATCTGTAGTGGAGGGGTGTGGACTGGGAAATACCTCTTCCAAACATATCTCCCAATCCAAATAAAATCCAGCCCATGAAATTTAACAAAACAGCTCCAGCAAACTATCTCTGCTAAAGCAAGTAAAGTTTCCTGGATTTCAAATATCCCATCCAGCTTAGGAATCTGGGTGAGGTATACACCCGTTCCAACACTTTACCGTACACATTAACACACCTGATTCTCTGGACTTATTTCTCATTGGGATGCAGCATGCCTTAACACCTCCAGTGAGCAGCTACATGTGGCGACACCTCAACAGTGTGGGGTGGACCCAGCATAGCATTGGGGGACACCTGAAAACCAGTCAGTGCACATCCCATCTCCTGCACAATAAATACTGGACATACTCGCACTATAACAACAGATATTGATTACTATGGAGGGATGCATCGGTTCTATTTTCCCAGTAGACCTGATGTCCATTTTTGTACTTATGAGTCCCCGATTTACCGATTGACAATCTGGTGGAAAATGCATCAGACTTGATGTACATGGATCAGATGAACCTGATAATGTCTATATTGCTTTGAATCTATGCTGTTCTGTAGACTTGTGGACCCAATTTATCTGTTGATGTCTAGATGGCTGGGAACCGTACTGCTGTCTTGAGATCTGAGGACGTTATGCTGGACTATGTATATATTTTTGTGTATTGTGCAGTGAAGGAAGTGTATAGGTACAGCACTACCTCCTTTCAACTCAATAGGAGTGATCCTGCAGTAATCAGCTCTTTCCACTGCACAGTGAACAAAGCTGTGTAGTTTTAGCACAGACGCTCACTGAAATATTTGATTGGTGGGGGTGAAGGGTCCTACCCATGCCAATGATAATGTTTATCACCTATCCTGAGGACAGGCCATCAATAGTAAAGGAGTAGACAACCCGCATTAAAGAGGTCTTCAAAATTGGAATATAGAAGGGCACTCACTAAATGGGAAAATACAAAACATTTTTTATAAAATTTTCACTTAAAAACAATAAGGATGGTAAAATAAATAAAATAAAATAAATATGGCACAGCAATGAAAACAGTTATAGTGGCACAGCAATAAAAACAATTATATTTGCAAGCTTGAATATGCTGCCTGATAATAGCCAACCTGCTGACTAAGATGAGACTAAATTATAAGTCCACACTTGTATGATGTCAGATGGTAAGTATACTTCACAAATTGCACAGACCTGCTGTGTCCCATAAACTCCAGATGGTGATAGGCGGACAGCAAAGATGGTTATTGGCAGGATTGTGTTAGTATGGTGAATTAGGGATATACTTCCCCTCAACGCAGATACACTGTGTTAGTCGTACTGGTGTTGTACATTACTGCTCTAGGCTTCTCTGGCTGTGTCCTGTGAAGGCTCCTTCTATCAGCCCACCCTAGACAGCAGAGTCAGAACCTCATCATCTGGCTTATATAATGCAGTAAAGTTCAAAGCTGGTAATTTTTGTATGTGTGTGACCAGAAAACCCCATTTAACGATATACTAAAAGGTACAAAGATATGAAATTGAATCATTGTATTAGTACGGAAAACTATAAAAAATGTTAAAAGTTATTTCACATACACAACTTTTCAAAATTAATAGTAAAAATAATATTACATAAAACGTAGCCTGACTTCCTAAAAAAAGTAATAACGCAAGAAGAGACTAATAAAATGAAATAAGTGGCAAAAATGTAAGATATTTCCAACATTTACTAGTTAATGGCACTTGCCTCTTCTGGTGTTGTATAATTTTATCAGCATGATAAAAAAAAGATCTGAGGAATAACTCAAAGATGCTTCTGGCCTCAAATTATAGCAGCCAATATCTGAAATATACGTGCTGTCCGTAAAGCTCTAGCACCAGAAAGGCAAGTAGAAAATGTTCATGCAATCAGCGAACAAAATTAGGAGAACAATTTCAAACACTGGTATTGTCATGGTCCATATCACATCACATCAATGTGCCATATGTTTTTTTCTTAGTACTTGCAGTGAATACAGATGTAGCAATCCTTAACTAGTCAGATGGCTTGCTACTCTAATAAGGTATCCGTGTCAAATTAGCATTGGCACTGCAATTAGTAAGACAAGGCTTCTTTAATAGACTAGTGCACCGATTGACAATTTAAGGATTTCTACATCTGTAGTTCTTTGTTAATTCACAGCACATTGGAGGATTATCAGAATGGTGGGATCAATGGAGGTGAGTAATGCTTCTTTGTTATTTTTAATATGTTCTGGTCTGTTTTTTCCCTTTTTTTAAATGGAAAAAAATTCTGCCTGGAAATTCCCTTTAAGCGGTATGGTGCTTTTCACTTTGGTGACAATAACAACCCTGACTCCCTTTCTGCAGTGTTTAAAAGGGTTATCCAGCAGGAAAAAAAAAGAATCGCTTATCCTGATCTCCGACCCCTCTCGTTCTGCCACTTACTAGGACCTTGCTTGTCTCATCTCAACTCACCTGCACCAAGGCGGATCACCAATGCAGCTGGTGGTTGACTGGGTGGGTATTTCCAAATTTTTTCTGTATGTCTAGATGGGACCAGGAAGTGGAGACCAGTGGAGAAAATGAAGCTTTAGAAAATGGGAACTTGGTGAGATGAGCACCGCTTTTTCTTTCTTTATTTTAACCCACATGGTATGGTTTGCTAAGAATTTACTCACACAGGACATTTTGAGTGATCTTAAACCTTTCCTCCATAAGATGATTTCTGGTTCCTTTATATTTTTGGGTATTTTTGCAGATTACTTTCAATACACACAATTGGATTCAAATCTGTAGACCGAGAAGGCTATTTCTAAACTTTGATTTTGTGCTCCTACAACCATTTCTTTGTGGATTTTGAGTTTGTTCACGGTCATTGTCTATTTGAAAACATGTTAGGTTTCAGCAGTCTGGCAGGAGCATAAAATTTGGGGTAAACGGGGTTGTGCCAAGTTTGGAAAGGGCATGATGACGTTTTCACTACCTGACTTTGTCATTCCAAGTGCAGAGGGTGCGGCAGTTGCAGAGACAGCAGAGCCTCTAGATCAGGGATGGCCAACCTGAGGTTCTCCAGCTGTTGCAAAACTAAAACTCCCAGCATGCCCAGACTGACTACAGCTATTAGCCTACAGCATGGCATAGTGGGAGTTGTAGTTTTGCAACAGCTGGAGAGCCGCAGGTTGGCCATGCCTGCTCTAGATGTAATGGCAATGCCCTTGTTGCTCCCAGATGCTCATTTGCATGTATTAAAACATTTTTCGCAGCAATGCGGACACATATGAACATGAGACAAACACAAATGCCTTCAGCTGCCAAGTGCATATGGAATAGGTCCGCCAGTTTCATAGGTACAAATCTGATGACAGGTGCCCTTTAAGTTATCCCCTATTTACAGGATAGGGAATAGCTAACCCACATCAATCCTGGGGGGGTCCTGTTCCCTCATCTTGATGGAGTAATGGGCTAAGTATGTGCCCTGTCTCTAAATTCATTCTGTATGGGACTGTCTTAGATACCCAAGTACAGCGATTTCTGGCAGTCCCTATAGAATAAATGGAGCATCAGGACACATGCTTGGCCTGAGGAAATTGGACTCTAATTCTTGAGACCCATGTGGGTTACAGCCATCAGACCCTAACCTCTACCTGTGGATAAAGAATCACTTGAAAACCTGATTCAATAAAGCTACTTTCAGACTAGCGTTTTGGCTTTCCGTTTCTGAGATCTGTCATGGGCTCTCAGAAGCGGTCCAAAATGGATCAGTTTTGCCCTAATGCATTCTGAATGGAAAAGGGTCCACTCAAAATGCATCAGTTTGCCTCCGTTCAGTCTCCATTCTGCTCTGGAGGCGGACACCAACACGCTGCCTAAAGCATTTTTCTGTCTGCAATGTGGTGCAGAGCAAGACGGGTCTGTCCTGACACACAATGTAAGTCAATGTAAGTCAATAGGGACGGATCTGTTTTCTCTGACACAATAGAAAACGGATCCGACCTGAATTGACTTTCAATGGTGGTCATGGCGGATCCGTCATGGCTATAGAAGACATAATACAACTGGATCCGTTCATGACGGATGCATGTGGTTTTATTATTGTAACGGAAGCGTTTTTGCAGATCCATGACAGAAAACGCTAATGTGAAACATTAATATCTATTTATAGTGGGATTCATTCAGAAAATGGGGAAGATCTCCTATTCCTTTCTAAAATGTAGATAGGGTAAATTTAGCCAGTTGTGAAGATTCACCAAATGTATCACAGTGGCTCAAACTTACCTGTGCACTACCGCTCTGGCGAGGAAGAGTGGCAGGTGTGTGAGACAGTTGCACAGTCATGTTGGCAGTTGTTCTATGTGGCCTATTCATCTTAGGGAGAGTTCACGTCATGTTATTTTTCCGTTCTTCTCAGGGGTGGCATTCAAATTTTTAACAACAGGTTCCCTACTCAACGGCGAACACGCTCTGTTACAACACATGTTTACATATACATACACCATATATATGCAACACACATAAATACACCATATACAAAAAAATTCAAGTGCCCTAAAAAAAGCTTTGGCTTATTCTGGCATAAGTAGTAAAAAAATGTTAATGAAAAATGAATGTGTGTAAGGACCCTTAGGACTCATGCACACGGCCGCTGTACAAAATCTGTGCGCCAGCTGGGACGGATCGAGACCTATTAAACTTAAATGGGTCAGTGATCCGTTAACACAGTAGAACATGAACTACGGAGTGCTTCCGTGGACTTCCTATCCGTGCTTTCATTCCGCACCGCATCTCCCGGATTGCGGACCCAGTCAAGTGTCCGCATCTATGATGCGGGGTGCACACGGCCAGTGCCCGTGTATTGTGGACCAGCTGTGTTTTTGAGGCATTTTTTTGTGTGATTTCCCCTATAGAGAAGGAGATGTTTAAACACCTGAAAAAATGCCAAAGCTCCAGCAAACGAAGAAAAAAAACTCCTGTGCTTTAAAGTTCCCATGAATGCAAAAAATGGCACTAAAAACTCTAAAGTGCAGAAAAATGTCAACAAAAACCTGTGTGAAAGCAGTCTAACTGTTCATTCTCCCTGCAGCTCGTTACCAGATTTTGTGTTATATTATTACAGTATTGGGAGAAAACGGAGCTAGGCGCAGCCTGGGCGTAGTGCTCTTTGACTTGGGGGGAAGTCCAGGCAGTTAGGGGTTAAGGTTAAGTCTTGGGGAGGGGCCTGGGGTCATGCATTTTCCCGGGCAGTATATGAGGGGACTGGGGGGGCGGAGTTGACCAAACGGTGCTGGGGAAGAAGGAGGAAGGTTTTTTCCGTGAGTTATGGAGGCTTTGGACGCATTGTTGGGGGCTGTGAGGGCGGCGGCGGAGAGTCATTGGGCCGATTGGCTGCAGCAGAGCTTGCAGGCCGTCTTGGCGGGTCCGGTTCCCACACCGGCCGCCCCTGCTGCTCGTCACAGGGCTAGGCGGTCTGTGCCCCCAGAGAGGCTGAGCCCTGAAATTGTCCCACGGGTGCGGCGGCGCTTAAGGAGCCCCAGCAGGGACCCTTCGTTGCGGGCGGTGAGGGCTGTGAGTCCTGCGCCTCGCCGCCGCAGCGGGAGGAATCCTGGTCGGCGCCGGGCACTTGCGGGAGAGGACCGGGCTACTCCCGGCACCTCGTCCCCTTCGCAGCGTGGGAGGTGTTTCAGCGGTGCGGTGTCTCCCCCTGGGGCCCCGCCGGCTGTGGAGCGATCTGGACGTCGGCCCTTACCTGAGGAGCGGGCGGCGTGCCGGCCACGACGTGGAGAGGAGCGTGCGGCCCTGCGATCTTCCGGTGGGGGCCTGGATCCTGGAGTGCGGTCGGCGGTGGAGCGGGTTGCGCCGCGGCCCTTGTCTCCGGGCCGGCGGCGTTCTTCTGTGCGTCTGCAGAGGAGCGGGCGGAGCGGGCGGTGGCCGTTGTGGGTACTGCAGCCGGGTCTGTGCAGGAGCCAGTGATGGATGTGGAAGCTGGATTGGGAGGTGCTGCAGCACAGGACGTCGACAGTGATGGTGCTCTTTCGGAGGCGGCTGCCGGTCCCCCTGCCGGTGAGCCTGGACGGAGGCGTGTTCCGTCGGTTTCTGGGGGTGTCGAGTGGCAGCGGCCGCCTGGCGGACGTGGAGGAAGGCGAGTTGAGCCAGGACGACTGGGGAGCTGACGACAGCCGAATGGACGAGGAGGGAGCCGGTCCGGCAGCGGCGCAGTTGAGCGGACCATCGGTGGTGGGAGCGGCTGGTCGGACCGCGGCTGCTGGGCGGATACCTCAGGGCCGGTCAGGTGAGGGGCCTTCGGGTCAGCAGCGTGCTCCTGTTGAGCAACTGGGGGGGGGGTGTTTTGCAGGGCCAGGGGTTGGCGCGGGAATTGCTGGAGGGGAATGGTGTCCCTATTGTCTAGGTTGGGGTCGGGTACGCGGGAGTCCCCTGCGGCGGTTTGGGCTCCGGTGGCGGCAGGTGGTGCGGGTTGTCAGCCGGGAGGGGCTGGCGTGAGTGGTGTTGGGGCAGATTTGGCGGTTCCTGTGTCTGGGGAGGTGTCGGTCGGTGGTGGTGAGAAAGGGAAAGTTGGGGATGAGGTGCGGTTGGCGGACGCGGCTAAGGGCGAGGTGTACGTCTGTTTTGAGGGGCCGCTGGGGGACCATTTGAAGGTGGAGGTTAAGGAGAGAATCTGGAGGGGCGAGTATGTGGAGATTTTCTCTTTGCTCCAGCTGGAGAAGTTTGGTTTAGATAGGGTTAGGCCTGATGAGTCCAAAAAGGATGAGGAGGAGAAACGTCGGTATCGGTTGATACCGCGGACGTATTTAAATTGGCTGCAGGCTTTCGCCATCTTGGCGAGTGTGGTGGGCGAGAAGGCGCCGGAACACTGTTCCGCTCTTTTCTGTTACATGGATGCCATTGGTGAGGCCTTTAGGACATATGGGGGTGTGGCATGGTTGAGGTACGACGAGCAATTTCGTCAGCGTAAGGCGGTCCGGGCGAGTATTCGCTGGGATCACAAGGATATCGGCCTCTGGATGCGGCTTATGGCGGCTCCGAAGGGTCAGCAGTCCTTTCGGGGGGCGGCCGGGGGTCCCCCGGCGTCCGAGCCTGGTGTCGGGCATAAGAAGGGTTGCTGCTGGCAGTTCAACGAGGGTTATTGCAGATACCTCGCGGACTGTCGGTTCAAGCATGAGTGTTCCGGCTGCGGCGGGGCGCACAGTCTGTCGCGCTGTTTCAAGCGGGGGCGAGGAAAGGGTGTTGATGGGGGGCAGAAGAGGGGTGACCCCGGTGAGGGTGGAATAGATGCTGCCGTGGTTAGAGAGGTACCCAGATAGGGCCGCTGCTGCTTTGTTGTTCGTGGGTTTTAGGGATGGTTTTCGGATCCCGTGTTGTTCGGTTAGCCCGGGGGTGGCTCCTCATAACTTGGCATCAGCTTTGCGTCAGCCTGCGGTGGTGGCGGAGAAGATTGGTAAGGAGGTCGCGGCTGGTAGGGTCGCTGGCCCGTTTGCGGAGCCCCCGTTGCCGGGTTTGTGGGTGTCGCCTTTGGGTTTGGTCCCGAAGAAGGAGGCGGGCAAGTTTAGGCTCATTCACCACTTGTCTTTTCCTGAGGGTGGTTCTGTTAATGATGGTATTGCTGGGGAGCTTTGTTCGGTTTCGTATACTTCATTTGATGAAGCGGGTCGGTGGGTGCGTCGTTTTGGGAAGGGGGCTTTGTTGGCGAAGACGGATATTGAGGCCGCTTTTCGTTTGTTGCCCATTCATCCGGACAGTTTTCATTTGTTGGGATTTAAGTGGGAGGGCAGTTTTTATGTTGATTGTTGTCTACCGATGGGTTGTGCAATTTCCTGTTCTTTGTTTGAGAAGTTTGCTTCCTTCTTGGAGTGGGTGGTGAAGCAGGAGGCGGGGTGGACTTCGGTTTTGCATTATCTTGACGATTTTTTGTTTTTGGGGCCTGCTGGGTCGCGTGTTTGTTCGGTGTTGCTGCACACGATGGAGAGCATAGCGGGTCGTCTCGGTGTCCCGTTGGCCCCGGAGAAGACGGAGGGCCCGGCGACGTCCGTGAAGTTTTTGGGTATAGTGATAGATAGTGTGGCCATGGAGTGCCGGTTGCCGGAGGAGAAGGTGGCAGATTTGCGCGAGGATATTGTTTTCTTGAGTAGGGCTAGAAAGGTGCAGTTGCGGCGTGTGCAGTCTGTCCTGGGTAAGTTGAATTTTGCATGCAGAATTATGCCAATGGGTCGGGTTTTCTGTAGGCGCTTGGCCATGGCGACGGCGGGGGTGCAGAGGCCTTTCCATTTTTTGCGATTGTCATCTGAGGTCCGGGATGACCTGCTGGTGTGGGAACGCTTTCTGGAGGAGTTTAATGGGCGTTCTGTGTGGATGGGGGCTCCTGTGTCCAGTGCGGATTTGGAGTTGTGTACGGATGCGTCGGGGTCTTGTGGTTACGGGGCTTTTTGTGCGGGTCAGTGGAGCGCAGGTGCCTGGCCGGATTCTTGGGTGGAGGCAGGTTTTTTGAGGAATTTGGTTTTGTTGGAGTTGTTTCCGATCGTTTTGTCTGTAGAGTTGTGGGGGGACGTGCTCCGGAATAAAAGAGTGAGGTTCTGCTGTGACAACATGGGGGTGGTTCAGGCGATTAACAGCCAGTCGGCTAATTCGCCCCCGGTTGTGCGCTTGCTTCGCCATTTAGTGCTGAGGGGCTTGCGGTTGAATGCTTGTTTCGTGGCTGTGCATGTTCCGGGGGTGGAGAACGACATTGCTGATTCACTTTCTCGCTTTCAGTGGGACCGTTTTCGTGGGCTGGTGCCGGATGCGGACGAGACGGGTCTATCATGTCCTTGGGGTCTCCTCTGAATTGATTTGACGGTCCGTGAGTGGAAGTACGTGGTCGGCGTATTCTTCAGTGTGGTCTCAGTGGGAGCAGTTGCTGGATCAGGTGGGGGGTTGTGTGGTAGCGGAGGATTTTCAGATGCTGTTGGTATATTTTATCGGTTTGTCTTATAGTTTGGGGGTGTCTGTTTCGGTGGTTTCCAAGCGAGTGGCGGCTGTCAATTTTTGGTTGCGGTTGCGGGGTCTGATGGGTGTGGCTCACTGCTTTCTGGTTAGGCAAGCTTTGAAGGGTTATAGGCGTGGCGCGGCGCGTCCGGACACGCGTAGGCCGGTTTCGTGGGCGGTGTTGCAGTCGTTGTGGGAGAAGGTGGGTGTGGTGTGCTTGACGCCTTATGAGGTTTGTTTGTTTAGGGCTGCTTTTTCATTGGCCTTTTTTGGGGCTTTCCGGGTGTCCGAGTTGGTGTCGGGGAATCGGTCGTGTGGGGGAGGTTTGTTGCGGCAGGATGTGTGTTTTTCTGGGGGGGGTTTGCGTTGCGTTTTGCGTAGGTCTAAAACGGATCAGGAAGGAAAGGGGATGGTTGTTACCCTGCGCCCATTGCTGGGGTCGGTGTTGTGTCCGGTCAGGTGCGTGGAAGAGTTGTTGGTGGTTAGGCCGGAGGTGATGGGTTCGTTGTTGATGCATGCGGATGGGTCAGCGTTGTCAAGGTATCAGTTTGTTGCGGTTTTTCGTAAGTGTTTGGTTGCGGCGGGCTACCCGGCTCAGGACTTTGCGTCCCATTCCTTTCGGATTGGAGCGGCTACGGAAGCGGCCAGATGGGGCCTGGGGGAGGAGGCCATTAAACGTATTGGCCGATGGGAGTCTAGGTGTTATCAACTGTATGTTCGCACCCACATGTTGTGAGCGCCCACGGGGGTGATGTTCAGTGGTTGTTCAGTGTTTGGTTGCGCTGCTTAGTGTGTTGGTTTTTAATGTTTCTGTGTTTCCAGGTTCGGCTTGTATGGCGTGGATCTTCGGACACTCCTACGTGTACTGGGGAGCCTTGCGGGCGGACGTGCGGAGGAACGGACGGCAGTTGGGGTTTGACCCGGCGGACATGCAAGTGCGCTGGATTGGAATACGGGGCCTTTTGTGGGGTAGGGTGCTTCCGGAATTTCATGCTTCGGTATTGTTGGATAGGCCACCTGATATCGTTGTGTTGCACGTTGGGGGGAATGGCCTGGGTGTGCGCAGTACTAGGGAGGTAATTCGTGATATGAAGCTGGACCTCCTGCGTTTGTGGTCGGACTTTCCGGGTGTGTTGGTGGTTTGGTCTGAGGTGGTGGCTCGGAGGGTCTGGCGTTTTGCGAGGTCGGTTGAGCGTCTCAACAAGGCCCGGGCTAAACTTAATAGGGAGGTCGGACGTTTTGTGAGGCGTCATGGTGGAATTGTGGTGCGTCACCGGGAGCTGGAGGCGGGATCGCCTCAGTTCCTTAGAGCTGATGGTGTCCACCTGAATGAGGTGGGTATTGACATGTGGGCATTGGGGGTTCAGGAGGGTCTGGAGACGGCTTTTCGGGTTTGGCGGGACTCCCATAGGTGAGGTGTCTCCTATGGTCGTTCGTGGCGTGGTAATGGAGGGTCCTGGAAGGCAATGATAAGTTTAAGAGGTGCATGCCAAGGTGGAGTGTGCATCTCAGGAGGTTCGGTAAGCTTGTGCATGGGGCTCCTGTTGGGCAGATGGGCCTACAGGGGAGAATAATTACAGTTTGGAGTATTCGGTGCTCTCGGGTCGGTGACCGCGGCCGAGGGTAAGGCGATATGACAAGTGGAGGTGAATGGTGGAAAACACAGCTTACCGGTTGCCTTCTAGGATCCTATTCAATGGTTCAGATGTTATGGTAATTGTTATGGTGATTGATATGTTATGCGTGTTATTACGTATTTATGTTAAGTGATAATTAATGTTGTTGAATAAAATTGGCCGAGAAGGCTCTTTTCCCAAGAAGATGTCTCGTTGTGTTAATTAGGGATAGGAGGGGGTAGTAAGGTAGATGGTAGGCTTATATGCCTGAGTACTTTCCATCCTTTAAGTCATGGGAGAAAACGGAGCTAGGCGCAGCCTGGGCGTAGTGCTCTTTGACTTGGGGGGAAGTCCAGGCAGTTAGGGGTTAAGGTTAAGTCTTGGGGAGGGGCCTGGGGTCATGCATTTTCCCGGGCAGTATATGAGGGGACTGGGGGGCGGAGTTGACCAAACGGTGCTGGGGAAGAAGGAGGAAGGTTTTTCCTCGCCCGCCCGCCCGGTTTTTTGGCAGGGGGTTGAAGGGTTTGTTGTGGCGTGGTAATGGAGGGTCCTGGAAGGCAATGATAAGTTTAAGAGGTGCATGCCAAGGTGGAGTGTGCATCTCAGGAGGTTTGGTAAGCTTGTGCATGGGGCTCCTGTTGGGCAGATGGGCCTACAGGGGAGAATAATTACAGTTTGGAGTATTCGGTGCTCTCGGGTCGGTGACCGCGGCCGAGGGTAAGGCGATATGACAAGTGGAGGTGAATGGTGGAAAACACAGCTTACCGGTTGCCTTCTAGGATCCTATTCAATGGTTCAGATGTTATGGTAATTGTTATGGTGATTGATATGTTATGCGTGTTATTACGTATTTATGTTAAGTGATAATTAATGTTGTTGAATAAAATTGGCCGAGAAGGCTCTTTTCCCAAGAAGATGTCTCGTTGTGTTAATTAGGGATAGGAGGGGGTAGTAAGGTAGATGGTAGGCTTATATGCCTGAGTACTTTCCATCCTTTAAGTCAATGATACCGTTTTGATGAAGGATACACTTTTAAATGAAAACTGCAACACTGCCTTTGCTCATAATCTTATAGAATTCTTATTTGGGAGAAGAAAAAAATCATTAACCTGTATCGTACTCATTACAGGCTGAATATATTTGCGGCTAGTTATAGCTTCTGCAGTCTGCCATCTTTATAAAATACATTCAAACATTACAACCCAGTTGGAAATGTTCCTTCGTGCCAGTATCAGCTGCTTTTATCTCTAGGCTGATAAAGTCGTCCAATGTATTTTTCACTTTTGAATCTCCTTGACCATAATTTTTTTTTTAAGATTATTGTTTCTTTGTGTACAAAAGCTCAGGATGTGTAAGTCTTAATGTAGCGTGAATGCCTCAGTAAGCTGTTTAGCTGTATTGTAATTCTGTCATTTTTCAGACAACACGTTTGATGTGTTTAAGTGACATACTGTAACTGCTTCTGTTACCATTAATATAATATAATTTTTAATTTTTCCACAGGAGAGAAAATGTACAAATGTATTTTCATCTAAACACCTATAGATTACTTCCTGCAAAAAAGAACAATATGGGGGAGATCTCCATGTGCCTGGTTTTGAGACTTTATAAATGCCCCTGCAACTAAATCAAGTTGCAACTTATGTTTTTTATCTGCCCGCCCAAGCTTCCAAAAAGGGGTTGGAACGAGATATGTCTGTGGGCCGGGCCATTGGCCCTGGCATATGCATTATCATATATGCCATAGACTGGCATAAATGAAGACTGAAATCTAAACCAACTGTCACAGATCAGTGAGTGTGGTCCCACTGTGCCAACTAACTGGTCTGACTTTGGGCTAAACCCTATGGGCACTCTCCTAGTATTCACTCTTTAACCCCTGTCAGAGAGATGAACTTCGCTGTAGGGAAGCAACCAGACTGCTACATCTTGAATAGTCCCAGCTGACCCACTGGGGGTCAGGGACTCTCTTACATGCACTAGAAACTCTAGGCACAGAAAATACACCAAAAACCCACCAAAACTGCAGGTATAGTCCGAACAGTCGCTTATACTCATTCTGTTTTTTTTTTGTTTTTTTTTACAGAACCTAACTGTAGGAAATTTGGCTGGATGCATGAGATGCAGGGAAACCGCACCATAATTGCAGAAGCAGTCTGAGCAGTCACTAATACTGGATCTGCAGATAATGGCAACATAGAACTGCAGACACTAGGAGAACTTGCAGGCAGGGTAGTGATAGATGCAGAAACAAGGCAGGCAGGAACCAAGACTGTGACATAGACAGGACAGACAGACCAGGGGAACTAAAACATAGATGTGAACTAAAAGCTGAACTGTAAGCAGGAGTACACAGGCAGGATGTGTTGATGGCAGGAACACAGACTAGACAACCCAAGCAGAAATCATATGTACCCTAAAATAGTACGAACAAAACTGTCACCTTATCCTGTGGTTTCCAAAATGGGGTCACTTTTTGGGAGTTTCTACTGTAGGGGTGTATCAGGGGGCTTCAAATGGGACATAGTGTCTAAAAACCAGTCCAGCAAAATCTGCCTTCCAAAAACCATAAGGCGCTCATTTCTTTATGCGTCCTGCCGTATGCCCATACAGCAGTTTACCACCACATGTGGGGTGTTTCTGTTAACTGCAGAATCAAGGTAATAGATATTGAGTTTTGTTGGCTGTTAAGCCTCGTGTCACAGGAAAAAAATATTCAAAATGGAAAATTTAGACATTTCATCTCAATTTTCCTTTAATTCTTATGGAACACCTAAAGGGTTAACAAAGTTTGTAAAATCAGTCTTGAATAGATTAGGCTACTTTCACACTAGCGTTCGATCGGATCCGTTCTGAACGGATCCGATCATAATAATGCAGACGGAGGCTCCGTTCAGAACGGATCCGTCTGCATTATTTTTAGCATATAACAGCTAAGTGTGAAAATAGCCTCGGACGGATCCGTCCAGACTTTCAATGTAAAGTCAATGGGGGACGGATCCGCCTGAAGATTGAGCCATATTGTGGCATCTTCAAACGGATCCGTCCCCATTGACTTACATTGTAAGTCTGGACGGATCCGCACGGATCCGCACGGATCCGCACGCCTCCGCACGGCCAGGCGGACACCCGAACGCTGCAAGCAGCGTTCAGCTGTCCGCCTGTCCGTGCGGAGGCGAGCGGAGCGGAGGCTGAACGCCGCCAGACTGATGCAGTCTGAGCGGATCCGCTCCATTCAGACTGCATCAGGGCTGGACGGCTGCGTTCGGGTCCGCTCGTGAGCTCCTTCAAACGGAGCTCACGAGCGGACCGACGAACGCTAGTGTGAAAGTAGCCTAAAAGGGTTTCGTTTCTAATATGGGGTAATTTATGGGTAATTTCAATTATATAAGCCCCACAAAGTGACTTCAGAACTGAACTGGTCCTTAAAAAGTGGGTTTTGGAACGTCCTATGAAAATAAAATGACATTTTTTAAATGATTCAAACATAAAGTAGACATATGGAAAATGTTAAGTAATAAATATTATATGAGGTATCAATTTCTGTTTTAAAAGCAGAGAAATTTTAAATTTAGCATTTTTTTTATAAATAAAGGTGAAATATATTGACTCAATTTAATATCTTGAAGTACTATGTGTCACGGGAAAACAATCTCAGAATGACTTAGATAATCAAAAGTTATTTTTACGTCATTACTTCATTTGCCGGCTATTGTGGTATTACTAGAAACCCACGCAACAGTAGATAGCCTCTATACATTGAAAAGGAAATGGGCTTCTTTTGAATATCACGCTTACTTCTCTTCATACGCAAGAGGGGTCAGCGTATATATTCACCGTGGGAGGGAGTTTCAACCTGTAGATAATATGATAGATAAAGAAGAGAGATTTGTATTCCTCCATGGTTTTTGGAAAGGGAAGATTATATTGGCGTTTATTTATATTCCTCCACCATACAAATCAACTGTCTTTTCTCTATTAGCAAAATACATAGCCACAAAAAATCAATGTGCATTATTAATAGCTGGAGATTTCAACTCAGTTCTTGATCCTGAGTTGGATCGTTTCTCCACCTCTTCTGGGCAAGGTCGGACTGGATCGCCTCTGAGTATTATTTGCCAGGAGCTGGCGCTGGTTGATATCTGGCGCCACCTCTATGGCAATAAGAAAATCTTTTCCTGCTTCAGCCAGTCCTATGGGTCAATGTCCCGTATTTCCCTGGCTTTTGCAAGTCGTGATTTGAGTCATCAAATTGTGAAAATGAAGTATGAACCTCATGGAGTTTCAGATCACTCCCCAGAGAGGCGGATGCTCCAGTCTCGGGTAGAACTTTTAAACTGAACTCGCATTGGTTTGATGTGATAGGGGAGCAATGCCGAATTGATCTGGATATACAGGAATTCTGGGGCTTTAATGTAGGCTCAACACATATACACTATGTGTGTGTGGGATGCATTGAAGGCCCATATAAGGGGCTTTTACTTTACTAAAATCAATAGGTATAGATTTGAACTTCGTCGAAGGGAACAACAGCTGACAGAGGCAATTAGGAGCCTACAGGCTTTAGTAATTGCTCATCATAATGAGCAATATATAACTCAGTTAAAGGAGGCCAATCTACAGCTTAGGACACTTCTGTACAGTAAAGCACAACATAAGCTTCTTTTCCAAGGCCAAATCGCTTTTGTGAATCGGGTAAAACGGGCAAGTTTCTTGCACAATTAGTGGATAATCAGAGAGAGGCTACTAGTATAAGGGAGATTAGGAACTCAAAAGGTAATAGGGTGAGGTCCTCAGAGGAGATTAGGGAGGAATTTGTGAAATACTATTCTACTCTTTATCACTCTGATTCTATGTTTAGTCGGAATGATATGGATCAATATTTACAACAATTGATCCTGGATCGCCCTATTCTTTTGGAGGAGTTGCAAGCAATACTCCCATCCCTAAAGTATAATTCATCCCCTGGTCCAGATGGCTTGCCGTTTGAACTTTATAGGTACCACGCTAAATCGCTCCTTCCTATTCTTTTGCGGGTCTTGAATTAATCCTGTTTATTTGGCTCTTTACCTCCATCATTTAGAGAGGCAATGATCATCTTGGTGTTAAAAAAGGATAAAGATATATGCAATATGGGGTCATATAGACCCATATCGCTTTTAAATACGGACTACAAAATTTTTACTAAAATTCTGGCTAATCACTTGAAGAGGGTCATAGCCTCTCTGGTACACCCCAATCAGATGGGTTTTATTCTGGGCCGGCAAATACAGATGAGTCTTTATAAGGTGTATCTGAATCTCTCTGTTGGGGGTAGTATAGACCGCACCATCCTGTCTTTAGATGCCACAAAGGCGTTTGACAGGATGGAGTGGTCCTTTTTGTGGGCTACTATGTCTCAATTTGGTTTGGGGAAAATATTTATGGAAATGACTCAAATGCTATATGAATAGCCGTTAGCATGTATTAATATCAATGGTATTTGTTCTTCTCGCGTTATGATGCGGCAAGGGATGAGACAGGGATGCCCCCTTTCTCCTCTTTTTTTTTTGCCCTATTTATTGAACCATTGACCTGTAAGATCCGTTTAGATAACCGTATAGACGGCTTCGAGGTGGCGGGAGTGGGCGATAAAATAAGCCTCTATGCTGATGATGTGATTCTGTTCCTGGATCAGGGATAGAAAATCCTTCCTTATGTGAGCAATAGAGGATTTTGGTAAATTATAGGGTTATTTGATTAACTGGACTAAGTCATCGCTCCTCCCACTGAACCGTAAGGCCGTAGATGAGGGGAGTGGAGTCCGCGTTCTTGCTCCTAATGATACTTTGGACTACTTGGGGGTTAAGATTGGGGTTCCCATAAATAGGTTTTATGAGCTTAATTTGGCCCTGGTTTTGAATAAAGTTAAGTCTAAAATATGCACTTGGCAGAAATTGATATTGGCACAGACAGGTCGAATAGCATTGGTTAAAATGATTATCTTGCCTATTGTGATGTACCAGATGTGTGCTTCCCCTGTTTGGATCGATGATATCTTTTTCCATAGATTGGAGACTAATTATTATCTAATTTGGGGAAGGAAGAGGGTGTGTATAAAACAAAGATATTTATGGCTGTTGGAGTCAGAGAGCAGGTTATCATTTCCTTTTTTTCAAGGATATTATTTATGTGCAAAGATTCAGCGATGTTGTAACTTTAACCACCTCCAGACCGCCTAACGCAGATGTGCGGTCCGGAGGTGGCAGCGCTGCGCACAGTCACGCATATACGCGTCATCTCGCGAGACGCGAGATGACGCAAATATGCGCGCGCGCATGCGCAGCTCGCGCCGGCATTTCGCACAGCAGTATTTCGTCAGCAACCTGCCAGCCAATGATCGTGGCTGGCAGGTTGCTGATTTTTAAAAAATCCAATCAAAGTGCCAGATATCAGATCATATTAGTAAATATGATGTGTTATATGGCTTCCCTGCTCCTCTGCTGGTTCTTTTCGTCGGTTGGATCCAGCAGAGGAGCAGGCTTCACAGTGAGTACACCAAACACTACACTTTAGCCCCTGATCACCCCCCTGAACCCCAATTAACCCTTTGATCACCCCTTCTTGCCCCTGTCAATCACAAGTGAAAAGAAAAAAGTGATCAGTGCAAACTGTCAATTTTTTTTTTCACTGTTATTGACCGTTAGGTTTTAGGTATAGTTTAGGTCCCTTGGTTAGGTAGTTAGCGATCAGTTAGCGCCCAGCCCACCGCACCGCAGTCCGTTATTCGCTGATTAGCGTATCGCTAATCAGCATTTGTACTTTTATAGTATCTGGAAGTGATCAAAACTGATCACGGTCAGATCTATAATAGTACTAGTGTCACTTTAGTTCGCCCTCCACCCAAAACGCAGTGTTTGCCCGATCAGGCCTGATCGGTCGCCCACACGTGCGTTAATTTTTTTTTGATCACTGCACATTCACTTTACACGCACTGCGGCGATAAAAAAATCAGTTTTGATATTTTTTATCAACCGCAGCGGCCTCCGGTACTTCGCTAGCCTCCCCTTTGTAAGACAGGCTTGCTTTTTTTTTCTTGGGTAGTCTCAGGGAATACCCCTAAATTTAGTTGCCCACATGTCTAACAGGGGGTATTCTTCTGAAGAGGCCTACAGGCTTCTGACCCAGTCGGATGAGGAGTGGGAACCCTCATCTGATGAATCCAGCGGGTCAGAATACAAACCTGTAGAAAGCAGTGGCTCTCTGACCCAAAGTTCGGACGAGGAGGCTGAGGTCCCTGATACCACCAGGCGTACCCGGCCCCGTGTCGCTAGACCGCAGGTTGCGCAGGATCCGCTTCAAGAGCAGCAGAGTGGGGCTGGTGCTGTCGGATTACGTGGTGAGGCATACACCAGCAGCCCAGCCCTCCCTGGACCTAGTACCAGCACTGCCGTACAACCTGGTGAAGTAGCGAGCACCAGAAGGGCAGTTGAAGCTGGTACGGTGGCACGTGCAGTAGTGACCCCGTCGCAGCCACCGCAAAGACGTGCCCGTAGAGCCCTTAGAATCCCAGAGGTGCTGGCAAACCCTGATTGGCAGTCCCCAACTTCAGCCGCACCTGTAGTTTTCCCTTTCACTGCCCAGTCTGGAGTTCGGGTTGAGACAGCTCAGATCGGTTCGGCCCTGGGATTTTTTGAGCTGTTCTTGACTGCGGAGCTTTTAGACATAGTTGTGGCCGAAACAAACAGGTATGCCACACAATTTATCACCGCTAACCCGGGAAGCTTTTATGCCCAGCCTTTCCGGTGGAAACCAGTCCAAGTTTCCGAACTTAAAACTTTTCTGGGCCTCCTCCTCAACATGGGCCTGACAAAAAAGCATGAATTGCGGTCATATTGGTCCACAAACCCGATTCATCACATGCCCATGTTCTCTGCTGCCATGTCCAGGGCACGTTTTGAGGCCATCCTGCGGTTCCTGCACTTTAGTGACAACACCGCCTCCCATCCCAGGGGCCACCCTGCTTTTGACCGGCTCCACAAAATTCGGCCCCTCATAGACCATTTCAACCAGAAATTTGCAGATATTTATACCCCAGAGCAAAACATCTGCATAGACGAGTCCCTGATACATTTTACCGGGCGCCTTGGCTTCAAACAATACATCCCAAGCAAGCGCGCCCGGTATGGGGTCAAATTGTATAAGCTCTGTGAAAGGGCCACAGGCTATACCCACAAATTTCGTGTCTATGAGGGAAAAGATCAGACCCTGGAGCCGGTCGGTTGCCCTGACTACCTGGGGAGCAGTGGGAAGACAGTTTGGGACTTGGTGTCACCCTTATTCGGCAAGGGGTACCATCTTTATGTGGACAATTTTTACACAAGTGTGGCCCTCTTTAGGCATTTGTTTCTAGAACGGATTGGCGCCTGTGGTACCGCGCGAACTAGTCGCGCGGGCTTCCCCCAACGGCTCGTTACCACCCGTCTTGCAAGGGGGCAGAGGGCCGCACTGTGTAACGAAGAACTGGAGAGACAAGCGTGACGTTTACATGCTCTCCTCCATTCACGCAGACACGACAATACAAATTGAGCGAGCAACCCGTGTCATTGAAAAGCCCCTCTCAGTCCACGACTATAACCTCCACATGGGAGGGGTGGACTTCAATGACCAGATGTTGTCTCCGTATTTAGTTTCCCGCAGAACCAGACGCTGGTATAAGAAGGTGTCTGTATATTTGATTCAATTGGCTCTGTACAATAGTTTTGTTCTCTACAGTAAGGCTGGGAGAACTGGATCCTTCCTCAAATTTCAGGAAGAGATCATCGAGAACCTCCTGTATCCAGGAGGTTCCGTGGCCCCAACCACCAGTGTAGTTAGCCGTCTACACGAGCGACATTTCCCCAATGTCGTTCCTGGTACCTCAACCCAACAGTCACCCCGAAAAAGATGTCGTGTCTGTAGCAGGAGTGGAATAAGGCGTGACACCCGCTATTTCTGTCCTGACTGTCCGGACCACCCTGCCCTATGCTTTGGAGAGTGTTTCCGGAAGTACCACTCACAGGTACACTATTAGCATAGGGATCATCTCACCAGGACAGGCACACAGGGCTATTAGGGCCCATTCACTCACTGCTGCTGCAAACGTCTCCTTTCACATGGGACAAAGTGCATAACGCACTTCGCCACATCTTTGGGCGATTTGCGCTTTGCACATTGACCCATGGGGAAGGACAGGTTTGTTCTATAAAGGTAAAAAAACAAAAAAAAAACACACCAGTAAGCAAACACGTTAATGTTCAGTTAAAAAAGTTAAAGTTTATATGTTCTGTTGCAAAGTTAATAAAATTATTGCGTTGCGGCCTGGTTTTTTCTTATTTTTATTTTTTTACCTTCCAGGTGGACCAACCGATCGACCAGCTGCAGCACCGATGTGCATTCTGACAGACGCATTGCGCTGCTGTCAGATTACACGCAAGTCGGTGTATGCGGCGCTGCAAGACGGGATTTTCTCCTCTGCAGTGACAGATACGTTTGCCAAGGCATACGAGCTGAGGAGGAGGCGGCGTTCCTATGCTTTGGCAAACACTTTGTATATATATATTAAAAAAAAAAAAAAAAAAATCCCGGCAATGATTTATTCATCCACATCGATTGATGTGAATGGAGAAATCTGGTTTGCCAGGGCATACGAGCTAAGTGGGTATGGATGTAGGGCGGAGCTCCTATGTCCTGGCAGACGCCTTTCCCCTCCATTTTTTTTTTTGGGCAGAGATTTTTTCATCCACATTGATCGATGCGAATGAAGAAATCTGTGCCGTTCATTTTTTTCTTTCAACCCAGAGGCTGAACGGAAAAAAAAATCTCATTACCTGTATGCTCAATATAAGGAGAATAGCAGAAACTCCTAATGCTGGCCATACATGTAATGATTGCGGAGACCCTCAAATGCCAGGTCAGTACAAACACCCCACAACTGACCCCATTTTGGAAAGAAGACACCCCAAGGTATTTGCTGAGGGGCATATTGAGTCCATGAAAGATTTAAATTTTTGTCCTAAGTTAGCGGAAAGTGAGACTTTGTGAGAGAAAAAAAAAAATCCATTTCCGCTAACTTATGCAAAAAAAAAATAATTTCTATGAACTTGCCAGGCCCTTCATTGGATACCTTGGGGTGTCTTCTTTCCAAAGTGGGGTCACATGTGGGGTATTTATACTGCCCTGGCTTTTTAGGGGCCCTAAAGCATGAGAAGAAGTCTGGGATCCAAATGTCTAAAAATGCCCTCCTAAAAGGAATTTGGGCCCCTTTGCGCATCTAGGCTGCAAAAAAGTGTCACACATCTGGTATCGCCGTACTCAGGAGAAGTTGGGCAATGTGTTTTGGGGTGTCATTTTACATATACCCATGCTGGGTGAGATAAACATCTTGATCAAATGCCAACTTTGTATAAAAAAAATGGAAAAGTTGTCTTTTGCCAGGATATTTCTCTCACCCAGCATGGGTATATGTAAAATGACACCCCAAAACACATTCCCCAACTTCTCCTGAGTACGGCGATACCAGATGTGTGACACTTTTTTGCAGACAAGGTGGGCAAAGGGGCACATATTCCAAAGTGCACCTTTCGGATTTCGCAGGCTATTTTTTACACATTTTGATTGCAAAGTACTTCTCACACATTTGGGCCCCTAAATTGACAGGGCAGTATAACTACCCCACAAGTGACCCCATTTTGGAAAGAAGACACCCCAAGGTATTCCGTGAGGGGCATGGCGAGTTCCTAGAATTTTTTATTTTTTGTCGCAAGTTAGTGGAATATGAGACTTTGTAAGGAAAAAAGAGAAAAAAAAAATCATCATTTTCCGCTAACTTGTGACAAAAAAAAAAAAATTCTAGGAACTCGCAGTGCCCCTCACGGAATACCTTGGGGTGTCTTCTTTCCAAAATGGGGTCACTTGTGGCGTAGTTATACTGCCCTGGCAATTTAGGGGCCCATATGTGTGAGAAGTACCTTGCAATCAAAATGTGTAAAAAATGGCCTGCAAAATCCGAAAGGTGCACTTTGGAATATGTGCCCCTTTGCCCACCTTGGCAGCAAAAAAGTGCGACACATCTGGTATCGCCGTACTCAGGAGAAGTTGGGGAATGTGTTTCGGGGTGTCATTTTACATATACCCATGCTGGGTGAGAAAAATATCTTGGTCAAATGCCAACTTTGTATAAAAAAAATGGGAAAAGTTGTCTTTTGCCAAGATATTTCTCTCACCCAGCATGGGTATATGTAAAATGACACCCCAAAACACATTCCCCAACTTCTCCTGAGTACGGCGATACCAGATGTGTGACACTTTTTTGATGCCATGGTGGGCAAAGGGGCACATATTCCAAAGTGCACCTTTTGGATTTCACCGGTCATTTTTTACACATTTTGATTGCAAAGTTCTTCTCACACATTTGGGCCCCTAAATTGCCAGGGCAGTATAACTACCCCACAAGTGACCCCATTTTGGAAAGAAGACACCCCAAGGTATTCTGTGAGGGGCATGGTGAGTTCCTAGAATTTTTTATTTTTTGTCGCAAGTTAGTGGAATATGAGACTTTGTAAGAAAAAAATAAAAATAAAAAATCATCATCATTTTCCGCTAACTTGTGACAAAAAATAAAAAGTTCTATGAACTCACTATGCCCATCAGCGAATACCTTAGGGTGTCTACTTTCCGAAATGGGGTCATTTGTGGGGGTTTTCTACTGTTTGGGCATTGTAGAACCTCAGGAATCATGACAGGTGCTCAGAAAGTCAGAGCTGTTTCAAAAAGCGGAAATTCACATTTTTGTACCATAGTTTGTAAATGCTATAACTTTTACCCAAACCATTTTTTTTTGCCCAAACATTTTTTTTTATCAAAGACATGTAGAACAATAAATTTGGCGAAAAATGTATATATGGATGTCTTTTTTTTTGCAAAATTTTACAGCTGAAAGTGAAAAATGTCATTTTTTTGCAAAAAAATCGTTACATTTTGATTAATAACAAAAAAAGTAAAAATGCCAGCAGCAATGAAATACCACCAAATGAAAGCTCTATTAGTGAGAAGAAAAGGAGGTAAAATTCATTTGTATGGTAAGTTGCATGACCGAGCAATAAACGGTGAAAGGAGTGTAGTGCCGAAGTGTAAAAAGTGCTCTGGTCATGAAGGGGGTTTCACCTAGCGGGGCTGAAGTGGTTAAAGAGAGTTCACTTGCACGATATTTGACTAAGGTTATGGATAAACCAATAGAGAATATCTTCACATGTTTGGAGTCTGGGTATATGGGATTGAGGAAGTCCCTACTGATCCCTTGGACCCTACAGAGGGTTTGGAATAAGCTTAAGGATATTCTAAAAGTTTCCTGTTCTTTTGCTTTCACCCCTCTGTGTGAGAACAGGAGTCTGGTGGAATTCTTAAAAATCACAGACTTTGTTTACTGGTTACGTAAGGGGGTTGTCAATGTGTGTCACCTTTTTTCTTCGGGACATTTTAAATCGTTTTGGAATTTAATTGCACTGATAAATACTGTGATTTTGAACAAAGATATGCATACATTAGACAAGATGTGCACTGGACTGCGCTGTCAATAATGGAACACATACTAAATGGGGATTATGCAAGAAAAGAGAAAAATACAATATAATGCAGTGATAAGAAACTGATTTACTGCAGTCCCTTCTTAAAGTCCCTGAATCTGAAGTCACTTAATCTAAAGTCACACACTTAATACAAACACACACTTAAAAATCAAACAGGCAAATGCTTACAAACTCGTGTTGTTTGGCTGTTGTATAAGTGGAGCTCTCAAACCAATCTGCTTTTTTTTCTCTGGATTCAAAAGACTGAGCTACCCTCAAGGCTGGATATTTAACTTCTCCTAATTAGACAGCCACACCCTAATTACTCAAAAGACAAATGCTGCTGTGACATCACTACAATAACACTGCATAAGAATGAATACAAACTACAGTGTTATCGTATCTCAATAGGAAACAAGCAAGAAATAAACAAAAGCATTATTGTGACTGTCACGCTTCGGTTTGGGAGGGAAACACCACACCGAGCATAAGAAGGTAGGGTGGAACAGGGAATGAGGCCTGAGAACTAGGGAAGGAAAATGGACACCTCCTAGTGAAAACCCTAACCAAAATCCTGATTGACTACCAGTATGAAAACACCCCAAAGGTAGGTGAGTTCATACACACAAATACCTAGAGACTTACAAAGCCCTATAGGACCCTTGTACTAATGGCAGAATGGCAGGGACGAGACTACCTGTTCCTCCAAAAGGAAAGACGACCAGGAGTCTCTTTCAGGCCTAATACGAACAATAGGGAAAATCAACACACAGAACCCAAACAAAATACAAAAGGGAAAGAAAAGACTTAACTTCAAAAGATCAATGGAAGCACCAGGAACTCAGACGAGATCCAACCAACATTTATCCAAAGGTCCAAACAGAAGCTATAAAATGCACAGCATTGTGGGAGAAGCAACTATAAATAGAGAAGGTTAAATGACCCTAATAGCCACACCTGGAGAAAGAAGATGTGGCAAGCACCAGAAACAACACAGACGTTATTTGATCCAAACTGAAAATTTGTCTGTCAGATCAAACCACGTGTTGCCAGTCTCACGATCTCCTGCCACACATCGCGGGAACATCCATGACAGTGGCAATATCACAGTGGAGCGAGTCTATAAATAAAGACAACACATCTTGAAATCAACACAATGAATCATAGCCCCAAAATCAAGACAAAACACTACTGTAACAACACTAACATAACCAAGGATGCAAAACACCATTACATGATCTCAATTAACACACACTCTAGGAATAAAAGACACTATTGTGACTTGACCAGAAAAAAAACACTATGAATTTTTTATAGTGGACCATGTCCAATAAATAAAGACAAAGGGGAAGATTTATCAAGACCATCGCTTTCTGAGCAGGTCTTACAATCACTTGCATTGCCAGAGGAACACGCCTAATTTATGATGAGGTGCATTCCTCATCATAAATTAGGCCTATCCTCCAGCCGTCTGTGCGCCTGAATAGAAATCTATAACAGCTTAGAGCTGCTATAGATTTATGGCTTCATTTGCTCATAAATGAAGAATAATTTGTTGGGTCAGCTGACAATGCCCCATGTCCTTGACATGTCCCCTTTAAGGAAAGTGGCAAGGACAGAGCAAAACTGATGGATGTGGCACTTTTTTTTTTTTAAAGGTACAGTTAAATAGTCACACCTGCGACTTTTTAACACCACTTTTCAGGCGCAAGGAGGATGATAAATCTCCCCCAAAGACTGTTGTGGCATCAGCACAATGGAACACACACACCTTAGGTTGTGACATCATTATTGTGGAACTAAAGGAATAAAGACAGTGGAGGGGAGGGAATAAAAAGGGAAAAAAGGAGAACAAAATGAACTAAAAACAGTTATTAAAAAATAAATAATGTGCTTGAGAAAGAGAGCTAATCACTCTCAAAAGGGTGCAGCACAAAGTATCCCTTTCCGCTTGCACTATTTTAATTTGTTTACTGTGTTTTTAGTTTTGCAGTGCTCCATTTTTCTCCTTTTTATTCCCCCTATCTGAATCCTGGGAGTAAAGCTGCAGCTAGCCACAGTCATGTTAGTGAAGACCTATCCAGAGTTATGCCTGGGGATGCACAACTGCAGCATCCCACTACTACAGTAATGGTACACTGCAAAGGGGTTAAAAGGAGCAGGAGATGCCGATGGAAAGACAAAGTCCTGGACAAGACCAGCCAGAGAGAAGCAAAGAGAATAAAACAACAGATATTTTTTAAAGGCATTCCAGTGTTGAGAGGAAGGTGTGAGTAGAAGCTCTGTGAAGATAAACTGAAAGGAGTTTGCTGGCTCTACAGTAAATGTGTTCAGAAGATTTAAGTCTTATGGTGCCTGAACAGACATTAGAAAACAGACGGCCAGCTAAAACAATAATATCTAGTTTTGCTAAGGACATTGTTGAAAGCATATCTGCGACTTGTACAAAAGGTGCAGAACTTAGTTTGTCATTGGGGTCCACTCTGTGGTTGCTTCGTTTGTTTGCAAACCTATTTCTGGATATCTGTGCCTAAGTCAGATAGAAAAGTGAAGAGGGAGAAAAATTGCATTGAAGAGACATCTTAGCCTAAGTACTTCTGCAGCTGTGTAAGCTGCGAGATCTGTGAAACTGCAAAGCTGTGTAAGAACTGCCAGTCCATGCATGTTGAAAACGGTAAATTATGTGCTTAAACTTGAATCTTCAGTAAATAACTATTCTCTGCAAAGCTGTATAATCATTGCTTCCACCAGTGCCAGGGATCCTGCCTTGTACCTCACAATTCAACATTCCAGGCAGGACTAAGGTGTGCGCAGGGGAGCCTCAGAGTGAGTACTAACTGCAGTCACAGTCTTACTACTAATACTCATATCCTCTACCCTGCTCTCCTCGGCATGCTGCACAACCCCACTTGGTGAGTGTTTTTTTACATAGCAGTTGTGGGTTAATTATCTCATTAGGTTTTATGCAATGAAACACCCTTGTTGCTTTCTATGAGGAAATAAAGCAAACATAATTGTGACATCATCATAAAAGAACCTAATCGAAGAACAAAGCCATACATAATTTGGTACATGGCCAATGAATAAAAGTAAACACTATTGTCATATCTTCACAATGGACTGCAACCAAGGAAACAGAAACACATTTGTGACATCATCACAAGGGCACCCAGTGAAAGAATTAAGAAACACTATTGTGCTATCACAAAAGAGTACAGCTAATGAATAAAGGATAATGACATCATCACAACTGCCAAAGGATAAAGAAATCATAACATCGCTATGTCATAACAATTCAACACTGCCTAGGAATGAAAAACAAAAACTAGGACAAACACTATTATAACATAGTCACAGCATAACACTATAAATTCATAAATAAAGACAAACACTATTTTAACCCTTTAAAGGAAATATGTTATCAGACCTGTTGTTTAAATCACATTTTTACGTTTAACATATTTTTAAAGAATTCTTGATGATGTTATTTTTAATTTTCCATTAAATCTTGCCGTATTCACACTGGCCTAAGGGCTGTTTCACACTTGCGTTGTCTGGATCCGTTGTGTATTCCATTTGCCGGAATTACACGCCGGATCCGGAAAAACGCGTAAGAACGCATCATTTTTTCTTTCCAGATGTGTCTTTCCGGCTTTTTTGGTAAGATACATCAAAGTATTTTTTTCGGATCCATCGTACGGATCCGGTATGGGGCCGGATCCGTAGTCCGGATCCGTCGAAACAGCGGATCCGTCGTGTACTGATGAGCGGATCCGGTATGTAAATTATTTCTTATCAGAAAATGTCTAGTTTGTTTTACAACTAATAAAATATGCAAGGGAAAAAACACACACAATACTCACCTCCAGGAGCTTCTTTCACGCCACGTCTCTTTTGTCAAAGTGTTGGTGTGGCACCATGGATGAACTAGTCTGATGCATCAGGCATTGGTGAGTAGAAATCCTGGCTGATCCATGCCTGATTCATCTTGAAAAGGTCAGTCTCTCCAGATTTTGGTTGGACAGGCGAGTTATTCTTGGGGTAACTATGGCCCCACCACACTAAACACCCACTCTGATGCCACACTACTGGCCGGGTAGGACAGCTTTTCCAGGGCAAACTCTGCTAGTTGCTGCCACAAATCCAGTTTGGCTGCCCAGTAGTCCAGAAGATCTTCAATGTGGGGTGGCAGGGTACTGTCTAAGTATGCCACCACCTGCTGGTTCAGGTCCTGCTCCAGGTCTAGCTGCTGATGATGATGAGTAGTTTCTTCACTAGGCAGGTGAAGAAAGCTGCTCATCAGCAATTCTAGACTCAAGTTGCTGCTGATGCAGCTGGAATTCTAGACTCAAGTTGCTGCTGATGCAGCTTCGGTGATCGATTTGCTGACAGAATTACTGATGAGGAGGAGGAGTGGCAGGAGCATCAGGACCAGCAGATTATGGGAAGGACAGACAGATTCCTTTCAGCTGAAGTGGTGGAGCTTTGACTGCCTTAAACTGGGTGCGTGCCACTGGGTGATACAGCGGTTTGTGCGACAGGCTGGACCACCACATCGGAGCCACGGTTCTCCCAGGTCACTTTATGGTGACCCTGCATATGTTGATGCAGGGCTGTGGAACCAACATTGTTCCCCTGGCCACGCTTCACCTTCTGCCCACAGATTTTACATATGGCCATGTTTACTTCCTCCGGCGGCTTAATAAAAAACTGCCACAACACCGAGGTGATTTTACCCCCAACAATACGCAATGACTGCCTGCTACTGTGACTGCTTCCGTGAACCCGTGCACCACTACTTTCCAGGCAGGTAGGCTCCTGCGAAGTGGGTGGTCTACTCCAGGCACATTTGGCTACCGACCTCCAACTGCTGGCACCCTGCTGACTCCAGGCCACGCTAGCGACTTGCTGCCTCATGGGCAAGCTGCCACCCTCTTCTCTCGATGATGATTAAGCCCCTAATGAACCAGGCTCCCAAGTGCAATCAGCTACATATTCATTGTCGAGTACTGTTTGCACGTCACTAATGTCCTCCTCAACAGTCTCTGGGTCAGGAGACTCACCACTCGCAACACCAGCTCCCATGCCACTCTCCTCATCACTACTTGCCCGCCTAGTGGAGGAAGCGGCGGATGTCTCCTCCACATCTTGGCTGGCCAGTAGCTGCTGACTGTCCTCTAGTAGCTCGTCCTCGCTTTATAGTGGGGCTGAGCCCTCAGCATATAATACTTCTCTGGCTAAGGAAACAGAAAAGGACAGAGGCAGGTTGAGGACAGGTGAGGGCACAGGGCCTGCTCCCAGGCCATGCCAACTAAGGGTTGTGTCTGACGAACACGCCGACTCTTGGCTGGGGGTGTTTGATGTTACTTGGGACGAAGTGGATGACGAGTCAACCATTCAAGAACCGGTGGGTTGCTGGTCAAGACAAAACCACTAGATGACACCGGGAGCTAAGGTCTCTCGCTGCGACTCCTGCTGCCACGCCCCCTTACACTGCTGCTACCTGTTCATGCGCCAGAAAGATTTAGGCCTCTGCCACTCCCCTGTGCAGGGCTTGGCACTTCTCTGTCTGACATATTGTTAGATCAAATAAATAAATAAAAAGGATGACGAGTCAACCATTCAAGAACCGGTGGGTTGCTGGTCAAGACAAAACCACTAGATGACACCGGGAGCTAAGGTCTCTCGCTGCGACTCCTGCTGCCACGCCCCCTTACACTGCTGCTACCTGTTCATGCGCCAGAAAGATTTAGGCCTCTGCCACTCCCCTGTGCAGGGCTTGGCACTTCTCTGTCTGACATATTGTTAGATCAAATAAATAAATAAAAAGGAAATAAAAACAAAACAAAAAAGTCTATAATTTTCTTACTTCACCACACAATGGCTAATAAGCCCTTTTTTCCACTTATAAATGACACAAAATGCTTTAGAACATATAATTGCACTGCTGAACAGCAAATATATTTTTCTTTTTTACTCTTATACACTCCACAAAAGGCTTTAGAACATATAACTGCACTGCTGAACAGCAAATAGGCCCTTATTTTTTTCCACTCATACACTCCACAAAAGGCTTTAGAACATATAACTGCACTGCTGAACAGCAAATAGGCCCTTATTTTTTTCCACTCATACACGACACAAAAGGCTTTAGAACATATAACTGCACCTCTGAACAGCAAATATATTTATCTTTTTTACTCTTATACACTCCACAAAAGGCTTTAGAACATATAACTGCACTGCTGAACAGCAAATAGGCCCTTATTTTTTTCCACTCATACACGACACAAAAGGCTTTAGAACATAAAAACTGCACCGCTGCCCTTATTTTTTTCCATTTATACACAACACAAAAGGCTTTATAATAGGGATGAGCGAACTCGAACTGTAAAGTTCGGGTTCGTACCGAACTTTAGGATTTTTGGACCCCGGACCTGAACCCAAACATTTCAGTGAAAGTTCAGGTTCGGGTTTGGTGTTCGCGATTTCTTGGTGCTTTTTGAAAGGGTGCAGAACAACAAATCAACAAGTGTTTAACTGGATGACCTTAGAAGCCATCACAGCCATGCCTACTAATGGCATGGCTGTGATTGGCCAGTGCATAATGTGACCCAGCCTCTATATAAGCTGGAGTCACGTAGCGCTGCACGTCACTCTGCTGTTACTAGTGTAGGGAGAGGATGCTGCTGGTGATTTCAGGTAGAGAATAGGAGAGAATCTTCGTTTAGAACTGGAATCTAACGCAGCAATCTACATACATTTAGTTGTGTGGGTGCAGGGCACAATCTTTTTACACTGCCCTGAGCCCAGTGACACAAAAAAATAACTTTTATCCATCTGTTAGCTAGGTGGGCGGCGGCAGCGGCCATTTTATGCAAGCTCAATGCACCAGCACTGCATTTAAACTTTTGTGACATTAAAATCCAAGCTTGAAATACTTCACTAATCTAGTTTTAAAAAATTAAAATTTTTAGGCAATATACAACATCTGGTGCATTTTCAGGATTAGTCAGTGTGCAATTTCATCTAGAAATACAGCCATAATTTTCTGGGTTTTTAAAAACACACTTTTTTGCCAAAATACCCAATTTTACAGCCCTTGCAGCATCAGCACGTGTGAAATTCAAGGGTTATATACAGCTTTCATATTGAATTAGTTAAAAAAACACACTTTTTTGGCAATATCCAAGATCTGGATTAGTCAGTGTGCAATTTAATCTAGAAATACAGCCATAATTTTCAGGGTTTTTAAAAACACACTTTTTTGCCCAAATACACATTTTTACATCCCTTGCAGCGTCAGCACGTGTGAAATTCAAGGGTCATATACAGCTTTTATATTCTTTTAGTAAAAAAAAAAACACTTTTTTGTAAATATCCAACATCTGGATTAGTCAGTGTGCAATTTAACCACCTCAGCCCCCCTAGCTTAAACACCCTTAATGACCAGACCACTTTTTACAATTCTGCACTACACTACTTTCACCGTTTATTGCTCAGTCATGCAACTTACCACCCAAATTAATTTTACCTCCTTTTCTTCTCACTAATAGAGCTTTCATTTGGTGGTATTTCATTGCTGCTGACATTTTTACAAATTTTTGCAAAAAAATGACATTTTTCAGTTGTAATAATAAAAAAAAAAAAAAGACATCTAGATATAAATTTTTCTCTAAATTTATTGTTCTACATGTCTTTGATAAAAAAAAAGGTTTAGGTAAAAAAAATATGGTTTGCGTAAAAGTTATAGCGTTTACAAACTATGGTACAAAAATGTGAATTTTCGCTTTTTAAAGCAGCTCTGACTTTCTGAGCACCTGTCATGTTTCCTGAGGTTCTACAATGCCCAGACAGTAGAAAAAACCTACACATGACCCTATTTCGGAATGTAGACACCCTAAGGTATTCACTGATGGGCATAGTGAGTTCATAGAGCTTTTTAATTTTTGTCACAAGTTAGCGGAAAATGATGATTTTTTTATTTTTTTTTTCCTTACAAAGTCTCATATTCCATTAACTTGTGACAAAAAATAAAAACTTCCATGAACTCACTATGCCCATCATGAAATACTTTGGGGTGTCTTCTTTCCAAAATGGGGTCACTTGTGGGGTAGTTATACTGCCCTGGCTTTTTAGGGGCTCTAATGCGTGAGAAGTAGTTTGAAATTAAAATGTGTAAAAAATGCCCTGTGAAATCCTAAAGGTGCTCTTTGGAATGTGGGCCCCTTTGCCCACCTTGGCTGCAAAAAGTGTCACACATGTGGTATCGCCGTACTCAGGAGAAGTTGGGCAATGTGTTTTGGGGTGTCTTTTTACATATACCCATGCTGGGTGAGATAAATATCTTGGTCAAATGCCAACTTTGTATAAATAAAATGGGAAAAGTTGTCTTTTGCCGAGATATTTATCTCACCCAGCATGGGTATATGTAAAATGACACCCCAAAACACATTCCCCAACTTCTCCTGAGTACGGAGATACCACATGTATGACACTTTTTTGCAGCCTAGGTGGGCAAAGGGGCCCACATTCCAAAGAGCACCTTTAGAATTTCACAGGGCTTTTTTTTTACACATTTTGATTTCAAACTACCTCTCACGCATTTGGGCCCCTAAAAAGACAGGGCAGTAAAACTACCCCACAAGTGACCCTATTTTGGAAAGAAGACACCCCAAGGTATTCCGGGAGGGGCATGGCGAGTTCCTAGAATTTTTTATTTTATGTCAAAAGTTAGTGGAATATGAGACTTTGTAAGAAAGAAATAAAATAAAAATCATCATTTTCCGCTAACTTGTGACAAAAAAAAAAATTCTAGGAACTCGCCATGCCCCTTTGCCCACCTTGGCTGCAAAAAAGTGTCACACATGTGGTGTCTCCGTACTCAGGAGAAGTTGGGCAATGTGTTTTGGGGTGTCATTTTACATATACCCATGCTGGGTGAGATAAATTTCTCGGCAAAAGACAACTTTTCCCATTTTTTTATACAAAATTGGCATTTGACAAAGATATTTATCTCGCCCAGCATGGGTATATGTAAATTGACACCCCAATACACATTGCCCAACTTCTCCTGAGTACGGCGATACCACATGTGTGACACTTTTTTGCAACCTACATGCGCAAAGGGGCCCAAATTCATTTTAGGAGGGCATTTTTAGACATTTATATTCCAGACTTCTTCTCACGCTTTAGGGCCCCTTTAAAATGCCAGGGCAGTATAAATACCCCACATGTGACCTGTGACCCCATTTTGGAAATAAGACACCCCAAGGTATTCAATGAGGGGCATGGCGAGTTCATAGAAGATTTTTTTTTTGGGCACAAGTTAGCAGAGATTTTTTTTTTTTGTTTTTTCGCACAAAGTCTCCCTTTCCGCTAACTTAGGACAAAAAGTTAAATCTTTCATGGACTCAATATGCCCCTCAGCGAATACCTTGGGGTGTCTTCTTTCCGAAATGGGGTCACATGTGGGGTATTTATACTGCCCTGGCATTTTAGGGGCCCTAAAGCGTGAGAAGAAGTCTGGAATATAAATGTCACGACCCTTGGTCATGGTCGTGACTCCTTGGGAGCCGCATACAGTTGCCCGCGGTTTGGTGTTGTGTCAACCGCAGCTGGGGGCACTTAGTGGTTTGCCTCAGGTGCGGTTGCCGCAGACAACAGGCATGCGTGCGGTTGCCCTTGGCAACGTGTTTTATGTGCACTCCCGTTGTCTGTTTGTTGTGCACGAGGTGGTGTTTAGTATGCACTTGGACCCCTCCCTTCACCTGCGGTTGTCCGCGGCAACGTCTGGTGTTGTTTGCATGTAGTGGAAGTGTCTCAGCCTGTTGGCTGTTCTTTAGGACACGGTTGCCACGCATGCCGTTGCCGGCGGTAACGGGTGAGTGAGTTTGTGTGCTTTCCCATTTATGTGTGTTTTCCCTTTCCTGTGGTGCTGGAAGGGTTAACTCTCTTCCCAGTGTGTGTGATGTCACTGGGTGTGTTCTGACCGGTGGGTGTGGCCACTTAGGCCTATAAAGCCTCTGTCTCTGGCTTGGCTCAGTAGGTTGCTTTCAGCCAGGCATAGCTGGAGCAGCCTCCTGTATATTACCATCTACCAGTGGGGGCCTCCCTTCTGGTCATAAATCTTTGTTACACGGTGTTATCTAGGTGTGTGTGGGGTTTTGTGTTATTGCAGCTTATGGTCCAGGGTTCCTGTGTGATGTCTGGTGTGTGCTGTGTTCCTTGGTGTCTTGAACTAACAGCACCTGCACATGGGTTCCTGGTTGTGTTGTCTGTGGCAGGTTAGTGTTGTGTGGATTACTTTTGCCTGTCACTGCCATAGCTGTTTCTGTTTCCCTTTGTAGCTTGGCCACATTAGACTCCTGTTTCTCCGTCTCCAGGAGGAACGGGCTGTCTACCCTAGCTCAGGGAACGACGGAGGGTCAGTAGGGATCCGAGGTTCCTGAGTATGGGCCCTCCTACCTTTAAGGGCGGCCCATACAGCTAGGAGTCAGGGTCAGATTAGGGAAGCGCTAGGAGGTGACCTGCTCCCTTATTCTGTGGTTCTGGCCAAGTGACAACCCTTCCATCTCCTGGCACCGCACGGCTGAGGGTTTTCCCCATCCTCAGCCGTGACAATAAATGTCTAAAAATTTTTACGCATTTGGATTCCATGAGGGTTATGGTGAGTTCATGTGAAATTTAATTGCGGCCTAGTCTCGATCAGTCGGTGTGAGATACACCATTTAGATACTGTGGTTATATTCTTCTATTAATAAAACACCCTTTTTTGGGCAAAATACAAATTTTTTCTGGCCTTGCAGCATCAGCACATATGAAATTCAAGGGTAATATACTGCTGTCATATTCAGTTATTAAACACCCGTTTTGGAAAAACTTGCTGCATATATCATTGTGAGATACACCCTTTACATACTGTGGTTCTATTCAGTAATTAAACAAACACCCTTTTTGGGCACAAATCTTTAATTGTGGCCTAGTCTGGATCAGAGCATGTGAGATACACCCTTTGCATACTGTGGTTCTATTTAGTCATTAAACAAACACCCATTTTGGGCACAAATCTTTAATTGCAGCCTAGTCTGGGTCAGGGCGTGTGAGATACACCCTTTAAAAACGGTGTTTCTATTCCGTTATTTGAAATACAGCCATTTTGAGCACAAATCTTAAATTACGGCCTAGCCTGGATCAGGACGTGTGAGATACACCCTTCACATACTGTGGTTCTATTCAGTCATTAAACAAACACGCATTTTGGGCTAAAATTTTTAATTGCGGCCTAGTCTGGATCAGGACATGTGAGATACATCCTTTACATACTGTAGTTCTATTCAGTTATTTGAAATACAGCCATTTTGGGCACAAATCTTTAATTGCGGCCTAGTCTGGATCAGGGCATGTGAGATACACACTTTACATACTGTGGTTCTACTCAGTCATTAAACAAACACCCATTTTGAGAACAAATCTTTAATTGCGGCCTAGTCTGGATCAAGGCGTCTGAAATACACCCTTTACATACTGTGGTTCTATTCAGTCATTAAACAAACACCCATTTTGGGCACCAATCTTTAATTGCGTCCTAGTCTGGATCAGGGCATGTGAGATACACCCTTTACATACTGTGATTCTATTCAGTCATTAAACAAACACCCATTTTGGGCACAAATCTTTAATTACGGCCTAGTCTGGATCAAGGCGTGTGAGATACACCCTTTACATAACGCGATTCTATTCTGCTATTAATTAAACACCCATTTAGGGTAAGATCCTAAATTAGAGAAATATGAGAAGAGCGTCAGATAAGGGACGTGGCCCAGGTCATGGTGCTGCTGGTGGAGCTCCTGTTGCAGAGAGAGAGGACGTGGTCATTTTGTGCCAGCTACACACACAAGTGAAACCCCTACTCAGGTGCGGGTAGGCGACAGAACCTGCAGCGGTATTTGGTTGGGGCTAATGCGGCTCTACAAATGGTGAGGCCTGAACAAGTACAGGCGATAGTAGATTTGGTTGCTGACAGTGGATCCAGTTCCTTCACATTGTCTCCCACCCAGTCTCCTGCTGAAAGATCAGAGTTGGCACCTGCAGCCGATGTCCATCAGTCTTTCACCTCACCCCCTTGCAAATCAGCCAAGCAGTCTGAGCCCCAAGTCATGCAGCAGTCTCTTCTGCTTTTTTATGACTCTGTTAGCAGGGTTTCCCAGAGCCATCCACCTAGCCCTGCCCCAGAAGTGGAAGAGATTGAGTGCACCGATGCCCAACCACTTATGTTTCAAGATGAGTACATGGGAGGACCATCGCAGAACGTCTCAGATGATGACGAAACACAGGTGCCGACTGCTGGGGCTATCGAAAGTGTGCAGACCGACAAGGAGGGCAGGGGTGAAGACTGGGTGGAAGATGATGTGGAGGACGATGAGGTCCTCGACCCCACATGGAATCAAGGTCATACGAGTGACCTATAGCGTTCTGAGGAAGAGGCAGTGGTCGCACAGAGCCACCAGCACAGCAGAAGAGGGAGCAGGGTGCAAAAGGGGAGCGGCCGTCCCCTAGACAGTACGTCTGCTACTGCCCACCGCAGCAAGGGACCGAGCACACCAAAGCCAGCTCCAAGGAGTTCCCTGGCATGGCAGTTCTTCAGACAATGTGCTGACGACAAGACACTGTGAAATCAGAGCCTGAAGCAAGGCATAAACGTTCTAAACCTGAGCACAACCTGCATGACCAGGCATTTAAGTGCTAAGCACGAGCTGCAGTGGAGTAGACACCTCAAAAACCAAGAAAGGTCTCTGGTTCCTCCTGCTTCCTCTTCTGCTGCAGTCTTGGACTCTTCATCCACCTCTGGAGTGACAGTGCTACCTGCTACCCTGCAAAGAGAGGATCTGCCAGCAACACCACCACATGGGTCACCAAGCATCTCCACAATGTCCCACGGAAGCGTTCAGCTCTCCATCTACCAAACACTGGAGAGGAAGAGGAAGTACCCAACTATCCACCTGCGATCCTTGGCCCTGAATGCCAGCATTTCTAAATTACTGGCCTTTGAAATGCTGTCATTCCGTCTGGTGGAGATGGATGGTTTTAAAGGCCTTATGGCGATGGCTGTCCCACAGTACGTCGTGCCCAGCCACCACTACTTTTCCAGGCGAACCATCCCTTCCTTGCACAACCAAGTGGGGGACAAAATCAGGTGTGCACTGCGCAAAGCCATCTGTGGCAAGGTGCACCTCACTACAGATAGGTGGACCAGTAAGCACGGTTAGGGACATTATATCTCGTTAACAGCACACTGGGTAAATGCAGTGGCGGCTGGGCTTGAGGCGGATAGAAGTTTGGCTCATGTCCTTCCACCACCGAGGATTGCAGGGCGCTCCAGTTTGCCTCCTGTTGCTTCCTCCTCCTACTCTGCTTCCTCATCCTCTACCGGCTCCTCATCCGGTCAGCATAACACCTTCACCACCAAATTCAGCACAGCCAGGGGTAAACAACAGCAGGCAGTTTTAAAACTTATCTGTTTGGGGGACAAACCCGACACCGTGCAGGAGCTGTGGACGGGCCCTGAACAACAGACTGATGTGTGGTTGGTGCCAGTGAGCCTCAAGCCCAGCCTGGTGGTGTGCGATAATGGGCGAAATCTCATAGCAGCTCTTGGAGTAGCCGGTTTGACGCACATCCCTTGCCTGGTGCATGTGCTGAATTTGGTGGTGCAGAGATTCCTTAAAAATTACCCCGATATGTCAGAGCTGCTGCATAAAGTGCGGGCCATCTGTGCGCGCTTTCAGCGTTCTCACCCTACTGCTGCCCGCCTGTCAGCGCTGCAGCATAACTTCGGCCTTCCCGCTCACCACCTCCTATGCGACATGCCCACAAGGTGGAACTCCACCTTGCACATGCTGGCCAGACTGTGCAAGCAGCAGCAGGCGATAGTGGAGTTTCAACTGCAGCATGCACAGATGAGTCGCTCTGCGGAACAGCACCACTTCACCACCAATGACTGAGCCTTCATGCGAGACCTGTGTTCCTTGTTGCGCTGTTTCGAGTACTCCACCATAACGCTGTTCTCAGCATAACTTTCCCGCTTCTATGCCTCCTTGAAAAAACGCTGCTGGCGATGATGGAAGAGGATGTGGCACAGGAGGAGGAGGATCATTTCGTAGGGTTTCCAGCCAGTCATTCAGTGGCTCTGATGGTTGGTTCCTGCATCCACAAACGCCAGGTACACAATTGTCCAGCCAGGGCACAGTTCTGGAGGATGATGAGGTGGAGGATGAGGAGAAGGAGATAGAGGAGGGAGAACCATGTTCACAGCAGGGTGGCACCCAGACCAGCTCATGGCCATCACTGGTGCATTGATGGGGGGATACAGAGGACACAGACGATACATCTCCCACAGAGGACAGCTTTTCATTGCCTCTGGGCAGCCTGGCACACATGAGCGATTACATGCTGCAGTGTCTCCGCAATGACCGCCGAGTTGCCCGCATTCTAACTTGTGCTGATTACTGGGTGGCCACGCTGCTGGATCCCCATTACAAGGATAACGTACTGTCCTTAATTCCCTCACTGGAGCGTGATTGTAAGATGCGCGAGTACAAGCGCACGCTGGTAGACTCGCTGCTGGTGGCATTCCCACCTGACAGCGGGCGCACAGTGGAAGCACAAGGCGAAGACAGAGGAGGAGGAAGAGGTCGCCAACGCAGCTGGGGCAGCACCTCAGAAGGCAGGGTTAGCATGGCTGAAATGTGGAAAAGCTTTGTCAGCACGACACAACAATCAGCACCACCAGCTGATATGGAGCATCCTAGCAAGAGGCAGCATTTCACCAACATGGTGGAGCAGTATGTGTGCCCACACCTACACGTACTGAATGACGGGTCTGCCCCCTTCAACTTCTGGGTCTCCAAATTGGGCACATGGCCTGAGCTTGCCCTTTACGCCTTGGAGGTGCTGGCCTGCCCTACAGCTAGTGTATTATCTAAACGCGTGTTTAGCACGGCAGGGGGCGTCATCACAGACAAGCGCAGCCGCCTGTCCACAGCCAATGTGGACAAGCTCACTTTCATTAAAATGAACCAGGCATGGATCCCACAGGACTTGTCCGTACCTTGTGCAGAATAGACATGTATACAGGCCTTAACCAGCCATTGTTATACTGCAGCGCAATTGCTCATTCTTTTATTTTTTGATATTTCACACTCTTTTGGAGTGTACCCTAATTTAAAAAAATTGAAAACATTAAAACCAAAAACCAGTGTTGATAAATAAATAAAATAGTCTCTGGTGCGTTGTCTTTTTCTGCATCGCAAGTCCCAATCGTGAAGTGGGTACAGTTCACATAAATTTCAATTCTTTTTCCAGTTGAACCCCTCTGCCCCAGAAGGCAGGAAAAACACCACTTTAGACTCCTTCCAATAATCCGTGGATATAGGGAAGCAAAAGGCCACAGAAAACAGCAGAGTCTCCACTTATTCGCCTCTGTCAGACACCAAAGGAAAGCTACAATAGTGAAATACCATCACATTAATCGAATACCAGTATTTATTATACTCACAAAAGTGAATAGAATATAATCAGTATAGAATTGCATACACCCGACCCGGGTTTTGCTTTGAAAAGCTTCGTCTGTGGCCTTTTGCTTCCCTATATCCACAGATTATTGGAAGGAGTCTAAAGTGGTGCTTTTCCTGCCTTCTGGAGCAGCACGGTACAACTGGAAAGAGGCAAAAACCAGTGTTGGCTACCTCGTCCTACTCCGCGGCCACTTCCACCTACACCGCTACGTCCACCGCCTCCTCAAACTCCCAGTCCATATGGAACTCCACCTCATAAATCAAAATATTTTTTTTATTTGTACGTAGTTTATTTTAGTTTGTCATTTCACTACTTTGTCTGTTACATTTTCAGGTGATATTCACCAATTTTTGGGTGTGATGTACCACTGCTATACCTACTAGACAGGTAAAAAAAATAAAAAATTGTCTGTTACATTTTTGGGTGAAATTTACCAATTTTTTGGTGTGATCTACCACTGCTATACCTAGTAGACTGATAAAAAAAAAAAAAAATTGTCAGTTACATTTTCGGTTTAAATTCAACAATTTTTAGGTGTGATGTACCACTTCTATATCTAGTAGACAGGTTTAAAAAAAAATGTCTATTACATTTTTGGGTGAAATCCACCAATTTTTGGGTGTGATGTACCACTGCTATACCTAGTAGACAGGTGACACTAAACAATTTTTTTCTGTCATAGACCCCTGCTCTACCAAGTAGACAGGTTAAAAAATTACATTCTTGGGTTGACATTTTGCAATTTTGGACGTGAATAAACCCCTGCTCTGCATAGGTGACAGGGAATAAAATGTCAGAAATTCTTCTTTAATTAATGCATGCCACCTCCTTTCATTCAATGCTTAAACTTTAACAAGTTGTACTACATTTGCGCTTCACAATTAAATTTCATCCATTGACCTCCCTTGCATGTGGTATTCTTTTCTCAGGCTCTCTCTCCTTCCTAGAACCCTGATTCCCCGCCATCGGTGATCACCATGGTAGGTGCATAAAAGAACATTGAAAGTTGATAGAGCAGATATCAAATTGGATGGTGAACATCACGGGGGCATGCGACATGGTGAAACAGTTAGTGTGCACACGCCTACACGAACTGACTGACAGGGGTCAGCCCATCCAACTTCTGGGTCTCCAAATTGGGCACATGGCCTGAGCTTGCCCTTTACCCCTTGGAGGTGCTGGCCTGCCCTGCAACCAGTGTATTGTCTGAACATGTGTTTTACACGACTGGAGGGGGATATCACAGGTTATATTTCCCAATGTTTTGGGGTGTACCCTAATTAAAAATTAAAAATTAAAAAATTAAAACCAAAAAGCAGTGTAGGCTGCCTCCTCCACTGACACTTTCACCTACACCGCCACATCCACCGCCTCCTCAACCTCCTACTCCATATGAACCTCGTCCTCCTAGATCAAGATTATTATTTTTTATTTTTACGTATTTTATGTTATTTAAAGTGATTTCCCTATCCACATTTGTTTGCAGAGCACTTGTCATGCTCTTAACCACATTTTGATGCCATTTGCAGCCCTCTAGCCCTTTCCATTACATTTTTACAGCTATTTTAGTGCTCAAAAGTTCAGGTCCCCATTGACTTCAATGGGGTTCGGGTTTGGGGTCAAGTTCGGGTCAAGTTCAGGTCCCGAACTCAAACTTTTTTGTGAAGTTCGGCCGAACCCGTCGAACATCCAGGTGTCCGCTCAACTCTACTTTAGAACATATAACTGCACCGCTAAACGGCAAATATATTTATCTTTTTTCTACTTATACACCCCACAAAAGGTTTGAGAATATATAACTGCACCGCTGAAAGGCAAATATTTTTTTATTTTGCCACTAATACACAACAAAAAGGGCTTTAGAACTTATAACTGCACGGCTGATTGGCAAATACATTTTTCTTTTGCCATTAATACACAACAAAAAGGGCTGCAATTTTCGCAGTTCACCACATAACATCTAATAAGCCCTTTTATTCCCACTAATACAAGCCAAAAAATGCTTTAGAACAGGCATCCTCAAACTGCGGCCCTCCAGCTGTTGTAAAACTACAACTCCCACAATGCCCTGCTGTAGGCTGATACCTGTAGGCTGTTCGGGCATGCTGGAAGTTGTAGTTTTGCAACAGCTGGAGGGCCGCAGTTTGAGGATGCCTGCTTTAGAACATATAACTGCACAGCACAAGGGCAACTAAGACGTAGAAATATTTCCTTGTAACAAAACCCTGTTAATAGCTGTATCAAACAGCAATTGCACCCCAATAAAAAGAATGGTTTGCTGGAATTACAGAGCTGTATTATGGAAATCTGGATCCCCAGTCAGTGCAGCAAGGTGTAATAGGATTGTTCCTATTACCCAGGCTGTAACCTACCCTACTGAACCCTGTTTAACAGAAATGCTGTGGAATGATTTCTCCCTATCTTTTTCCTACATCTTGAATAATCTTTCCCTGCACTTGTAAATTGTTTTTTTTAGCACAAGTAAGTCTTTACTAGCATTGTCCCTAGTGCCTACTGACATCTCTCTATGCACTAAGTACACTTGAAAATGGCAGAATCCAAGATGGCTGAGGCTTTTTATAGGGCTGTGACATCACAGGGCTGGCTGGCTGCTGCAATTTAGGAATAAATGTGATTTGTTACCACGAAGTGTGAGGAAATTTGGATTCGGTGTGAATCAAAATTTTTTCTGAAATTCGGATCGAATTCCACTTCGTCAACTTCAATTTGCTCATCTCTAATTGTAATCATACTGACCTAGGGAATGAAATTCACAGATAACTTTTACTGCATAGGAAACATCATAAACACAAAACCTATAAACCTATGGCAGAATTGCTAGTTTTTCCAAAATTCCCATTGGAAATGTTTCCAGCTACCCACCACATTGTATGCAATATTAAAAGGTGGAATTAAAAAGTACAGCTTGTCCTGTAAAAATAAACCTTCATATGGCTATATGAATGGAAAAATAAAAAACGTTCTGGCCAGAAGTAAAAAAACTAAAATGTAAAAACTGAAAATAGCTGTGTCCTTAAGAATCTAGGATCACTGTAATGGAAAACAGCCCAGGAATAAATATCTAAACTGGAACTCAGCCATGGAGTAAAGACAACCAATATTATTATATCATTACAATAGAACAAAGCTACAAAATAAACACAAACGTTATTGTGCATCATCGCAATGGAGCACAGCCTAGAAATAATGGCAAGTAGTATAGTATTATTACTTCATCACAATCGGACATAACCTTACACTATTGTGATATCATATCAATCATATAGCCAAACAATGGAGATATTGTATGCATTGTTTTAGTGTCATCACAATAAAACTTTGCCACAAAAAAATAAATAAAGACCATAGCCAAGTAATAAAACCCTATTGTGATGTTGTCGAAAGGAAACACAGCCTTGGAACAGAGACAAACGCTGTTTGACATAATTGAAAGAGAAAAAAATAATAATAATATACTGCTTGCTGTTTTAACCCCTTCAGGACCCTGCCATTTTTCACCTTAAGGACCAGGCCATTTTTTGCAAATCTGACATGTGTCACTTGATGTTGTGATAACTTTAAAACCCTTTTACTTATCCAGGCCATTCTGAGATTGTTTTCTCGTCAAATACTGTTATTCATGACAGTCGTAAAATTGAGTCCAAAAAATGTTTTTTTATTTATATAAAAATTAAAAATTTACAAAAATGTGGAAAAATTAGCAAATTTACAAAATTCTATTTCTCTACTTTTATAATAGATAGTAAAACCTCAAAAAATAGCTTTTACTTTACATTCACAATATGTCTACTACATGTTTAGATCATTTGGTGAATGCAATTTTATTTTTTTGGAGATGTTAGAAGGCTTAGAAGTTTAGAAGCAAATCTTGAAATTTTTCAGAAAATTTCCAAAACCCACTTTTTAAGGACCAGTTCAAGTCTGAAGTCACTTTGTGAGGCTTATATAATAGAAACCACCCATTTTATAAACTACACCCCTCAAGGTATTTAAAACTGATTTTACAAACTTTGTTAACCCTTCAGGTGTTCCACAAGAATTAATGAAAAATGGAGATGAAATTTCAGAATTTAACTTTTTTGCCAGATTTTCCATTTTAATAATTTTTTTCCAGTAACCAAGCAAGGTTTAACAGCCAAACAATACACAATATTTATTACCCTGATTCTGTAGTTTACAGAAACACCCTATATATTGGTCATAAACTGCTTTACGGGCAAATGGCATTTCACAGAAGGAAAGGAACGCCATATGGTTTTTGGAAAGCAGATTTCACTGGGATAATTTTAAGCTGCCATGTCACAATTGAAGACCCACTGATGCACCCCTAGAGTAGAAAGTCCAAAAAAGCGATTTCATTTTAGAACCTACACCCCTCAAGGTTTAGAAAACTGATTTTTACAAACTTTGTTAACCCTTTAGGTGTTCCACAAGAATTAATGGAAAATATAAATGACATTTTTTGAATTTCACTTTTTGGGAAGATTTTCCATTTGATTCAATTTTTTCCAGTTACAAAGCAAGGGTTAACAGCCAAACAAAACTCTATATTTATGGCCCTGATTCTGTAATTTACAGGAACAGCCCAAATGTGGCCGTAAACTGCTGTATGGGCACATGGTATTGCACAGAAGGAAAGGAACGCCATACGGTTTTTGGAAGGCAGATTTTGCTGGACTGTTTTTTTGACACCATGTCCAATTTGAAGCCCCCCTGATGCACCCCTAGAGTAGAAACTCCAAAAAAGTGACCCCATTTTGGAAACTACGGGATAAGGTGGTAGTTTTGTTGGTACTATATTATATATATTGGTACATATACCGTAATTTTTGGTTGCCCTATATTACACTTTTTGTGAGGCAAGGTAACAAAAAATAGCTGTTTTGGCACAGTTTTTATTTTTTGTTATTTACAACATTCATCTGACAGATTAGATCATGTGGTATTTTTATAGAGCAGGTTGTTACAGATGCGACAATACCAAATATGACTATGTTTCAGTTTTACATAACAAAGCATTTTTGAAAAAAAAATATATTTGTGTCTCCACATTCTGAAAGCCGCAGATTTATTTATTTTTTGGGCGACTGTCTCTTGTGTAAGGGCAATTTTTTTTTAGGATGGGATGACGGTTTGATTGATACTATTATAGGGTGCATATGACTTTTTGATTGCTTGCTATTACACTTTTTGTGATGTATGGTGACAAAAAAATTGCTTTTTTGACACCGTCTTTATTCTTAATTTTTTACGCTGGTCACCTGAGAGGTTAGGTCATGTGGTATTTTTATAGAGCAGGTTGTTACAGACGCGGCAATACCTAATACGTATATATTTTTTTATTTACTTAAGTTTTACACAATAGCAGCATTTTTGAAACCCCAAAAAATAATGTTTTAGTGTCTCCATATTGTGATCCATAGTTTTCTTTTTTGGGCGATTGTCTTAGGTAGGGGATCAATTTTTGCAGGATGAGATTATGGCTAGATTGGTACTATTTTGGGGGGTATACACCTTTTTGATCTCTTGGTGTTGCACTTTTAGTGATATAAGGTGACCAAAAATTGGTTTATTTAGCACAGTTTTTATTTTATTTTTTTGACGGTGTTCACCTGAGGGGTTAGGTCATGTATTAGTTTTATAGAGCCAGTCTATATGGACGCGGAGATATCTAATATGTGTACTTTTATTTTTAACTCTATTTTTTTCATTTTTTTTCCCTTTATTTTGGCAAAAGGATATTTTTATTTTACTTGAAACTTTAATTTTTTGGGGGGGAAACTTCATTTTTTTTTACTTTTTTTTTTACTTATAAATGTAAAAACACAAAATGCAATCGCACACTGCAACCAGCACTCTGCCCTGCCTTTATGCTGGATGTTGAATAAGGCATTGGTGTACATTTTGGCCAAAGCGTAATAAGCCACTCACCATGTCAAGGTCGCCTTCATGAGTGGTCCCTAACACTAGTTCCTACCCTTCATGGGCCACGACAGCCACATAAAGTCCAGGGAGTGCAGGTACAGCATGCACGCCAAGCATACTCTGCTTTTAACCCCGTCCGGTGCCATTACAGCCTTCATCGGATCCAGGGATGCAAGTACTCACATGCATGCTGAGCCCACTTTATACTTCTCCTGGAGCCCAATGGCTACTGGTAGGTGCTGTATACGCAGACTCAGTTTTATACTGACTTTAAAACCTAAGCGGGTTGCCTACTCCTCTAGTGTTGGGGCTACCCTGGCTCACTAAACATAACCCCACCATTGATTGGCAAGCGAGGCAAATAAATGGTTGGAGTGGCTTTTGCAGAGAGAATTGCCTCACGACATCTGTTTCTGATGTTTCTACTAAGACTTTACCATCTTTTCTCTCAGAATTTTCGGATGTGTTTTCTGAGAGTGGTGTTCAGGACTTGCCCCCTCACAGGGAGTATGATTGCCCTATTAATCTCACCCCAGGCGCCAAGCTGCCTAAATGTCGTTTATACAATCTCTCCCCAACCTGAAAGGGTCGCTATGCGTGCTTATATCTCTGAGAGTCTGAGAAAGGGACACATACGACCCTCGAAGTCACCTGTTGCCGCTGTTTTTTTCTTTGTTAAGAAAAAAGATGGTTCTTTAAGACCTTGTCTGGATTTCAGGGAGCTGAACAGTATCACAATTCATGACCCTTAACCGCTTCCTCTGATCCCGGACTTGTTTAACCAGATTGTTGGGGCTAAAGTTTTTTCCAAGTTGGATCTAAGAGGGGCATACAACCTGGTCAGGGTCAGAGAAGGAGACGAATGGAAGACGGCCTTCAATACCCCTGAGAATTTGGTTATGCCTTTTGGTTTGATGAATGCTCCAGCCGTCTTTCAGCATTTTGTGAACAGCATTTTTTATTTGTATTAGTGTATCTAGATGACATTTTGATTTTTTCTCCTGATTTCAAAACTCATAAGGAACACTTACGTCAGGTCTTGCTAATTCTGCGGGAGACTAAATTGTACGCTAAACTGAAAAAATGTGTGTTTGCGGTTCCAGAAATTCAATTTCTGGGGTTTCTTCTCTCTGCTTCTGGTTTTCGCATGGACCCCGAGAAGGTCCGCGCTGTGCTTGAGCGGGAGCTTCCTGAGAATCAGAATGCGCTGATGCGTTTTTTGGGTTTTTGCCAATTATTACAGGAAGTTTATTTTGAATTATTCCTCTGTTGTTAAACCACTCACTGATATGACTAGAAAGGGGGTAGATTTTTCCTCCTGGTTGGTAGAGGCGCGTAAGGCCTTTTCTAATATCAAGGAGAGTTTTGCTTCTGCTCCCATCTTGGTACAACCTGATATTTCTCTACCCTTCATAGTTGAGGTTGATGCTTCTGAGGTGGGTGTGGGTGCGGTCTTGTCTCAGGGTCCCTCTCCTGCCAAATGGCGACCGTGTGCCTTTTTCTCGAAGAAACTCTCCTCCGCAGAGAGAAATTACGATGTGGGAGATAGGGAGTTGTTGGCCATCAAGTTAGCTTTTGAAGAATGGCGCCATTGGCTAGAGGGAGCCAGACATCTGGCCTACTTGGAGTCAGCCAAGCGTCTGAACCCGAGACAGGCCAGATGGTCTTTGTTCTTTTCAAGGTTTAATTTTGTTGTCACTTTCCGCCCTGGGGTTAAGAATGTGAAGGCGGATGCCCTGTCACTTTGTTTTCCGGGAGGTGGGAATTTTGAAGACCCGGGTCCCATTTTGGCTGAAGGTGTGGTGGTCTCTGCTCTTTATCCTGAATTGGAGGCAGAGGTGCAGGTAGCCCTGTCAGAGGCTCCTGATCTTTGTCCTCCTGGGAGGTTGTTTGTGCCTCTCGCTTTAAGACACAAGATTTTTAAGGAGCACCACGATACTGTCCTTGCTGGGCTCCCGGGGACAAGAGCCACAGTGGATCTCATCGCTCAGAGATTCTGGGGGCCAGCACTTCGTAAGTCGGTTGAGGATTTTGTGGCAGTGTCACAACCAGACAGCTGAGAAGCTCTGACAGAAGCCTTTCAGAACCTCCTCCTTGAGTTTTCTTTGTTGTGGTATTCAGTTCCTCATCTCGTTAGCCTCTCTCAGCTGTCATGTAGTTGGACTGATTGCTTCCCTTTAAATTCCTCCCCATAATGCTTTACTGGGCGGCTTATACTCCTTCCTGTCATACTCAGTCCCAAGACAGTGCAGCGGTCCCATTCTGTGCGCAGGGGTCTCAGTCGCTGTCAGCCCCTTCTGAGCAGGAGCCCATGCAGCTGGGGTTGATTGCTTCTGACAATAGAAGATTCAGCCCGCATGGGAGGGTTTGTTTTTGTTGTGGAGGTATAAATCATTTGGCAAATGTTTGTCCCTCTAGGAGATTCAGGCAGTTCTCTGGGAGTAATAAAGAAACAAAGAGGAAAAAATCTTTTAAAAATGTTCCGTCTGTTACTATTGGTAGGGTTGAGGCGGAAATTGAAGGTTTTCCGTTTGCTTGTAGTTCCCGTTTTGTCCTGCCTGCTAGGGTGGCGCTAGAGAGCAAGAGCATTTTTGTGAGATTTTTGTGGATAGTGGAGCAGCGGTCATTCTCATTGATAGTCAATTTGCAATAACTCATGGTTTCCAGGTGTACACTTTGGGAAAGGATATTCCTGTTTTTGCTATTGATTCCGCTCCACTTTCTCAGAAATCATTAAAGGGCATAGTTCACAATATCCGTTTAATTGTGAGTGATGCTCATTTTGAGGATGTGTCATGTTTCGTCCTTAGTGGTTTGCCTACTCCTCTAGTGTTGGGGCTACCCTGGCTCACTAAACATAATCCCACCATTGATTGGCAAGCGAGGCAAATAAATGGTTGGAGTGACTTTAGCAGAGAGAATTGCCTCACGACATCTGTTTCTGAGGTTGCTACTAAGACTGTACCATCTTTTCTCTCTGAATTTTCGGATGTCTTCTCTGAGAGTGGAGTTCAGGATTTGCCCCCGCACAGGGAGTACGATTGCCCTATTAATATCATCTCAGGGGCCAAGCTGCCTAAATCTCGTTTATACAATCTTTCCCAACCTGAAAGGATCGCTATGCGTGCTTATATCTCTGAGAGTCTGAGAAAAGGACACATACGACCCTCGAAGTCACCTGTTGCCGCTGGTTTTTTCTTTGTTAAGAAAAAAGATGGTTCTTTAAGACCTTGTAGAAGGAAGTGTGGCCGGCACACGCAGAGTTGCACGCCGCACGGGATAGGATGATTACCACATATAGTAGAAAGAAAATCCCAGCAGACGTGTCTTCAATGCTAATAGAATTTATTTTGCAAATAGCAATATGTCCATGAATAGGACGCGTTTCGGCTCAGTAGCCTTTCTCAACAGATAAGTATACAAGGTCAACAGCTCATATATATACACAAACATTAATGATGAAAGCCTCCCAGTAGTGAAAACGCCCAAGAAGGGGCGGTACATATGTGATCATGTGATAACGTAATCAAAATAATCAATCAAGGAATCAGAAAGCGCAGCGGGTGTCTGAATACATGTCAGTAATAATGTTATTAAGATTAAATACCGATACGCTTGAGGGACTCCTTCGTTTATGTAATCGATGTCTAGAAAAAATATATAATAAAAGAAGTTACAACCATAGAATAAAATAGTGAACAGGAAATAACATTAATAGAAGTCAAATGTGCATAATTTCATAGTCGCGGTTCAGTCCTCTTGGATGAAGGGTATCAAGGGTGTGAATCCAGTAAGCCTCCCGACGTAAAAGAAGTTTTTTAATGTCGCCTCCTCGCCTAGGTCTAGAAATTTGTTCTATGACCTGGAACTTTAATTGGGCAATTGTATGGTTAAATTTATCAAAGTGGGAGGGAACCGGTAAAAGTAAATTTTTTGTCCTAATCGTGGATTTGTGTTTTCCAATCCTGTCTTTCACACTCTGCATGGTTTCCCCAATGTATAGCAACCCACAAGGACATTTTATTAAATAAATGACATTTGCTGATTCGCATGTAAAAAAGCCATTAACTGCGTATGTCCGTCCAGTATGTGGGTGGTATACACTGGGGCCTTTGATGACATTAGAACATTGGAAACAATGGAGACACGGAAAGGTGCCCTTCCGTTGTGTAGCCAGTACCCCCTGTTTGAGAGTACCACGGGTGCTCCCAATATCCGCTCGTACTAACTTATCTCTATAACTAGAGTTTTTTTTGTTACAAATAAGGGGCGGATTTTGGAATTCCCTAATTTGGGGGTATGCTTTACCCAACAAACACCAGTGTTTCTTCACCACATTATCTAATTTAGAATTAAATGGGTGGTACTTATGGACCAATGCCACTCGTGGGCTTTTATCATGTTCTTTTCTAGAACTCTGAGAGGTCTCTAACTCGTTCAAGGTGTTAGTTAGGATAGATGGTGGATACCCTCTTTCCTCAAACCTTGTGGTCATCTCTTCTATTCTAGGTCCCAGTACTGATGGACTAGAGACAATGCGTCTAATCCTCTGGTACTGGGACTTTGGAATAGCTTTTTTGAGAGCAGGTGGATGGGCGCTAGTGAAGTGGAGGATACTGTTTCTGTCTGTCTCCTTCCGGAATAGATCCGTTGAAAGGTTACCATGCAGATCCTTGATAACCCTTGTGTCCAAGAAGCTGACCGTCTGACTATCACTTGTAACTGTGAATTCTAGACCGATGCGTGCATGGTTCAGGTGTGTAATAAATGCCGTGAGGGTCTCCTGTGGCCCCGCCCATATGCAAAAAATGTCGTCAATAAATCTCTTCCACAACAAGATGTAATTGCAGTACCATTGGCTGTTATAAACAAAATTGTCCTCAAATTGCGACATATATGCATTTGCATAGGGCGGGGCCACATTAGACCCCATCGCGGTCCCCCGCTTCTGTAAGTAATAAGAATCCTCAAACATGAAGTAGTTCTCATATAAGACGAGGTGAAGCAGCTCTACAAAAAATTCCCGCTGTATAGGGGAATAATCACTCCTCTCTAGGAACGACTTGACAGCCTGCTCACCTCCACTGTGTTCTATGGAAGTGTACAGGCTGACCACGTCAATCGTTACCAGTAAGCTGTCCGATGGAACTGGACCCAATTGTGCAATAGTGTTTAAGAAGTCCTGTGTGTCTACCAGGTATGAAGGAATATTTTTTATCAAAGGTGTAAGGACCTTCTCGAGCACTATTGCCAAGGGAGACAAGATGGATCCAACCGAGGCCACGATCGGTCGACCTGGAGGATCAATTAAGGTTTTATGTACTTTGGGGAGCACATAAAAAACAGGTGTTATCGGTGTTTGATTGACCAAAAAGGTACGCAAATGACTATCACAGACCCCCAATGTAGCAAAGTGATCCACCACCTTCAATATTTTGTGTTTTATACAGAAAACTGGATCGGTATTCAATAATTCATATGTGGTACGATCTGAAAGTTGTCTGTTCACCTCCGCTACATATTTGGCCCTATCCATGAGAACAATAGCGCCCCCTTTGTCTGCAGGCTTCAAAACGATCCTCTTGTCTTCCATTAGTGATTTGATAGCCATTTTTTCCTCTGATGTTACATTGGATGTGAACCGCATCTCACCCCTCTTGATACTATCCATATGTATCTTTATGTCCTTACAGACCAGTTCAATATAGGTCTCAACGGGATGATAAAATTTGGGGGGCATAAATTTGCTAGGGTTCTTTAAACCTAGATCGCTCAAGCATAAACTAGGTATTTCACTATCACCCGGACCAGTAATCCTGTCACTTTTATCTATGAAGTGGGCCTTTAAACGTAATTTCCGGAAAAATTGATGCAAGTCAATATCAAATTGAAAAGTGTCGAAATGACTAGAGGGACTGAACGAGAGTCCTTTCTGGAGGGCCGACATCTGTACGGGACTCAGTATGTGTGAAGACAGGTTAATCAGGAGCGACTGTTCCTTACCTGTGAACGGGTTTGAACTGTCTGACTCGGTCCCGGTTTCGATGCGGCGGCGGCGGTGTTTGCGCCCCGCGCGCCTCCTCCTCCTCGTGGACGCTGACTGCCTTTCCGAAAAAGGGGAGCAGAGCGGGTGTCTTCACTTCCGGAACTGGAGGTGAAGGATCCAGGTCTTGTTGGGCGTCTGTAACTTGATCTTTGGTGCCAAGCAGGATCTTGCCATTTGTAGACACGATTTAGATGGTAATCCTCGTTGTCCCGCAAGAATTTGGATCTCTTCTTTATCTCCGTTTCCTTCCGGTATGTCGAAATATAGTTGTCCACGGACTCCTTCAATGTCCCAAATTCTTCTGAGGTTAAAGAGTCCCTCAGCTGTTGTTCGGTAGCTGCATTCTGTGTTTGCAGTTCAGCGATCGCCGTATGGAGACGTTTGATAGTCAACAAAATCAAGTCATAGGAACATTTGTTAATAATTTTTTCAAAATCGCTGGTATATTCAGGGTCATTAGAAAAGAATGTAGGGCGTAAATGAACCCTTAACCCTCTAGGAATCCTTTTCCAAAATCCGCCCCTTATTTGTAACAAAAAAAACTCTAGTTATAGAGATAAGTTAGTACGAGCGGATATTGGGAGCACCCGTGGTACTCTCAAACAGGGGGTACTGGCTACACAACGGAAGGGCACCTTTCCGTGTCTCCATTGTTTCCAATGTTCTAATGTCATCAAAGGCCCCAGTGTATACCACCCACATACTGGACGGACATACGCAGTTAATGGCTTTTTTACATGCGAATCAGCAAATGTCATTTATTTAATAAAATGTCCTTGTGGGTTGCTATACATTGGGGAAACCATGCAGAGTGTGAAAGACAGGATTGGAAAACACAAATCCACGATTAGGACAAAAAATTTACTTTTACCGGTTCCCTCCCACTTTGATAAATTTAACCATACAATTGCCCAATTAAAGTTCCAGGTCATAGAACAAATTTCTAGACCTAGGCGAGGAGGCGACATTAAAAAACTTCTTTTACGTCGGGAGGCTTACTGGATTCACACCCTTGATACCCTTCATCCAAGAGGACTGAACCGCGACTATGAAATTATGCACATTTGACTTCTATTAATGTTATTTCCTGTTCACTATTTTGTTCTATGGTTGTAACTTCTTTTATTATATATTTTTTCTAGACATCGATTACATAAACGAAGGAGTCCCTCAAGCGTATCGGTATTTAATCTTAATAACATTATTACTGACATGTATTCAGACACCCGCTGCGCTTTCTGATTCCTTGATTGATTATTTTGATTACGTTATCACATGATCACATATGTACCGCCCCTTCTTGGGCGTTTTCACTACTGGGAGGCTTTCATCATTAATGTTTGTGTATATATATGAGCTGTTGACCTTGTATACTTATCTGTTGAGAAAGGCTACTGAGCCGAAACGCGTCCTATTCATGGACATATTGCTATTTGCAAAATAAATTCTATTAGCATTGAAGACACGTCTGCTGGGATTTTCTTTCTACTTTAAGACCTTGTCTGGATTTCAGGGAGCTGAACAGTATCACTATTCGTGACCCTTATCCGCTTCCTCTAATCCCGGACCTGTTTAACCAGGTTGTTGGGGCTAAAGTCTTTTCAAAATTAGATCTAAGAGGGGCATACAACCTGGTCAGGGTCAGAGAAGGAGACGAATGGAAGACGGCCTTCAATACCCCTGAGGGCCATTTTGAAAATTTGGTTATGCCTTTTGGTTTGATGAATGCCCCAGCCGTTTTTCAGCATTTTATGAACAGCATTTTTTATCATTTGATGGGAAAATTTGTATTAGTGTATTTGGATGACATTTTGATTTTTTCTCCTGATTTCAAAACTCATAAGGAACATTTACGTCAGGTCTTGCTAATTCTGCGGGAGAATAAATTATATGCGAAACTGGAAAAATGTGTGTTTGCGGTTCCAGAAATTCAATTTCTGGGGTTTCTTCTCTCTGCTTCTGGTTTTCGCATGGACCCCGAGAAGGTCCGCGCTGTGCTTGAGTGGGAGCTTCCTGAGAATCAGAAGGCACTGATGCGTTTTTTGGGCTTTGCCAATTATTACAGGAAGTTTATTTTGAATAATTCCTCTATTGTTAAACCACTCACTGATATGACCAGAAAGGGGGTAGATTTTTCTTCTTGGCCGGTAGAGGCGCGTAAGGCTTTTTCTAATATCAAGGAGAGTTTTGCTTCCGCTCCCATCTTGGTGCAACCTGATATTTCTTTACCCTTCATAGTTGAGGTTGATGCTTCTGAGGTGGGTGTGGGTGCGGTCTTGTCTCAGGGTTCCTCTCCTGCCAAATGGCGACCATGTGCCTTTTTCTCAAAAAAACTCTCCTCCGCAGAGAGAAATTACGATGTGGGAGACAGCGAATTGTTGGCCATCAAGTTGGCTTTTGAGGAATGGCGCCATTGGCTAGAGGGAGCCAGACACCCTATTACCGTGTTTACTGACCATAAAAATCTGGCCTACTTTGAGTCAGCCAAGCGTCTGAACCCGAGACAGGCCAGATGGTTTTTGTTCTTTTCAAGATTTAATTTTGCTGTCACGTTCCGCCCTGGAGTTAAGAATGTGAAGGCAGATGCCCTGTCACGTTGTTTTCCGGGAGGTGGGAATTTTGAAGACCCGGGTCCCATTTTGGCTGAAGGTGTGGTGGTCTCTGCTCTTTTTTCTGAATTGGAGGCAGAGGTGCAGGCAGCCCAGTCAGAGGCTCCTGATCTTTGTCCTCCTGGGAGGTTGTTTGTGCCTCTCGCTTTAAGACACAAGATTTTTAAGGAACACCACGATACGGTCCTTGCTGGGCACCCGGGGGCAAGAGCCACACTGGATCTCATTGCTCGGAGATTCTGGTGGCCTGCGCTTCGTAAGTCAGTTGAGGGTTTTGTGGCAGCCTGCGAGACATGCACTCGTGCCAAAGTCCCTCATTCACGGCCATCAGGTCCTCTCCTTCCCTTACCCATTCCTTCCCGTCCTTGGACACATCTGTCCATGGACTTTATAACGGACCTGCCTCGTTCCTCGGGGAAGACTGTGATTCTGGTGGTGGTGGACCGTTTTCGCAAAATAGTGCATTTCATCCCTTTTCCTGGTGTGCCCAATGCTAAGACGCTGGCGCAGGCATTTATTGATCACATTGTCAAATTGCACGGTATTCCTTCAGACATAGTCTCTGATAGGGGCACACAGTTTGTTTCCAGATTCTGGAAGGCTTTCTGTTCTCGCTTGGGGGTTCGGTTGTCATTCTCTTCTGCTTTCCACCCGCAGTCGAATGGCCAGACAGAGCGCGTCAATCAGAATCTGGAGACATATCTGCGCTGTTTTGTGGCGGAGAATCAAGAGGATTGGTGTTCTTTTTTTGTCCCTTGCTGAGTTTGCTTTAAATAACCGTCGTCAGGAGTCCTCTGATAAGTCACCATTTTTTGGTGCATATGGGTTTCATCCGCAGTTTGGAACTTTCTCGGGAGAGGGGTCTTCTGGTTTACCTGATGAGGACAGATTCTCCTCATCTTTGTCATCTATTTGGCAAAAGATTCAGGATAATCTAAAGAGCATGAGTGAGAGATATAAGCGTGTGGCGGATAAGAGACGTGTGCTTGGTCCGGACCTGAATGTTGGTGATCTGGTGTGGTTGTCTACCAAGAATATCAAATTGAAGGTTCCCTCCTGGAAGTTGGGTCCTAGGTTTATTGGGCCTTACAAAATCCTGTCTGTCATCAATCCTGTTGCCTATCGTCTTGATCTTCCTCAGACTTGAAAGATCAATAATGTTTTTCATAAGTCCTTATTGAAACCTTATGTCCAACCCATTGTACCCTCGCCTTTGCCTCCTCCTCCGATTATGGTTGATGGGAACCTTGAATTTCAGGTCTCTAGGATTGTGGATTCTCGTTTTGTCCGCGGTTCTCTTCAGTACCTTGTTCATTGGGAGGGTTATGGTCCTGAGGAGAGGATGTGGGTCCCAGTGACGGACATTAAGGCCTCTCGTCTCATCAGGGCTTTCCATAGGTCCCATCCTGAGAAGGTGGGTTCTGAGTGTCCGGAGTCCACTCGTAGAGGGAGGGGTACTGTCACAACCAGACAGCTGAGAAGCTCTGACAGAGGCCTTTCAGAACCTCCTCCTTGAGTTTTCTTTGTTGTGGTATTCAGTTCCTCATCTCGTTAGCCTCTCTCAGCTGTCATGTAGTTGGACTGATTCCTTCCCTTTAAATTCCTCCCCATAATGCTTTACTGGGCGGCTTATACTTCTTCCTGGAGTGTGTTTGCATGCTGATCCTGTTTCCCAGTCTGCTACAAAGTTAAGTGCTGTACATTTATCTGTTATTTTCTGTTTGCTGGATCCCAGGTGACCCTGACTCCCTCCGTGTCTGGTGTAGGGAGCCGGGAGTCGTGTCCCCTCACTATTGTAGGGTGTTCAGGGGTTATATAGTCGAGGTACGTGGATATGCAACCATCCACCTTTGGGATCTTTGCATAGGCTGAGCAGCCAGGGAAAGTGCTAGGTCTTGTGCAGGGGTCTCCCTTTTGGTTCCTTAGCTTTGGATCCAGTGAGTCATATATGCATGTTGCTTTGTCTTGTTTCCTGTACACCATCCGTGACAGGCAGCCTGAGAGACCTGCGCTTGTGCCAAAGTCCCTCATTCCATTACCTATTCCTTCCCGTCCTTGGACACATCTGTCCATGGACTTCATAACGGACCTGCCTCGTTCCTCGGGGAAGACTGTGATTCTGGTGGTGGTGGACCGTTTTAGCAAAATGGTGCATTTCATCCCTTTTCCTGGTGTGCCCAATGCTAAGACGCTTGCGCAGGCATTTATTGATCACATTGTCAAATTGCACGGTATTCATTCAGACATAGTCTCTGATAGGGGCACACAGTTTGTTTCCAGATTCTGGAAGGCTTTCTGTTCTCGCTTGGGGGTTCGGTTGTCATTCTCTTCTGCTTTCCACCCGCAGTCGAATGGCCAGACAGAGCGCGTCAATCAGAATCTGGAGACATATCTGCGCTGTTTTGTGGCGGAGAATCAGGAGGATTGGTGTTCTTTTTTGCCCCTTGCTGAGTTTGCTTTAAATAACCGTCGTCAGGAGTCCTCTGATAAGTCACCATTTTTTGGTGCATATGGGTTTCATCCGCAGTTTGGGACATTCTCTGGAGAGGGGTCTTCTGGTTTACCTGATGAGGAGAGACTCCTCTTATCTTTGTCATCTATTTGGCAAAAGATTAAGGATAATCTAAAGAGCATGAGTGAGAGATATAAGCGTGTGGCGGATAAGAGACGTGTGCCTGGTCCGGACCTGAATGTTGGTGATCTGGTGTGGTTGTCTACTAAGAATATCAAATTGAAGGTTCCCTCCTGGAAGTTGGGTCCTAAGTTTATTGGGCCTTACAAAATCTTGTCCGTCATCAATCCTGTTGCCTACCGTCTTGATCTTCCTCAGACTTAGAAGATCCATAATGTTTTTCATAAGTCCTTATTAAAACCTTATGTCCAACCCATTGTACCCTCGTCTTTGCCTCCTCCTCCGATTGTGGTTGATGGTAATCTTGAATTTCAGGTCTCTAGGATTGTGGATTCTCGTGTTGTCCGCGGTTCTCTCCAGTACCTCGTTCATTGTGAGGGTTATGGTCCTGAGGTGAGGATGTGGGTCCCAGTGACGGACATTAAGGCCACTCGTCTCATCAGGGCTTTCCATAGGTCCCATCCTGAGAAGGTGGGCTCTGAGTGTCCGGAGTCCACTCGTAGAAGGAGGGGTACTGTCTCCACCAGACATCTGAGAAGCTCTGACAGACATTTTTCAGAACCTCCTCCTTGAGGTTCCTTTTGTTTTGCTTTCAGTTTCTCATCTCGTTAGCCTCTCTCAGCTGTCATGTAGGTGCACTGATTGCATCCCTTTAAATCCCTTCCCATACTGCATCACTTTGCGGTTTATACAACTTCCTGGAGTGTATGCATGCTGGATGCTACTACTGAGTCTTCTACAGATAAGTTTTGTTCTTTCATTTGTATTTTCCTGTTTGATGGATCCCAGGTGACCCTGACTCCCTCCGTATCAAGTATAGGGAGCCGGTGGTCGTGTCCCCTCACTATTATAGGGTGTTCAGGTGTTATACAGTCAAGGTGCGAGGATATGCGATCATCTACCATTGAGATTTTTGCATAGGCTGAGCAGTTAGGGAGAGAGCCAGGTCTGTTGCAGGGTTATCCCTTTGGTTCCTTAGTTTTGGATCCAGTCAGTCGGATCTTCATTTTGTGTCTTCTAGTTTTCTGTACACCTTCCGTGACACACGCTCACCACGTGGTGACTGCGTTGACGTCAGCGCAGGACTTGCTGAATGAAGATACAAGATCCTTCTATCACATCATCAAAGGTCCTTTTGCAGATTCCTGAAAGATGAAGAAAGAAGACATGCTGGCTGCACGAACAAGAGGATGAGGTGAGTTAATTTTTTTATTTTTATTTTAACCCCTCAAGCCACATTTTAGTATGCATTCTGTATTAAGAATGCTATTATTTTCCTTTATAACTATGTTATAAGGGAAAATAATAAAATGAATAGAACACATAACCCAAACCCAAACTTCAGTGAAGAAGTTCGGGTTTGGGTACCACATTCAGTTCACTCGGAAAAAACTGAACATCTGAACGCAATCGCAGTCAAATTGACTGCAATTGCGTGCCTACTTGCGCGGTTTTCCCGCAATGCACATGCGATGCATCCGGAGCAAATCCGGGACGCCCATGGGAAAGAGGCCTTAGAGGTGTAAAATGTAAATGTACAGTATTTGTAGTCAATACAAAGAATTTGCACAGGACTTATTTGTGCTAAGGACTTTGCAAAGGGGACATTGTTTGCCTGTGGAGGAAATGAGATTTAGACATCAATAGAGAAAGGATTCTTCATAGTTAAGGCTCATGCAGACGACCATATGTATTTTGCAGTCCGCAAAAAATGGATCTGCAAAAAATACCGAATATGTCTTTGTGCATTCCGTATTTTTCGGAATGGAACAGCTGGCCCTAATAGAACAGTACTATCCTTGTACGTAATGCGGACAATAATAGAACAAGTTCTATTTTTTTGCAGAACGGACATACAGAAACGGAATGCACACGGAGTAACTTCTGTTTGCTTGTTTTTTGTGGACCCATTGAATGAATGGTTCCGCATAGAGGGTTAACTATTAACAAATTAAAATGAGGGTTATAATTACTGAATGTATAATTCTTTGACAAAGCTAACTATTAAATAACTATGTAACTTATGCAGGTCACACCCACTTCCTTGGGCTCAAAAGCTTCAAATTCTGCATTGCCTAATGATTCTGGTTTATGAAATGTTACAATTTGATCTTTTCATTATATTACTTATTCATGGCCTGCTATGTGTTACAGTACAGTATGTCTGAAAATTCTTAGTCATTCGCCAAGTACAAAACAATAAGGAAACAAAGCTGCAGCATCCACAGGGAAATTCCTTCCTATTGTTGCTATGACAATGGTGTCACCCGACGTTCTTTTATTTGAGGCGTTTTTATTGACACCAGGTTTATTGATATGATTGATAGATTTATGTTTTTGTAGTACACACCTGGAAAATTGCTCAGAAGAGTCTCTTTGATTCATACACCTTCTATTTTATTATTTTATGTCTTGTGAATAAAGGAATTTTCCTTAAATCAAGATATCATTTTGGATGTTGATTATCCTGCGAGGCAGCAGCATATCCATATAGGAGGCATCTTTCCAAACAGTGCTGTCTTTTTGTGGATATTTACAGTGTATTTGGTGTAAGTGATAGAAATATATGGCACTGCAATCATCAAAGGAAAGACTAAAAGCCAATGTGAACACTGAGGGGGTCATTTGCTATCAATAAATACACCTATATTAGGCATATTTCTGGCGCAGATTGCAGCGCAAAGGATATTTGCACCTCAATCTACAACTTTTCTACACCAGGTCTAAAAAATTTGCCGTGGCATGGGCGGGGAAGGGGATGGGACAGCAAGCCGGTCTCATTCATCTTTTTCTATGTCTGTTTTAGGCGTAGAAATTGGTCCAAATATAAACTGTCGTTGTGGCTCTTCATAACTTCATAACTGCCAGCTAAAGGGGTTATTAAGACCAACATCTAAATTAATAGCTTCACATCTTCCTGCTTCTTCTAACATGTTGTCACGACTGTAAATGAGCAACAAGAGTGTACACAGAGAATAGCAACTGACCGGACCCAAACTAGGGAGGATAAGGGTGACCCTTGCCAGACCCTAAAAGCTCTCCCTATGCTGCTATGCGCATGTCCGGTCCGAATGGTAGATTGAGACATGCCCGCGTACCTGAGGCTGAAGACCACTGAAACCCCTACAATAGTGGAAGGGGCACGGCACGGCCACGGTGCCCTGCTCAGGAACGGACGGAACCGGGGTCGCCTCGGATCCAGTCAGCAAAGAACAGATAAACACAATGTCTGTACACTTAACTGAGGTGCTGAGGCCGCAGTGCAAACAGATCCGAAGTCAGCAGACGATATCTTAAGTACTCGCATCAGCAGGACACAGATCCAGTGAAGAGAAGTAACACAGGTGAATACACTCAAGCGAGAGATACAGCTCAAAATGAGGAGTATAATCCGCACCTCTACAAAGGAGGAGGGGTGATTTAAAGGCAGCGAAATCAAACACAGGAGGAACAGCTGGGAGGAAGGAAACCAAAAGTAAAGACCTCATCACAGAGGCGGAGAAACAGGGAAGAGAACTCCTCTTAGCTCTAGTAGTGACATCATCACAGGGGTGTGGAAACAGAGCAATGAGAACGTCTCAAAGCTCTGGTAGTGACAGGACCCACCTTCTCAGGATGAGCCCTATGAAATGCCCTGACGAGGCGAGTGGCTTTAATGTCCTGACACCGGAACCCACATCCTCTCCTCAGGACCATAACCCCTCCAATGAACGAGGTACTGAAAAGAACCGCGGACAATGCGAGAGTCCACAATTCTGGAAACCTCAAACTCCAGATTGCCATCAACCAAAATCGGAGGAGGCAAAGAGGAGGGTACCGTGGGCTGGACATATGGTTTTAAAAGAGCCCTGTGAAATACATTATGTATCTTCCAAACCCGTGGAAGATCAAGATGGAAGGCAACAGGATTGACGACTGACAAGATTTTATCAGGGCCAATGAACTTGGGACCCAATTTCCAGGAGGGAACCTTCAGTTTAATATTTCTTGTTGACAACCACACCAGATCACCCACATTCAGGTCCAGACCAGGCACACGTCTCTCATCAGCCACACGCTTATATTTCTCACTCATCTTTCTAAGATTACTCTGAATCTTTTGCCAAATGGTAGACAAAGACGAGGAAAATCTCTCCTCCTCAGGCAAACCAGAGGGAGCGCCTCCCAAGAATGTCCCAAACTGCGGATGGAACCCATATGCACCGAAGAATGGTGACTTATCAGAAGATTCCTGACGACGGTTGTTCAGAGCAAACTCAGCCAGATGGAGAAATGAACACCAATCCTCCTGGTTCTCTGCCACAAAACAGCGCAAATATGTCTCCAGATTCTGGTTGACGCGCTCAGTCTGACCATTCGACTGCGGGTAAAAAGCAGAAGAGAAGGACAGCCGAACCCCCAGACGAGAACAGAAAGCCCTCCAGAATCCGGACACAAACTGCGTGCCTCTATCGGAAACAATATCCGAGGGAATGCCATGTAGTTTAACAGTATGATCGACAAAAGCTTGCGCCAACGTTTTAGCACTGGGTAAACCAGGGAAGGGTACGAAATGAGCCATCTTGCTAAAACGGTCCACCACCACCAGGATCACCGACTTCCCTGAGGAACGAGGAAGATCCGTGATAAATTCCATGGAGAGGTGTGTCCAAGGACGGGAAGGTATGGGTAACGGGAGAAGGGGACCTGAAGGCCGTGAATGAGGGACCTTAGCGCGAGCACACGTCTCACAAGCAGCCACAAAACCTTCCACCGACTTACGGAGAGCCGGCCACCAAAATCTCCGAGCAATGAGATCTACCGTGGCTCTACTCCCGGGGTGACCAGCAAGAACGGTATCATGATGTTCCTTGAAGAGTTTGTGACGTAACTCAGGAGGCACAAACAACTTCCCAGGAGGACAACGGGGAGGTACCTCAGTCTGGGCAGCCTGGACCTCGGCCTCCAAATCAGAATACAGGGCAGAAACAACCACCCCCTCCGCCAAAATGGGACCCGGGTCCTCGGAGTTTCCTCCTCCCAGAAAACAGCGAGAGAGAGCATCAGCCTTCACATTTTTGATCCCAGGGCGGAATGTAACAACAAAATTGAATCTGGAGAAGAAGAGAGACCATCTGGCCTGTCTCGGATTCATACGCCTGGCCGACTCCAAGTACGCCAGATTCTTATGGTCGGTAAACACGGTGATAGGGTGCCTGGCTCCCTCCAACCAATGGCGCCACTCCTCGAGAGCCAACTTGATGGCCAACAACTCCCTATCCCCCACATCATAGTTTCTCTCTGCCGGGGAGAGCTTTTTAGAGAAAAAAGCACAGGGTCGCCACTTGGCAGGAAAAGGGCCCTGGGACAAAACCGCACCCACACCCACCTCAGAAGCATCCACCTCAACAATAAAAGGTAAGGAAACATCGGGATGCACCAAGACGGGAGCAGACGCAAAACTCTTTTTAATCTTAGAAAAAGCTGCAAGCGCCTCCTCCGACCAAGAGGAAAAATCCGCCCCCTTTTTTGTCATGTCAGTGAGGGGTTTGACAACAGAGGAATAATTCAAAATGAACTTTCTGTAATAGTTCGCAAAACCCAGAAAGTGCATCAATGCCTTCTGATTCTCAGGAAGCTCCCACTCCAGCACAGCACGGACCTTCTCCAGATCCATGCGAAAACCAGAAGCAGAGAGGAAAAAAAACAGAAATTGAATCTCCGATACCATAAAAGCACATTTCTCCAGCTTGGTGTACAATTTATTCTCCCGCAGAATCCGCAGAACCTGAAAAAGATGATCCTGATGGGTCTGAACATCAGGGGAAAAAATCAAAATATCATCAAGATACACCAATACAAATTTCCCCATTAAATGGTAGAAAATACTGTTAACAAAATGCTGAAAGACGGCCGGAGCATTCATCAGACCGAAAGGCATAACGAGATTCTCAAAATGCCCATTAGGGGTATTAAAGGCCGTTTTCCATTCATCCCCCTCTCTGACCCTGACCAGGTTGTATGCGCCTCTCAAATCCAACTTGGAAAAAACCTTGGCCCCAACAATTTGGTTGAAGAGGTCCGGGATCAGAGGAAGAGGATAGGGATCGCGAATCGTGATACGGTTCAGCTCCCTAAAATCTAGGCAAGGTCTCAGAGAGCCATCTTTCTTTTTAACAAAAAAAAAACCAGTGGCAACAGGAGATTTTGAGGGACGAATATGCCCCTTCTCGAGACTCTAAGAAATATAAGTTCACATTGCGATTCTTTCCGGTTGTGAGAGGTTGTAGAGGCGTGTTTTTGGCAGTTTGGAATCAGGTTAATGGGACAGTCAAACTCCCGGTGAGGAGGTAGCTCCTGAACACCGCTCTCGGAAAACACGTCCGAGAACTCAGAGAGAAATGATGGCACCGTTTTAGTAGACACCTCTGCAAAAATCGCTGTGAGACAATTCTCTCTACAAAACTCACTCCACTCAATTATTTGCCTTCCTTGCCAATCAATAGTGGGGTTATGTCTAATAAGCCAGGGTAACCCCAAAACTAGAGGAGAAGGCAAACCGTTAAGGACAAAACAAGATATATCCTCCACATGAGTGTCACCTATCGCTAACCGGATATTGTGAACAATGCCCTTCAGGGATCTCTGTGAGAGTGGAGCAGAGTCAATAGCAAAAACAGGTATATCCTTTTCTAATGTGCAAACCTGAAAACCATGCATGGCTACAAATTGAGTATCAATAAGATTGACGGCCGCTCCACTATCGACAAAAATTTCACAAGAAAGTACTTTGCTCCCTAGCGCCACCCTGGCAGAAAGGAGAAAACGGGAACTGCAGGTCAGAGGAAAAGCATCAATTCCTACATCAACTTTGCCCAAAGTAGCAGATGAAGCAGAGTTTGATGATTTACTCTTTGAGGTCTTTCTCTTATTATAACTCTTAGTACAGTTCAAGAATCTCCTAGACGGACAAACATTAGCCAAATGACCTATGCCCCCACAACAAAAACACACCATTCTCTGAGGACTAAATCCTCCTGTATCTGGGGCAAGTCGACCTAGCTGCATGGGCTCCTCCACAGAGGGAACCGAGAGAGGATGAGGCCCCTGCACACCAAATGAGTCCGCACCACTGCCCCTAGACTGAAAATGACTGGACAGAGAGGTCTCGTTTCTTTCTCTTAGACGCCTGTCAAGGCGTACCGCCAATGACATGGCAGACTCTAAGGACGTTGGTCTCTCATGGAAAGCAAACGCATCTTTCAATCTCTCTGAGAGACCATGAGAGAACTGACTCCGGAGTGCAGCATCATTCCAACCTGTATCAGCTGCCCATCTCCGAAATTCAGAACAATAAAGCTCAGCAGACAGTTTGCCCTGGCATAACAAACGTAAGTTAGATTCAGCCAGAGCAACACGATCCGGGTCATCATATATCTGCCCCAGGGCTAAAAAAAATCTTTCTACGGATCGAAGGGAGGGATGCCCTGATGGCAACGAAAAAGCCCAAGTCTGAGCATTACCCCTGAGCAGGGAGATGACAATCCTCACCCTCTGTTCCTCATTACCAGAGGAATGGGGACACAAGCAAAAATGGAGTTTGCATGCCTCTCTGAAACAAACAAAATTCTCACTGCCCCCGGAGAACGTCTCCAGAAGTGAGACCTTTGGCTCGCAACAGACTCCATGGGCCGGAGCAGAGCCCAATGCTTGAAGCTGAGTCATAGATTGACGGAGATCCGCTACCTCCAAAGAAAGACCCTGCATGCGGTCAACCAGGTCAGAAAGCGGATCCATGTCAAAAAAAGAACGGTTTGGCGGATTATAATGTCACGACTGTAAATGAGCAACAAGAGTGTACACAGAGAATAGCAACTGACCGGACCCAAACTAGGGAGGATAAGGGTGACCCCTGCCAGACCCTAAAAGCTCTCCCTATGCTGCTATGCGCATGTCCGGATCCGAATGGTAGATCGAGACATGCCCGCGTACCTGAGGCTGAAGACCACTGAAACCCCTACAATAGTGGAAGGGGCACGGCCACCGGTGCCCTGCTCAGTATATGGACGGAACCGGGGTCGCCTTGGATCCAGTCAGCAAAGAACAGATAAACACAATGTCTGTACACTTAACTGAGGTGCTGCAGCCGCAGTGCAAACAGATCCGAAGTCAGCAGACGATATCTGAAGTACTCGCATCAGCAGGACACAGATCCAGTGAAGAGAAGTAACACAGGTGAAGACACTCAAGCGACAGATACAGCTCAAAATGAAGAGTATAATCCGCACCTCTACAAAGGAGGAGGGGTGATTTCAAGGCAGCGAAATCAAACACAGGAGGAACAGCTGGGAGGAAGGAAACCAAAAGTAAAGACCTCATCACAGAGGCGGAGAAACAGGGAAGATAACTCCTCCTAGCTCTAGTAGTGACATCATCACAGGGGTGTGGAAACAGAGCAATGAGAACGTCTCAAAGCTCTGGTAGTGACACATGTTCTCTCTCTGACTGAATTGGCTCAGACTCAAACTAGTTTAGATTGGATTAGACTACACTACACTCACTCACTCCTCTCCTTTATATAGAGGGTGACACCAGCCCCATCTGTGAGGTATGGCCTGTTATCTCAGATCAGCAAATAGAGAAATATACATGACAAGATAATGCATTTTGTACTTTGCAGTATCATGTAACTTTTAGGAGCAGGATGCTGTAAATTGTACATTCTTTCAATATGGTAGACATTTTTAATAAGTCGGACAACTTATTTACCCTCCATCATTTTTCAATTTTTCAAGACTATTCTTCACTTGAAACTCAAAAAGTAGGGGAAATGAGGGGGGGGGGGGGGTACAATGAATGCCTCCTGGCAAATATAGAATAAATTAGACTTCAATTTCTCCTTTGGATAGTGACTTGAAACAGAACAGGATCCTAAAAGAGGATGATAACATGGTAGGTGTTGTTCTTATTCATTTTCAACTTTACACTAGGGCTTAATGAAGACTTACAGCAGCAGCCCAGAGGAATTCTTTGCACTGCATCTATTGCTCAATCTACTTTCTTATAAAATTCAGTTATGTATCTACATACTGATGTAAATAAGCATGCTATTAAAAAGAAATACTATTAGGTCTTTGACATGCCTGTCTTAATCTATGCCGCTAGTGTCAGATGCAGGTGTCATAGTGGACTGTGTCATGTTCCTATGATCTTGTATATATCTGGTCAATGTGCTTCTTCTATTAGTCAGTGTGTGTTGTATTAGATACTGGGGGTAGTAGTCAGTTGATGGGAGGTGTAAAAAGAAGATCCTGGATTTACTTCAGTATGGGAACTTGGAATATCTGTAGCTTTACCTGCAGCTTCATGTGTAAACTCCAATAAACTGCTCACTGGTGACAACTCCTATTGCTCAGTGGCTATGTTCGTCAGTAGTGTTGAACACGAATATTCGAAAAGCTAATTTTTATAGCGAATATCGCCACTTCAAGAATTCACATATATTTAGAATATAGTGCTATATATTCATTATATTGAATATTCAGCATTTTTTTCCATCTGAACACATGATTCCTCCCATCTTCTTGCTTGTGGGCCAATGAGTCATTGGCCCACAAGCAGCTTAAGCAGGGAGCAATCTTGACTTCAGATGGAAAGAAATGACAAATATTATAAAAAACAAATCTATAGCACTATATTGAATATAGTCATGATTCCTCCCTGCTTAAGTTGCTTGTGGGCCAATGACTCATTGTCCCACAAGCAAGAAGCAGGGAGGAATCATGTGTTCAGATGGAAAAAATTACGAATATTCTAAAAACAAATATATAACACTATATTCTATAGTGCTATAAATTAGTTTTTGACCCACACCTGTATTGAGCGTGCAATATTTGCATATTACGACATCATTACCTTGCCAATTTTCGCGTAAAAAAAAAAAGAATATAGAATATAACTAATATACGAATTCGCAAATATATGACAAATATTCTACAAAATATTTGCAAAATATCACAAATTCGAATATGATCCGCTCGTCACTATTCATCAGTCACGAGACAATTTTGTGACATTCTGGCTGGCAGCACTGGGATCGAGGGACTAAGAATGAAGAGACAAGAACTTAAGGCGCTTTAGTAACTGTCTGCACCCTGAGGAAGTGGTGCAGGAGTAATGGGATTATTCCAGAGGGAAAAAATAAGCCTGAACTTATTGATCTCCTGATACCACTTCTGGTCCAAGAACAAGATGTTGCTCAGACTCCTCATCCACAGTGGTCAGTGTGACATCTCCACAACCATCGGTCTCCACTGAAGAGCCATATGCAGACCCTGTGGAGGAATTATTTAACCGAAGGATTAAAATGCTCAGTGGAGAGTTAAATACCAGCCAGAGGATGGAGCTGATGAAACTTGTCTATGAGGAGGTGGCAAAGAAGGACAAAGCTGACAGAGTCCAGAACCCGGGATATCAATGGAGATCTTTGCCCCCTGGGACATTCTCAAGCAGTCTGCTACATCACCCAACTTTCAGGAGGACATTGATGCATATCTGGAAACCTTTGAGATCATGTGTAAGTTTTACCATAATGCAGAAGAGAACTAAACACATCTATTGGTTGGGAGACTTACACCTTTCCTGTCCTCTCAGAGGAACAGCAGCTGGACTATTTTGAGGTTAACCCCTTAAGGACCCTGCAATTTTTCACCTTAAGGACCAGGCCATTTTTAGCAAATGTGTCACTTTATGTGGTGATAACTTTAAAAAGTTTTTACGCATCCAGGCTATTCTGAGAATGTTTTCTTGTCACATATTGTACTTCATGACAGTAGTAAAATTGAGTAAATTTTTTTTTTTATAAAAAAGTTAACAAATTTACAATTTTTTTTGAAAAATTAGCAAATTTACAAATTGTTATTTCTCAACTTTTATAAGAGATAGTAATACCTCCAAAAATAGTTATTACTTTACATTCCCCATATATCTGCTTCATGTTTGGATCATTTTGTGATTGCCATTTTATTTTTTGGGGACGTAAGAAGGCTTAGAAGTTTAGAAGCAAATCTTGAAATTTTTAAGAAAATTTCTAAAGCCCACTTTTTCAAGACAAGTTCAGGTCTGAAGTCACTTGGTGAGGCTTACCAAATAGAAACCACCCAAAAATGAACCTATTTTACAAACTACACCCCTCAAGATATTCAAAACTGATTTTTACAAACTTTGTTAACCCTTTAGGTATTCCACAAGAATTAATGGAAAATAGAGATAAAATTTCAAACGGACGCGGCGATAACTAATATGTCAATTATTTATGTTGTTTTACACAATGATTTCATTTTTGAAACAAAAAAAATCATGTTTCAGTGTCTCCATAGTCTGAGAGCCATAGTTTTTTCAGTTTTTGTAGGCGATTATCTTAGGTAGGGTAAGATTTTTGCGGGATGAGATGACGGTTTGATTGGCACTATTTTGGGGTGCATATGACTTTTTGATCGCGTGCTATTACACTTTTTGTTATGTAAGGTGACAAAAAATAGCTTTTTTACACTTTTTTTTACGGTGTTCACCTGAGGGGTTAGGTCATGTGATATTTCTATAGAGCAGGTTCTTACGAACGCAGAGATACCTAATATGTATACTTTTTTAAAATTTACTTAAGTTTTACACAATAATGTTTTATTGTCTCCATATTCTGAGCCATAGTTTTTTTTTGGGGCGATTGTCTTAGGTAGGGGCAAATTTTTTGTGGGATGAGGTGACGGTTAGATTGGTACTATTTTGGCGGGCATACGCCTTTTTGATCGCTTGGTGTCTTACTTTTAGTGATGTAAGGTGACGAAAAATTGCTTATTTAGCACAGTTTTTATTTTTTTATTTTTACAGTGTTCATCTGAGGGCTTAGGTCATGTGATTTATTTATAGAGACGGTCGATACGGACGCAGCAATACCTAATATGTCTACTTTTCCTTTTTTCCCTATTTTTTACAAATTTATTTTATTTTAGTTGGGGAAAATTACTTTTTTTTTTTTTACTTGAAGCTTTAAAAAAAAAATGGGAGGGGGGGGAAACTATAATTTTTTATACTTTCTTTTCACTTAATTTTTTGTCCCACTTTGGGACTTCAACTTTTGGGGGTCTGATCCCCTTTACAATGCATTCCAATACTTCTGTGTATTACTCATACAGCTTCCTACCTGTGAGATACAGGGGGCTTCATCTCACAGGCTCTCCACTGGAAGATAGCCCCGATGCCTAAGGAAGGCATCGGGCTACCTTCCATGCCGTCGGGTCCCCGTCACAGCAGCACGGGGACCCGATGGCAGCGCCGATCCCCGCCGGACATCGCACGTGCTGCGTTCAGCGCTGACCGCGGCACATGAAGGGCTATCAGTGACTGCCGGATCCCTGCAGCTCCTGCACCCACTCGATCCCTATGAAGTACATGTACGTCACGGGTCTTTAAGTCCCGCAAGGAAATTACGTACATGTACGTCATGGGTCCTTAAGGGGTTAAGGGGGCATTGTTAGCACATTATGCCATCACCCCGGAATTTTATAGACCAAGATTTTGTAACCTACTAAAAGAGACCCATGACACCTATTTGGAGTATAGCAATAGTCTGCCCCATGCCCTGGACCAGTGGACCCGTGGCTGTGGGAATGAGACTTTTACAGATCTCTGCCAGCTATTTCTGAAGGAGCAGTTCTTGGAAAGGTATCTAGAAACTAGGGAGTGGGTGATAGATAGAGATCCCCAAACATTGGAGGAAGCAGCTTGCCTTGCAGATATGTATGTGGAAAGTCGATCCGCAATTCAGAGAAGCTGGGCACCAACTACCATAATATCAGCCAATGTAAATAACCATACCAGCCAGGGGGCTTCCACCCAACTTCTACAGGTTTCCCGTAAACCATCAGCAATGTCCCCTGCTGACTCAAGGAACTGTTATAAATGTGGCTCCCCAGAGAATGCCAGCTAGATGTCCAATGGACTACAGAGCATGGGAGACTCTGAGTATGTAGTGATGCAAATCCACTGGACTAACACTGAAAAGAGAAGAAATCGCATAGTTCCAGTGAATAGATGACCACCTGAAGGCTTCATGGACTTAGGAGCCTTTATCACTCTGGTAGAACCCTATGTGGTCACCTTGGATAAAATGATCCCAGGACAGAAAGCCAGGGGGAAGAACCCAATAACCACACGGTAGGAGTAATGTTACAATTTACCTGCTGACATACTGCTGAGAAATTATGTTGGGGACATCTACTGCAGCATTACTAGGAGACAAATAGCACCGGAGTATGGCTCACAGGAGGGCACCCATTGGGTCACAATGGCAGCCAGAGGAGCAGCTGACTAGCCTGCAAAGAACCCAATCCCATTATAGATGGCTGCAGGGCAAATGTGAACCTCGCTTATACCGGAGCTTAGCCCAGGACCCTTTAAGCTGGTTTACCCATTGGAGTATAGCAGCTATACCACGCCCTCATCCAGAGACCTATTGGGCTGATGTTACTATATATCTACCCACCTACCCTCGGCCAGCCATGTATGGTCATTCCAACCATACTACCTATTTATATTGACTATAATGCTGCTCCACAGGCCTACGCCCATTACACCACAGCTGGCTGTGGATAACATCCCTATGCAGCCTTCCCTGAACCTGGCTATATGGGTTATGGAAATACCAGTGCCATCTAGCAGTCGGTGCTACCACAAGGGCCTCTCACAGCAATGCAAAAAGACTATTGTTACAGGGACTACAGGCTAATCAATTGTAGATGCCTCCAGCCTAATCCTGTTTAGGGGTTATCCAGAGGTCCTCTATTTGGGGGGGGGGTAAGAGGTGTCACAGTGGACTATGTCATGTTCCTAACATCTTGTATATATCTGGTCAATGTACTTCTTCTATTAGTGTGTGTTGTATTAGATACTGGGGGTAGTAGTCAGTTGTTGGGAGGTGTGAGAACAAGCTGAGGCGTTCTTTCCTCCTGGATATGCTTCCGTATGGGAAATTTTCTTCAAAATGGGAATCTGTAGCTTTACCGCCAACTTCATGTGTGAACGCCAATAAATTGCTCACTGGGGACAACTCCTATTGCTCAGTGCTTATCTTTATCGGTCACAGGCTGATTTCGTGACAGCATCTATACAGGCCTGTGGACCAGAATTAAAATCTGCACTGGCAAAGGAGCTGGTATAGAGTTCATGTATAATCTACACTAGTTTTCTGGAGTATATTATAAATGCCACAAAAAGAAACAGGAAAAACGCGGCATTCACCAAATAACGTGGAATCTTCTTTTATTAATCCAGGTGGGTTACATGTGCGTAGCAGGGAGCATGGACAAGCGTACCTCACCACAGTGAGCTTGTGGCGACAGCCGTTTCGCGCTGGGCCGCACTTCCTCAGGCCACTGATGTCAGGACACTCGTACACCCTACCCTTTATATAAAAACAAAAACAAATGCTGTCCTTTTTCTTTTCAGTTTAGCCAGATGGCAGAAAGAGTAATACAACTGATTAGAAAGAATTCGGAGATGACACACTAAGGGACTTGATTGATAATAAACCTTTGGTGACCTTTAGGAGGACCTGCACGTTGCAGGATAAATGGAAGTCAATGGGAGAACCCGAGCATTAAACCTGTCACCCCCTGCTCTGAAGAGGGGAGGGTGCCTGGTTCATAGGAAAAGATCAGAAATTGATGGAAACACCACCGAAATCGTTCGGGAACAGCATGGGGAGGATGTCTCGATGCATCTTGGACTCCCAGGTCGCTGCTGGGAACCATGTTGTCAGAGTAGTACCCCACTCAAAACCGGAAAAAAAGTTTTAAGAAACATTATTTCCTGTATATTTACTTGTATATAAAGTGCAAGTGCTGCCAAAAATTATAACGAAGCGGTGCTTTGATTCAATCTGTATATCACATAATGGAAGGCCTTATTCACATTGTGGTACAATAGTTCAGGTAGTGGGACTCCTACACTCATAAAGCCTATGCACTAAGTGAAAGCGCTGCCAAAAAAGGAAAAGGCATCCCAAAACACCCTATATTACACATAAAGGAGGGCATCATACACATCCTTGAAAAATTATGATTGATGGTCTGCTGGTGACCCTCAAAAATATTTGGAGCAAGGGCCTGCTGCCGCATTGGTGACTCTAGATAACCTCTGGGCGAATGCATGTCTCCATTCGGATGTCTGCCCTATCAACTTTTGATGTTCTTTTCTGCGCCTACCATAGTGATCATGGGTAACGGGGAATCAGGGTTCAATGTGTCACGGTCATATTGGTGTTCGACCGTTACGCGGTTGCCATGCAGACTGGTTGCCGGTGGCAACATGTTGTTGGCAGTTTGCATGTGCACTTCCCCTTTAAGGTTTGCCTCCCTGCTGTTTGGTGAGCAAGGGGTTAATCTTCATGCTAGTGGGGATTAAGGTGTTTCCTGGGTGTGGCCGTGGGCTTGATATATACCTGTGGCTTGCTGGCTGGGGGCAGTTGTACTACAGCCTTGCTTGGTGTTGGAGCATTGCTCCTTGCATGGGTGTTTCTGCCCAGTCCTTGAGGGCCACCTTATGGAACATAAATTGTCCTGTCCTCTCTTATGTACCCTCCATGTACCTTTACTTGTTGTATGTGTGGTGTGGGTTTATATTCTGGGTGTGTGAAGCGTTTTGTTGGTTGTCAAATGTTTGGGCTGTTGTTGGTGTTGGTCCCTGCATGTATGCTATACGTCACCCAGTATGTTGATACCTCAGGAAGAGGGCTGGATGCAGTGCTGCCTGGGGCTGCCGTGCACCTTGCTGTATGGGGCCCGATGCCGGAGAGGTAGCCTGAAAAACGTCTACCACATTTAAGGGAGGTCAAGGGCTAAAATCTGATTGGCTGTTGTTTTCCTAATTGTGAACCACCCAGAGAGCGTGGGTCAAGTTATTAAAGCACAAGCTTCCTAGGAAGACAACAGGCACACAGCAATTACCCACTCCCGACTCAGGGAGGTAGTGACTATAAATAACAAGAGGTCCTGTTATTGGAATGAGTACACTTTCCGTTAACAAGTATTTATTGGAGGGCAAGTCTGGTGCCAGCAGCCGACTTGCTCCCGGCCTCCACAATGTTCACCCAGTGTGCCGTCATGGTGAGGATTGTGTTGACCAGACTCTTGGCTACTGAGACTGGACTTGTAGGTGAGAGTCTGCTGCCGCTTTGTTGACTCTAGATAACTTCTAGGCGATCGCACATCCCCGTGACGGTGACGATCCATTTGGATGTCTGCCCTATTAACTTTGGAGAAATTTTTCAACAAGGACCTTCTGTTATAGCACCGTTTTGCTTGTCCTCTCCACCAGAGGAATGAGAGATGAGAAGTTCTCTTTGTAGCGGGGGTCGAGAAAGGTGAACAACCAGTAATCTGTGTTGTCTAAAATGGGTCGCGCGAAAGGCAGCCTAAAATGAAGTCAGCCTTGTGTGCCAGAGTACCAACAGGCAAGACTTCGCTGTCGTGATCAGAAGGTGAGCTGACCCTATAAAAGATTGTAAGTGAGGGCCTGCAGGTGAGTTGACCCTGTAAAACATTATATGCGAGGGCCTGCTGTTGAGCTGACCCAGTAGAACATTATATGCGAGGGCCTGCAGGTGAGGGCATATATACTCCACTTCCATATAACATTATATTGAAGTGGAGGAGGAGGCAGAAGAGGAGAAGTGGGGGCTGGAGCCACTAACGTAGGTGCTGGTGGAAACCCTGATCAACGTAGGGCCCGCGATCCACAGCGTCGGTAGCATCTGTGCCATCCCAGGGTACGACTTGCCCCTGGCCTCCTCAACAGTCACCCAGTGTGCCATCAGCAAGATGTAGCGTCCCTGGCCAAATGCACTTGTCCATGTGTCTGTGGTTAAGTGGTCCTTCCCAGTAACTGCATTGGTCAGGACACGTGTGACGTTTCAGGACACATATTGGTGGAAGGTGGGCACACCTTGAAAAATAGTGGCGGCTGGGGACAGAGTACCGTGGGACGGCCGCCGACATCAGGCTGCGGAAAGGCCCATTGTCCACAAGCCTAAACGGCAACATTTCCAGGGCCAGTAATTTTGAAAGGTGTGCATTTAGTGCTATGGCCTGTGGGTGGGTGGCTGGGTATTTGCTCTTGCATTAAAATGCCTGGGGTAAGGACATTTAAACGCTGCACTGGGACAGGGAAGTGGATGTGGTCGCTGATGGTGCTTGCGAAGATCCAGGTGCAGGGCGGAAGGCATCCTCGCCTGCGCCTTCAACAGGCAATTGGCCATCATGTACCAAAGGGGAAGAGGAGGCAGTGGTGTGACCCGCAGACTCAGATTGTGGACCCAGGCGTTCGTCCCACTTATTACGGTGCTTGGATGCCATATGACGGATCATGCTGGTGGTGGTGAGGTTGCTAGTGTTCACGCCTGGGCTCATTTTGGTGTGGCACAGGTTGCAAACTACTATTCTTTTGTCATCCGCAATTTCCTCAAAAAAGCGCCATACTGTGGAACACCTACCCCTTGGCAAGGGAGATTTCCGCAAGTGGGTGCTTTGTGGAACAGTTGCGGACCTGTGTGGTGTGGCCCGCCTTCTCCCTTTTGCCACCCCACTGCCTCTTCCAGTCTGTTGTGGTGCTGCAGATTCCTCCCCCTCTGTACTGCTGTCCTCGCTTGGCTTTCCACCTTCCCAGGTTGGGTCAGTGACCTCATCGTCCACCACATCCTCTTCCACTTCCTCACTCTGATCATCCTCTTGATTTGTTGACCTAACCACAACCTCATTGATTGACATCTGTGTCTCATCCTCTTCATCAACCTCTTGAGAGAGTAATTGCTGTTGATTCATTGGCAACTGTGTCTCGTCATCATCCACCTCATTAAACACTAATTGCCGCTCCCCACCGTCATGTTCGTGTGACTGTGGATGCTCAAGAGGTTGGGAATCAGGGCACAAAATCTCATGTCCCTCTTCAAGTGTGCTTGGCAAGAGAACTAAAATCAAATAATGTCGATGAAAAGAGCTCCTCGGAATATTTGAGTGTGGGATCACTTGTTTAGCCAGACTCTCCATGGTGGGAGGAAGGAGGATCAGGGTGAGAATTCTGTTGACCAGACTCTTGGCTACTGAGACTGGACTTAGCGGAAGACAGGGTGGTGCTTAACCGACTGGAAACATTATCTGCTGCAATCCAACTGACTTTTGAAAAATAATTTGATGGCTATATTAAATTGCTGCCACCACACACAATAGTCCTTAAAATAACTTTTGCTTTTTTTAAACTTTTTTCAACTAAATAGATTGCGATCACACTCCCTACACTATCTGTCCCTGCCTAAGAGCAGCTCTCCCTGACTAATAATGAGCCGAACACACACCATCAGGTGCTATATAGCATCCGATCACGTGTTCTGGCCAGAAAATCACTGTAATGCCAGTAACCAACAAGGCTACAGCATTACAGTGATGGCAGTACTTACCTGCATGTTTATTGGCTGCATAGCAGCCAAGAAACGTGCAGGAAGGAGACTCGAGCATAGCGCTCGAGCACATGTGGTACTCGGCCGAGTACCGCCATGTGCCGAGCATAGCAATGCTCGAGCCAAACAGCAGTTCGGGTGAGCATGCTTGCTCAACACTAAGTAGGAAGTATGAGCGCCCTAATGTCAGTGGCCTGAGGAGGCGCAATCTGGCGCGAAATGGCCGTCGCCACGAGCTCACTGTGGTGAGATACACTCGTCCGCCCTCCCTGCTACACATAAGTATGTAACCCACCTGGATTAATAAAAGAAGATTCCACGTTATTTGGTAAGTGTCGCCTTTTTCCTGTTTCTTTTGTGTCCTATACTACTTGCTTCCATTTGGGGCTAAGCACCGCCGAAGTGGATATATGGATCTGGGTCTCGGCTGACCCACACAAACATTACCATATTGAGGGTGTCATGACTATGGTATTGGTCGTGACTCTTTGTATCGCATGCAGTTGTCAGCAGTCTGCTTGTTGTCTACCGCAGGTGAGGGCAGTTAGTATGTTGTCTCACGTGTGGTTGCCGCTGGCAACATGATGTTGTTGGCAGTGTAGCAGCCTGAGCTGGTTGCCCGATGGCTTAGCTCCTGCTGGATGGTTGTAGCTGAGGGGGTACTCCAGCCTTGCTTTATCCTGGAGTCATCATCCTGGTCTTTATATGCCATCTATCCAGTGAGGGCCACCCTTGTGGTCATAAATAAAAATATATGTTATGATGTTAAGAAGATGTTTTTATGCTCTTTATATTTATTGCAGCTATGGGTGTCCTGGGTACCTGTGTGATTTGTGGTGTGTGCTGTGTCCTTAGTGTTTGTGTGGACATCAGTACTTGTGCACGGGTTCCAGTCAGCGTGTCTGTGGCAGGTAGGTATAGTACTGGTTTAACTCACCTGCCATATCCATATGCTGTATATGTTTCCCCTCTCCTTGCTCCTTGGACAGTGAGACTCCTGTTCGTCTGTGTCTAGGTGGAACAGGTCGTCTTACCCTGCTCCTAGTCCAGGGATTTCCTGAGGAATAGTAGGGACCCTAGGTTCCGGAGTATGAGTCCTCCTACCATCTGGGTTGGCTCATACGGTTAGGAGTCAGGCGCTAGGAGGTGACCTGCTCCCTGATCCTGTCGTCCTGGCCTAGCAGCTACCCTTATCCTATTGACATCGCACGGTTGAGGGTTTCCTCCATCCTCAGCCGTGACAGTATGACCACAAGGGTGGCCCTCACTGGATAGATGGCATATGAAGACCAGGAGGATGACTCCAGCATAAAGCATGGCTGGAGTACCCCCTACAGGTATCCAGCAGGAGCTAAATAGCCCAAGCAGCCACACCCACACACACACATACTAGGAAAGGAGTTAACCCTTCCAAAACCAGACAAGGAAAGTGTCACTTAAAGGGGAAGTGTACACACAACTAAATCCTGTGCACACCAAGCATAGAAAGTGAACCACATTCAAACACACGTTGCAAGATGCAACCGCATGCCTTGACAGCGAGCCGCCTGGCAACCAGCTCAGGCTGCTACACTGCCAACAACATCATGTTGCCAGCGGCAACCACACGTGAGACAACATACTAACTGCCCTCACCTGCGGTAGATAACAAGCAGACCGCTGACAACTGCTGGCGACACAAAGAGTCACAACCAATACCATAGTTGTGACAGAGGGGTCATAGTAGTATCATCCTATTTACTGTTACTATATTTTGGTATATTATAAATGCGCCAGGCTGGCTCTGCCCAGCCCAGCAGCTCCCGCCTTCTTCACTCCGTTCACCTACTCTTTGGAAAAAGTGATGAATATGGTGCAAAAATCCTCAAAGGTTGCAAAATTTTGGACAAGAAAAATAATCTCTAACTGCACTTTGCAACCTTTGCTTTCAGATAGAGGTTGATAAATGTCTCCCTATGTGTTTATCTTGGTAGAAATTTACAACCATCACTTACAAATCACAATACAACATTGTGTATGTAACTGCCAAGTGTGTCACTATGCTGCTGTATTCTATTTTCTATGAAAAAGTCGAATAAAAAGAGATTTACAATACAGTATACAGCATTGACCCTTTAGTCACACAAATAAATGCAACGATCAAAGTAAGTTCTGTGCAACATTGATTTAGCCCTGCTAGGAATTCTGGAGAAAATAAAAGATTCTTGTGATCAAGAAAGTGTTATTAAAAAAAAAAAAAAAAGAAAGACGGAAAACAAGGAAGAAAGGGAGAAAGAAAAGAAGGAGGTAAGGGAAAGTAGTTTTGCAGTTATGACTAATGATGGCCTTGCGGTTCGCTTGGCAGACGGTTCGCTTGGCGGACGGTTCGCGGCGAATTCTGCTCGTTCGCGATTCGCCGAACATGCGAACATATGGCGATATTTGCGCCAGCCATATTCTTTTACATTGTGAAGAACTTTGACCCATGTCAAGGTCTCTTCGTTTGAAAGTACACTTTAAAGATGATCGTATTGATGAATCTGTATCACCACTCGTGTCTAATCCTTTGTCCATTGCTCATTTAGGTTTGAGGAACAAAAGCAATTTTATGCCCCCTAAAGTATCACATGCAGTTGAGGCCTTCATCAGTTTGGTGGATGGTGAAGTTCAGGCGAATATTGACTCTTTTAGGAAGGGTCATTGTCCGTCTCACTCAAATCTTCCAAGCGTTGAATACCTTGCGTTACAATCACTTAGAACTGATAAGTCGATTACAATTAAACCAGCTGATAAAGGTGGAGCCATAGTAATTATGGATACATCTTATTACAAACAAGAGATTAATAGGCAGTTGGCCGACACTGATACATATGAGCTTACATATAATAATCCAACTTTTACTATACAAAAAGAAATACAGTCATATCTTGATTATCATTTGGGAATTGGCACAATTGATCAAGCCACGTATAAGTTTTTACATAATGATTATCCTATAATGCCAGTTATATACGTGTTGCCTAAAATACATAAGAACCTTCAACAACCACCTGGGCGCCCAATAGTGGCGTCGACTGACTCCTTGTTGGCACCACTATCTATTTATTTGGAAAGAGTCCTTACTCCTCTAGTACGGAATACAAAATCATATCTACTTGATACGTCACATTTTTTAGAAATTATCCTCTCTCTAGGGACAATTCCCCCTGATGCACTTTTGGTCTTTTGGTCACCCTTGATGTCAGCAGCCTGTACACCTTCATCTCCCATGATGGGGGAGTACAGGCTGTTCGCAAATCACTGGTGACCACGACCCTTACCAATGACCAACAAACTTTTTGCATTGGATTACTACAATTTGTTTTACCAAATTTTTTTTTTATGTTTGGGGATCATTATTATATTCAAAAGAAGGGTACGGCAATGGGGGCGAATGTGGCCCCCCCATATGCCAACCTCTTTATGGCCCAGTTTGAAGAGGATCATGTTTATCCACATTCATTATTTCGAGCCCATGCACTAACATGGCGCCGATTTATTGATGATGTTTTTTGTATCTGGACTGGAGATAGGGAGTATTTCCAAACTTTCTACACGCATATCAATCATGCGGTTAAAGATCTCCAATTTACCGCTCATATTGATGAAACCATAATTAACTTTCTTGACACCTCTGTAACCAAGGATTCCACTGGTTCCTTGAAAATTGATATTTACACTAAACCAACAGACCGGAATACGCTACTTTTATATTCAAGTTGTCATCCTAGGAACACGAAAGCATCATTACCTCGGTCACAGTTTACTAGGGTGTCAAGAATAGTTAGTGATCCAATAGTGCAACAACAACGTTTGATGGAGATGTCGGATAAGTTTAAAGCACGTGGGTATCCTCGTGGCCTCCTAGAGAAGGAGATTAAATTGATTACCCAGGGGACCCAGGAGTTGAGACCTCAAAGAACACAACATTGTACACCTAGAATTCCACTGGTAGTGACATATCATCCATTTGTACCGAACATTCAGCGGATCATACAGAAACATTGGCCGCTATTGAGTAAATTCTACCCTGATATTAAGGAATTCAATAATCCATTTAGAATGTGTTACAAGCGTCCAAAAAACTTACGCGATACTCTTATTAAAGCGGATATTGGTCCTGAGAAGAAGCCATTAAGACAGACTATGTTGTCCAGTCCAAAAATGGGCACTTTTCCCTGTTTAAATTGTGCACAGTGTACACATGTCATGAAGGGTAGTACTTTCACGCATCCACATACGGGCAAGACATATAAGATAACAGGCTTTTTCACATGTGCTACATCCTTCGTTATTTATCTCATTAAATGTCCATGCGGGCTCGCTTACATTGGGGAGACATCCCAATGTGCGAGAGACCGCATCAGTAAACATAAATCTGATATTCGCTGTAGGAAAACAGAACTTCCAAGTTAGAAGTAAGTCAACTTAGATTCCAAATTATCGAACATATTCCCTTATCACGTCGAGGCGGAAATCGTAAACTGATACTTCAAAATCGTGAATCATATTGGATCCATGAATTAAAGACACTAGCTCCCTTAGGTTTAAATCGTGATTTTGAATTTTATATACAATGAACTATAACATTTTCTTTTCTTTCTTTTCTATATGACTATTGCAGACTAAATGATAATGTCCAAAGGTAGGATTATTATCTATTATCTTTTATGGAACTACAGTCTCCTGATCATGCTCGTTAGATTTAATCAACTAATCTATTAACATTAATGTCAATTAATATATTTCAAATATGAACATCTAATATACTAATATACCAATATAACTATATGTCTGTAATTATTATTATTTGTCTATTGATTTACTGATTTTGTCTGTAGTCTGCCCTCCGATACTGGGATGATATCTAATTATATATATTCTGACCGAGTATTCTAAATGAACTTTGTGTAATTTTCGCATTAGGAATCGATGGTCCTGTTTCTTTGACCCGATTTCTTCCCTCTTTTGGATTTTTCAAAAAATTCTATGTATTTGCGATTTTTTCACTTGTTGCGATTTTTCATCATTTGCGAATTTTTACTGATTGCGATTTTTTTCTCACCTGCGAATTTTATGCAGTTGCGAATTTTTCTGATTTTGCGAATTTTCTTGCGAATTTTTTCCGATAACCGGACTTCCGCTATTCCGATTGCGAATGCGGACATCCGGTTCTATGACGTCTTCTCAGTATCGCGAGACCAGACTCAGCATAAATACCGGACATGCGCAGGCCACTCAGCGCAACGACACTTTCCTCTAATCAGTTTATCTCAAGGTATGTAAGTGACATGCACGTATGCAGTTTTCTTTGTGTACTATTCTCTATGTGGGTTCAGTACCTTTTCTTTCTTAAATCAATTACTGAATCAGTTTCATCTAGCAAGTTAAACTATTGTTGTACTGACACCCATATAGACTCAATGATCTAATTATCTGTAGCCTCTCTTTTTTCCTTATATACAAATGTTCAGATTGCGATTGCTTCATGGAGCTTTTATACCTGATATTATATTCATTACACCCATAACCATACTATATCTCTATTGTGAATATCTCTGATGTGAATTATTGTGGTTTCATGTATTTGCTTTTACCACTTTGATGTTCCTTAATGTTTTTGAAATAGACTATTCATTGATTAATTTCTGTGATTACTATCCCACTATCAGTTCATTGATCTATTGATTCTTTGATATGCACTTGCAGCCTTGATTATCATATCAGTACTGTATTATACTATGTATATAGATATACGTAAGACTTGCCCCTAGATGTTTGTATATATTTTCTTTTTTGCCAAAATTTCCTAATATTATTTTTCAAATCATTTCCACATTGTACTGACTGTATGTTATTATAATTAATAGGCCGTGACCAAGGTCCGGGAGGACCGAAACGTTGGCCCATATAACTGACGTCTATTGGTGGCAAATTCTATACAATAAATACTATTATTTCATTAATTTCAATTCGAGTGCCGTGAATTATTCTATGATGAACTTTGACCCATGACACATCCATCATGTGGTACAGGACAGCCAATTGAAAAGTTTCAGCACATGGACATACCCCCTACCTTATAAACAACCTGATCTGGCCGCCATTTCACATTCAGTCTTTTGCCAGTGTAGGGAGAGGTTGCTGTGTGGAGTAGGGACAGACTGTTAGGGACACAAATCGCTAGCTAATAGGGCCACAAAAGTCCTTTTAAGGACTGGCATAGGTGTGCTACTGATAGGTGTGACATACTAAGGGGTGTAATATACTTATAATATACTTTCTAACATAGAAAGTATATTATAGTGCAATTGTATTGTGCAGCAGTTGTGTGTGGTTTTGCTGCATCACCGCATCTACACAGAGTGGCAAACACTATTTGAAGAAATCATTTCTACTGGTGTGATTTACCAGTTGCCCCCCAAAAAAACAGATTGAAGCAGGGATTTTATATACCAATAATATATGTTCTATATAGTGCATTTTGGTAGCGCAGCATTTGTCTGCGGTTTTGCTTCATCACCGCATCTACACAGAGTGACAAACACTATTTGAAGAAATCATTTCTACTGGTGTGATTTACCAGTTGCCCCCCAAAAAAACGGATTGAAGCAGGGATTTTATATACCAATAATATACGTTCTATATAGTGCATTTAGGTAGTGCAGCATTTGTCTGCGGTTTTGCTGCGCTACCACATCTACACAGAGTGAAAAACACTATTGGAACCAAAAATGTATACCGGTGTTATTTACCAAATGCCCCACCAAAAAAAACTGATTGAGGCAGGGGTGTGATATACCTTCTTCCACAAATACTGCTCTTCTATAGGGACTTTTGTCACAGGGTCATTTTGAAAATGACAGGCAGAGGAAGAGGCAGGCCATTCCGCAGGGGTGGTAGGGGTCGGGCAGGTGCAGGAGCCTAAGTGGGAAGTTGCAGAAGGTGCGTGCGATTACTTCAAAGGACACACCAGACTTGGTTTAGTGGCTCGCTCAGTCTTCCGATTCTGCAGCCTCCTCATCCTCTCTATCTGCACCCTCTTCACTCTCTGTTGTGTCCACCCGCAAAGACACCACCACCACCACCATATCCCCTCCGCTCGAGTCAGAGGAATTATTTTCCCATGCATTCCAAGACCTTACCGATGCGCAGCCATTCTTGGCATCGGTCACCACCCAGCAGTCTGACGACAGTACCCAGATCAGCCCAAGGAGGGTGGTCCCCGCTGTTGCTGCCTACTCCAAGATCTCTAATGTAAGTGGTGGTGGAGGTGACGAATCCGATGATGACGTGTCGATAGACGTCACGTGGATGCCCACAAGAGAGGAAGAGGAGGGGAGTTCAGAGGGAGAGACGAAGCAGCAGATAGGGAGGAGAAGCAGGCAGAACTTACAGTGCCCAGGAGGGAAAAAGCAGACTGCTAATGTATCTGGAAAGAAACATCCACCATGCACGGTCACATCTGGCGCTCCCAGGACACCGGCACATGGCTCCACAGTATGGGCTTTTTTTAATGTGTCTGTTGCTGACAAAAGTGTTGCCATCTGCAGCCTGTGCTGTCAACACATACGTCGCGGTAAGCCCAACACTCACCTAGGGACGACCACCTTAAGAAGGCACCTGGCCTCCCATCACCGAGCCCAGTGGGAGCAACATCGTCAGAACCCACAAAGCCACACTCCAGGCACTCACCGTCCTACCCCTTCTCCTCTCTCCTCCCAGTTATCCTCCACTCCACCTTCCACTGCGCCGATGTCACGTTCATCTGGTAAAAGGCAGGCTTCCTTGCCCCAAATGTTTGAGCGAAAAAAGATGATGATGCCGGATAACCCTCTTGCCCAACAGCTGACTGCTGGCTTGTCAGAACTGCTAGCCTGCCAACTACTGCCATATAAACTGGTGGACTTGAAGGCCTTTAGAAAATTTGTGGCCATTGGAACACCGCAATGGAAGGTCCCCGGAAGGAAATATTTCTACCAGAAGGGCATCCCAGAGCTACAGTCAGGTCCATAAATATTGGGACATCGACACAATTCTAACATTTTTGGCTCTATACACCACCACAATGGATTTGAAATGAAATTAACAAGATGTGCTTTAACTGCAGAATGTCAGCTTTAATTTGAGGGTATTTACATCCAAATCAGGTGAACGGTGTAGGAATTACAACAGTTTGCATATGTGCCTCCCACTTGTTAAGGGGCCAAAAGTAATGGGACATAATAATAATCATAAATCAAACTTTCACTTTTTAATAATCGGTTGCAAATCCTTTGCAGTCAATTACAGCGTGAAGTCTGGAACACATAGACATCACCAGACGCTGGGTTTCATCCCTGGTGATGCTCTGCCAGGCCTCTACTGCAACTGTCTTCAGTTCCTGCTTGTTCTTGGGGCATTTTCCCTTCAGTTTTGTATTCAGCAAGTGAAATGCATGCTCAGTCGGATTCAGGTCAGGTGATTGACTTGGCCATTGCATAACATTCCACTTCTTTCCCTTAAAAAACTCTTTGGTTGCTTTTGCAGTATGCTTTAGGCCATTGTTCATCTGCACTATGAAGCGCATTCCAATGAGTTCTGAAGCATTTGGCTAAATATGAGCAGATAATATTGCCCGAAACACTTCAGAATTCATTCTGCTGCTTTTGTCAGCAGTCACATCATCAGTAAATACAAGAGAACCAGTTCCATTGGCAGCCATTCATGCCCAAGCCATGACACTACCACCACCATGAATCACTGATGAGGTGGTATGCTTAGGATCATGAGTACAGTTGAGCGAACACCTGGATGTTCGGGTTCGAGAAGTTCGGCCGAACTTCCCGGAAATGTTCAGGTTCGGGATCCGAACCCGACCCGAACTTCGTCCCGAACCCGAACCCCATTGAAGTCAATGGGGACCCGAACTTTTCGGCACTAAAAAGGCTGTAAAACAGCCCAGGAAAGAGCTAGAGGGCTGCAAAAGGCAGCAACATGTAGGTAGATCCCCTGCAAACAAATGTGGATAGGGAAATGAATAAAAATAAAAATAAAATAAATAAAAATTAACCAATATCAATTGGAGAGAGGTCCCATAGCAGAGAATCTGGCTTCACGTCACCCAACATTGGAACAGTCCATTGGCATATATTTAGGCCCAGGCACCCAGGCAGAGGAGAGAGGTCCCGTAACAGAGAATCTGGCTTCATGTCAGCAGAGAATCAGTTTGCATATCATAGCAGAGAATAAGGCTTCACGTCAGCCACCACTGTAACAGTCCATTGTCATATATTTAGGCCCAGGCACCCAGGCAGAGGAGAGAGGTCCCGTAACAGAGGATCTGGCTTCATGTCAGCAGAGAATCATTCTGCATGTCATAGCAGAGAATCAGGCTTCACGTCACCCAACATTGGAACAGTCCATTGGCATATATTTAGGCCCCGGCACCCAGACAGAGGAGAGGTTCATTAAACTTTGGTTTGCCTCGCAATATAATGGTAAAATGAAAATAAAAATAGGATTGAATGAGGAAGTGCCCTGGAGTACAATAATTTATGGTTAAGGGGAGGTAGTTAATGTCTAATCTGCACAAGGGATGGACAGGTCCTGTGGGATCCATGCCTGGTTCATTTTTATGAACGTCAGCTTGTCCACATTGGCTGTAGACAGGCGGCTGCGTTTGTCTGTAATGACGCCCCCTGCCGTGCTGAATACACGTTCAGACAAAACGCTGGCCGCCGGGCAGGCCAGCACCTCCAAGGCATAAAAGGCTAGCTCTGGCCACGTGGACAATTTAGAGACCCAGAAGTTGAATAGGGTCAGTAGGTGGAGGGGTGTGCACATGTACTGTTCCACCATGTTAGTGAAATGTTGCCTCCTGCTAACACGTTGCGTATCAGGTGGTGGTGCAGTTAGCTGTGGCGTGTTGACAAAACTTTTCCACATCTCTGCCATGCTAACCCTGCCCTCAGAGGAGCTGGCCGTGACACAGCTGCCTTGGCGACCTCTTGCTCCTCCTCTGCCTTGGCCTTGGGCTTCCACTTGTTCCCCTGTGACATTTGGAAATGCTCTTAGTAGCGCGTCTACCAACGTGCGCTTGTACTCACGCATCTTCCTATCACGCTCCAGTGCAGGAAGTAAGGTGGGCACATTGTCTTTGTAGCGTGGATCCAGCAGGGTGGCAACCCAGTAGTCCGCACACGTTAAAATGTGGGCAACTCTGCTGTCATTGCGCAGGCACTTCAGCATGTAGTCGCTCATGTGTGCCAGGCTGCCCAGGGGTAAGGACAAGCTGTCATCTGTGGGAGGCGTATCGTCATCGTCATGCGTTTCCCCCCAGCCACGCACCAGTGATGGGCCCGAGCTGCGTTGGGTGCCACCCCGCTGTGACCATGCTTCATCCTCATCCTCCTCCACCTCCTCCTCATCCTCGTCCTCCTCGTCCTCCAGTAGTGGGCCCTGGCTGGCCACATTTGTACCTGGCCTCCCTCTGAGTCACTTCGAAGAGACTGGCCTGAAAGTGCTAAAAATGACCCCTCTTCCTCCTCCTCCTCCTCCTGGGCCACCTCCTCTTCCATCAATGCCCTAAGTGTTTTCTCAAGGAGACATAGAAGTGGTATTGTAACGCTGATAACGGCATCATCGCCACTGGCCATGTTGGTGGAGTACTCGAAACAGCCCAACAGGGCACACAGGTCTCGCATGGAGGCCCAGTCATTGGTGGTGAAGTGGTGCTGTTCCGCAGTGCGACTGACCCGTGCGTGCTGCAGCTGAAACTCCACTATGGCCTGCTTCTGCTCGCACAGTCTGTCCAGCATGTGCAAGGTGGAGTTCCACCTGGTGGGCACGTCGCATATGAGGCGGTGAGCAAGAAGGCCAAAGTTACGCTGTAGCGCAGACAGGCGAGCAGCGGCAGGATGTGAACGCTGGAAGCGCGAACAGACGGCCCGAACTTTATGCAGCAGCTCTGACATGTCGGGGTAGTTGTGAATGAACTTCTGCACCACCAAATTCAGCACATGCTCCAAGCAAGGGATGTGCGATAAACCGGCTAGTCCCAGAGCTGCAACGAGATTTCGCCCATTATCGCACACCACCAGGCCGGGCTTGAGGCCAGGGCCGTTTGAAGGAATTTGGGGGCCCCAAGCAGAATAGACATGGAGGCCCCCCCCTCCACACCTTACGCATGCAAAGCCTACAGGAACCACAGTATAGCCATACAGTTTAAGTTCACCCACACTTTATATAAATAAAAAAGGAGGTTTACGGTGCAAATACTGCTGTTGCATTTAATGTGCATGAAATTTGAACAGAGCCATCTACAGATCCCCCTCCCCTAAACAGTGCCATCCACAGATCTCCCCCCTAAACAGTGCCATCCACATATCCCCCCTAAACAGTACCATCCACAGATCCCCCCCTAAACAGTGCCATCCACAGATCCCCCCCTAAACAGTGCCATCCACAGATCCTTCCCCTAAACAGTGCCATCCACAGATCCTTCCCCTAAACAGTGCCATCCACAGATCCCCCCCTAAACAGTGCCATCCACAGATCCCCCCTAAACAGTGCCATCCACAGATCCCCCCTCCCCTAAACAGTGCCATCCACAGATCCCCCCTAAACAGTGCCATCCACAGATCCCCCCTAAACAGTGCCATCCACAGATCCCCCCTAAACAGTGCCATCCACAGATCCCCCCCTAAACAGTGCCATCCACAGATCCCCCCTCCCCTAAACAGTGCCATCCACAGATCTCCCCCCTAAACAGTGCCATCCACAGATCTCCCCCCTAAACAGTGCCATCCACAGATCCCCCTCCCCTAAACAGTGGCATCCACAGATCCCCCCTCCCCTAAACAGTGGCATCCACAGATCCCCCCTAAACAATGCCATCCACAGATCCCCCCTAAACAGTGCCTTCCACAGATCCCCCCTTCCCTAAACAGTGACATGATGGCACTGTTTAGGGGAGGGGGGATCTGTGGATGGCACTGTTTAGGGGGGGAATCTGTGGATGGCACTGTTTAGGGGGGGGGATCTGTGGATGGCACTGTTTAGGGGGGAGATCTGTGGATGCCACTGTTTAGGGGAGGGGGGATCTGTGTATGGCACTGTAGGGGGATCTGTAGATGGCACTGCCATCCACAGATCCCCCTACAGTGCCATCCACAGATCCCACTCCCCAACGCTCACAGCAGTATATTTATAAACTAATCAGCAACTACTTTAACTTTAATCATTGCTCATTGCTGAGCTCTTTACTTGGATTATTTAGATATCTTACTTTGTCTTAGCTTCGGTAACAGCAGGCAGTGCAGGCGCCGCTCACTCACCGACGTCACGCGCCTGCGCCGCCTAGTGGGAGGAGCAGGCGTGTGATGTTGGTCAGTGAGTGAGCGCTGCCCCCCGCACTGCCTGCTATTACCGGAGCTAAGACAAAGTAAGATATCCAAATAATCCAAGTAAAGAGCTCAGCAATGAGCAATGATTAAAGTTAAAGTAGTTGCTGATTAGATTATAAATATACTGCTGTGAGCGGCGTGGCCCTGTATATTCTAACCCCTAGACAAGCATCCCTGTCACCATGGGAAGGCCTGGGGGTTAGAATATACCATCGGATTTGAGTTTTTACGATCTCACTGAGCTCGTAAAACTCAGATCCGATGGTATATTCTAACCCGCAGGCAAGCGTCCCCGTCACCATGGGAACGCCTGGGGGTTAGAATATACCATCGGATCTTCTGGAGTTACTCAGCCTTAAAGGAAGCAAAACAAGCACCGGCTCTGCTTGGCCCTTGGCCAGCTCGGGGCCCCAACCAGCTCGGGGCCCCAAGCAATTGCTTGTTTTGCCTGTCGGTTAGCGACGGGCCTGCTTGAGGCTCACCGGCAGCAACCACTTGTCGGTCTGTTGTTCTATACCCCGCCACAACTCCTGTGCGGTGTGGGGCCTGTCCTCCAAACATATGAGTTTCAGAATGGCCTGCTGACGTTGGTGGTGAAGGTGTGTGGCTGACTGGATGAGCAGGTGGAAGAAGAGGAGGAGGAAGCTGAGTAGGAGGAGGTGGCAACAGGAGGCAAAGAATGTTGCCCTGCGATCCTTGGCGGCGGAAGGACGTGCGCCAAACAGCTCTCCGCCTGGGGCCCAGCTGCCACTACATTTACCCAGTGTGCAGTTAGGGAGATATAACGTCCCTGGCCGTGCTTACTGGTCCACGTATCTGTGGTTAGGTGGACCTTGCCACAGATGGCGTTTCGCAGTGCACACTTGATTTTATCGGATACTTGGTTGTGCAGGGAAGGCACGGCTCTCTTGGAGAAGTAGTGGCGGCTGGGAACAACATACTGTGGGACAGCAAGCGACATGAGCTGTTTGAAGCTGTCTGTGTCCACCAGCCTAAATGACAGCATTTCATAGGCCAGTAGTTTAGAAATGCTGGCATTCAGGGCCAGGGATCGAGGGTGGTTATGTGGGAATTTACAGTTTCTCTCAAATGTTTGTGAGATGGAGAGCTGAACGCTGCCGTGTGACATGGTTGAGATGCTTGGTGACGGAGGTGGTGGCGTTGGTGGTACATCCCCTGTTTGCTGGGTGGCAGGTGCCAACGTTCCTCCAGAGGCGGAGGAAGAGGCCGAGGCGGCAGCAGCAGAAGAGGCCGAGGCGGCAGCAGCAGAAGAGGCTGAGGCGGCAGCAGCAGAAGAGGTAGCAGGGGGAGCCTGAGTGACTTACTTGTTTTTAAGGTGTTTACTCCACTGCAGTTCATGCTTTGCATGCAAGTGCCTGGTCATGCAGGTTGTGCTAAGGTTCAGAACGTTAATGCCTCGCTTCAGGCTCTGATGGCACAGCGTGCAAACCACTCGGGTCTTGTCATCAGCACATTGTTTGAAGAAGTGCCATGCCAGGGAACTCCTTGAAGCTGCCTTTGGGGTGCTCGGTCCCAGATGGCGGCGGTCAGTAGCAAGCGGAGTCTCTTGGTGGCGGGTGTTCTGCTTTTGCCCACTGCTCCCTCTTTTGCTACGCTGTTGGCTCGGTCTCACCACTGCCTCTTCCTCCGAACTGTGAAAGTCAGTGGCACGACCTTCATTCCATGTGGGGTCTAGGACCTCATCGTCCCCTGCATCGTCTTCCACCCAGTCTTGATCCCTGACCTCCTGTTCAGTCTGCACACTGCAGAAAGACGCAGCAGTTGGCACCTGTGTTTCGTCATCATCAGAGACATGCTGAGGTGGTATTCCCATGTCCTCATCATCAGGAAACATAAGTGGTTGTGCGTCAGTGCATTCTATGTCTTCCACCACTGGGGAAGGGCTAGGTGGATGCCCTTGGGAAACCCTGCCAGCAGGGTCTTCAAACAGCATAAGAGACTGCTGCATAACTTGAGGCTCAGACAGTTTCCCTGGTATGCATGGGGGTGATGTGACAGACTGATGCGCTTGGCTTTCAGGCGCCATCTGTGCACTTTCTGCAGAACACTGGGTGGGAGATAATGTGAACGTGCTGGATCCACTGTCGGCCACCCAATTGACTAATGCCTGTACCTGCTCAGGCCTTACCATCCTTAGAACGGCATTGGGCCCCACCAAATATCGCTGTAAATTATGGCGGCTACTGGGACCTGAGGTAGTTGGTACACTAGGACGTGTGGCTGTGGCAGAACGGCCACGTCCTCTCCCAGCACCAGAGGGTCCACTAACACCACCACGACCATGTCCGCGTCCGCGTCCTTTATTAGATGTTTTCCTCATTGTTATCGTTCACCACAACAACAAAAATATTATTTGGCCCAATGTATTGAATTCAAATTCAGGCCTTTTTTTTAAAGACACCTAACACTATCTGGCTATCTATTTAGGTACCGTATTACACTAATACAGGCACAGCAGTAACGACAGATTTCGCTGACTATAAATTTGAGGCCTATTATTTAGGCGCTGGGTGACAGGTATACGTTTACAGACAGAATTAGACTGGGATGTGCACAGTAGCGTGTGTGTGAAGTTATTGAGAATGACCCTATCTGCACCATGAATCTAATATACCCTTTTAGGGATAAATTTCAAGTAGGCCTGATACAGCAGAAACCACTAATTTAGAGAATTGCTAAATTGGGAATTGTATTTCAACCCAGAACAAAAACTGTGCTTTGACGGACACTAAATAACTTGACCAGCTACAGCAATAACCACAGATTTAGCTGACTATAAATTTGAGGCCTATTATTTAGGCGCTGGGTGACAGGTATACGTTTACAGACAGAATTAGACTGGGATATGCACAGTAGCGTGTGTGTGAAGTTATTGAGAATGATCCTATGTGCACCTTGAATCTTATATACCCTTTTAGGGATAGATTTAAAGGAGGTCTGATACAGCAGAAACCACTAATTTAGAGAATTGCTAAATTGGGAATTGTATTTCAACCCAGAACAAAAACTGTGCTTTGACGGACACTAAATAACTTGACCAGCTACAGCAATAACGACAGATTTGGATGACTATAAATTTGAGGCCTATTATTTAGGCGCTGGGTGACAGGTATACGTTTACAGACAGAATTAGACTGGGATATGCACAGTAGCGTGTGTGTGAAGTTATTGAGAATGACCCTATCTGCACCATGAATCTAATATACCCTTTTAGGGATAAATTTAAAGTAGGCCTGATACAGCAGAAACCACTAACTTAGAGAATTGCTAAATTGGGAATTGTATTTCAACCCAGAACAAAAACTGTGCTTTGACGGACACTAAATAACTTGACCAGCTACAGCAATAACCACAGATTTAGCTGACTATAAATTTGAGGCCTATTATTTAGGCGCTGGGTGACAGGTATACGTTTACAGACAGAATTAGACTGGGATATGCACAGTAGCGTGTGTGTGAAGTTATTGAGAATGACCCTATGTGCACCTTGAATCTTATATACCTTTTTAGGGATAGATTTAAAGGAGGTCTGATACAGCAGAAACCACTAATTTAGAGAATTGCTAAATTGGGAATTGTATTTCAACCCAGAACAAAAACTGTGCTTTGACGGACACTAAATAACTTGCCCAGCTACAGCAATAACCACAGATTTAGCTGACTATAAATTTGAGGCCTATTATTTAGGCGCTGGGTGACAGGTATACGTTTACAGTCAGAATTAGACTGGGATATGGCCAAAAAATAACCACACTATTGAAGGTTAAATGCACTTGGTGTGACAGCTTGACCCTGATGTAGGATATAGCCAAAAAAAAAACACACTATTGAGGGTTAAATGCACTTGGTGACAGCTTGCCCCTGATGTAGTATATGGCCAAAAAATAACCACACTATTGATGGTTAAATGCACTTGGTGTGACAGCTTCACCCTGATGTAGGATATAGCCAAAAAACAACCACACTATTGAGGGTTAAATGAACTTGGCGGCAGCTTGTACTGGCACACCACAATACACAAAATGGCCGCCGATCACCCCAGAAAAAAGTGACTGAAAAACGCTCTGGGCAGCCTAAAAACAGTAAGCAATTCAATAGCAGCAGTTCAATCATCCACAGCTGCAGATCGATCTCTGAATTAAGTCTTTTGGAGGAGTTAATCACTGCCTAATCTCGCCCTAACGTCGCAGCTGCAACCTCTCCCTATACTGATCAGAGCAGAGTGACGTGCGGCGCTACGTGACTCCAGCTTAAATAGAGGTTGGGTCACATGCTGCACTGGCCAATCACAGCCATGCCAATAGTAGGCATGGCTGTGACGGCCTCTTGGGGCAAGTAGTATGACGCTTGTTGATTGGCTGCTTTGCAGCCTTTCAAAAAGCGCCAAGAAAGCGACGAACACCGAACCCGAACCCGGACTTTTGAGAAAATGTCCGGGTTTGGGTCCGTGTCACGGACAGACCAAAATTCGGTACGAACCCGAACTATACAGTTCGGGTTCGCTCATCCCTAATCATGAGCAGTTCCTTTCCTTCTCCATACACTTCTTTTCCGATCACTCTGGTACAAGTTGAGTCTCATCTGTCCATAGGATGTTGATCCAGAACTGTGAAGGCTTTTTAGATGTCATTTGGCAAACTCTAATCTGGCCTTCCTGTTTTTGAGGCTCACCAATGGTTTACATCTTGTGGTGAACCCTCTGTATTCACTCTGGTGAAGTCTTCTCTTGATTGATTTTTATACACATATACCTACCTCCTGGAGAGTGTTCTTGATCTGGCCAACTGTTGTGAAGGGTGTTTTCTTCACCAAGGAAAGAATTCTTTGTTCATCCACCACAGTTGTTTTCCGTGGTCTTCCAGGTCTTTTGGTGTTGCTGAGCTCACGGGTGCATTCCTTCTTTTTAAGAATTTTACAAACAGTTGTTTTGGCCACGCCTAATGTTTTTTCTATCTCTCTGATGGGTTTGTTTTGTTTTTTCATCCTAATGATGACTATCTTCACTGATAGTAACAGATCTTTGGATCTCATCTTGAGAGTTGACAGCAACAGATTCCAAATACAAATAGCACACTTGAAAAGAACTCTGGACCTTTTATCTGCTCATTGTAATTGGGATAATGAGGGAATAACACACACCTGGCCATGGAACAGCTGAGAAGCCAATTGTCCCATTACTTTTGGTCTTTAATAAGTTATTATTAATAAGTGGGAGGCACATATGCAAACTGTTGTAATTCCTACACCGTTCACCTGATTTGAATGTAAATACCCTCAAATTAAAGCTGACAGTCTGCAGTTAAAGCACATCTTGTTCGTTTAATTTCAAATCCATCATGGTGGTGTATAGAGCCAAAAATGTTAGAATTGTGTCGATGTCCCAATATTGGACCTGACTATATATGGCAACGTTCAGCGGCAAGTGAATGTATCTCTGGCACACAGTGTCGGTGCCAAGCTACATCTGACCAGAGACACATGGTCTAGCAAACACGGGCAGGGAAGGTACATGACTTTTACTGTCCACTTGGTGAACTTTCTGACGGCCGTCAAGCATGCATGGCACCCATGCACCCATGTAGGTTTTATGTTACCTCCATGGATTTCATGCAGGCCTGCCTCACTTCTCCTCCTCCTACTCCATCCTCCCTCTCCTCCTCGGCTGACTCCTCCTTTTCTGCTGCTACTGTCTCTTCCGTTGCGCCCCCCCAAGATCCCCAGAACCTATTCGACGTGCCAGGCGAGACGTTGCCATTCTGTGCTGCGTCTGTTGTGCCTGGAAGCCAAGGGCCACACCGGTCCTGCACTGCTTTCAGCTTTGCGGTCACGGGCAGATCAGTAGCTAACCCCGCTCAATTTGACAGTTGGTAAAGTGGTGTGCGAAAACAGTGTCAATCTGCTGAGCGCGCTGAAACAGGGCAAAATGACACAATAGAACAATACGAACTCTGTGGCAGGACAGGTTTTGGGGAGCTTGTTTTTTTTTCACTGCACCAGTGGCTGCTCATGCGCGATGCATGCAGACTTTTGCGGCCATTTGATGAGATCACCAAACTGGTCAGTCGCAGCAAGTGTGCCATCAGTGACATCGTACCTTACACCTTCTTTCTGTAGCGTGCAATGCATTGTGTCATTGATCAAGCCGTCGAGGAGCAGGAGCAGGAAGATGAGGAAGTCGCAATGCTGGATGAATTCCCAGGGGGGCTACTCCATCTGAGACAACTCAACAACAGGAGTCTGAAGAGGAGTCAGAGGAGGATGGTGCCAGGGTGGAGGAGGAGCAAGAAGAGCATGCTTTAAACATTTCTGGGATCCCTGGTGTTGTCCGTGGAATTGGGGGAGGAGAACGAGGATGACATTATCCTGGATGACGAGCAGGAGCCAGGCCACTCCACCACTTCCAGTTTAGTGCAAATGGGAGCCTTCATGCTCCAGTGTTTGAAGGAGGGCTCCCGTATAAAAAGCATAAAGGGCAAGGACCAGTACTGGGTGGCAACATACTTAGACCCCCAGTACAAACACAAAATGGCAGAAATGTTATCACCATCACAGAGAGCTGTCAGAATGCAACACATCCAGGCCTTGCTTTGAGAAATGCTGCATTCAGCTTTTGCGAGCGCTGGCAGAGGAATTTCTACTCACAGAGAAACTGTTGCGGGTACCAATCCAACAGCGCATGGACGAAGAGGGCGGTTTGAAGATGTGTTGGTCACTTTGGATATGAGATCATTCTTGCAGCCAACCCATCAACAGCTGTCCTCTGGATCCAGCCTCAGGGAATGCCTAGACCAACAGGTGTCCGACTACATTGGGTTAACGGCCGTTGTGGACACTCTGAGAAGCGATGAACCCCTGTACTACTAGGTGTGCAGGCTTGACCTGTGGCCAGAGCTGGCACAATTTGCAATGGAACTGTTGGTTTGCCCCTCGTCCAGTATCTTGTCCGTAAGGACGTTCAGCGCAGCAGGAGGGATCTTGACCGATAAGCCCACTCGCCTAGCTCACGACAGTGTGGACTACCTTCCATTTCTAAAAATGAATGAGGCATGGATCTCGGAGGAATTCAACCCATGTGACGAGTCAACCATTTTTGATTGAAATTCTCATGACAGCCCACAAATATCCGCCACCACACAGAACAAATCATGGTCCCTGTCTTAGGTAAATACAGCGGCATAAAAGGCCTTTTATGTCAGTTGAATGCCAAATTTTGGGGGCATGTACTGGCCGACAGTTACATTTTTATCCTGTGACCGCCTAAGGCCTCTTTCACACTTGCGTTGTCCGGATCCGGCGTGTACTCCACTTGCCAGAATTACATGCCGGATCCCGAAAAACGCAAGTGTACTGAAAGCATTTGAAGACGGATCCATCTTCAAAATGCTTTCAGTGTTACTATGGCAGCCAGGACGCTATTAAAGTCCTGGTTGCCATAGTAGGAGCGGGGGAGCGGTATACTTACAGTCCGCGCGGCTCCCGGGGCACTCCTGAATGAAGTCAGAGCGCCCCATGCGCATGGATGACGTGCCATGCGATCACGTGATCCATGCGCTTGGGGCGCCCTGACGTCACTCTGGAGCACCTCGGGAGCCGCACGGATGGTAAGTATGCTGCTCCCCCGCTCCCTGCTACACTTTACCATGGCTGCCAGGACTTTAGCGTCCCGGCAGCCATGGTAACCATTGAGAAAAAGCCCCGACGACGGAACTCTATGCCGGAAGAAAAGAACGCAAGTGTGAAAGAGCCCTAATGTACCTCCAGCCACAGAATCCAAAGTTCTTGGCTATCAGGTGAACGCCTATTGGCAAATTTTTGGGGCCTGTACGGGCCGACAGTTAAATTTTTATCCTGTGACTGCCTAATGTACCTCCAGTCACAGAATCCTACAAAGTTCTGTGCTGTCAGGTGAATGCCTATTGGCTAATTTTTGGGACCTGTACTGGAGTGGCAAGTTCTCACAATAATACTTAGTGCACCAATCACTAATATCTCATGAGACCTTATAAAATGTGAAGTTGTGTGTACAGCGAAAAAATAAATTGCATCATTAGAGATTTTCGCAATGGTGCTTTTTTTAAACACTCGATCTGCATATACAGCAATTGTTATTACATGCATGTGAAATGTAATCAAATACACAGCTTTAATGTCAAATTACTTACAGTGATCAGAAATTTTTTCTCAACGTCGCGAAAATTGTTGCCAACCAACTTTTCTGATCGCATCCAACTTCAGTCTGGTGGAAACCCAGTTGCTGTAGTAGGCAGCACATATTTTGTACATGCGCATAGGCAAAAATTACATTGGCGATAATTGGCGATAAAAATAATGAATGGAGATCGCAAATTTGAATAATAAATCTGGTATGTCACTGTCTATGTTGTGGGACTATTTGTGCACTTCTAGTAAGTATTTGGTGGCTGCAAATATGACTTGAAAGTATTCCAGGTTCGCCTGCCTTTAAAGTTAATGGGGCCCGCTGCGAACTTGCGGTTCATATTTGATCGCGTTCGAGAACCGTCCCAGCCGATGTTCGTCCATCACTAGTTATGATACCTTTTAATGGCCATAAAATTAAAGTAGTCATGTTAATTGGGACATAATGTTACACTTTCTATATGTATTTCAAGGATGGGCAGAAAAATAGTTTGGGTCTTCTCAGTGTCACGGCTGAGGATGGGGGAAACCCTCAGCCGTGTGGTGCCAGATGATGTTGTGGCTACTCGGCCATGAGAACAGGATAGGGAGCAGGTCATCTCCTCAAGCATCCCTAACCTGACCCTAACTCCTAACCTGCATGGGCCGACCTTAAAGGTAGGAGGACCCATGCGCAGGAACCTCGGAGCCCTGACTTACCCTCCGCAGATCCCTGAGCTAGGAGCTGGGTAAGACGACCTACTCCTCCTAGGCATGGAGGAGCAGGAGTCTCAATGGCCAGGCTGTTGGGAAAAGGGGAACTCATACAGCCTTACGGGTATGGCAGGCGAACACGTAGTTCCACCAACCTGCCACAGCCTTGCTGACTGGATCCCTGTACAAACAGGAATCCAGAACCGTAAGCTGCACCAAAACACATAGGAAGGTCCCAACAGAACATAACATACAACATCAACACACAGCAAGACATAAACATAAGGACAATATCTTTATGACCACAGGGGTGGCTCTCACTGGCAGGTAATATGCACAGGAGGCTGCTCCAGCCAAGCATGACTGAAGCAACCTACTGAGCCATGCCAAACACCAAGGCTATATAGACCAAGAAGCCACACCCCACAGTCGGACACACCCAGTGACATCACACACACACTGGGAAGGGAGTTAACCCTTCCAGCACCACAGAAGGGAAACACACATAAAGGGGACGTGACCAAACTAAGATCACACTGTGGCTGTTGCCGCAGGCAACGACATGGGTGGCAGCCGTCCTGGGAGACAGCCCGAAGGCCAGGACACTGCCACCACATGTACAACATACCAAACGTTGCCACGGGCAGCCACAGTGAAAGGAAGATGTCAAAGTGAACACCAGACAACACAAAGTGCACACCAGACATACAAACACAACACTCACATAACGGTTGTTAAGTGCAACCGCATGCAATACAATAAGTTGCCCGCGGCAACCACAAGTGAGGCTACACACAGCAGCCCTCACCAGTGATTGAACATAAAAACCAAACCGCAGGCAACGCATGCGGTTAAGGAGTCACGACCATAGCCATGGCCGTGACACTCAGGCTCCAGTTCCCAACTGTAGCTCCATCCTCTACCACCCCTATAGATACCCCCAGGAAATAACAGGTAGGCTAGTTTCACACTAGCATTTAAACCGTCTAGCAGGCTGTTCCAAAAGAGGAACAGCCTGACAGAATTAATCTTATCTGGCATAGCCGGGTACTGCCTTTTCCCGTCGGAGCCCATTGACTATAATGGGACTTGGAGGGGATCCAGCCTGTTTCCAGCATGCGTGCCGACCAGGTGTCATTATAGTCAATTTGGCCTGGCAGTGCTCCAGCCATTTCCGGCTATGCCAGATACGGTAAACTCTGGCTGGGTGTCCCACTGCCAGAATAGCTTGCCGGATGGTTTTAACACTAGTGTGAAACTAACCTTATGAACTATAATCCTGCCCTGAAATTAAGAAACAGGTATAGTTATCTAATCTGTTTGGCTGCAGGTTTCTGTGTGATCCTCCCAAGGGACTCTAATGAAACCTAATAGTCGTTTCTATTGTTTTTTTTTCACATTTAATGTTTGTAGTGTATATATTTGATGTTGTACTGGGATTAATAAATTACATTTTAGTATTTGGAATAACATCTGTATTTTTAATAATACAATCATGCAGGTTATGAGCCACGGTTTAGCACTGATGGGTTATATATATATACAGACGTGGACAAAATTGTTGGTACCCTTTGGTCAATGAAAGAAAAAGTCACAATGGTCACAGAAATAACTTTAATCTGACAAAAGTAATAATAAATTAAAATTCTATAAATGTTAACCAATGAAAGTCAGACATTGTTTTTCAACCATGCTTCAACAGAATTATGTAAAAAAATAAACTCATGAAACAGGCATGGACAAAAATGATGGTACCCCTAGAAAACACAGAACATAATGTGACCAAAGGGACATGTTAATTCAAGGTGTGTCCACTAATTAGCATCACAGGTGTCTACAACCTTGTAATCAGCCATTGGGCCTATATATATGGCTCCAGGTAATCACTGTGTTGTTTGGTGATATGGTGTGTACCACACTCGACATGGACCAGAGGAAGCAAAGGAAAGAGCTGTCTCAAGAGATCAGAAAGAAAATTATAGACAAGCATGTTAAAGGTAAAGGCTATAAGACCATCTCCAAGCAACTAGATGTTCCTGTGAGTACAGTTGCACATATTATTCATAAGTTTAAGATCCATGGGACTGTAGCCAACCTCCCTGGACGTGGCCGCAGGAGGAAAATTGATGACAAATCTAAGAGACGGATAATCCGAATGGTAACAAAAGAGCCTAGAAAGACTTCTAAAGAGATTCAAGGTGAACTTCATGCTCAAGGAACATCAGTGTCAGATCGCACCATCCGTCGTTGTTTGAGCCAAAGTGGACTACATGGGAGACGACCAAGGAGGACACCATTGTTGAAAACGAATCATAAAAAAGCAAGACTGGAATATGCCAAACTACATGTTGACAAGCCACAAAGCTTCTGGGAGAATGTCCTGTGGACAGATGAGACAAAAATCGAAGTTTTTGCCAAGGCACATCAGCTGTATGTTCACAGACGAAAAAATGAAGCATATCAAGAAAAGAACACTGTCCCTACTGTGAAACATGGAGGAGGCTCTGTTATGTTCTGGGGCTGCTTTGCTGCGTCTGGCACAGGGTGTCTTGAATCTGTGCAGGGTACAATGAAATCTCAAGACTATCAAGGAATTCTAGAGAGAAATGTACTAGCCAGTGTCAGAAAGCTTGGTCTCAGTCGCAGGTCATGGGTCTTGCAACAGGACAATGACCCAAAACACACCGCTAAAAACACCCAAGAATGGCTAAGAGGAAAAAATTGGACTATTCTAAAGTGGCCTTCTATGAGCCCTGACCTCAATCCTATTGAGCATCTTTGGAAGGAGCTGAAACATGCAGTCTGGAAAAGGCACTCTTCAAACCGGACACAACTGGAGCAGTTTGCTCATGAGGAGTGGGCCAAAATACCTGCTGAGAGGTGCAGATGTCTCATTGACAGTTACAGGAAGCGTTTGATTGCAGTGATTGCCTCAAAAGGTTGCGCAACAAAATATTAAGTTAGGGGTACCATCATTTTTGTCCATGCCTGTTTCATGAGTTTATTTTTTTACATAATTCTGTTGAAGCATGGTTGAAAAACAATGTCTGACTTTCATTGGTTAACATTTATAGAATTTTAATTTATTATTACTTTTGTCAGATTAAAGTTATTTCTGTGACCATTGTGACTTTTTCTTTCATTGACCAAAGGGTACCAACAATTTTGTCCACGTCTGTATATATATATATATATATATATACAGTTGCAAGAAAAAGTAAGTGAACCCTTTAGAATGATATGGATTTCTGCACAAATTGGTCATAAAATGTGATTTGATCTTCATCTAAGTCACAACAATAGACAATCACAGTCTGCTTAAACTAATAACACACACATAATTAAATGTTACCATGTTTTTATTGAACACACCATGTAAACATTCACAGTGCAGGTGGAAAAAGTATGTGAACCCTTGGATTTAATAACTGGTTGAACCTCCTTTGGCAGCAATAACTTCAACCAAACGTTTCCTGTAGTTGCAGATCAGACATGCGCAACGGTCAAGAGTAATTCTTGACCATTCCTCTTTACAGAACTCTTTCAGTTCAGCAATATTCTTGGGATGTCTGGTGTGAATCGCTTTCTTGAGGTCATGCCACAGCATCTCAATCGGGTTGAGGTCAGGACTCTGACTGGGTTAGGGTTAGGGTCACAACAATAGACAATCACAGTCTGCTTAAACTAATAACACACAAAGAATTAAATGTTACCATGTTTTTATTGAACACACCATGTAAACATTCACAGTGCAGGTGCAAAAAGTATGTGAAGCCCTAGACTAATTACATTTCCAAGAGCAAATTGGAGTGAGGTGTCAGCCAACTGGAGTCCAATCAATGAGATGACATTGGAGGTGTTGGTTACAGCTGCCCTGCCCTATAAAAAACACACACCAGTTCTGGGTTTGCTTTTCACAGGAAGCATTGCCTGATGTGAATGATGCCTCGCACAAAAGAGCTCTCAGGCGAACTACGATTAAGAATTGCTGACTTGCATAAAGTTGGAAAGGGTTATAAAAGTATCTCCAAAAGCCATGCTGTTCATCAGTCCACGGTAAGACAAATTGTCTATAAATGGAGAAAGTTCAGCACTGCTGCTACTCTACCTAGGAGTGGCCGTCCAGTAAAGAAGACTGCAAGAGCAGAGCGCCAACATCAAAACCGCATCCTAACTGTAAAGTATGGTGGTGGGGGCATCATGGTTTGGGGCTGCTTTACTGCGTCATTTCCTGGACGGATTGCTATCATCAAAGAAAAAATGAATTCCCAAGTTTATAAAGACATTTTGCAGGAGAACTTAAGGCCATCTGTCCACCAGCTGAAGCTCAACAAAAGATGGGTGTTGCAACAGGACAACGACCCAAAGCATAGAAGTAAACCAACAACAGAATGGCTTAAACAGAAAAAAATACACCTTCTGGAGTGGCCCAGTCAGAGTCCTGACCTCAACCCGATTGAGATGCTGTGGCATGACCTCAAGAAAGCGATTCACACCAGACATCCCAAGAATATTGCTGAACTGAAAGAGTTCTGTAAAGAGGAATGGTCAAGAATTACTTGACCATGTTACCATGTTTTTATTGAACACACCATGTAAACATTCACAGTGCAGGTGGAAAAAGTATGTGAACCCTTGGATTTAATAATTGGTTGAACCTCCTTTGGCAGCAATAACTTCAACCAAACGTTTCCTGTAGTTGCAGATCAGACGTGCACAACGGTCAAGAGTAAAGTCTCATAAGATGAGCATGGTCCTCACTGGAGTGAAATTGCACATTTTTTTGTGACTTTTTTGCGACTTTTTAAATAGTCCCAATAGTAAATCTGTCTAGAGATTCATTTACATAAGAAAACATGCCCTCTTTCGGAAAACTGGCGAACATAGTGCAGAGCAGAAAAAAGTCACAATTTTGTGCACAGTTTTAGTAATTGCGCAAAAATTTGTAACTTTTTCACTCCATTATTCTGACTTGAGCTAATGATAAATCTGGCTGATAGTGTTGTGTGTTTCTTCCAAACAACTCAACTTTGGTTTCATCCGTCCACAGAATATTTTGCCAGTACTGGAACATCCAGGTCCTCTTGTGGAAACTGTAAACATGCAGCAATGTTTTTTTTGGACAGCAGTGGCTTCCTCTGTGGTATCCTCCCATCAAATCCATTCTTGTTTAGTGTTTTATGTATTTTAGATTTGCTAACAGGGATGTAAGCATATTCCAGAGACTTTTGTAAGTCTTTAGCTGACACTCTAGGATTCTTCTTCACCTTATTGAGCAGTCTGCGCTCTGCTCTTGCAGTCTTCTTTACTGGACGGCCACTCCTAGGTAGAGTAGCAGCAGTGCGGAACTTTCTCCATTTATAGACAATTTGTCTTACCGTGGACTGATGAACAGCAAGGCTTTTGGAGATACTTTTATAACCCTTTCCAGCTTTATGCAAGTCAGCAATTCTTAATCGTAGTTCGCCTGAGAGCTCTTTTGTGCGAGGCATCATTCACATCAGGCAATGCTTCTTGTGAAACGCAAACCCAGAACTGGTGTGTGTTTTTTATAGGGCAGGGCAGCTGTAACCAACACCTCCAATGTCATCTCATTGATTGGACTCCAGTTGGCTGACACCTCACTCCAATTTGCTCTTGGAAAAGTAATTAGTCTAGGGCTTCACATACTTTTTGCACCTGCACTGTGAATGTTTACATAGTGTGTTCAATAAAAACATGGTAACATTTAATTATTTGTGTGTTATTAGTTTAAGCTGACTGTGATTGTCTATTGTTGTGACTTAGATGTAGATCAGATCACATTTTATGACCAGTTTGTGCAGAAAGCCATATCATTCCAAAGGTTTCACATACTTTTTCTTGCAACTGTACCTGTTTCGACAAAATACTGCTTGACTTGCCCCTCGTCCAGTGTCCTGTCCAAAAGGACGTTCAGAGCAGCAGGGGGGATCGTGACCGGAAAGCGCACTCGCCTAGCTCACGACAGTGTGCACTACATCGCATTTATAAAAATGTATGAAGCATGGATCTCTGATGAATTAAACACCTGTGATGACCAATTTAATTTCTCTATGCCAGCCCACATATATCCGCCACCACACAGAATAATGGTCCTTGTCTTATGTATTTACAGCGGCATAAAAGGCCTTTTCTGTCAGGTGAATGCCAAATTTTTGGGGCCTCTAATCCAGTGGCCTACAGTAAAATTGTTATCCAGTGACCGCCTACTGTACCTCCAGCCACATCATCACAAGTTATTTTCTGTCAGGTGAGTGCCTACATTTTGGGCCTGTACTGGCCTACAGTAATATTTTTAGCCAGTGACCGCCTAATGTACCTCTAGCCACATAATAACTTGTTCATTTCTGTCAGGTGAATGCCAAATTTTTGGGGCCCATATTGTCCGACAGTAAAATTATTAACCACTGACCGTCTAATGTACCTCCAGCCACATAATCACTTGTTCATTTCTGTCCAGTGAATGCATCATTTTTGGGGGCCTGTACTTCACTGGCCTGCAGTAAAATTGTTATCCACTGACCGCCTAATATATCTCCAGCCACATAATCATTTGTTCTTTTCTGTCCGGTGAATGCCTAATAATTTGGGCCTGTACTTCACTGGCCTACAGTAAAATTGTTATCCACTGACTGTCTAATATACCTCCAGCCACATAATGACTTGATTCTTTCTGTCAGATAAATGCATAATTTTTGGAACTCGTACTCCACTGGCCTACAATAAAATTGTTATCCACTGACTGCATAATATACCTGCAGCCAAATAATCATCTGTTCTTTTCTGTAAGGTGAATGCATAATTTTGGGGCATGTACTCCACTGGATTACAGTGAAATTGCTATCCAGTAACCGCCTTATGTACCTCCAGCCACATAATCACTTGTTCTTTTCTGTCAGTTGAATGCCTAATTTTTGGGGCCTTTACTCTAATGGCCTACAGTAAAATTGTTATCCATTGACCATCGAATATACCTCCAGACACATAATCACTTGTTTCTTTCTGTTAGGTGAATGCATCATTTTTGGGGCCTGTATTCGACTGGCCTGCAGTAAAATTGTTATCCACTGACCGCCTAACATACCTGCAGCCAAATAATCAATTGGTCTTTTCTGTCAGGTGAATGCATAATTTTTGAGACCTGTACTCCACTGGCCTACAGTAAAGTTGTTATCCACTGACCGTCTAATATACCTCGAGCCACATAATCACTTGTTCTTTTCTGTCAGGTGAATGCATCATTTTTGGGGCCTGTACTCCACTGGCCTACAGTAAAGTTGTTTCCACTGACCGTCTAATATATAGTACAGACCAAAAGTTTGGACACACCTTCTCATTCAAAGAGTTTTCTTTATTTTCATGACTAGGAAAATTGTAGGTTCACACTGAAGGCATCAAAACTATGATTTAACACATGTGGAATTATATACATAACAAAAAAGTGTGAAACAACTGAAAATATGTCATATTCTAGGTTCTTCAAAGTAGCCACCTTTTGCTTTGATTACTGCTTTGCACACTCTTGGCATTCTCTTGATGAGCTTCAAGAGGTAGTCACCTGAAATGGTTTTCACTTCAAAGGTGTGCCCTAATAAGTGGGATTTCTTGCCTTATAAATGGGGTTGGGACCATCAGTTGCGTTGTGGAGAAGTCAGGTGGCTACACAGCTGATAGTCCTACTGAATAGACTGTTAGAATTTGTATTATGGCAAGAAAAAAGCAGCTAAGTAAAGAAAAACGAGTGGCCATCATTACTTTAAGAAATTAAGGTCAGTCAGTCCGAAAAATTGGGAAAACTTTGAAAGTGTCCCCAAGTGCAGTCACAAAAACCATCAAGCGCTACAAAGAAACTGGCTCACATGCGGACCGCCCCAGGAAAGGAAGACCAAGAGTCACCTCTGCAGCGGAGGATAAGTTCATCCGAGTCACCAGCCTCAGAAATAGCAGGTTAACAGCAGCTCAGATTAGAGACCAGGTCAATGCCACACAGAGTTCTAGCAGAAGACACATCTCTAGAACAACTGTTAAGAGGAGACTGTGTGAATCAGGCCTTCATGGTAGAATATCTGCTAGGAAACCACTGCTAAGGACAGGCAACAAGCAGAAGAGACTTGTATGGGCTAAAGAACACAAGGAATGGACATTAGGCCAGTGGAAATCTGTGCTTTGGTCTGATGAGTCCAAATTTGAGATCTTTGGTTCCAACCACCATGTCTTTGTGCGACGCAGAAAAGGTGAACGGATGGACTCTACATGCCTGGTTCCCACCGTGAAGCATGGAGGAGGAGGTGTGATGGTGTGGGGGTGCTTTGCTGGTGACACTGTTGGGGATTTATTCAAAATTGAAGGCATACTGAACCAGCATGGCACCACAGCATCTTGCAGCGTCATGCTATTCCATCCGGTTTGCGTTTAGTTGGACCATCATTTATTTTTCAACAGGACAATGACCCCAAAAACACCTCCAGGCTGTGTAAAGGCTATTTGACCATGAAGGAGAGTGATGGAGTGCTGCGCCAGATGACCTGGCCTCCAAAGTCACCAGACCTGAACCCAATCGAGATGGTTTGGGGTGAGCTGGACCGCAGAGTGAAGGCAAAAGGGCCAACAAGTGTTAAGCATCTCTGGGAACTCCTTCAAGACTGTTGGAAGACCATTTCAGGTGACTACCTCTTGAAGCTCATCAAGAGAATGCCAAGAATGTGCAAAGCAGTAATCAAAGCAAAAGGTGGCTACGTTGAAGAACCTAGAATATTACATATTTTCAGTTGTTTCACACTTTTTTGTTATGTATATAATTCCACATTTGTTAATTCATAGTTTTGATACCTTCAGTGTAAATCTCCAATTTTCCTAGTCATGAAAATAAAGAAAACTCTTTGAATGAGAAGGTGTGTCCAAACTTTTGGTCTGTACTGTACCTCCAGCCACATAATCATTTGTTCTTTTCTGTTTGGTGAATTCCTATTGTTTAGGGGCTGTACTCTACTGTTCTGCAGTAAAATTGTTATCCACTGACCGCCTAATATACCTCCAGCAACATAATCACTTGTTCTTTTCTGTCCGGTAAATGCCTAATGTTTTGGGCCTGTACTCCACTGGCCTGCAGTAAAATTGTTATCCACTGACCACCTAATATACCTCCAGCAACATAATCAATTGTTCTTTTCTGTCCGGTGAACACCTATTGTTTTGGGCCTATACTCCACTGGCCTGCAGTAGAATTGTTATACACTGACCGCCTAATATACCTCCAGCCACATATTCACTTGTTCTTTTCTGTCCGGTGAACACCTATTGTTTTGGGCCTATACTCCACTGGCCTGCAGTAGAATTGTTATACACTGACCGCCTAATATACCTCCAGCCACATAATCACTTGTTCTTTTCTGTCCGATGAATGCCTAATGTTTGGGGCCTGTACTCCACTGGCCTGCAGTAAAATTGTTATCCACTGACCACCTAACCTACAGTGGGATGCGAAAGTTTGGGCAACCTTGTTAATCGTCATGATTTTCCTGTATAAATCGTTGGTTGTTACGATAAAAAATGTCAGTTAAATATATCATATTGGAGACATACACAGTGATATTTGAGAAGTGAAATGAAGTTTATTTGATTTACAGAAAATGTGCTATAATTGTTTAAACAAAATTAGGCAGGTGCATAAATTTGGGCACCACAAAAAATAAATTAAATCAATATTTAGTAGATCTTCCTTTTGCAGAAATTACAGCCTCTAAACGCTTCCTTTAGGTTCCAATGAGAGTCTGGATTCTGGTTGAAGGCATTTTGGACCATTCCTCTTTACAAAACATCTTTAGTTCATTCAGGTTTGATGGCTTCCAAGCATGGACAGCTCTCTTTAAGTCACACCACAGATTTTCAATTATATTCAGGTCTGGGGACTGAGATGGCCATTCCAGAACGTTGTACTTGTTCCTCTGCATAAATGCCTTAGTGGATTTTGAGCAGTGTTTAGGGTTGTTGTCTTGTTGTAAGATCCAGCCCCGGCGCAGCTTCAGCTTTGTCACTGATTCCTGGACATTGGTCTCCAAAATCTGCTGATACTGAGTGGAATTCATGCGTCCCTCAACTTTGACAAGATTCCCAGTCCCTGCACTGGCCACACAGCCCCACATCATGATAGAACCACCACCATATTTTACTGTAGGTAGCAGGTGTTTTTCTTGGAATGCTGTGTTCTTTTTCCTCCATGCATAACACCCCTTGTTATGGCCAAATATCTCAATTTTAGTTTCATCAGTCCACAGCACCTTATTCCAAAATGAGGCTGGCTTGTCCAAATGTGCTTTAGCCCACCTCAAGCGGCACTTTTTGTGCTGTGGGTGGAGAAAAGGCTTCCTCTGCATCACTCTCGCATACAGCATCTCCTTGTGTAAAGTGCGCCGAATGGTTGAACGATGCACAGTGACTCCATCTGCAGCAAGATGATGTTGTAGGTCTTTGGTGCTGGTCTCTGGGTTGACTCTGACTGTTCTCACCATTCGTCGCTTCTGTCTATCCGAGATTTTTCTTGGTCTGCCACTTCGAGCCTTAACTTGAACTGAGCCTGTGGTCTTCCATTTCCTCAATATGTTCCTAACTGTGGAAACGGACAGCTGAAATCTCTGAGACAGCTTTTTGTATCCTTCCCCTAAACCATGATGGTGAACAATCTTTGTCTTCAGGTCATTTGAGAGTAGTTTTGAGACCCCCATGTTGCTACTCTTCAGAGAAAATTAAGAGGATGGAAACTTACAATTGACCCCCTTAAATACTCTTTCTCATAATTGGATTCACCTGTGTATGTAGGTCAGGGGTCACTGAGCTTACCAAGCCAATTTGAGTTCCAATAATTAGTTCTAAAGGTTTTGGAATCAATAAAATGACAACAGTGCCCAAATGTGTGCACCTGCCTAATTCTGTTTAAACAATTATAGCACACTTTCTGTAAATCCAATAAACTTCATTTCACTTCTCAAATATCACTGTGTGTGTCGCCTATATGATATATTTAACTGACATTTTTTATCGTAACAACCAACGATTTATACAGGAAAATCATGACGAATAACAAGGTTGCCCAAACTTTCGCATCCCACTGTAACTGCAACCACATAATCACTTGATCTTTTCTTTCAGGTGAATGCCTAATTTTTGTGGCCTATAGTCCACTGGCTTACATTAAATATGTTATCCACTGACCGCCTAATATACCTCCAGAAACATAATTACTTGTTCCTTTCTGTCAGGTTAATGCATAATTTTTGGGGCCTGTACTCGACTGGCCTGCAGTAAAATTGTTATCCACTGACCGCCTAATATACCTCCAGCAATATCATCACTTGTTCATTTCTTTACGGTGAATGCCTAATGTTTTGGGCCTGTACTCCTCTGGCCTGCAGTAGAATTGATATACACTGACCGCCTAATATACCTCCAGCCACATAATCACTTGTTCTTTTCTTTCCAGTGAATGCCTAATGTTTGGGGCCTGTACTCCACTGGCTTGCAGTAAAATTGTTATTCAGTAACCGCCTTATGTACCTCTAGCCACATAATCACTTGTTCTTTTCTGTCAGATGAATGCCTACTTTTTGGGGCCTGTACTCCACTGGCCTACAGTAAAGTTGTTTCCACTGACCATCTAATATACCTCCAGCAACATAATCATTTGTTCTTTTCTGTTCGGTGAATGCCTAATGTTTGGGGCCTGTACTCTACTGGCCTGCAGTAAAATTGTTATCCACTGACCGCCTAATATAGCTCCAGCCACATAATCACTTGTTCTTTTCTATCCAGTGAATGCATAATTTGTGGGGCCTGTACTGGCCTACAGTAAAGTTGTTATCCACTGACCGTCTTATATACCTCCACTCACATAATCACTTGCTCTTTTCTGTCTGGTGAATGCCTAATGTTTGGGGCCTGTACTCGACTGGCCTACAGTAAAATGTTTATCCACTGACTGCCTAATATAACCCAAGCCACATAATCATTTGTTCTTTTATGTCCAGTGAATGCCTAATGTTTGGGGAGTACATTAAAATTGTTATCCACTGACCACCTAATATACCTCCAGCCATATAATCACTTATTTTTTTAATCCAGTGAATGCTTAATGTTTGAGGCCTTTACTCCACTGGCCTGCAGTAAAATTGTTATCCACTGAATGTCTAATATCCCTCAAGCCACATAATCACTTGTTCTTTTCTGTCAGGTTAAGGCTACTTTCACACTAGCGTTCGATCGGATCCGTTCTGAACGGATCCGATCATATTAATGCAGACGGAGGCTCCGTTCAGTACGGATCCGTCTGCATTAATAACTTAGAAAAAATTCTAAGTGTGAAAGTAGCCTGAGCGGATCCGTTCAGACTTTCAATGTAAAGTCAATGGGGGACGGATCCGCCTGAAGATTGAGCCATATGGTGACATCTTCAAGCGGATCCGTTCCCATTGACTTACATTGTAAGTCTGAACGGATCCGCTCGCCTCCGCACGGCCAGGCGGACAGCTGAACGCTGCAAGCAGCGTTCAGCTGTCCGCCTGTCCGTGCGGAGGCGAGCGGAGCGGAGGCTGAACGCCGCCAGACTGATGCAGTCTGAGCGGATCCGCTCCATTCAGACTGCATCAGGGCTGGACGGAGGCGTTCGGGTCCGCTCGTGAGCTCCTTCAAACGGAGCTCACGAACGGACCTATGAACGCTAGTGTGAAAGTAGCCTAATGCATATTTTTGGGGCCTATACTCCACTGGCCTATAGTAAAATTATCCACTGACCGCCTAATATACCTCCAGCAACATAATCATTTGTTCCTTTCTGTCAGATGAATGCATATTTTTTGGGGCGTGTACTCGACTGGCCTGCAGTAAAATTGTTATCCACTGACCGCCTAATATACCTCCAGCAACATAATCACTTGTTCTTTTCTGTCCGGTGAATGCCTATTGTTTGTTTACTACACTGGCATGCAGTAAAATTGCTATCCACTGACCGCCTAATATACCTCCAGCAACATAATCACTTGTTCTTTTCTGTCCGGTGAATGCCTAATGTTTGTTTACTCCACTGGCCTGCAGTAAAATTGCTATCCACTGACCGCCTAATATACCTCTACCCACATAATCACTTGTTCTTTTCTGTCAGGTAAATGCCTAATTTTTGGGGCCTATAGTCCACTGGCCTACAGTAAAATTGTTATCCACTGACCGCCTAATATACCTCCAGCCACATAATCACTTGTTCTTTTCTGTCAGGTTAATGCATAATTTTTGGGGCCTGTACTCCACTGGCCAATAGTAAAATTGTTTTCCACTGACCGTCTAATATACCTCCAGCCAGATAATCACTTGTTCTTTTCTGTCCGGTGAATGCATAATTTTTGGGTCCTGTACTCCATTGGCCTACAGTAAAGTTGTTATCCACCGACCGTCTAATATACCTCGAGCCAAATAATCATTTGTTCTTTTCTGTCCGGTGAATGCCTAAAAATTGGGGCCTGTACTCCACTGGCCTGCAATAACATTGTTATCCACTGACCACCTAATATACCTCCAGCCACATAATCACGTGTTCTTTTCTGTCAGGAGAATACCTGATTTTTGGGGCCCTTACACCAGTGGCCTAAAATATTTTTTTTTTTAGGCTTCAGCAGGGCAGAGTTTGCCTTTAAGATGCATAAAAATGGTCTCTGATTAATATACCGGTACATATTTTTTGTGGGAATTTTTGCCATTTATCTACCTCTGGTGTGTCACTGTCCATGTTGTTGGACTATTTTTGCACTTCTAGTAAGTATTTGGTGGCTTCAAATATGACCCGAAGGTTTTTCAAGTTCGCCTGCCATTTAAGTGAATGGGGCCCACCGCAAAACGTTCGGCCATCACTACCACCAAGTATCGCTGATGACCCACCTTTAGGGTCCATTCACACGACTGTAGTTCTCCGCATCCGTTCCGCAGTTTTGCAGAATGTGTACAGACCCATTCATTTCAATCGGGCTGCAAAAGATTCGGACAGCAACGGTTGTGTGAATGTACCTTTACTGGCAGGAGCTAAAGTGCACTGAATGATAAAATGGATATATGACACAGGGGTATATGAAAAATAAGATGTTTCTATCAATGTTCCCTGTACCTGTACAGACAAAGAAGGGGGCACGTATAGAAAGGATCAATATGAGGTGGTATTTCACTGCTGTCCCAGGCGGCTGCCTGCATGGCACAGCTTATGATAAGCTGAACCATGCTCGCAGTGTTGTGCCCCACTCACTATGCGGTGCTGAGACAATGGGTGGAGCTGACTGCAGTGGTGAGCCTGCCCCATACACAGCAGATGCCGACTGTATCAAACAGCAGACACCCGACTGCAATGACGGAGAACGGTGATGACACTAAACCCTGTCATTAAGGCCCCATTCACATGATCTTAAGTTGTCAATGCCCGTATTGCGGACCACAAATTGCAGTTCCGCAATATACAGGCACCTGCCATGTGTGCACCGTATCATGGATGCAAACCAATTTACTTGAATGGGTCCACAGTCTGGAAGATACGATGTGGAGGCAAGGAACAGAAACCAATGGAAGGCAAGGTGAATTGGTGTCAGTGGGTGGGGAAATTGTGTCAAGGGGCGTGGCCTAATTGCAACATTTTTGTGGCGCGCTTTTCATGCCGCTACTTTTGTCCTGCTTTCCCTTTTTGGGTATGCATTACCCACAATACACTATGAGATAATATAGTCACAAAGTAATGTTAAGTGCAACCACTGTATATACAATTTAATGTTTGAATATTAAAACAATATGGTATTTTGGTCAGTGACAAGTTGGTTGTGAGCAACAAAAAAACACATCATACTTTTCCTTTCTCTCTTAATTAGGGATGAGCGAACTCGAACTGTATAGTTCGGGTTCGTACCGAATTTTGGGGTGTCCGTGACACGGACCCGAACCCGGACATTTTCGTAAAAGTCCGGGTTCGGGTTCGGTGTTCGTCGCTTTCTTCGCGCTTTTGTGACGCTTTCTTGGCGCTTTTTGAAAGGCTGCAAAGCAGCCAATCAACAAGCGTCATACTACTTGCCCCAAGAGGCCATCACAGCCATGCCTACTATTGGCATGGCTGTGATTGGCCAGAGCACCATGTGACCCAGCCTCTATTTAAGCTGGAGTCACATAGCGCCGCCCGTCACTCTGCTCTGATTAGCGTAGGGAGAGGTTGCGGCTGCGACAGTAGGGCGAGATTAGGCAGATTAACTCCTCCAAAGGACTTGATTAACTGATCGATCTGCAGCTGTGGATCATTGAGCTGCTGATCCTCAATTGCTCACTGTTTTTAGGCTGCCCAGACCGTTTGTCAGTCACATTTTTCTGGGGTGATCGGCGGCCATTTTGTGTCTTGTGGTGCGCCAGCACAAGCTGCGACCAAGTGCATTTAACCCTCAATGGTGTGGTTGTTTTTTGGCTAAAGCCTACATCAGGGTGAAGCTGTCACACCAAGTGCATTTAACCAGCAATAGTCTGTTCATTTTTTGGCCATATACAAAATCAGGGGCAAGCTGCGCCTGTCACCAAGTGCATTTAACCCTCAATGGTGTGGTTGTTTTTTGGCTAAAGCCTACATCAGGGTGAAGCTGTCACACCAAGTGCATTTAACCAGCAATAGTCTGTTCATTTTTTGGCCATATACTAAATCAGGGGCAAGCTGCGCCTGTCACCAAGTGCATTTAACCCTCAATGGTGTGGTTGTTTTTTGGCTAAAGCCTACATCAGGGTGAAGCTGTCACACCAAGTGCATTTAACCAGCAATAGTCTGTTTATTTTTTGGCCATATCCCAGTCTAATTCTGTCACTAAATCCATACCGGTCACCCAGCGCCTAAATACTAGGCCTCAAATTTATATCCCGCTAAATCTGTCCTTAGTGCTGTAGCTGGGCGAGTTATTTAGTGTCCGTTCAAGCACATTTCTTGTTCTGGGTTGAAATACAATTCCCAATTTAGCAATTTCATAATTTAGTGGTTTCTGCTATATCAGAGCTATTTGAAATCTATCCCTAAAAGGGTATATAATATTCAAGGTGCACATTGGGTCATTCAGAATAACTTCACACACACCCGCTACTGTGTATTTCCAAGTCTAATTCTGGCACTAAACCCATACCTGTCACCCAGCGCCTAAATACTAGGCCTCAAATTTATATCCAGCTAAATCTGTCCCTAGTGCTGTAGCTGGGCGAGTTATTTAGTGTCCGTTCAAGCACATTTCTTGTTCTGGGTTGAAATACAATTCCCAATTTAGCAATTTCATAATTTAGTGGTTTCTGCTATATCAGAGCTATTTGAAATCTATCCCTAAAAGGGTATATAATATTCAAGGTGCACATTGGGTCATTCAGAATAACTTCACACACACCCGCTACTGTGTATTTCCAAGTCTAATTCTGGCACTAAACCCATACCTGTCACCCAGCGCCTAAATACTAGGCCTCAAATTTATATCCCGCTAAATCTGTCCCTAGTGCTGTAGCTGGGCGAGTTATTTAGTGTCCGTTCAAGCACATTTCTTGTTCTGGGTTGAAATACAATTCCCAATTTAGCAATTTCATAATTTAGTGGTTTCTGCTATATCAGAGCTATTTGAAATCTATCCCTAAAAGGGTATATAATATTCAAGGTGCACATTGGGTCATTCAGAATAACTTCACACACACCCGCTACTGTGTATTTCCAAGTCTAATTCTGGCACTAAACCCATACCTGTCACCCAGCGCCTAAATACTAGGCCTCAAATTTATATCCAGCTAAATCTGTCCCTAGTGCTGTAGCTGGGCGAGTTATTTAGTGTCCGTTCAAGCACATTTCTTGTTCTGGGTTGAAATACAATTCCCAATTTAGCAATTTCATAATTTAGTGGTTTCTGCTATATCAGAGCTATTTGAAATCTATCCCTAAAAGGGTATATAATATTCAAGGTGCACATTGGGTCATTCAGAATAACTTCACACACACCCGCTACTGTGTATTTCCAAGTCTAATTCTGGCACTAAACCCATACCTGTCACCCAGCGCCTAAATACTAGGCCTCAAATTTATATCCCGCTAAATCTGTCCTTAGTGCTGTAGCTGGGCGAGTTATTTAGTGTCCGTTCAAGCACATTTCTTGTTCTGGGTTGAAATACAATTCCCAATTTAGCAATTTCATAATTTAGTGGTTTCTGCTATATCAGAGCTATTTGAAATCTATCCCTAAAAGGGTATATAATATTCAAGGTGCACATTGGGTCATTCAGAATAACTTCACACACACCCGCTACTGTGTATTTCCAAGTCTAATTCTGGCACTAAACCCATACCTGTCACCCAGCGCCTAAATACTAGGCCTCAAATTTATATCCCGCTAAATCTGTCCTTAGTGCTGTAGCTGGGCGAGTTATTTAGTGTCCGTTCAAGCACATTTCTTGTTCTGGGTTGAAATACAATTCCCAATTTAGCAATTTCATAATTTAGTGGTTTCTGCTATATCAGAGCTATTTGAAATCTATCCCTAAAAGGGTATATAATATTCAAGGTGCACATTGGGTCATTCAGAATAACTTCACACACACCCGCTACTGTGTATTTCCAAGTCTAATTCTGGCACTAAACCCATACCTGTCACCCAGCGCCTAAATACTAGGCCTCAAATTTATATCCCGCTAAATCTGTCCCTAGTGCTGTAGCTGGGCGAGTTATTTAGTGTCCGTTCAAGCACATTTCTTGTTCTGGGTTGAAATACAATTCCCAATTTAGCAATTTCATAATTTAGTGGTTTCTGCTATATCAGAGCTATTTGAAATCTATCCCTAAAAGGGTATATAATATTCAAGGTGCACATTGGGTCATTCAGAATAACTTCACACACACCCGCTACTGTGTATTTCCAAGTCTAATTCTGGCACTAAACCCATACCTGTCACCCAGCGCCTAAATACTAGGCCTCAAATTTATATCCCGCTAAATCTCTCGTTACCGCTGTCCTGTTGTGGCTGGGAAAGTTATTTAGTGTCCGTCAAAGTACATTTTTTGTTCTGGGTTGAAATACAATTCCCAATTTAGCAATTTCATAATTTAGTCGTTTCTGCTATATCAGAGCTATTTGAAATCTATCCCTAAAAGGGTAGATCATATTGAAGGTGCACATAGGGTCATTCAGAATAACTTCACACACACGCTTCTGTGCATTTCCAAGTCTAATTCTGTCACTAAATCCATACCGGTCACCCAGCGCCTAAATACTAGGCCTCAAATTTATATCCCGCTGAATTTGAATACAATACATTGGGCCAAATAATATATTTGTTGTTGTGGTGAACCATAACAATGAGAAAAACATCTAGTAAGGGACGCGGACGTGGACATGGTCGTGGTGGTGTTAGTGGACCCTCTGGTGCTGGGAGAGGACGTGGCCGTTCTGCCACATCCACACGTCCTAGTGTACCAACTACCTCAGGTCCCAGTAGCCGCCAGAATTTACAGCGATATATGGTGGGGCCCAATGCCGTTCTAAGGATGGTAAGGCCTGAGCAGGTACAGGCATTAGTCAATTGGGTGGCCGACAGTGGATCCAGCACGTTCACATTATCTCCCACCCAGTCTTCTGCAGAAAGCGCACAGATGGCGCCTGAAAACCAACCCCATCAGTCTGTCACATCACCCCCATGCATACCAGGGAAACTGTCTCAGCCTCAAGTTATGCAGCAGTCTCTTATGCTGTTTGAAGACTCCGCTGGCAGGGTTTCCCAAGGGCATCCACCTAGCCCTTCCCCAGCGGTGAAAGACATAGAATGCACTGACGCACAACCACTTATGTTTCCTGATGATGAGGACATGGGAATACCACCTCAGCATGTCTCTGATGATGACGAAACACAGGTGCCAACTGCTGCGTCTTTCTGCAGTGTGCAGACTGAACAGGAGGTCAGGGATCAAGACTGGGTGGAAGACGATGCAGGGGACGATGAGGTCCTAGACCCCACATGGAATGAAGGTCGTGCCACTGACTTTCACAGTTCGGAGGAAGAGGCAGTGGTGAGACCGAGCCAACAGCGTAGCAAAAGAGGGAGCAGTGGGCAAAAGCAGAACACCCGCCGCCAAGAGACTCCGCCTGCTACTGACCGCCGCCATCTGGGACCGAGCACCCCAAAGGCAGCTTCAAGGAGTTCCCTGGCATGGCACTTCTTCAAACAATGTGCTGACGACAAGACCCGAGTGGTTTGCACGCTGTGCCATCAGAGCCTGAAGCGAGGCATTAACGTTCTGAACCTGAGCACAACCTGCATGACCAGGCACCTGCATGCAAAGCATGAACTGCAGTGGAGTAAACACCTTAAAACCAAGGAAGTCACTCAGGCTCCCCCTGCTACCTCTTCTGCTGCTGCCGCCTCGGCCTATTCTGCTGCTGCCGCCTCGGCCTCTTCCTCCGCCTCTGGAGGAACGTTGGCACCTGCCGCCCAGCAAACAGGGGATGTACCACCAACACCACCACCACCACCTCCGTCACCAAGCGTCTCAACCATGTCACACGCCAGCGTTCAGCTCTCCATCTCACAAACATTTGATAGAAAGCGTAAATTCCCACCTAGCCACCCTCGATCCCTGGCCCTGAATGCCAGCATTTCTAAACTACTGGCCTATGAAATGCTGTCATTTAGGCTGGTGGACACAGACAGCTTCAAACAGCTCATGTCGCTTGCTGTCCCACAGTATGTTGTTCCCAGCCGGCACTACTTCTCCAAGAGAGCCGTGCCTTCCCTGCACAACCAAGTATCCGATAAAATCAAGTGTGCACTGCGCAACGCCATCTGTGGCAAGGTCCACCTAACCACAGATACGTGGACCAGTAAGCACGGCCAGGGACGCTATATCTCCCTAACTGCACACTGGGTAAATGTAGTGACAGCTGGGCCCCAGGCGGAGAGCTGTTTGGCGCACGTCCTTCCGCCGCCAAGGATCGCAGGGCAACATTCTTTGCCTCCTGTTGCCACCTCCTCCTTCTCGGCTTCCTCCTCCTCTTCTTCCACCTGCTCATCCAGTCAGCCACACACCTTCACCACCAACTTCAGCACAGCCCGGGGTAAACGTCAGCAGGCCATTCTGAAACTCATATGTTTGGGGGACAGGCCCCACACCGCACAGGAGTTGTGGCGGGGTATAGAACAACAGACCGACGAGTGGTTGCTGCCGGTGAGCCTCAAGCCCGGCCTGGTGGTGTGTGATAATGGGCGAAATCTCGTTGCAGCTCTGGGACTAGCCAATTTGACGCACATCCCTTGCTTGGCGCATGTGCTGAATTTGGTGGTGCAGAAGTTCATTCACAACTACCCCGACATGTCAGAGCTGCTGCATAAAGTGCGGGCCGTCTGTTCGCGCTTCCGGCGTTCACATCCTGCTGCTGCTCGCCTGTCTGCGCTACAGCGTAACTTCGGCCTTCCCGCTCACCGCCTCATATGCGACGTGCCCACCAGGTGGAACTCCACCTTGCACATGCTGGACAGACTGTGCGAGCAGCAGCAGGCCATAGTGGAGTTTCAGCTGCAGCACGCACTGGTCAGTCGCACTACAGAACAGCACCACTTCACCACCAATGACTGGGCCTCCATGCGAGACCTGTGTGCCCTGTTGCGCTGTTTCGAGTACTCCACCAACATGGCCAGTGGCGATGACACCGTTATCAGCGTTACAATACCACTTCTATGTCTCCTTGAGAAAACACTTAGGGCGATGATGGAAGAGGAGGTGGCCCAGGAGGAGGAGGAGGAGGAGGAGGAGGAAGAGGGGTCATTTTTAGCACTTTCAGGCCAGTCTCTTCGAAGTGACTCAGAGGGAGGTTTTTGGCAACAGCAGAGGCCAGGTACAAATGTGGCCAGCCAGGGCCCACTACTGGAGGACGAGGAGGACGAGGATGAGGAGGAGGTGGAGGAGGATGAGGATGAAGCATGGTCACAGCGGGGTGGCACCCAACGCAGCTCGGGTCCATCACTGGTGCGTGGCTGGGGGGAAAGGCAGGACGATGACGATACGCCTCCCACAGAGGACAGCTTGTCCTTACCCCTGGGCAGCCTGGCACACATGAGCGACTACATGCTGCAGTGCCTGCGCAACGACAGCAGAGTTGCCCACATTTTAACCTGTGCGGACTACTGGGTTGCCACCCTGCTGGATCCACGCTACAAAGACAATGTGCCCACCTTACTTCCTGCACTGGAGCGTGATAGGAAGATGCGCGAGTACAAGCGCACGTTGGTAGACGCGCTACTGAGAGCATTCCCAAATGTCACAGGGGAACAAGTGGAAGCCCAAGGCCAAGGCAGAGGAGGAGCAAGAGGTCGCCAAGGCAGCTGTGTCACGGCCAGCTCCTCTGAGGGCAGGGTTAGCATGGCAGAGATGTGGAAAACTTTTGTCAACACGCCACAGCTAACTGCACCACCACCTGATACGCAACGTGTTAGCAGGAGGCAACATTTCACTAACATGGTGGAACAGTACGTGTGCACACCCCTCCACGTACTGACTGATGGTTCGGCCCCATTCAACTTCTGGGTCTCTAAATTGTCCACGTGGCCAGAGCTAGCCTTTTATGCCTTGGAGGTGCTGGCCTGCCCGGCAGCCAGCGTTTTGTCTGAACGTGTATTCAGCACGGCAGGGGGCGTCATTACAGACAAACGCAGCCGCCTGTCTACAGCCAATGTGGACAAGCTGACGTTCATAAAAATGAACCAGGCATGGATCCCACAGGACCTGTCCGTCCCTTGTCCAGATTAGACATTAACTACCTCCCCATAACCATATATTATTGGACTCCAGGGCACTTCCTCATTCAATCCTATTTTTATTTTCATTTTACCATTATATTGCGAGGCTACCCAAAGTTGAATGAACCTCTCCTCTGCCTGTGTGCTAGGCCTAAATATATGCCAATGGACTGTTGCAGTGGTGGCTGACGTGAAGCCTCATTCTCTGCTATGACATGCAGACTGATTCTCTGCTGACATGAAGACAGATTCTCTGTTACGGGACCTCCCTCCTCTGCCTGGGTGCTGGGCCTAAATATATGCCAATGGACTGTTGCAGTGGTGGCTGACATGAAGCCTGATTCTCTGCTATGACATGCAGACTAATTCTCTGCTGACATGAAGCCAGATTGTCTGTTACGGGACCTCTCTCCTCTGCCTGGGTGCTGGGCCTAAATTTATGACAATGGACTGTTGCAGTGGTGGCTGACGTGAAGCCTGATTCTCTGCTATGACATGCAGACTGATTCTCTGCTGACATGAAGCCAGATTGTCTGTTACGGGACCTCTCTGCTCTGCCTGTGTGCTAGGCCTAAATATATGCCAATGGACTGTTGCAGTGGTGGCTGACGTGAAGCCTCATTCTCTGCTATGACATGCAGACTGATTCTCTGCTGACATGAAGCCAGATTGTCTGTTACGGGACCTCTCTGCTCTGCCTGTGTGCTAGGCCTAAATATATGCCAATGGACTGTTGCAGTGGTGGCTGACGTGAAGCCTGATTCTCTGCTATGACATGCAGACTGATTCTCTGCTGACATGAAGCCAGATTGTCTGTTACGGGACCTCTCTGCTCTGCCTGTGTGCTAGGCCTAAATATATGCCAATGGACTGTTGCAGTGGTGGGTGACGTGAAGCCTCATTCTCTGCTATGACATGCAGACTGATTCTCTGCTGACATGAAGACAGATTCTCTGTTACGGGACCTCCCTCCTCTGCCTGGGTGCTGGGCCTAAATATATGCCAATGGACTGTTGCAGTGGTGGCTGACATGAAGCCTGATTCTCTGCTATGACATGCAGACTAATTCTCTGCTGACATGAAGCCAGATTGTCTGTTACGGGACCTCTCTCCTCTGCCTGGGTGCTGGGCCTAAATTTATGACAATGGACTGTTGCAGTGGTGGCTGACGTGAAGCCTGATTCTCTGCTATGACATGCAGACTGATTCTCTGCTGACATGAAGCCAGATTGTCTGTTACGGGACCTCTCTGCTCTGCCTGTGTGCTAGGCCTAAATATATGCCAATGGACTGTTGCAGTGGTGGCTGACGTGAAGCCTCATTCTCTGCTATGACATGCAGACTGATTCTCTGCTGACATGAAGCCAGATTGTCTGTTACGGGACCTCTCTGCTCTGCCTGTGTGCTAGGCCTAAATATATGCCAATGGACTGTTGCAGTGGTGGGTGACGTGAAGCCTCATTCTCTGCTATGACATGCAGACTGATTCTCTGCTGACATGAAGCCAGATTCTCTGTTACGGGACCTCTCTCCTCTGCCTGTGTGTGTGCTGGGCCTAAATATATGCCAATGGACTGTTGCAGTGGTGGCTGACGTGAAGCCTGATTCTCTGCTATGACATGCAGACTGATTCTCTGCTGACATGAAGCCAGATTGTCTGTTACGGGACCTCTCTCCTCTGCCTGTGTGTGTGCTGGGCCTAAATATATGCCAATGGACTGTTGCAGTGGTGGCTGACGTGAAGCCTCATTCTCTGCTATGACATGCAGACTAATTCTCTGCTGACATGAAGACAGATTCTCTGTTACGGGACCTCTCTCCTCTGCCTGGGTGCCGGGGCCTAAATATCTGAGAATGGACTGTTCCAGTGGTGGGTGACGGGAAGCCAGATTCTCTGCTATGGAACCTCTCTCCAATTGATTTTGGTTAATTTTTATTTATTTAATTTTTATTTTAATTCATTTCCCTATCCACATTTGTTTGCAGGGGATTTACCTACATGTTGCTGCCTTTTGCAGCCCTCTAGCTCTTTCCTGGGCTGTTTTACAGCCTTTTTAGTGCCGAAAAGTTCGGGTCCCCATTGACTTCAATGGGGTTCGGGTTCGGGACGAAGTTCGGATCGGGTTCGGATCCCGAACCCGAACATTTCCGGGATGTTCGGCCGAACTTCTCGAACCCGAACATCCAGGTGTTCGCTCAACTCTACTCTTAATAAACAGGCATGTTGCTTTACCAGTCTAACTGTAGATGGCCACATCTCAGTATATTATCTGTGTCTAAAAACCAAATGTCTGTTACTTATCCAAGTGCCAGTGTCTTGTCTCCCGCTCACTGCTCCCAAGACAGCTGTGAAATGTAGTTCTGCTGAAATCCTCAACAACTGCAGAGAATTATTTTTAAAGGAATCTGTCACCAGTTTTACACTGTCCTCGGTTTTAAATCCTACCTGCACCAGTACATGTGAATAAGTCCCCATATTCATGAGCTCATGAATATGAGGACTCATTGGCATGCTCTGGAGCTATTCATTGCAAGATTTTGGCAAAATGGTTGGCTCAATTAAAGAAAGTGACCCTGTATTTTGCTAAGGAAACCTGTCACTAGTTTATATTGCCCTTAGGACACCATAGCACAGGTGACATATTCAATTTACCACCCACTCAGGGGCGTAACTAGAAGTGACTGGGCCCCACAGCAAATATTTGTAAGGGCCCCCCTCAGCGCGCTTCGCACCTCCCTCCTCCTGTGTAAACCCCACTCCTTTGGCACAGTGTAGCTGTATACTGTATATTGTGTGGCACAGTATAGAGGTATACTGTATATTGTGTGGCACAGTGTAGCGGTATACTGTATATTGTGTGGCACAGTGTAGAGGTATATTGTGAGGCACAGTGTAGCGGTATACTGTATATTGTGTGGCACAGTGTTGAGGTATATTGTGAGGCACAGTGTAGCGGTATACTGTATATTGTGTGGCACAGTGTAGCGGTATATTGTGAGGCACAGTGTAGAGGTATACTGTATATTGTGTGGCACAGTGTAGCGGTATACTGTATATTGTGGGGCACAGTGTAGAGGTATACTGTATATTGTGTGGCACAGTAGCAGTATACTGTATATTGTGAGGCACAGTGTAGAGGTATACTGTATATTGTGGGGCACAGTGTAGCAGTATACTGTACATTGTGGGGCACAGTATAGAGGTATACTGTACATTGTGGGGCACAGTATAGAGGTATACTGTACATTGTGGGGCACAGTGTAGCGGTATACTGTATATTGTGGGGCACAGTGTAGGCTATATGTGCATAACATAAACATACTCCACATGAACACTTACAGTTACTTGGCTTGGCCCTTGGGGATCTCGGACGCCACTTCCACACTTGGGCGGGGGCTCGGCGGAGCTGATGTTGTGTTTTATCCTAATGAGAAAGATTTTATAATAAGGATTTGGAGAAGGGGCAGAGGGATAGCAGAGCAGGGAGAGGCCGGTGCTGCTACTAGGGGGTCATACCATGGGGCAGTAATAAAACCCACCATAATGCCCCCCCCAGTAGTAATAATTCTCCTTATAATGTGACAGTGCAAAAAATACCCCCTTGTAATGCCCCCAGTTGAGCTAATGTCCCCATAGTGCCCCCATAATGTGCCAGTATAAAATACCCCTATATAGTGCCCCCAGTAAATTCCCCCATAGTGCTCCTCTCCCCCCTTCCTGCTAGTGCCCCCCAAAATGTACCAGTATAAAATGCCCCATATATAGTGCCCCAGTAGATGCCCCTCAGTGTCCGGCCTCTGATAGGCTGCCGGCCTAGTGTCCCCCATAATGCCCCCCAATAATGTGCCAGTAAGTGCCCCCCATCATGTGCCAGTATCAAGTGCCTCTCCCCCCCACATGTCCCAGTATCATAGTGCCATCTCCCCCCATGTGCCAGTATCAAGTGCCTCTCTCCTTCCCACCCCCCATGTGCCAGTATCAAGTGCCTCTCTCTTCCCCCCATGTGCCAGTATCATAGTGCCATCTCCCCCGCAAAAAAGTGCCAGTATTAAGTGCCTCTCCCCCCATGTGCCAGTATCATAGTGCCAACCCCCCCCCCACATGCCAGTATCAAGTGCCTCTCTCCTCCCCCCCATGTCCCAGTATCATAGTGCCATCTCCCCCCCCCCCCACTAAAAAGTGCCAATATCAAGTGCCTCTCTCCCTCCCCCCTCCCCATGTGCCAGTATCAGGTGCCTCCCCCCCCCATGTGCCAGTATCAAGTGCCAACCCCCCCCCTCTCCCCTCCAGGTGCCAGTATCAGGTGCCTCCCCCCCCCCCTATGTCCCAGTATCATAGTGCCATCTCCCCCCCCCCCCCACCACCACCACCACAAAAAAAGTGCCAGTATCAAGTGCCTCTCTCCCTCCCCCCCCCCCCATGCCAGTATCAGGTGCCAACCCCACTCCCCCCCATGTGCCAGTATCAGGTGCCTTCCGCTCCCCCATGGCAGTAACAGTCGGGTATTAAAAAAATAATAATAAACACTTCTACTTACCTCCATGTCAGCGATGCGATGCAGCCTCTTCCTGTGTCCCGCCCTGTATGTCCTTATATGGAGTCAGTGCTTGTATTTCAGAAAAGAGTCTGCTGGGATTTGAACCCACAACCTTCTGCTTCAGAGGCAGAGCAGCTAACCACTAGACCATAGGAGCTGCCTTGATGCTGAATGAAAAAATATGAGACTTCTACTGTTATAGCTGGCTAAGTGTACATCTATACACATGGCAGCTGCTCATATATAGAGATGTAGCAGAGCTGAATGTGCTGAGACAGCTGTCATATACAGATATAGCAGTATCTCAGATATATCTCTATATGACAGCTGTTCCAGCACACTCAGCAACTCAGCACTGCTATATCTCTATATATGATAGCTGTCATGTGTATAGATGTAGCAGAGCTGGGTGTGTTTAGGCATCTGTCATGTGTATAGATGTAGTAGAGCTGGGTTTGCTGGGGCAACTGTCATATATAGAGATATAGCAGAGCTGAGCGTGCTAGGACAGCTGTCATATAGATATATAGCAGTGCTGGTGTGTTGGGGGCAGCTGTCATGTGTATAGATGTAGCAGAGCTGGCTGTGTTTCGGCAGCTGTCATGTGTATAGATGTAGCAGAGCTGGGTGTGTTTAGGCATCTGTCATGTGTATAGATGTAGTAGAGCTGGGTTTGCTGGGGCAGCTGTCATATATAGAGATATAGCAGAGCTGAGTGTGCTGGGACAGCTGTCATATAGATATATAGCAGTGCTGGTGTGTTGGGGGCAGCTGTCATGTGTATAGATGTAGCAGAGCTGGCTGTGTTTCGGCAGCTGTCATGTGTATAGATGTAGTAGAGCTGGGTTTGCTGGGGCAGCTGTCATATATAGAGATATAGCAGAGCTGAGTGTGCTGGGACAGCTGTCATATAGAGATATAGCAGTGCCTGGTGTGTTGGGGGCAGCTGTCATGTGTATAGATGTAGCAGAGCTGGCTGTGTTTCGGCAGCTGTCATGTGTATAGATGTAGTAGAGCTGGGTTTGCTGGGGCAGCTGTCATATATAGAGATATAGCAGAGCTGAGTGTGCAGGGAGAGCTGTCATATACAGATATAGCAGTGCTAGGTGTGTTTGGGCAGCTGTCATGTGTATAGATGTATTTTTTTTTTTTTTTTTTTTTCCCCAGTCAGTTGTAATGCAGCCTTTATGGCTGTGAGGGTAAATGCTTTGCCACTGATTCACTGATAGATTGGAGGTTGTGGGTTTGAATCCCAGACCAGGAGACTTTAGCAGACAGTAAAATTAGATCACACTAGAGGCTGCTGTGAAGGGGCCCTGAACACGATATTTAACTAACTTGAAAATAAACTGTCACACACGCTGCTGGGGCGCGGGCCCCCTTGGCAGCCCGGGCCCCGAAGCAGCTGCTTCCCCTGCTTCCCCGGTAGTTACGCCACTGCACCCACTGTAGCACCAATTGCTCTTATAAATCTATTATATGGGGTTACATATATATGTACAATATATATATAACACTTGGGCCAACGTTTCTATTGAATACACCAAACAAAGGTAGTTTTAGGCTGTGAGTGCTCATAGAAGAATATTTAGTTTGCATCAGGCGCATGGCGTTTCCAGGAGATCTGCCATGCCAAACAGCCGAGCTCCAGCTGGTTGGCCTATCAGTGAGTCTTGATGCTGGGCCAATCAGTTTCCTGACTCTGCGTCCAATCCCAGAGCTTTCTTGGCAGAAAATTTAAATCAGGCACCTAATGCTTGTCATTGCCTGTGATTATTTGATTCCTTGCTCAAATTAGTTTTTTTGTGCTCAGAACTGTGCTGCATTTCTGTTGTATACTGACCTCAGCTTGCTTCAGGATTTACCCCTTGTCTATTGATAATGCTTCTACTGATTCTCAAGGCTTTGTTCTATTCTTCTGCTAATCTTTGACATCTGATAGGTCTGCCACCTATGAGCTTGCACCTAATTTCTGCCACTTTACTCCACAGATGTAACCTTTGTCCCTAGCAACCAAGTCCAACTGCCCTTGTGGTGGGTTCTGGCGAAAACCTAGGGGTATCCTTAGATCTTTTAACCAGAGTGGTGAAGGAAGACAGGTTGGTGCTGAAGGTGGTCCTGGATGGTGACCCTGTATTTCTTTCTCACCTCTGTATTCATAACAGCAGTACTATGAATCCAGAAGTGAGATGCAATAAAAAATGTTTTTGCTAGACGGTGCAACAGCAACTTTGTGCCTCTGTCGCCCTCAGCAGGTCATTCTTCCTCCTTGCCCTACCCTCTCCATAGACTTCTGTGGGCAGCATGTAACCTGATCCTTTAGGCCTCTTTCACACGGGCGTGAGTTTTTTTGCCCGGATAAGAGCCGGGTGCGTTGCGGGAAAATGCGCGATTTTTTTCTGCGCAAGTGCAAAACATTCACAGAAGTTCGGGCTTGGGATTGATGTTCTGAAGATTGTATTATTTTCCCTTATAACATGGTTATAAGGGAAAATAATAGCATTCTGAATACAGAATGCATAGTAAACCAGCGCTAGAGGGGTTAAAAAAAAAAAATAATAATTTAACTCACCTTAGTCCACTTGCTCGCGAAGCTGGCATCTCCTTGTGTCTCCGCTGCTGATGAACAGGACCTGGGGTGAGCTGCTCCATTAAATACAGGTTAAGGACCTTCGATGACGTCACTCCGGTCATCACATGGTACGTCACATGATCTTTTACCATGGTGATTCACCTTGGTAAAAGATCATGTGATGACCGGAGTGACGTCATCTAAGGTCCTTAACCTGTATTTAATGGAGTAGCTCACCCCAGGTCCTGTTCATCAGCAGCGGAGACACAAGGAGATGCCAGCTTCGCGAGCAAGTGGACTAAGGTGAGTTAAATTTTTTTATATTTTTTTTTAACCCCTCTAGCGCTGGTTTACTATGCATTCTGTATTCAGAATGCTATTATTTTCCCTTATAACCATGTTATAAGGGAAAATAATAATGATCGGGTCTCCATCCCGATGGTCTCCTAGCAACCATGCGTGCAAATCGCACGGCATCCGTACTTGCTTGCGGATGCCATCCGATTTTCACACACCCCATTCACTTCTATGGGGCCTGCGTCACGTCAAAATCGGAAAATATAGAGCATGCTGCGATTTCAACTGAACGCACAAGTGATGCGTTAAAAACATCGCTCATGTGCACAGCCCCATAGAAATGAATGGGTCAGGATTTAGTGCGGGTGCCATACGTTCGCCGCACGGATCGCACCCGCATGGAAAACTCGCCCGTGTGAAAGGGGCCTTAGTGATAGTTCGTCCTGTTCTCCTAGACAGAATTTTGCCATGAATTGAGAGTAAATAATCAGTTCAGAAGGCAAAGTGGAGGAAAAGAAAAGGCTAAACATAGAAGAAGGTGGCATTTACTGTATATTATATAATAATATTACAAAGTTTCTTAAATTTGCTTGTACTATTGTTGAAAATTCAATGCTGATTTAAAATTGTGAAAGAGTATGGAAGCTCTAAAACTTCAGCAGCGTCTCATAAAATCTCCCAGCCTTTTCAGATTACTCACTCCACTCCAGCCAATTTCATTTCACCCCATTTCCCCATTGAGAGAGAGAGAGCTCAGTAGGGCACAGAAGTGGTAAAAGACCTGTAAAAACCTTAGTGATGTCACAATGTGGGTGGAGCTCCTGTGCTGTGTGTATGTGAGAGGTTGGTGGTTTCCCTCTATAAGTTGTCAAATACTAGGAGTTCTAGTTATTTCCTTCTTACTCCCTGTAATGTCCTCTGATGGCACATAGTAACATCCTAGACATGTTGGGAGTTGTGGTTCTCTCTTATATCTCTCTCAATGTAATAACCACTGATGCCCCAATATTAACAGTCTGGACATGATGGGAGTTGTAGTTTCCTCCTCTTATACCCGTCTCCCTAAAATGTCCACTGTTGCCTCATAGTAATAGCCTTACATAAAGGAGTAATAACAACTGAAGAGAGGAAGATTTGGTTGATTTCTGACGGATGGGGAGTGTTTCCATCAGAACAGGCATTTTCTCTCACTTAGGGCTCATTCAGACGGCCGTATGCTATCCGCAAAAATCCGGATCCGTTTTTTTGCGGATTAGATGCTGACCTATTCACTTCTATGGGGCCCTTTTCTATTCCAAGGTTCCGCAAAATAAATGAAACATGTCCTATACTTGTCTGCGAAAATCAGGACATGGCCCTATTGAAGTCTATGGGTCAGCAAAAATACTGAATGCTATCCGTTTTTTTGCGGATCCGCAAAAAAACGGATAGCATTCAGTATTTTTGCGGACAGCATACGGCCGTCTGAATGAGCCCTAACTGTTATTACAAACTGTGGTCTAGGTTATATCTGTACATATTTCAGTGGGTAGGGGGATTTATCTTGGTAGATTCTGCAGTCTCTATTTTAGCTCCACAAGGCGGTAACACAGCTTTCCCCGAAACCTGAAAGGCAACTCTTCCTAGCTGTGGCACTATTAAGGAGTGAGAAGGGGGATTTGGTTTGATAGATTTAGTATTCTGTAGTCTATTACAGTGTCATATGGTGTAACAAATCTATTTTGTACTATTACTATAACTAGGAGATTCCTTCCGAGAAAATGACCTCTCTCGCTGTGTGTGACAAAAGCTATCCAGACTACTCCTAGCCCCCTCCCCCTAAACCTCTTGCCTCACATGCACAAAGAGGGGGGAGAAGGAGGGGTAGTAGAAATGGCTGCAGCCTGCGAGAGCAATTCACTGTTTTTCTATTGTATGGTCTGCAATTGTGATATCTAATGAAACAAGGGCAAATAACACAGAAACATAAGGAGATTTTGTTTTGCTGTTTGTTCTTTTTTTTGTCATTGCACTGTATTCTGGCTTTAGTTCCACTTTAAGCATCTTGACAAGATTATAAACCATTCTAAACAGCACCAAATACTACATGGGTGAATCTTGCCTAAGCTTCTGATATTTATTGAACCATTGTGCACCTTTATCTTCAAACTGAAAACACTGGACACAGTTTTGGCATTTCCTAATGAAACTGGCAAAATTGCTTTAGAGGAGTAGTAATATATCTTTCAAGAAGTTATAAATTCTTTTTAAAATAAACTGCATGTCTCTGTAACCTCAGATAATTGAACTGCTCAAGAATAAACAATAATATGGAAGTACTTGAAGAAAAACATTTCACAGAAACTAAATGCTACTTTAAAGTTTTAAGTCAAAAATGCATTGAGAAAAACATTTAGTTACTAGGCTGGTATCAGGAATAGGGTACTGGTTACTATATTTTGCTGCCAGTTTTGTAACAAGCAATTTGGCGGCGAACAGCAGTAGGCACAACCTGGTACTGTATTTGCATTTAATAAGTGTGTACCTTGCTAGGGAATACCACACATGTTGCATTATTTTTTAACAGTAATATACTGTTAACCAGTGAAATCTGAGTATATCTGAGAAAGGGAAATAAGATTTTAATCCTCAATCACAAACTGGCATTGGATTTGGCACCCTTACCTTTCTTACAGCTATACAAAATGGGCTTCAAAGGGTAAAGTGCATGTGCCAGTATGCAACTAGAATAAGTATAGCTTCATATTGACATATATAGTGTAAACAATGCCTGACAAAGCAACACAGTTTTTTTTAAGTTGGTTAGCACACATCATTTATTTAATGGAGCTTTTAAAGGGAATGTGTGATCAGAAAATGACCTATTATTTGAATCACATTTTTATGTTGAATACATTCTTAAATAATTTTTTGAGGGTACTGTTTCTCCTTGGGGAGAGAGCGCCTTCATCGGCGTGAGGAGACTTATAGGCCATACATGCTTGGGAAGAAATGGATGCCAATGTCTTTCCTGCCAGAATTCCAGAGGAGCGTGTATGGCCTTTAAGTCTCCTCATGCCAACTAAGGCTCTCTCTTTTAATTTTCCATGACAATATATATATTTAATTAAAAAAATATAGTCAATGGTCACTGAGCCTAATAACAGGTGCCACTCCTTGGTCTGTATAGATCAGTTTACTGCAGTTATCTGCTTATCACTACTGAACAGGTTAAAATGACAGATAGCACGCCTGTGTATAGATAACACATAATCGAGGGGACATCCTCTGCTTCTGGAGGAAAGAAGGTTTTTACACAAACATAGAAAAGGATTCTTTACGGTAAGAGCACTGAGACTATGGAACTCTCTGCCGGAGGAGGTGGTGATGGTGGGTACAATAAAGGAATTCAAGAGGGGCCTGGATGTATTTCTGGAGCGTAATAATATTACAGGCTATAGCTACTAGAGAGGGGTCGTTGATCCAGGGATTTATTCTGATTGCCTGATTGGAGTCGGGAAGGAATTTTTATTCCCATCAAGTGAGGAAAATTGGCTTCTACCTCACAGGGTTTTTTTGCCTTCCTCTGGATCAACTTGCAGGATGACAGGCCGAACTGGATGGACAAATGTCTTTTTTCGGCCTTATGTACTATGTTACTATGTAATCAAACATTCACAATAGGTGATATTGCAGCTTATCTACTCTCTCCTGAACTCTGTACGTCATAGAACATGCCTAAAAATTTTCTGATTTATATAGCCAATCTCATCCACACATTTAGCTATCCTGTGTAGGATGTCTTTGAGGTACATGTGGTCCGCTGTGGGAATCTTCCATTGTATGCATTTTTGCTGGGGACTGCTGTTAGTAATGGACCACATGTGCAGGATTTGCTCCACTGGTTAGAAATGCGCAACGGCATATGGGGTTTTGAGCATATGGGGTTTTGAGCTGTGTGTCGGAACTTATGCCTCTGTAATTGCCCACATGGCCCCTGTAATTGCCCATATGGCACAGGTAGATTAGCATTAGGTCCCATGCCACTTTGAGATACCTTGATGGGGTGCACGGGCTACGGTATCTTTTTGATATAAGAATATATCAGCGAAAGTCTCATTTTAATATCAGTGTAAGGGTTTAGCCATATATTGTCAATTGTATTTACCATTGTAGTGCACCATTTTTTGCAAATTTAAGATTTTTACTAATAGGACAGCAAAAATGTTATTTCTTCTAATGATTGCTCCTGTTAGGATCAGGAATCCATTTTGTATCTGCACCGCCATGTTTGCCCTTTGCCTTACTTTATGTATGTGAAGAGGAGACAGGACCCTCGGGGAAGAATTCCCAGGTACTCTAAGAACAGGAGAACAAGTTATGATGTTATGATGCGCGTCAAGAAGTGCATCATAAGCATGTAGTTAGCAGATGTTTTATTTTAATGTCAAGTTTGTTGTTTCTATAACTTTGGGGGGGCTGAATGCCTCTTTTTACTCTTATGATATAAAAGATGTAACCTTTGTAATAAAAAACCAGTGGTTGTTTCAGCTTCACATCCTGGACCTCACACAACACCAACAGGGGTCTTGATTAAGGTGACCCTAGTGGCGTCGCTAGAGGGGGGCGAGGGGGGGCAATTGCCCCCCCTATGTTGTCCCTTGCCCCCCCGGGTGCCCCCCCGCTGATTCCCCAGAGTGAATACTAATGAGCGCTTCCATTATGGAAGCGCTCATTAGTACCGAAGGACCAGGAAGTGGTGAACGCTCTGTACTCACCACTTCCTGGTCCTCGGCTGTCGGCTGTGCAGGGCTGCGCACAGCGTAAGGTCGCTCTGTGACCTCACGCTGTGCGCGCCAGTTTAGAGCACAGTCGACTGAGGAGAAAATGGCAGGCGGCGTCCGTCCAGGAGCAGGAGAGGTAAGTGTTTTTATTTTTTATTTTATAGAAAATGTGGCTGCTGGGGGCATTATGGGGGCTAATTGGAGGCATATGGGGCATTTGGAGGCATATGGGGGCTAATTGGAGGCATATTTGGGGGCTAATTGGAGGCATATGGGGGCATTTGGAGGCATATGGGGGCTAATTGGTGGCATATTTGGGGGATAATTGGTGGCATATTTGGGGGATAATTGGAGGCATATTTGGGGCTAATAGGAGGCATATGGGGCTAATAGGAGGCATATGGGGCTAATAGGAGGCATATGGGGCTAATAGGAGGCATATGGGGGCTAATAGGAGGCATAATGGGGCTAATAGGAGGCATATGGGGGCTAATAGGAGGCATATGGGGGCTAATTGGAGGCATATGGGGGCTAATTGGAGGCATATGGGGGCTAATAGGAGGCATATGGGGGCTAATAGGAGGCATATGGGGGCTAATAGGAGGCATATGGGGCTAATAGGAGGCATATGGGGCTAATAGGAGGCATATGGGGCTAATAGGAGGCATATGGGGGCTAATAGGAGGCATATGGGGGCTAATAGGAGGCATATGGGGGCTAATAGGAGGCATATGGGGGCTAATAGGAGGCATATGGGGGCTAATTGGAGGCATATGGGGGCTAATAGGAGGCATATGGGGGTTAATTGGAGGCATATGGGGCTAATAGGAGGCATATGGGGCTAATAGGAGGCATATGGGGCTAATAGGAGGTATATGGGGGCTAATAGGAGGCATATGGGGGCTAATAGGAGGCATATGGGGCTAATAGGAGGCATATGGGGCTAATAGGAGGCATATGGGGCTAATAGGAGGCATATGGGGGCTAATAGGAGGCATATGGGGGCTAATTGGAGGCATATGGGGGCTAATTGGAGGCATATGGGGGCTAATTGGAGGCATATGGGGGCTAATAAGAGGCATAATGGGGCTAATAAGAGGCATAATGGGGGCTAATGAGGCATAAGGGCTGATATGGGGGCTAATGAGGCATAAGGGCTGATATGGGGGCTAATGAGGCATAAGGGCTGATATGAGAGGCATAATGAGGGCTAATGAGAGGCATAATGTGTCATCCACAGATGCCCCCATAACAGTGTGTCTTCCACAGATCCACCATAACAGTGCGCCTGTGCACTGACGAGAGACAGAAAGAAGGGGAAAGAATCCGTGGAAGCAAGCAGAGGACGGCACTGCAGACGACTGAATAGCTTCTTTTGTAAGTAAATTGCTTTATTATAACTGTATCCCTGCATATCGCAATTCTCTCGTATTTTGTAATCTTATTGATATATACTTATTTTGTTTGTGCCCCCCCATTTTTGACTGTGGTATCTTTGTGCCCCCCCTATATATTGTTCCTAGAGTCGCCACTGGGTGACCCCAACACTCCCTAGACAAAATGAGCCATTATAACTAGTGAAAGGTATTTGGGAATATATTTATAATAAAGTAATATTTAAGTATTAGTGTCACGGATGATCCGCGAGAATATTGAACTGTCCTCCCAATATTATCAATATTACTCTGCCTTATTGATCAGTAGGTCTATTAAACAGTAATTATTTCCCTAGGCCCCAGAACCTACAATTTGATTATTCAGAGCATCTCCTTCTGTCCTTCTGTTGTACCCAGAGAACAACATAGTTCTTTTGTTCAAGTTAGTCAATAGATGCCCAGCAGATAACGCAATTACAGCTGGCTTCCTCAGGTTGACAAAAGAACTTCCCTGTCTGCAGAGATATCACAGCTAGGTGTGAAGACTGCACCTGGAGGGAGCCATTTGGTGTCGCTGCCATAAGGGGTCTGTAAGCTAGCTTGCTGCAGACAGGCTGGCACCAAGGTTTCCCAGACTGCAACATGAATCTGAGATATGATTTTTACCTTTTTAAGAGAGCCCATGCATCCTACGGACGTAAAAATTACATCATCGTGTCACTCAGAATTCACTGGACGTTTACATAGGACAAACATAACTCTAAGATGTACCCAGGTAAAGTTATGGTGTTACCCCATCATAGAACCAGTTATAATAGTAATATTTGGTATCCCTGAACTCCATATTTTGTGGGGAATGTGAATATGTGCTTGTTACTTGTGTACAGCGGAGACATCCCACGATATGGCACATGCCATATTTCAGAACTGACATTCACCTCAGGAATACAGCCTGCCCAGCAGGCGGACTCTCAATTCCCCGCCTTGATTCTGGGACCCTTTATAACAAAGACCTAGAATCTGCTAAAGGAGTTCTCCACTTTTAACAACACCTGAAGAGGGCCTCAGCCAGAGAACCTGTGGGCTGTAGGCATATTACACTGGACAAAGGCTTCTTGGACTTTATCCCTGCAACGGACTATTTCACCAACGGACATCTTTTCTGCGGAAACTAAGTATTTTCTTTCTTTTCTCTCTTTTTGTTTATTGGACTATACTTTCCTTGATTATTGTGTTAATAATTACTGTGCATCGTGATAATTTGTATTGTATATAGATATATAATAAATGACCTCCAAGTCATTTCTCTAGCCATATGCCTGTTTTCAAACACTGCAAAAACTTACCCTAGCCTCTCCGAAGAGAAAGCTACTCGGTTGTGTTATCTAGATAGTGGGTTCCTTGCTCCCATAAATTGCAAGGTGGTGGCAGTTAAACTACCCTGTGTGTGGTTCCGGTCCAGTTCGTCGCACGCTTACTTGCGGTCGGTCGGCGGTCCACTCCCTGCGCTTTCAGCCTATCGACTGTACGGACTCAAGTTAGACTGTCGGTGTGCTGAAAGTGGCTGGGAGGCCTGTTTGCAGATTGACCACTAGGGGCGCTGTGACGGTTTCGTGACGTATTGTGGCCGCGGCGGTCGCAGTTCGTCACAATTAGCATTTTCCTAATTCTCGGAGGAGCCCCATAGCTGCCCCAATAACCATGTTTAGGAAATAGAATAAAAAAATCTGCAATCAGAAAATAAAAACTGAAGAAAAAAGGTATGTTTGTTACTATTTGGTTTTAACTAGCAGAAAATAATTTGGTGACACATTCCCTCTTTCAAACAAAAATTCACTTGACACTTACCTATGCTTGTCTCGTGATTATTATCCATTTTTTTGTGAATTTGAATTTGCTGTACTTTCCATTCTCTAGAAATACATTTAGCTGATTCACCTATTGTCAGCTCAGGACATCCTAATTTACTCCACTTATCTCTACCACACTAGGATCCTATCTCACTAGCATGTAGTGAGGATTGCCAGTGTTAGCTTATTGTACCTTTTTTAATGCAATGTAATAGGTTGTTATCAACTTGTAATGAACTCTGTGCATGTACTCTGAATAGTCGTTCGATCCAAATGCAGCTCATTTTCTTCACTGTGCACATTACCTGTCCGCCTATAAATGTAATGTTATACATTCTGATTATTAATTGATTGTATTATTATAACAATCTTTTTTCAGCTTGCTTTTATTTATTTTTTTGGGCATATTAACTAATTTCCAAACAAAAAGGAATGACCCAAAATGCCCATAATAGCAAAATCTATTTCCAATAGTAAGTTTACAGGCAAGCATAGCGATAACCCACCACACACAAATCATATCACCTAAAAATGTGCATTATGGACCCAAATAAAGATATATTTAAAAATGTAATCACAGAGGACCTACATTTCCATCCCTAATAGACATAAAGGGAAAATACATCAATAAAGTGCAACATGCATAAAGATACACTCCTCAACTTTGAAACTGCAACACCAAGAAGGACAAGTCATAATGTTATGCAAATTAAGGAAGTAGCAGGTGTCGCTAATATCTGCAGAAGATCACATTTTCACGCACCTAGCTCAAATCTGTTTCATGTGGGAGGGCCATAAAAACCAGGGATGAGACCTACTATTGTCCTAGATTCAATGATAGATTGATCTGGAGACCACTTGGGAAATGCTATGAAGAGGTCTTCACAAGGGAGCATCAACCTGGTCCAACTCTCAGGATTTTGGTGTCGGGTAGCATAATGTATGGTACACACTCCTGTAGTCTTCATTTCAGGTACTCTAACAGCTCTGCAGTACATTGAATTGGTCGTAGAACCACCATTTCTCTAAAGTGTCCCAGGGGCTGTTTTTCTACAGAACAACACCAGGTCGCATGTTGGATGTGCTACTTTTTGCAGTCTGCATGGCCTAAACATGTTACTGTAGCCTGTAGCATCTCTGGACTTGTCTCCCATTAAGCTCATCTGGGATGACATTGGGTGGCAATTGCAAAGGGGCTTCCAGCAGGGTATCTGGCCTAAGTGCCCAAGTGCATTCACCATGGCAGAACCTTCCTCGACCATTAATAACCTCAATGATAGCATGCCAAGACATGTAAGTGTGTGTAATTCTGTGCAAGGTGCTCATACTCTATACTGAATAAATTTTGATGTTTTAAGTACTTTGTTTCCTTTTGTTATCATTTGCATATAATTAAGGGTGAGTTTGCACTAGCGTTATGACATTCCGTTATAGGTTCCGTGTATAACAGAATATAACGGATTTCCTAGATGGAATGCAAAATTAAAGCCTTTAAGAGGCATTCCATTTTGATCCATCATAACAGAAGTCTATAGGCAAGGATAACGGATCAGTCTGGTTTCGGTTAACAGGACTTTTTTTTTTTTCGATCCTGCATAATGGAAACCAGACAGATGCATTATGCTTCTTCATCTTTTTTCGGGCCACCATTCTAGACTTGTGTAATGCGTGTCACACGGTGCTTACATGGACATCTGAGATCTCACTACTATGAAACACATGAGCCACCTCCACTGTCGTGTTTGTTACTTCAGAACTGATAGACCTTGTGATGAGCTGACTTTTTGAATCCGATATTTTGCCTGGACATCCATCTCTTGGCTTTAGAATGGATGGACGGACTTCATTTTGTATTCTTCCAACTGTCATGGCACTCACATGATGCAGTTTGTCAATTTTCTTGGCCGAGATACTGCTATCGATGAGCTGGATGATGCTGTTCCTCTTTTCTTGGGAAATCTTCTTCATGGCTGCTCCTAGATTCAAAACAGTGACCTTTCACTTGGAAAGCAACCTAATAACACACTAAGCTTTTAGGGAATGTGAGAACAGGTTGTAATTTGTAGTATACCCGAAGAAAAAGATAGTTTCACCACCAGGAGCAAAACAATAACAATGCAGTTACATAACAATAATCTGCATAACTAATCATATGCTAAATAGTTGCAAGTCCAATTTATGTATGAGATAGCCAAGATGATTGTCTATAAAATGATGAAAGTCTCACATTGGAAGCTGTAATGGATGGTGAGATATGGAGCCTGAAAGTCAAAAGTTCAAAACATTGTTACCCCTTTGCTCGTCAGTGTATATTCGCTTTATGCCTATTAGACATGGTAATTGCCTCCTGTAGACACTTTCTATATATATTAACTTGACAACTATGGCTGTAGCAGGGTTAGCACACATGCTTTATTAGACATGTTATCTAAACTAAATGCAACTAAATGCGTTAAGCAATTGCTTTTCAATGGCTTTTGTTTCAAGATAACGCGATGAGTTAAGAAAGTGTGTGTGTTACCCCTGCTACACCTGTATTTTGAATATACCTTTGGGTCATATCATGAGCTATCTTACACTTATAAAGTTGGGGGGAAGGGTCTAGATCTTCTTTGTTGTCTGTGGTTCATTTTTGACATAGCTTTTTAATCCATTCAAGTGACAGCCAGTTTGGACCAAATACCGGAGCCCCATTTTTCAAATCTGACATGTGTCAGTTTCTCTGCTTTTACTTACCCAAGCCATTCTGAGAGTGTTTCCTCATCACATATCATACTTTATGTTAGTGGTAAATTTGAGTTCATACGTTTTACCTTTATGCATAAAAAAATCTAAAATTTGCATAAAATGGGGAAAAATTCACTATTTTCAATATAGTTATTACGTAACATTCACCATGTGTCTATTTTATGTTTTCATCATTTTGTAAATGTCTTTTTTTCAGGAAGTTAGAAGGCTTAGAATTTTAGAATCAAATTTAGAATTTTTTAAGAAAATTACCAAAACCCACTTTTTTAAAGACCAATTCAGTTATGAAGTCACTTTGTGGGGATTACATTGTAGAGACCACCTTTGATTTGCCTATTGTAGAAAATACACCCCTCAAATTATTAAAAACTGATTTTACAAACTGTTTAACCCTTTATCTGTTTCACAGGAATTAAAGCAAAATGGAAGGGAAATATTAAAATTTCATTTTTTTGTGCAGATTTTCTATTAACAGGGTTAACAGCCAAATAAAGCTCAATGTTTCTTACCCTGATTCTGCAGTTTACAGAAACACCCCATATGTGGTGTGTAAACTGCTGTATGGGCACACGGCAAGGTGCAGAAGGAAAGGAGCGCCATATTGTTAATTGAGGGCAGATTTTGCTGGAATGGTTTTCAGGTGCTATGTCACATTTGAAGAGACCCTGAGGTACCCATAGAAAGAAAACCCCAAAACATTACCCCATTTTGGAAACTATACCCCTTAATGAATAAATCTAGGGGTAAAGTTAATGCTTTGACCCAACAAGGGTTTCATAGAATTTAGAAACACATGGCTGTGAAGATGAAAAATTAACTTTTATTTCCAATATAATGTTGCTTTAGCCCCAATTTATTTTATTTTCACAAGGGGTAACATGAGAAAATGCACCCCACAATTTGTTATGCATTTTTTTCCTGAATACATTTTTTTCCGAAAACACCATATATCTGGATGTAAACCGATGTTTGGGGGCACAGCAGCATCAGAATTTTCTAACATATAATGTTCTGACTTTGTTTTTAGGGGCTATGACATTTTTATTTTTTTACCAATGTAGCTATGTGGGGGCTTGGTTTTTGCAGGATGAGCTGTAGTTTTTGTTGGTATCATTTTGGGGTACATATGACTTTTTGATCACTTATTATTTTTTGTGGAGGAGAGGTGACAAAAACAGCAATTTTGTTATTGTTTTTTACATATTTTTTTAATCAGAATTATGTAATATGTGGCGCACAGGATTGACAGAATCTGTGGTGGAGGTGCTTACAGTAAAGAGGAATCACCCTTCCTCTAGGGTTGATAAAAATAGATGTAAAAGATACTGGGCACTCTCACTGTCTATAAAACCACATAGTTTATTAATAAAATTGCAATAATGAACAGTAATATTAATACATACAATTAATATAGTGCATATAAATAACACGCTATATCATATAATATAAAATCTGGATAAGTTGTGCTAAAAAGTGGTTTGGTTCCAAAAGTCCTTATACTGCTGATAAAGTCTGTGAATAAAGTGCAGTGGTACAATCCCTTTGGGATATATAATCTCACAGTTCAAATCTCTTCACCTCAGAGCGTATTCGTTTATAGGTTAGTTGCAGTGAAAAATATGCGGCGTCCCGCTATACTCACTGTTTGACTGGAGTTTCATTGGCTTTTTGAATGAATACCATATCGTGCTGGTGTTCCGGTAGTTCCTCTCAGTCCCTCTTTAGCTGCCGCTCTGTATGATATAAGAGCCGGCAATCCGCGCTGAACTTCGTTTGCACGTGTCGTTTGTAGCTCGTGCTTCTATGCGACAGTCCTATATAGATGTGCGTCTTCAGGGTTGAGTAAGCACTGGAGGTATCACCGTAGATATGGTTGATGTCCGTCAGGGGGTCTTTACACCAAACGCGTTTTGGGGTGTTAATACCCCTTCCCCTGACTGTAATCTCTGATGTCAAGACTTTTGTAGACTTAGTCCTCAAGCCCCCGATTTCTGCCAAAACTTTACTTGGTGTCAAGTGGTTTGCTATACAATACAACTACCTGTGTCATTTCATTGAAACAAAACAGCCCATCAAAGAACATGTAGACTTAGCTGACAGATGATTGGGATTGTAAGCAAGTCGGCCAAACTTGGAACAGGGGGGTGCTTTGAGGCTACTGTGGGCTGCTATGAGGCTACTGGGGACTGATATATGGCTACTGGGGGCTGCTATAATGCTAATAGGGGCTGCAATAAGGCTACTGGGGGCTTCTATAAGGCTACTGGGGGCTGCTATGAGGCATGGGGCTCTTATCTGAGGTCTGATTGAGGGGTCATTCATATTGGGGTCTGAGCTGAGGTGTGATCTGAGATCTTATTGGGGTCTTATTAACATTGGGAATCTTATTGGGGCGGTTAGCTGAGGTCTGATTACCATTGGGGGTCTGATTGGTGGTCTGACCTGAGGTGTAATTAAAAAAAAAAATTTTCCGAAGCAGCGGCCTAGCCAGCCAGCACCCCTGAGGCCAAGCCTGCCAGCACCCCTGAGCCCAAGCCTGCCAGCACCCATTAAGCCAAGCCCGTCAGCACCCTTTAAGCCAAGCCTGTCAGCACCCCTGAGGCCAAGCCTGTCAGCACCCCTGAGGCCAAGCCAGCCAACACCCCTGAGGCCAAGCAACCCAGCACCCCTGAGGCCACGCCTGTCAGCACCCCTGAGGCCAATCCTGTCAGCATTCCTGAGGCCAAGCCAGCCAGCACCCCTGAGTCTTCAGAACTGTAAGTAAATTATATATAAGGGGAGCTTATAAAGAGACAAATTACACCTGAACCGACATATAGCGCAAATTCCAGTTTTTTGTTTACGTTTTGTTTTGATCACAACGTGTACATTTGGCTCAGTCCTTAAGGGGATAAAAACACAGACACTAAAGGGTGGCAAACAGAATCACAAACCATATGTAATTAAGGACACAACTTCTGGAATAAAAGGGATTAATGACGGAATATTTCCTTCATGTGTCCTTAACCTCTTTAGGACACAGGGCGTACCTGTACGCCCTGTGTATTTCCAATCACCGCCGCGCGGCAGCCGGTGATCGGAACCCGGTGCCTGCTCATCAGTCATTGAGCAGGCACCCGGGGCCAATGCGTAGGCAAGTAGGCATGTAGGCAATCGCGGCAAACCGCAGGTCAATTCAGAGCTGCGGTTTGCTGCGTTTCCGGGTTATTCGGGTTTCTGAGGACCCGATAACCCGGAACAGGATGATGATTGGTGGTGTGATATTACAACACCAATCACCATCCATTTTTTATTTTATTTTTTTGTGCGTACGCTGACTGTGGCCGGCACTCTTAGCGTCCGGCCACTGTTAGCGCATCGCACACCCCACCGCTGATCAACTTCGGACGGTTGATCAGCGGTTTAAAAAAAACAAAAAACATTTTGCCCCATTTTTTTATTAGTCTTTCTTTTTTTTTCCTGTTAGTTTTAGGGATAAGTACGTGAACACCCGAGCCCCCACACACACACGCACACTGAATAAAGATTTACACGCACACACACACACGCAGACACACACTCCCCTATGGCCTGCTGGATGTTCTCGGCCGAGGAGGCATACGCCCAGCTTGCCTCTGAGTCTGAGAGTCCTAGTGAGGACGAGGATGACCCCACTTTCCTGTTTTCATCCGCGTCCTTCTCATCATCTAGTGATGATGATGAGCCCCCAAGGCGGCGGAGACGTCGCCAGGCGGAGCAAGGGGACCGCCATGCTAGGGAACCTGTGGCCCACCCTAGTACGAGCAGCTCTGGGGCTCGTACTAGTTTTCCGGCCCACCAGTTAAATCTAGTGGAGCCCCCTGCCGATGAACTTGTCTGGTGTACCTTAGAGCGTTATGAGCCTGTGATTCCTGATTTTGTAGGCCAACCAGGAATCTGGATTTCTACAGTGGGCTTCACTGAATATGACTTTTTTAGTCTTTTTTTTCAGTGACCACTTTGTAAATCTAATGGTGGAGCAAACAAATCTGTACGCCCAACAGTTTGTTGCTCAATACCCAGGCTCCTTTTTGGCTAGGCCCAGTGGCTGGACCCCGGTCAGTGCAGCCGAAATGAGGACATTTTGGGGCCTCGTGCTGCACATGGGCCTAGTCAAGAAACCTAGTGTCACTTTACAGTAGGGCCATGACACGTACTCGGTTTGAGGCCATCCGGAAATGCCTGCATTATTCAGATAATGCAGCATGTCCCCCCCAAGGTGATCCTGCCTATGACCGCCTGTACAAAATCAGGCCGGCCATCGATCACTTTGGGGCCAAATTTGTACAGGCCTATGTACCTGGAAGGGAGGTCGCGGTTGATGAGTCTCTCATTGCGTTCAAGGGGAGACTCATTTTCCGCCAGTATGTTCCCTCAAAGCGGGCAAGGTATGGCGTGAAGCTGTACAAACTTTGTGAGAGTACCTCAGGGTACACTTACAAGTTTTGTGTGTGTACGAGGGGGGAGATTCCCGTATTCAACCCCCAGAATGTCCCCCCACTCTGGGTGTTAGCGGTATACTTGTGTGGGACCTTACGCACCCACTGCTAGATAAAGGTTATCACCTATACGTGGATAACTTTTATACTAGTATCCCCTTGTTCCAGTGCCTCGCTGCCAGATCCACGTCCGCTTGTGGGACCATGCGGAGAAATCAACGCGGCCTCCCTGCCCACCCCCTCCAAGTTCCTATCCCCAGGGGTGAGACCCGTGCCCTTACCAGTGAAAACCTGTTGCTGGTCAGAAATAAGGACCAGAGGGATGTCCTTGTACTGTCCACAATTCATGGTAACGACATCACCCCTGTCCCTGTGCGAGGTACCGCGGCAACGGACCTCAAGCCCGATTGTATCGCCGACTACAATTGGTACATGGGAGGAGTTGATCTCTCTGATCAAGTCCGCAAGCTATATAACGCCATGCGCAAAACCCGGGCATGGTACAAAAAAGTTGCGGTCTACTTGGTGCAGGTTTCCTTCTTTTGTGCTGTCCCGGAGCGCTGGCAACACAGGGACATTCCTTCAGTTCTATGAGGCAGTCCTCAAGGCCCTGATCTTTTTGGGCCGGAAAGAGCAGGCCAGAGAGTACCTCGGGAACTGGAGGCGCCCGGATCATCCCTGGCCAACACTTTCCAGGTGTGGTCCCCCATACTAGAAAGAAGGGACGGACCCCAAAAAAGTGCAGAGTGTGTCGCAGGAGAGGGATACGGAAGGACACAACTACTCAGTGCGACACGTGCCCCGATCATCCGGGCCTCTGCATTGACGGTTGCTTTAGGGAGTACCACACTTCAATGGAGTGCTACATTTATATCCCAATTTAGCCACTGACAATAGGATAAAAAACTGGTTCTCAGACTTGAGACACTAAAACAAAAAATGTTTAAAAAAAAAAATTATTTAGTAAAACTAAAATAAATAAAAAAGTAGACATATTAGGTATCGCCGCGTCCGTAATAATCTGCTCTATAAAAATACCCCCCAACCCCTCAGATGAACACGGTCAAAAAATAAAATAAAAATGGTGCAAAAAAAAGTTTTTTTTTGTCACCCTACATCACAAAACTTGTAATAGCAAGCGATCAAAAAGTCATATGCCCCCCCAAAATAGTGCCAATAAAACCATCCTCTCATCCCGCAAAAAATGAGCCCCTACCTAAGATAATCGGCTAAAAACAAAAAAATAAATAAATTACTCTTAGACTATAGACTATAGAGATACTAAAATGTTTTTTTTGTTTATAAAAAGATAATATAGTGTAAAACATAAATACATTTTAAAAAGTAGACATATTAGGTATCGCCGCATCCGTAAGAATCAGCTCTATAAAAATATCCCTCAGATGAACACGGTAAATGGTAAAAAAAAAAAGCGGTGCAAAAAAAGGTACTTTTTTGTCACCTTACATCACAAAAATTGTAATAGCAAGCGTTCAAAAAGTCATATGCCCCCCAAAATAGTGCCAATAAAACCGTCCTCTCATCCCGCAAAAAATGAGCCCCTACCTAAGAAAATCGGCTAAAAGCTTTTTTTAAAAATGACTCCAAATGACTCCAAAGAATATGGAGATACTAAAATGTTTTTTTTTTTGGTTTATAAAAAGATAATATAGTGTAAAACATAAAATTTTTTGGTATCGCCGCATCTGTAAGAATCTACTTTATAAAAATATCCCCCTAACCCGTCAGATGAACACGGTAAAAAATAAAAAATAAAACTTCGATTTTAATTTGTTTTTTTTCCAATAACAAAGTAAGGGTTTACAGCCAAACAAAACTTAATATTTATTACCCTCATACCTGCAGTTTACATAAACACCCCATATGTGGTCGTAAACTGCTGTATGACCAAACAACAGGGTCCAGAAGGAAAGGAACGCCGTATGGTTTCTGGACGGCAGATTTTAATGGCTTTTTTTTTTTTGCACTATGTCCCATTTGAAGCTCCCCTGATGCACCCCTAGAGTAAAAACTCCATAAAAGCAACCCCATCTAAGAAACTACACCCCTCAAGGTATCCAAAACTGATTTTACAAATGTCGTTAACCCTTTAGCTGTTCCACAACAGTTATGATGGGAAAAAATGTGATATGGTGTAAATAAACCAGTCCAGCAAAATCTGCCTTCCAAAAACCATACGGCGCACCATTCCCTCTACTCCCTACTGTGTGACCGTACAGTAGTTTACAGCCACATATGGGGTGTTTCTGCAAACTACAGAATCGTAGCAATAAATATAGCATTTTGTTTGGCTGTTAATCCTTGATTTGTTACTGGAAAAAAAATATTAAAATGGAAAATTTGCCCAAAAAATGTAATTCTCCAATTTCATCCCCATTTGCCAATAACTCTTGTGCAACACCTAAAGGGTTAACAAAGTTTGTAAAATCAGTTTTGAATACCTTGAGGGGTACTAACTTATGTACACTAAGTAGTGTGAGTAATTTGCACCAGCATAGTGAGCTAATGGTTTAGCCAGGAAAAACAGTGTGTGGTATTTTCGACTTGTAGTTACTCACAGTTTTTTCGGTGATTCGATATCTCCTACTACCGGTGGCATCCCACACAGCGGTCAAGCTGTACTCACCCTGTGGTCTGGTTTTTATCGCTGTGCAATAATAAGACGGTGTGAGGAGATGATCTCGGGCATATTGCTTCTCCTCGCTGTGAGCTGCGCGGCTTGTGTGGCCGAGTCGGCGTCTCACGTGATCTGTCACGTAGTTTTCTGTGTCGGTCAGCTGATGTTTGTATCTTGCGCTTTCTTTAAGTTGATTTTATTCCTCCTTTTGTTTGTAAGGCAATCGTAAAATCCTTCACGCTGGGTTCAGACCTGAGCGTACTTGAACGTACGCTCTGTATGCGCGATTGTACGGGCGTTTGCAATCGCACATACAGAGACAAGTGAACGCCCATTGTCGCGCGTTCCCGCTGAAGTCTATGTACGGGAACGCGCGACAAGATGCCCCAAAGAAGCTCATGTACTTCTTGGGGCGTCGGGCGTTTTATAGCGCGATCTCAGGTGAGAACCATTCCCATAGGGAATCATTGGTTCTTGCCTGTTGAGCATTTTACAGCGCGTAGGAACGCGCTGTAAAATGCTTAGGTCTGAACCCAGCCTAAGTGACAATGTGGGTAATGGTGGGTAGTCTCTTCAGTCATAGGTGATGCCAGGTAATGCCATACACATTTCGAGGTACTCCAACCTCTTCCTCAGTGTCTATGTTAAGACTTCTAGGACTGCCCTCTTTTATACCTACTCTGTCTAATGACCCACCAAAAACCCGACCTGGATTTTATTCACTGGGATTTGTTGCTCATATTATGTCCTTATTGGGACATTTCGCTGTAATACTTGTGTTTTTTTGGTATAGATATTTATATATGTATATACCAATAGGAACGTATAGTCTTCCTGGTTGAGTCTCTTTGTTTAGTATCAGTTCATTAGGGCATTAGTAAGTAGTTGGAAAGTTCTATAAGATGAATATGTAAAAAATATAAAAATATAAGGAACTATAGGGAACATTCTTTCTGTGAAAAAGGATGATAATAAGGAATTTTTATGGGAAAAAGTGAAGAAGATAGTGGTGAGTGTCTTAGTCATAAAATTGTGTCTACTTTTGTATGAAAACGCATGTGCGTTTTCCGTGCGTTTTTTTTGTGTATATGCGTTTTTTGTCTATTGCTGCTATTTTATCTTTGTTGCTCAGTTTAATGTTCCAATTTATCTAAAAAGGAATTTCTATGTCTGTTTACTTAAAGTATTTAAAAAGATGGTATTAGCAGTATTTCATTTGGCAAAATAAGAGTAGTGGATATCTTAGTTGTGAAGGTGCATCTAGTTTTGTATGAAAAAATGCTTGTGCATTGAGAATATATATTCTTCCTGGTTTATTTAATATCGATTCATTAGGGCATCATTAAATAGTTAGAAAATTATATAAAATGTATATGTAAAAAAATGTGAAAATATAAAAATTATAAAAAACTATAAAAACCTTAATTCTGTGAAAAAGGATGATGATGAGGAATTTCTATGAAAAATGTGAGAAAGATAGTTGTGAATGTCTTAGACATAAAAATGTGTCTACTTTTGTATGAAAACGCATGTGCGTTTTATGTGCATTTTCCATGCATTTTTGTTTGTATGCGTTTTTTCGTCTATTGCTGCTATTTTGTCTTTGTTGTTCAATCTAATGTTTCAGTTTGTCTAAAAAGAAATGTTTATGTCTATTTACTTCAAGCGTTTAAAAGGGGTGGTATTAGCAATATTGCATGTGGCGAAATAGAGACAAAGGTAGTAAGATATCTTAGTAGATATCTGGCTATGATTAGCCAGAGCAGCATGTGACCCAGGCTCTATATAAGCTTGGGTCAAGTAGCGCTGCACGTCACTCTGCTGTTACAAGTGTAGGGAGAGGATGCTGCTGGACTTGTGATTTCAGGGAGAGAATAGGAGAGAATCTAACGCAGCGATCTACAGAGAAATAGTTGTGTAGGTGCAGGGCACAATCGTTTTACCCTGCCCTGAGCTCATTGACAAAAAAAACACAAACTTTTATAATTCTGTTAGTGAGGTGGGCGGCGGCGGTGGCCATTTTATGCAAGCTCAGTGCACCAGCACTGCATATGAGCTTTTGGGACATTGCAAATCAAATTTTTTTGGGCAAACTACAACATCTGGATTAGTCAGTGTGCAATTTAAGCTAGAAATACACCCATCATTTTCTGGGTTTCAAAAACACACTTTTTTGTTACAAAAAACACTATTTTCAGGCCTTGCAGCATCAGCATGTGTGAAATTACAGGCTTATATACTGCTGTCAATTCAACACTCATTTGGGCAAAAAAAATTTAGTTGGCAGCCTTTGATGCAGATGTCATTATGAGATACACCCTCAATACATTTGGGTTAGATACAGCCATTTGAAATACAGCCATTTTGGGGAAATAAATATTTAATTTAGGCCTACACTTGTTCAGGCCGTGTGAAATACACCCTCTACATACAGAAGTTTGATTCAGGCATTTGAAATACAGCCATTTGAAATACAGCCATTTTGGGCAAAGAAATATTTAATTCAGGCCTACACTGGTTCAGGCCCTGTGAGATACATCCTCTACATACAGGGGTTTGATTCAGGCATTTGAAATAAATCCATTTGAAATACAGCCATTTTGGGGGGGGGGAAATATTTAATTTAGGCATACACTGGTTCAGCCCGTGTGAGATGCACCCTCTACATACAGGGGTTTGATTCAGGCATTTGAAATACAGCCATTTTGGGCAAAGAAATATTTCATTAAGGCCTACACTGAATCAGACCGTGTGAGATACACCCTCTACATACAGGGGTTTGATTCAGGCATTTTAAATACATCCATTTGAAATACTGCCATTTTGGGGAAAGAAATATTTAATTTAGGCCTACACTTGTTCAGGCCGTGTGAGATACACCCTCTGCATACAGGGGTTTAATTCAAGCATTTGAAATACAGCCATTTTGTGCAAAGAAATATTTCATTCAGGCCTACACTGGTTCAGACCCTGTGAGATACACCCGCTACATACAGGGGTTTGATTTAGGCATTTGAAATACAGCCATTTTGTGCAAAGAAATATTTAATTCAGGCCTACACTGGTTCAGACCGTGTGAGATACACCCTCTACATACAGGGGTTTGATTCAGGCATTTGAAATACAGCCATTTTGGGCAAAGAAATATTTAATTTAGGCCTACACTTGTTCAGGCCGTGTGAGATACACCCTCTACATACAGGGGTTTAATTCAAGCATTTGAAATACAGCCATTTTGTGCAAAGAAATATTTCATTCAGGCCTACACTGGTTCAGACCCTGTGAGATACACCCGCTACATACAGGGGTTTGATTTAGGCATTTGAAATACAGCCATTTTGTGCAAAGAAATATTTAATTCAGGCCTACACTGGTTCAGACCGTGTGAGATACACCCTCTACATACAGAGGTTTGATTCAGGCATTTGAAATACAGCCATTTGAAATATAGCCATTTTGGGGAAAGAAATATTTAATTCAGGCCTACACTGGTTCAGGCCCTGTGAGATACATCCTCTACATACAGGGGTTTGATTCAGGCATTTGAAATAAGTCCATTTGAAATACAGCCATTTTGGGGGGAAAAATATTTAATTTAGGCATACACTGGTTCAGCCCGTGTGAGATACACCCTCTACATACGGGGGTTTGATTCAGGCATTTGAAATACAGCCATTTTGGGCAAAGAAATATTTAATTCAGGCCTACACTGAATCAGACTGTGTGAGATACACCCTCTACATACAGGCATTTTAAATATATCCATTTGAAATACAGCTATTTTGGGGAAAGAAATATTTAATTTAGGCCTACACTGGTTCAGACCCTGTGAGATGCACCCTCTGCATACAGGGGTTTGATTCGGGCATTTGAAATATAGCCATTTGAAATGCAGCTTTGTTGGGCAAAGAAATATTTAATTCAGACCTACACTGGTTCAGGCCGTGTCAGATACACCCTCTACATACAGGGGTTTGATTCAAGCATTTGAACTACAGCCATTTTGGGGAAAGAAATATTTAATTTAGGCCTACACTGGTTCAGGTCGTGTCAGATACACCCTCTACATACAGGGGTTTTATTCAGGCATTTGAAATGCAGCCATTTGAAATACAGCCATTTTGGGGAAAGAAATATTTAATTCAGGCCTACACTGGTTCAGACCGTGTGAGATACACCCTCTACATACAGGGGTTTGATTCAGGCATTTGAAATACAGCAATTTTGTGCAAATAAATATTTTTAATTCAGGCCTACCTACACTGGCTCAGACCGTGTGAGTTACACCCTCTACATACAAGGGTTTGATTCAGGCATTTGAAATACATGCATTTGAAATACAGCCATTTTGGGGAAATAAATATTTAATTTAGGCCTACACTGGTTCAGGCCGTGTCAGATACACCCTCTAAATACAGGGGTTTTATTCAGGCATTTGAAATACAGCCATTTGAAATACAGCCATTTTGGGGAAAGAAATATTTCATTCAGGCCTACACTGGTTCAGACCGTGTGAGATACACCCTCTACATACAGGGGTTTGATTTAGGCATTTGAAATACAGCCATTTGAAATACAGCCATTTTGTGCAAAGAGATATTTAATTCAGGCCTACACTGGTTCAGGCCGTGTGAGATACACCCTCTACATACAGGGGTTTGATTCAGGCATTTGAAATACAGCCATTTGAAATACAGCTATTTTGGGGAAAGAAATATTTCATTCAGGCCTACACTGGTTCAGACCGTGTGAGATACACCCTCTACATACAGGGGTTTGATTTAGGCATTTGAAATACAGCCATTTGAAATACAGCCATTTTGTGCAAAGAAATATTTAATTCAGGCCTACACTGGTTGAGGCCCTGTGAGTTACACCCTATACATACAGGGGTTTGATTCAGGCATTTGAAATACAGCCATTTGAAATACAGCTTTGTTGGGCAAAGAAATATTTAATTCAGGCCTACACTGGTTCAGACTGTGTGAGATACATCCTCTACATACAGAGGTTTGATTCAGGCATTTGAAATACAGCCATTTTGGGCAAAATAATCTTTAATTGAGGCCTAGTCTGGTTCAGGCCATGTGAGATACACCCTTTGCATACTGTCGTTCTATTCTACTATTAATTAAAGACCCATTTAGGGCAAGATCCTAAATTTCAAAAATATGAGGAGAGCGTCAAATAAGGGACGTGGCCCAGGTCGTGGTGCTGCTGGTGGAGCTCCTGTTGCAGGGAGAGGACGTGGTCGATCTGTGCCAGCTACACGCACAAATGAAACCCCTTCCTCAGGTACGAGTAGGCGACAATGGTCGGGCCTTATGCTGCTCTACAAATGGTGAGGCCTGAATAAGTACAGGCGATAGTAGATTGGGTTGCTGACAGTGGATCCAGTTCCTTCACATTGTCTCCTACCCAGTCTCCTGCTGAAAGACCACAGTTGGCACCTCTAGCCGATGTCCATCAGTCTTTCACCTCACCCCCTTGCAAATCAGCCAAGCAGTCTGAGCCGCAAGTCATGCAGCAGTCTCTTCTGCTTTTTGATGACTCTTTTAGCAGGGTTTCCCAGGGCCAACCATCTAGCCCTGCCCCAGAAGTGGAAGAGATTGAGTGCACCGATGCCCAACCACTTATCTTTCCAGATGAGTACATGGGAGGACCATCGCAGCACGTCTCGTATAATGACGAAACATAGGTGCCAACTGCAGTGGCTTTCGAAAGTGTGCAGACCGACAAGGAAGGCAGGGGTGAAGACTGGGTGAAAGATGTTGTGGAGGACGATGAGGTCCTCGACCCCACATGGAATAAAGGTCATGCGAGTGACCTGTGTAGTTCGGAGGAAGAGGCGGTGGTCGCACACAGCGACCAGCACAGCAGAAGAGGGAGTAGGGTGCAAAAGCGGAGCAGCCGTCCTCTAGACAGTTCGCCTCCTACTGCCCACAGCAGCAAGGGACTGAGCACACCAAAGCCAGCTCCAAGGAGTTCAATGGCGTGGAAGTTCTTCAGACAATGTGCTAACGACAAGACACGAGTGGTTTGCACGCTGTGCAATCAGAGCCTGAAGCGAGGCATAAACGTTCTCAACCTGAGCACAACCTGCATGACCAGGCATTTAAGTGCAAAGCATGAGCTGCAGTGGAGTAGACACCTCAAAAACCAAGAAAGGTCTCTGGCTCCTCCTGCTTCCTCTTCTGCTGCAGTCTCTGCCTTTTCATCCACCTCTGGAGTGACAGTGCCACCTGCCACAACAACACCTGGGTCACAAAGCATCTCCACAATTTCCAACGGAAGCGTTCAGCTGTCTATCTCCAAAACGCTAGAGAGGAAGAGGAAGTACCCCCCCCCTACCCACCCGCGATCCCTAGCCCAGAATGCCAGCATTTCTAAATTACTGGCCTTTGAAATGCTGTCATTCCGTCTGGTGGAGACGGAGAGTTTTAAAGGCCTTATGGCGGTGGCTGTCCCACAGTACGTCGTGCCCAGCCGTCACTACTTTTCAAGGCGAGCCATCCCTTCCCTGCACAACCAAGTATAGGACAAAATCAGGTGTGCACTGCACAACGCCATCTGTGGCAAGGTGCACCTGACTACGGATACGTGGACCAGTAAGCTCGGTCAGGGTCATTATATCTCCATAACAGCCCACTTGGTAAATGCAGTGGCGGCTGGGCCTGAGGCGGATAGCAGATTGGTCCATGTCCTTCCACCACCAAGGATTGCAGGGAGCTTCAGTTTGCCTCCTGTTGCTTCCTCCTCCTACTCTGCTTCCTCATCCTCTACCAGCTCCTCATCCGATCAGCGTAACACCTTCAACACCAACTTCAGCACAGCCAGGGGTAAACGACAGCAGGCAGTTTTTTTTAAAACTTATCTGTTTGGGGGACAAACCCCACACCGCGCAGGAGCTGTGGTCGGGCATTGAACAACAGACCGATTAGTGATTTGTGCCAGTCAGCCTCAAGCCCGGCCTGGTGGTGTACGATAATGGGCGAAATCTTTGAAATGCTGTCATTCCGTCTGGTGGAGACGGAGAGTTTTAAAGGCCTTATGGCGGTGGCTGTCCCACAGTACGTCTTGCCCAGCCGTCACTACTTTTCAAGGCGAGCCATCCCTTCCCTGCACAACCAAGTAAAGGACAAAATCAGGTGTGCACTGCACAACGCCATCTGTGGCAAGATGCACCTGACTACGGATACGTGGACCAGTAAGCTCGGTCAGGGTCATTATATCTCCATAACAGCCCACTTGGTAAATGCAGTGGCGGCTGGGCATGAGGCGGATAGCAGATTGGTCCATGTCCTTCCACCACCAAGGATTGCAGGGAGCTTCAGTTTGCCTCCTGTTGCTTCCTCCTCCTACTCTGCTTCCTCATCCTCTACCAGCTCCTCATCTGATCAGCGTAACACCTTCACCACCAACTTCAGCATAGCCAGGGGTAAACGACAGCAGGCAGTTTTTTTTAAAACTTATCTGTTTGGGGGACAAACCCCACACCGCGCAGGACCTGTGGTCGGGCATTGAACAACAGACCGATTAGTGATTTGTGCCAGTCAGCCTCAAGCCCGGCCTGGTGGTGTGCGATAATGGGCGAAATCTTGTAGCAGCTCTGGGACTAGCCGGTTTGACACACATCCCTTGCCTGGCGCATGTGCTGAATTTGGTGGTGCAGAGATTCCTTAAAAATTACCCCGATGTGTCAGAGCTGCTGCAAAAAGTGCGGGCCGTCTGTGCGCGCTTTCGGCGTTCTCTCCCTGCTGCTGCTTGCCTGTCAGCGCTGTAGTGTAACTTCGGCCTTCCCGCTCACCGCCTCATATGCGACGTGCCCACAAGGTGGAATTCCACCTTGTGCATGCTGGCCAAACTGTGCAAGCAGCAGCAGGTGATAGTGGAGTTTTAGCTGCAGCACGCACGGGTGAGTCGCTCGGCGGAACAGCACCCTTTCACCACCAATGACTGGGCCTCCATGCGAGATCTGTGATCCTTGTTGCGCTTTTTCGCGTACTCCACCAACATGGCCAGTGTCGATAACAACGTTCTCAGCGTTACTATCCCACTTCTATGCCTCCTTGAAAAAACGTTCCTGGCAATGATGGAAGAGGATGTGGCACAGGAGGAGGAGGAGGAAGAGGGATCATTTCGTAGTGTTTCCTGCCAGTCATTCCTAAGTGGCTCCGAGGGTGGGTTCCTGCACCCACAAACCTAAGGTACACAAATGTCCAGCCAGGGCACAGTTCTGGAGGATGAGGAGGTGGAGGATGAGGAGGAGGATATGGAGGAGGAGGAACCATGTTCACAGCAGGGTGGCACCCAGACCAGCTCATGGCCATCACTGGTGCATGGATGGGGGATACAGAGGACACAGACAATACATCTCCCACAGAGGACAGCTATTCATTGCCTCTGGTCAGCCTGGTACACATGAGCGATTACATGCTGCAGTGTCTCCGCAACGACCGCCGAGTTGCCCACATTCTAATTTGTGCTGATTACTGGGTGGCCACGCTGCTGGATCCCCATTACAAGGACAACGTACTGTGCTTAATTCCATCACTGGAGCGTGATCGTAAGATGTGCAAATACAAGTGCACGCTGGTAGACGCGCTGCTGGTGGCATTACCACCTGACAGTGGGGGCACAGTGGAAGCACAAGGCAGAGGACGAGGAAGAGGTTGCCAACGCAGCTGGGGCACCGCCAGCACCTCAGAAGGCAGGGTTAGCATGGCCAAAATGTGGAAAAGCTTTGTCAGCAAGCCACAACAACCAGCACCACCAGCTGATATGGAACGTCTTAGCAGGAGGCAGCATTTCACCAACATGGTGGAGCAGTATGTGTGCGCACGCCTACACGTACTGAATGACGGGTCTGCCCCCTTCAATTTCTGGGTCTCCAAACTGGGCACATGGCCTGAGCTTGCCCTTTATGCCTTGGAGTGTATTGTCTGAACGTGTGTTTAGCACGACTGGAGGGTTATATTTCCCAATGTTTTGGGGTGTACCCTGATTTAAAAAAATAAAAAATACATTTTAAACCAAAAAGCAGGTTACCTCCTCCTCCTCCACCGCCCCTTCCACCTACACCGCCACATCCACCGCCTCCTCAACCTCCTACTCCATATGGACCTGGTCCTCCTAGATCAAGATTATTATTTTTAGGTATTTTATGTTATTTTAAGTCATTTCCCTATTCACATTTGTTTGCAGAGAACTTGCCATGCTCTTAACTACATTTTGACGACATTTGCAGCCCTCTAGCTCTTTCCATGACATTTTTACAGCCATTTTAGTGCTCAAAAGTTCGGGTCCCCATTGCCTTCAATGGGGTTCGGGTTCTGGGTCAAGTTTGGGTCAAGTTCGGGTCCCAAACTCAAACTTTTTTTCGAAGTTCGGCCGAACCCGTCGAACCCGAACATCCAAGTGTTTGCTCAACTTTTTAACTGTAGGTGCTACTTTTAGTGCCAAATTAGGTGCTTTGGTGTATACGATCTGTGGTGTACTTGTCAGAAGAGGACCTACTAATTTATCTTTTAGGACATAATGCCAGTGTTTTTTATTAATTGTTTCCACTTTTTTATATTGGGAATTGCATGGTAGAATCATTCTTATCAAATCGTCTGCTTGTTTCTCTTTTTTTGTATCATTGGTTTGTGATTCGAAAAATTCTTCTCTCCCCATGTTTCTAACTTTAGATAGTTATGTGTCTAATATGTGAGGTGGATATTTCTTAATTAAGAATTGTTCCTTCAACTGTAGTGCTTCTTTTCTAAACTCTGTTTCTGTAGTGCAGTTTCTTTTTACACGTCGGAATTGCCCGGTGGGAATGTTGAGTAACCATCTTGGTAGCTGGCAGCTTGAATATAGTATATAGTTGTTTTTGGATACTTCTTTTTGAAATGTACTACACTCTAGATGATTAGCTTGGATTTTAATTGTTAAGTCCAGAAAATGTATTTGTTCTTTGCTAATGTTTGAGGTAAACTTTAGATTGTTTGGGTTTTGGTTAATTTCGTCAAGGAACAGCTCTAGGTCACTGTCTGTTTTTTTCCATCTAAATATAATGTTGTCTATGTATCTACGCCAGAATACTAGGTCCTCCCCCAGTCTAGGTGCGATGTATTTCTGTTCCCACTGTGTCATGAAAAGATTGGCATAGCTGGGGCCGAACCTAGTACCCATGGCTGTTCCTCTTGTTTGGAGATAGAAATCAGGTCCATATGCAAAATAATTGTTAGTATGTATTTGACTCCCTCCACTATGTACTGTATTTGGGTATTTTGTAGATGACCATTAAGTTCAAGTTGTTTCCTCAGTGCATCTGTTCCTTGATCATAGTATATTATTGTGTACAGTGAATTTATATTGAGAGCTCCAAGGATCCTGTGGGGTTTATATTGTAAGTTTTCAACTATTTCAATTATTTTAGTGGTGTCTTTAATGTATGAGGGGATGTTTGACAATTGGCTGCAATATTTGGTCAATATACTGGATAGGTTAGCTGTAAAGGACCCTATACCGGAAATGATGGGTCTTACAGGGGGTTTGTTACGTTTTTATGTATCTTTGGGATGCAGTACAAAATTGGTAATCGTTGTTGAGTTGTGATTATATATTTGTATTCCTGTTCATGTAGAAGACCTACATCCAATCCCTTCTCAGCAATACATAGAGTGTATTGCTGAATTCTCTAATTAGGTCTTTTGCTAAGCTTGTATATGTGGTTGTGTCTGCCAATTGTCGTTTGCATTCTTCGTCGTATTGTTTTGTCTCTAAAATGACAGTGGCTCCCCCTTTGTCAGCCGGTCTGATAATGATATTTTCTTTTCTTTTTGTTGTTGTTTAATCGCTTGAATTTCCTGCGTGTTGAGGTTTTTCCTTTTTCTTGATTTTGCTTTTTTTTGTTTTAATTTTCTTAGATCTGTTTCCACACTTTTTCTAAAGGTGGAAATTTCTTGTCCAATTTCATGTCTAGGGTACATTTTAGTTTTTTTTCTGTTTTAGTTTGTCACTATGTGTGTGTTATCACTAATAAATTGTGTTTGACATTATAGAGCTATTGAGTAGGTCTTGTTAGTGCCTCTAACTGCTACTTTGGGGTATCATTATATGTATTTTAGGATAGACCGATGGTAATGATTAATGATCGATACTACGATCTACAGTATGTCTTGTACGTACATCGCTCACAGTTCTCTCCGTATGTGCAATATTTATGATTAATTTAAATTGGTGATTTTTTTACCATGCTTTTGTGCCCTAGTCTTTTGTGTCTAAAGTTTTTATACCTCTAAACATCATCTGCTATCCTAGTCTGATGCTTCATTCACTGTATTCTAGGACCCCCATGCTCCTGACAGTCCTTGGTCTTCAAGGGTTTAGCAAATGTTTGCTTCTGTTCAAGGTTTTTAATTATATAGTGCCCCAGAAAATACATTCTTAGTGGTCTGGTGTTCAAAATAGTCAATGGCTTACTTACAGTGGCCCAGTCAATTTGTGATGTCCCTTGTTTTATTCCCCCACAAATCATTTAGTTTCTATATTATCAAATAGTTCTTCATATGCAGTAGCTTGCTAGGTGAGATAGCAATGGTTGTCCAGTGTTTCAATACCATAATACTTGGTTTCCCTGTTCAAGTCCTGTCTACAGGAAGCAGTGGATTATCAAACAATAGGATTATGTAATTAAGATTTCTGCCTACTTCTTTTTAAATAATAGTAAAGGAAGAAAAAACATTAAGTTTACGTTCTCCCTAACAAGAACATACAATTAAAGCAGTTATGTCACCATTAAATGTTAGATAAATATAATTAGCATGGAAAACTAGATATTTTTGTAATTTACCTTCTGTTACAAAAATGCTCCAGTTGAGAAATATTCTCTTTACTTCATTATAATGGTCCCCCCTTATGTTTAATCTGTATAGTAATGTGCATGTCTACCTACTGAGGAGGATGCACATGTTCAGTTCAATCTTTCAGCTGCCACCAGCCATATCTACTGTTAGAAGCTGTTACAGTTACAAGGAGAGAACTGCACAGAAAGGACACAATCCTAAGCTGTGGTAGGGAGAAAGCTGCAGCAGAAAACGCATGCCCCCAAGCTGTGATAGAGAGAGCGCTGCAGTAAAAAGGACACGCCCTGTGGGAAAGGAAATGCCCTCAATCTGCCAGCCTAAAGAAATTTAGCAGAGCAATTAGAGCAATGAATGTGGAGATCTCTGGATCCATGTGAAGTACATGGCTGGTTCTATCATTATTAGAAAGATTGTAATGCACTATATGATGTTAAATGTTTTTTGTTTAATTGGTCATGGCATATACTTGTTAATTCCTGCTTATAACACTGGGTTTTTCAGATATTTTGATGGACTTCCTGGCTCATGCCTTGTTTTTGCCCTGCCATTGCCCTGCAATTGACCACCCAGGTAGTGACCTCCTCTGTATTGCCTCTTTACAAACGTGATGAGAGACATTGTTTTTTCTCAATCATATATTGTTTCTTCCTGTCTGTCCAGCCATTCATCATTCCTTTATTCTATTTGCTTTAATTACCGTTGTAAAGCATGTAAAGACAAATTAAGAGAATTGTCAAGTTTCAGAATCTCCTGATATGTCATTAAATCTCTGCCCCAGGCAAAGGACTATCAGTATATCTGATAAAAACAAAACAAAAAAAACAGACCCTTAAGCTGTGACTTTAAAATGAAGTTTCTTGCGTCTTACGGAAATATGGTGAAATGATTGCTAAGCCTTTGATAGGTGATACAATTTTGAAACTGGAGAACCCCTTTAAAAACACATTTGAGGTATAAAAGTATTTTGAGTGTATCATTATTACTAATACTAAATATATAAACGTTATATAGAAAAACATATAAAATCATTTATCTTTCTATACATTTGGGAGCTATTGTGCGATTTACGCCTTTAGTTTATTGTCATTCTTGTTTGGTGAATAAATCATTTATGAAATCCTAACTCTGACAGAAAATACATTCATTCTTTAGTGACCGGGTCAGTCTTTATTTATTAGTGCACTATCTTTATTGAGACTAGGGTAATTCAAAAAGACAAGCTGTGTGACTTCATAGTGTATTTATATTCTAAGTAGGCTACAATGACAATGAATGCGATCAGCCTGCAGGTGTCTCCCACTGGAGGCTTTCCAAAGCCCTCAATATCATGTGCTCATGTTAACAGATTTTAGCTCAGCATCCTTGCTTCCTGAGAGGCAGACCACATATGATCTTATCAGCACACGGTGACATCTTTAGGTAGCTGGAGTGCATCTCTTGGCTTCCCATCTGCAGATTTACAACTACACAACAGTGTCACATTGGTGGCTAAATGTTCTTTCCATGCTTGTCGCAGCTTAGTTGGAAAGTGGATTTGCATATATGTTTGGAAGACAGAAAACAGAACTGAAAGGCTTTCTGTACTCAAACTGCATGTCATTTGGGCATGGGTGAATAATGAGGAAATCAAAGAGAAGACACAGAGCCCTGCTTGCTGTGTGTTTGAACTTAGTAGCCCTTTTGTTTTCGACCACAGCTTTCATCACAACATACTGGTGCGAGGGAACACAGAGGGTGCCTAAGCCAAACTGTGGCAAAGGCAAGAAGACAAACTGTATCAACTACAATGGTGATGAGAGTCACAATGAGAGCAACTCCAATGTGGTTCACTACAGCTGGGAGACAGGGGATGACAGGTTTCTCTTCAGATACTTTCACACTGGGATATGGTACTCATGTGAGGAAAATATTAATGGATCTGGTAAGTTAATATGAATTCATTTCATTATCGTCACTTGCATTTGGCTTGTCTAAAAGCTGTCCTTGCAATGCAGAGTTAAATGTAAATGCTGCTGTGGATGAGCGCTGGAAGGCTGCACTCACATCTGTACGGTTTCACTGTAAATGTGCTGGTTTTCCAATCATTTCTTTCCTTATTCTAGTTTATTACATTGATTGCTCTAGGGAACCAAAGAGCAAGGTAAAGATTGAAGGAATATCTATCGTTCCCTTAATCCAAGGCTGCAGTGCCTGTTGCCGTATTTGTGAGTGCTGCCTGATTAGTAATTGCTCAATCACATCTTGGATGATTAATGAAATCAGTAGGATATTATTCCACTCGAAAATCAGCTTTTTGTTTTATGTAAAATGTAAATGAGCCTCAATTAACCAGCTATAAATAATAATTCAGGAACAGCAACAATGTGAAAGGTCCGGATAGAAGAGTGTATGCTGCTTTTATTTTTGTTGATTTCAGCTTTTTTTCATAAGCTATAGAGCAATAAATTATGATAGGGTCTACAAATGTAATTACATTATAGCGGCCAACAGTTATAATTCACATACAGACAGACAAATACTAATAATTCTGCTTAAAAAATAAAGTTTGCCAACATAAGGCGGTTGATTTCTGCCAGATACCTCATTGTCAATTTATTAATTCTCAGATTTTAGCATATTTAATCCTTAGTTGGTGTGGATTGTATTGTACTAGTTAATGTATGACATTAACTAGCATATAGTTGGTAGCCTCTCCAAATAATCTCCCCACAACTCTTCTGTCTGTATTGGAAACCAGACAAGTCTAGCCCCACCCCTTGCTAAGTTCTTAACAGTCCTTACAACAGATCCCCAGCCTGAAGTTTAGGGGACCCCCCTCTTTTAATTCTAGATGGTTTCTGCAACTTCCAGAAACAATTGGAAACTATGAATTTTGAATAAATTTTAACCATGAATGTCCCTTTAAGTGTTATTTATTCTACTTCCTGGTATACTGTGTCAGGAGACAGCATTGGTAATGAGAACAGGACCTGAAGCAGAAAAGACAGATGGGACACACATTTTTGGCCTGGTCATGAAAGCAATATTGACACCTGTGGTTTGCTCTGCCTTCCAGCTGGCCAGGTTCATATGCTCCATGTCCTTTATGGGATTTTCAAAACAATTAAAAGAGGTCTGAACACAGATGTCAAAAAAGATATATAACATGTTGCAATGGCTGAGCCACTGCCTGGAAAAGCATGTATACAATCACAATTTTTCATTTAAGAGTTAGGATTAATGTTGATAACATTCTACACATAAGCCTTTTTTGAGAAGCGGTGCAATACAATTATGTAGTTTATATTTTTCATTGATTATCTTTTATGCCTAATAGTCTTGAGTCTACAAATGCATCTACAGACTAAAAACATGTGGGCACCTCCCCATTAATAGAAGAAGGAGGCATCCCACAGACGCACAGCCTAGTTTATCTAAATTAGTATATACAGCATTATCTAAATATTGGAACTTAAAAACAGTCACAAACTGGGACTGGGACCCATCATAATAAGATGATTCTGACCATAAAAGTTGTTAAATATGAAGGCACAAACCCCTGGCAAATACCGTATTTTTCATTTCATAAGATGTACATTTTTCTCCCAAGTGTCTTATGAAGCAAATACTAATGAGCGCTTCAATTTTGGAAATGGTGAATATAGCGCTCCTGGTGCTGGCTGTACTCACCACTCCCTGGTCTTCTGCCAACACCTGCTATGCTGTGTTCTGACTGCATACAACGTCAGGACGTAACGCACTATGAACGGACACGGTGCAATGTCAGGTCACAGTGCAGTGCCATCAGAACACCAGGGAGAGGTGAGTGCAGGAAGAACGCACTGGATCTAGCAAGTGGTGGTGCTGTCCGGAGCAGGAGAGGAAAGTTAATTCACAATGGTTCCTCAAGTTACGATATTAATTGGTTCCAAGACGACCACTAGATGTTGAAACCACTGTAACCTGAGTAATTGATTCCAAAGCCCAAAAATGTCATTCAAGAGAAAATAAAGATTTAAGAAAAATAATCAGATAACTAAGACAGATAAAATAAGCCCTTACATATAACAGTCAGGAATAAATGCTAACTAGCAATTAATACAGTTATTTTACCAGAGAAGAGGGCTTAATTGGTTGGATCTGAGTCTGGGGCATTGTATGTTGAGTCCAGTTTCAACTTACTATGGGTCAGAAAAGACCATTGTGTGTTGAAAATATTGTATCCTGAGGCCATTGTATCCAGAGGCAGCACTGTATTTCTTTTGTCTGATCTGAAGTTTGATGAGGAATGGGGATCTGATTTGGGGTCTGATCTGAGGTTTGATGAGGAGTGGGGATCTGATTTGGGGTCTGATCTGAGGTTTGATGAGGAGTGGGGATCTGATTTGAGGGTCTAATTTTAGGTCTGATGAGAGACAGTGTTCTGATTAATTGGTCTGATGAATATTGGGGGTCTGATGTGAGATCTGATGAAGATTGGGGCGGTCTGATTTTGGGGTTTGATGAAGATTGAGGATCTTATCTGAAGTCTGATGAAGGTTGAGGGTATGATTTGGGGGTCTGATCTGAGGTGTGATGAAGATTGGGGGTCTGATCTGAGGTCTGATGAAGGTTGAGGGTATGATTTGGGGGTCTGATCTGAGGTGTGATGAAGATTGGGGGTCTGATCTGAGGTCTGATGATTTATTTATTTTGTATTCTCTTTCTCTAAAGGCATGTTTACACGCTAAGATGAGCAGCTGGCTGCTCTTTAAGTGGAGGTGAGCCCAGAGGCAATGTTTTAAGTGCCTGCACGAACGACAGTTTCACCCAATAAACTACTACCACTTGCTGAATACATGTTTGTCATTATTTTGAGATCAGGGAAACATTTTATATATACAAGTATTTATTTGACAACATATGTTCATGAGGGTTGTGCCATCATATTTACCCTCTATGTTTTGTGGGAGACCAGTGTGCTGGGGTCATCTTATAGGATGAGTATCAGTTTGTATGTTTTAAATTGTGTGGTGTTTGCTTTACAATAAAGGATATGTCATTATACATTATAGAAAACGGATTGGATCACCCTCCTTTTTCTTCTTTCTTCAACAATATTTGATTATCCATTGCTCAGTTCAGTTAGACATAAACCATCACAACTGATGAGCAGAATTCAATATCAAACAATGATTTATATATTGCATTATACAAGTTTAGTTTTTACAAAGGCTAACTATATCTTCAATACATCTTTATCCATAGAAGTATGAGTTAGATATGTTTGATATAGAAAAACATGGTTTATCCATCATGTATATGTTTACTACAGGTTAAATATTTTCATATACTGTAGCTTACCAGCCCTTATCACAATGTTAACTTCCCATCACATCAATGGGTGGCTGAACCCTCTTTATCCCCTGCAGCTCCTCCATTATCCTTTTTTTTTTCCATTAAGATATCCAATATTGGTAAGTAAATTAACATTTTGCAGATGAGTTAAAACCAATATAAATGCTTGGATTTCTCTGTTTTGTCAATTCCCCTAGTGAGATTCCCTTATAAAGTATATTGATGGTAGCTGAAGGCATGAAAAATTGCATTGCATTAAATGGCTATTTATCTAACTTGAACTAAAAACATTTGGTACAATGAAGGCTCACATTTAAAGGGTTTCTACCACCAGAAATACTGTTATGTAGCTGACTGACATTAGCGATGCGCTACAGTATGTTTCTAATGTTAGTCCCTGCAGCCGTTTTAGTTAAAAATGCACTTTTATTATATGCTAATGAGCCTCTAGGTGCTATATGGGCGTAAAATCAGCACCTAGAGGCTCCGTCCACTCACCCTGTATTCCGCTCAGGTCCTGTGTTGTGCCCGCCCAGCTCCTCTTGATTGATGCCACTGTTCCCTGCATCGTTGGCGAAATCCCGCGCCTGCGCCGTTCACTTCGGTCTTCGGCGCAGGCGCAGTGAGTGAATGATGCGATCCTGGTGCCGGCTTCCTCACTGCGCCTGCACCGACTACGTCACAGTGAGGAAGCCATGCGATCACGTCATCCATGCGCGTGGGGCGCCCTGACGTCACTCTGGAGCGCCCGGGGAGCTGCACGGACGGTAAGTATACTGCTCCCCCGCTCCCCACTACACTTTACCATGGCTGCCAGGACTTTAGCGTCCCGGCAGCCATGGTAACCATTCAGAAAAAGCTAAACGTCGGATCCGGCAATGCGCCGAAACGACGTTTAGCTTAAGGCCGGATCCGGATTAATGCCTTTCAATGGGCATTAATTCCGGATCTGGCCTTGCGGCAAGTGTTCAGGATTTTTGGCCGGAGCAAAAAGCGCAGCATGCTGCGGTATTTTCTCCGGCCAAAAAACTTTCCGGTCCGGAACTGAAGACATCCTGATGCATCCTGAACGGATTTCTCTCCATTCAGAATGCATTAGGATAAAACTGAGAATGATTCTTCCGGCATAGAGCCCCGACGACGGAACTCTATGCCGGAAGAAAAGAACGCAAGTGTGAAAGAGCCCTAAGCTAAAAGTCCTGCATGTAAGCTCTTAGCTTAGCGAAGCAGGCAGAGGCTGGAGCCCACTCAGCTAATCCTGGCATAGCACATGGTTAAAGGGGGGACAGGTAGGAGCAGCAATGTGTACTCCTGCCCATACTCCATGTGCTGCGAATCCGTACTCCGTACACCGCTGAGAAGTCAGCCATGTACAGAAACATGGATTTTAAGTGCACAGGGAAAGGTGCAATAAAGTAAATTACAAAAAGTCCTCTTTCACTGTTTCTATGGTGAGATGGAACTATGCTCAGGCATCAGGTGGCAGGAGGGCATAACCCCTTTAATTCTTGGGGATTGACAATATTTTTTCACAATTTTTAAAAATTTTCGCCACAATATAAACAACGGACAACATTTTAATTGCCTCGAAAAGCCATGGAACAACTTTTCATGGAAAAATTAATTAGAGCTGAAATAACAAAAAAAATGGTCTAATAGTCATGATGAAAATAAAAGCTTAGTTGAAACTACTGGTAGAGTAAATCTACAAACGAAGGTTACATTCACAAATAGTGGATATGCAACGGGTGTCTCTCCCTAGGGCCCTCTATTTTGCGTTCCAGATTTAGTAGGAATCCCAAGTGGTGTAGTGCAGCCTAAATGTCTCTTTAAGTGTGTCTTGGTGCTCCTACTGATATACCGCTGGACCCCAGGCTTTGGCTCCGAAGCAATAAATAGGGGGGAATAATTGAGGGATTGGAAAGAATACAATGAGTCCAGACCTTGAGATGAAGTGGCAGCTTAACTTGGAATAAACAATTCTTCAAACAGTTTACAGGCCTTGTCTTGGTTCCAGCAGGCTTTAGCATTAAACTGGCAGGCAAACTCAACTCTGCTATATCTGTTTCTCTCACTCTGCTGTACTGACAAGCTGACTGGATAACTTGGCTTCTTCCTTACGCTGCACTTCACTTTTTATTTTGACTTATCTTCAGCCGAGGAACTAAACTCCTGGCTCCTGAGGTTTCTATGATTCAGCGTCCCTGGCTGGCAGAGCTTAAGGTGCTCTGCCTGGCATGGGCACGTCCAGCAGAGACATGCCCCTGCACACCCTTCCCCTTGCAGGGGGTAAACTCCAACTCACTTCTAACTGGTCCCCACCCTTCCTTCAGGAAAAAGGACTAGCCCATTTCCCTACAGAGGGGGGGGGGGGGGGGGTTAGAATGGAATGGAACACTGCATTCTACCTACATACACCTCTGCCTGGCACATTACATGAACAGTTACATAACATTAATATATATGCACAGTGTTGAGGGACCTGGAAATAAATATATAGATGACATGCAGGTTAGACCATAAAAGATAGTAGCACTCTGGGGTGTTACAGATATGCCATTGATTTGCCATAGTGTATTGTCATGCAACAAATTGGCATGAAATTTGAAGAAACCTCCATAAATTGCGTAAAAAAATCCTCATTGTATAAACTGACTTTAGGTGTGGATATGAAATCTGTAGCGCGTTAATGTATGCTCTGGATCTACACTGCGAATTTCACCCTTTGCAATGGAGAAGGTAAAATCCACATCTACTTCTGCAACAAGATTTTACTGTGAATCCACAGCAAAGTCCACAGTGGGCTTTTCCACTGTATTTCCATCTTGTACAGACATATTGAAGCCTAGCTCTTGTTCTTTGATGAAAGAAGTAAAAAAATATATATATATAAATTTGACGGAGCTATGTCTTATAAATATTTGCCATCGCTACACATTTTGTAAGGCAAACAGGAATCATACAGCTACATAAACTGAAAAATAAAATTATGATTCATTTTATTTGTTTATACTTTACAGAACACTATGTAAAAATTGTTTCCCAGTCACATAGAAATTGCTCATTTATTTGACTTAAATGAAACCTGTCACCAGATGCCATCCTTCTGAACAGGTGTATCCCCAGGTCTGCACCAGAGCAAGGTGGCCCCCTAGACCCCCACCCCTACAAGTGGCATATGGCACAGTAGACAGACTGCACTAGATATTGATAGGAAGCATAAAGCATCTCAACCAGCCTATTACCCTCGGACCTTAGTGTAGGCGGGGTAATCTATGAGTGGTTGGTATTTCCATGTGATCGTGGCCATGTGAGCTAAAGTTTGGGCCACGTAGGTCCGATCATGTGATTTAATATATAGTGGTTACATGCGAAGTAGGACCTGAGTGTGGGCGGGGTAATGTATGAGTGGTTGGTGTTTCCATGTGATCGTGGCCATGTGAGCTAGGGTTTGGGTCACATGTTATCTAATATCTAGTGATTTCATACGAAGTAGGTATTTAGCTTTTTGAAAATAAGTTTGAAGCAAATAAAAAAATAAAAAAAGATGTTTAGTACTTACATTTTGTCCCGTGCTTAGATCTGATGGTGTAAACCGCATGGTGTTAAAGAGGACCTCAGGAATATCTGGAGCGCAATCGTATTTTCGTACAATTCCTACTTGAAAATTGCCCATCTTCATTACCTGTGGAGGGAAGGTTATTACTAGTGTTGATCACGAATATTCAAACTGCAAATTTTAATTGCGAATATCGGCACTTCGAGAATTTGCAAATATTTAGAATATCGCGAAATATATTCGGAATCGTGAATATTAGATTTTTTTTATTTTTGTTCCAGTTTATGTGAATTTTTATGCAAATTTTCGCAATCAAGAAAATAATGCCTGGAGATCACGAATTCTCGAATATATGGCGAATATTCGCCCAAATATTCGTGAAATATTGCGAATTCTAATATTGTCCCTGCCGCTCATCACTAGTTATTACACCAATACTTACCCTCCACAGCGCAGCCCTTCCTATGATTCTCTTCACAGTTACAGGACCACTCCTGAAGCAATTTCAAGTCTTCCGGTCCAGTGCTGTCTTCTTCTTTTCCTGCCTGAGGCAGGAGACGGAACGTCATCACTGACGTCACCGCCTCCTGCCAGCCTTCCTCGGTCCCGTCGCTTGCATACTACTGCGCATGCACCGGCTGTCTTCTGAGTGTACAGGGTTCTATGTGAAGCCTGTACTGACTCATGTACATTGCAATGTAAGCGCTGTACATGAGTGACAGGATGCACTTTGGATGGAACATGGGTGCCCTTGTGGGCACTGTGGGTGGCACTTTGGGGGCACTGTGGATGTCATTAGGGGAACTATGGATGGCACATGGGCACTCTAGGGGCACTGTGGATGGCACATGGGCACTGTGGATGGAACATGGGGTCAATTTGGATGACACATGGGTGCCCTTGTGGGCAATGTGTATGGCACTTTGGGGGCACTGTGGATGTCTTTAGGGGCACTATGAATGGCACATGGGCACTTTGGGGGCATTGTGTATGGCACATCGGGCACTGTGAATGTCACAAGGGGGCAATTGATGGCACAAAGGGGCACTGTATAGCACAAGGGGGCACTGGATGGCACAAGGGGGGCAATGGATGGCAGAATGGGGGCACTGGATGTCAAACAGGAGCGCTGGATGGCAAACAAGGGGGCACTGGATGACACAAGGGGCAGTGGATGGCACAAGGGGGGCAATGAATGGTAGAATGGGAGTACTGTAGATGTCACTGTTATGGGGGCACTGTGGATGGCACTGTTATGGGGGCACCGTGAATGTCACTGTTATAGACACACTGTGGATGTCACTGTTATGGACACACTGTGGATGACACTGTTATGGGAACACTGTGGATGGCACTGTTATGGACGCACTATGGATGTCACTGTTATGGACGCACTGTGGATGTCACTGTTATGGATGCACTGTGGGTGGCACTGTTATAGGGGCACCGTGGATGTCACTGTTATGGGGGTGCTGTAGATGTCATTGTTATGGGGGCATTGTGGATGTCATTGTTATGGGAGCGCTGTGGATGTCATTGTTTTAGGGGCACTGTGGATGTCACTTTTATGGGGGCACTGTGGAGGTCATTGTTATGGAGTCACTGTGGATGTCCCTGTCATGGATGCACTGTGAATGGCACTGTTATGGTGGCACTGTGGATGTCACTTTTATAGGGGCACTGTGGATGTCATTGTTATGGGGGCACTGTGGATGTCCCTGTTATGGACGCACTGTGGATGGCACTGTTATGGGGGCACCGTGGATGTCAGTTTTATTGGGGCGCCATGGATGTAATTGTTATGGGGGCACTGTGGATGTCACTGTTATGGGGGCACTGTGGATGTCACTGTTATGGGGGCACTGCAGATGTCACTGTTATGGGGGTGCTGTAGATGTAATTGTTATGGGGGCACTGTGGATGTCACTGTTATGGGGCACTGTGGATGTCACTGTTATGGGGGCACTGTGGATGTCACTGTTATTGGGCACTGTGGATGTCACTGTTATGGGGGCACTGTGGATGTCACTGTTATGGACGCACTGTGGATGTCACTGTTATGGGGCACTGTGGATGTCACTGTTATGGACGCACTATGGATGGCTCTGTTATGGACGCACTGTGGATGTCACTGTTATGGGGTCACCTTGGATGTCACTGTTATGGGGGCACCTTGGATGTCACTGTTATGGGGGTGCTGTAGATGTAATTGTTATGGGGGCATTGTGGATGTCATTGTTATGGGGGCGCTGTGAATTTCATTGTTATGGGGGCACTGTGGATGTCACTGTAATGGGTGCACTGTGGATGTCACTGTAATGGGGGCACTGTGGATGGCACTGTTATGGGGGCACCGTGGATATCATTTTTATGGATGCACTGTAGATGTCATTGTTATGGGGGCACTGTGGATGTCATTGTTGTGGGAGCACTGTGGATGTCACTGTTATAGGCGCTGAGTATAAGTGATAGGGCTCGTGCACAGAACCATTTTGGTTTTGCGGTCTGCAAGTTGCGGATCCACTAGATAAGGTTACTGTTCATGTGCGATTCACTTTTTTTTGCAGTCCCATTGAGTTCTATGGGTTTTAGATCTGCATTATGAGGACCAGAATAGGACATGTTCTATATTTCGCAGAACTGACATACCAATGTGGAAAGCACATGGACGTTATCAGTGTTTTTTTTACATCCGTATGTCCGTTCCAATAAAGACAAAATATGTCCTATTCTGGTCTTCAAAATGAGGATCTCAAATCCATAGAACTCAATGGGACTGCAAAAAATGTGGATCGCAAAATGGATACGGTTGTGTGCATAAAGGTTTAGATACACAGCTTAGCAGGTTTTATGATACAAAATGGAATTAGATACACAGCTCAGCAGACTGTATCATAGAATATGGGATTAGATATACACTTCAGCAAGCAGTATTGCACACAATAGGCACACGTACATGTTAGGATTAGATACAGATGTGTTTGTACATGCTTGCCGATTACAGCTGTTTATCACACTCTGGAGATGGTGAGGGAAGAGCCCGTGGACGGTCAGTGATGAGTTTAGATACACAGCTCAGCAGGCTGTATCACACAGGATAGGATTAGATACAGATGTGTTTGGGTGTGCTTGCTGCTTCCAGCTGTTTATTACACTCTGGAGATGGTGAGGGCAGAGCCTGTGGACGGTCAGTGATGGGATTAGATACACAGCTCAGCATGCTGTGTCACACAGTATAGGATTAGATACACATGTGAGGGCAGAGCCTGTGGATGGTCACTGATGGGATTAGATACACAGCTCAGCATGCTGTGTCACACAGTATAGGATTAGATACACATGTGAGGGCAGAGCCTGTGGATGGTCAGTGATGAGATTTAGACACTGAGTGAAGTAGAATCATGTCTGGGTGCAGAAAGATGGACACAGGAGTTATAGGAGTAGCTGCTGCAGGCAGGCCAGAGTGGGGGGCGTGGCCAGCCTCTGACTCATCACTGGGCAGTGCAGCCAGGCTTGTGTATCAATAAAGTTATGTATTCAACAAAACAAGAAGGGGAGAAAGTAAACAGGTCTGCCAGGATAATCTGATGTCTTCGAGGGAGAAAGGAAAGCTCGGACATAAAAAACTGGTATTGGGGGCATATGTATGCATGGTGAGGGGTGTTGGGAGCACATAAAAGGAATTTTGATTTTGGGACCAGAAAACCTCTTTAAACTTTCCATTTTGCTCTCTGTTCAGCTGCTAACTAAGTTGCTGATCACATCTCCTATTTATATGGGCTGTTGGTTCCACTACTTTGCCTGAGCCTTAGTCATTCTAGTTATGTTCACCCTTTAATCTCTGTACAGGGATAACGGGGGTACATCAAGCCACATGTGTGCATCCACCACTACATTCATGGCTATTGGACTGCTGAAAATAGTCAAGCAGTCAGCTATTTTCAGAACTCCCATAGTGGTGAACAGATAGTGGGCATCTCCTTTGACTTTGGGGGCCCCCATTCTGGAGATGGTAATGGATCCCAGAGGTGGCACCTGCACCTGACATTAATGGCATATTCTAGCAATATGCCAATAGTGTGCCAGATGGGAATGCCCCTTGAAAAAATTGAAAATATTATCCTTTATTTATATGATGTACATTGTAAGTACAATAATTACAGATTGCTGTCCAGATATTTAAATGAAAGAGTGATTGATTTTTGGAAAAAGATTGCAATAGCAGTCTACTGTAGATATGCTCTTCAGTAGTAGTATAGAGACTGTCCCCTATAAATGAATGAATGAATAAATAATTGAACAAAATGTAAAAGAGCTTTACTGTAATTATTTCTCTCGTCAGCAGCCTCATTCCATTTTAGGGTTAATTGACATGTGGCAGATATGTTGCAAAAATGTCTGTAACTGTCCAATTCATCTGAATGGAGCCTGCATAAATCTATGTCTTTGCCTTCAAAACAACCCCATGAATGGAACAGCTTTTCAGTTCCAGAAATTTCTGCAACATACTATATCTAACATGTGAATATATTGTTACAATCCAACGTCACTTTGCTTTAAATTAGGGTAATTTTTGATCAAAAGTTTGGTTTATCTTGAACCTACTTTGAATAGCATACTAGGGAGAAAAGTACAAACCTTTAATAAACTGTAGTGTAATGTAAGTCTTTTATCAGAACTGTTAAAAACAGGTACAAGGCTACATAGAATTTTAAATTCTCTGTATTGCTACATAAATCCAACTTGGTAGAAAATTGACAGTCAGTTCAAGAAGTTCCTTGACATAGTCTTCGAAAGAGGTTCAAGGTAAACCATTTTAAACTATTTTATAGGTTTTACATTGGCATTAGTCTTAGCAATCACTTTTCTCCTGCTCTTGGAGTTTCGATACCCTTTGTATGAATGTAACGGTTATATTTATTGCCAGAAGGATTGTAACCATGTAGTGTATGAGATATAACGAACAAATAATACAAAGAAAAAAGAAAACAGAAATTATTCCTAAACTCAGTCTATATAGACTTGTCTTAAAGACTTTCTTCCAATTTTAAAAAGGATCATATTCGTTAACTATTGTTGACATTTGTGTTTTACATTGATATCCATAGAGTGAACTGGTTTACTGCTGTTCTTTTCGTAGTGGGGTTCTGAGAAATGAGTAGAAATCATAGTAAAGTCAGGGGCAGACATAAACAATTATGGAGTGTTATCTCATCATAGTGTACATTGTTTGCTACATCTTTTTTTTATTTCTGTTTTAACATAGAACTTATTATCTGCAGTGTGCTATAAGGAAACATAAAGGAATAATTAAAAGTGTACCTGAGTTTTCAAAAAAAGTTTGCACTGTGACTATGCTTCTTCCCACAATCATAACTGTGAAAGAGCATCTCTTTGTTAGGCTTGCCTAATGTCTTTTTGAGCCTAATTATTCCTAAGGACACAAGACCACTGTCTAGGAAGGATAGAAGCGTCAGGGACCAGAGTAGCGACAAAGGACCAGCGGAACATCTAAAAGGTGAGTATGTCGATTTTTATTTAGCCCCCTGCTTTGAGAAAAGTTTCTAAAAGTCTTAGAAAACCCTATAATCCATATACCAGTAATAGAGTTCCTTTATATTGGCAACATGGACTGAAGCTACATGTTAACCTCCAGGGAAAGGTAAACATGCTTTGTAACATAGTGCACATGCAATATGAACATGACATATACTGTCCTGCTAATGAATTTAGTAGGTTAGGTTTAGCTTTAGGTTAAATGGCATGTAAACCCATGCATAGAATAGGAAACTATTAAGTTTGGTAAAAACTTTGCCCAAAATCTGTTCTTGCATTCCATTTGCTGATTTATACAAATTCTAGAAGGTACAATGCATTTGGAAAGTCTTCAGACGCTTTCACTTTTTCACATTTGCTCATGTTGTGGCAATGCGCCAAATTAAAACAAGTTTTTCCCCATCAATCTGCTCTCAAAAGCACACTGGTTGGAAGAGAAGTGACACTTTAAATCATAGTTCCATTTAGTTTGGAAAGAAAACAATTCTGAGCTACAAAGTAACTGGATTTCCCAATAACTTTTGGAGATGCAATTGGTCAACAAAGCTGTGTTTGTAAAAAAATATTCAAATTAAATATTAAATTGAAAAATTTAGGTGGCGTAATTAAAGATATTTATAATAATCTGTTTTCAGGATATTATAAGTGTCCATAATGTCAGAGAAAGACAATAATATACCACCTTCACTAATGTCCCCTAAAGTAAGTATACCCTGTTGTATCCACAACCTATAGTTAGAGTCAGGAAGTATAAGTTGCATAACTCTTATAGTAGTATCCTTATAGCGCATCGGAATAAGTTGCCTAATGCTAGGAACTTTATTCCATAAAAGTGTCTGACCGGTAGAGTAATGAAAGATGAGGGGGGATTAGATCTGGTCAAAGAGATATACCATAAATAATTCTTCAATGAGGTAGTAGCTGTCAAGTAAGTTTCCATTGTCACCAATTTTTTGGTATGGTCTGTAATCCACCAACTTTTACATTTATCTAAAATAGCTGCCCGATGATACATCAAAATACTCGGATAACTCAAACCACCTAGATGAATTGGACGATATAGGTTGTTCGTTGCTACCATTTGTCTGGTGTGATTCCAAATAAAGTCAAGAAAAAGTGCTTGAAGTCCAGAAAAATTGTGTTTGAGGACTGTAAATGTAATCTCTATAGGAAGATTGGAAAAGTAGTGGAGAACTTTTGGCAGGATGAACATTTTAACAGCAGCTATCTGACCTAGCCAGGAGATAGGATAATGAGAGACAGATTAAAATTTATTACATTTAGCCTATTTTCTATGCCTAAAATAGGCATATCAAGTTATGAATGAGATGGGACAGCAGCCATGCCCACTTTTTTAGACCTTGCGCGAGCAGGGAAAAGTCACAGATTGCAGCACAACTAACCATTGTGCCATAATCTGCGCCAGAAACATATAGGCATATTTCTGGATAATAAGTGACATTGAGTTTGCATGGATTTTTTTCATCATAAGTAGAGATGTCCCGAACTATTCGCCGGCGAATAATTCCCGGCGAACATAGCTTGTTCGCGTTCGCCGCTGCGGGTGAACATATGCGATGTTCGGTCCGCCCCCTATACATCATCATTGAGCAAACTTTGACCCTGTACCTCACAGTCAGCAGACACATTCCAGCCAATCAGCAGCAGACCCTCCCTCCCAGACCCTCCCACCTCCTGGACAGCATCCATTTTAGATTCATTTGGAAGCTGCATTCACAGTGAGAGGAGGGAGAGTGTAGCTGATGCTGATTCAATAGGGAAAGCGTTAGCTAGGGCATTGTTCTGTGTCCACAGACTCATCTTTTCAGGGCTGGTACATCAGTGTGCTTTTTTTTTATAAATATATATATATATATATATATATATATATATATTACAGTTGCATGGCTGCCCGTGTGTGAGAGGCTGCAGGCTCAGTCACAGATAGCACTGTGTGCACAGTGCACACCATTCATACAGGGTGTGACTGAAAAGCCAGTGTGTGTCAGGCCCACACATACTGTATAGTTGCTAGTCCTCCACTCATACCGTTACAAGGTGTCATTCACTCAAATACCTTGCAGATAAAAAAAATTCTATAAAAAAAATTTCTGTAATATAATGACATTTGCAAGCCCGTGTGTGTCAGGCCCACACATACTGTATACTGGCTAGTGGCTAGGCCTCCACTTATACCGTTACAGGGTGTCATTCACTCAAATGCCTTGCAGATAAAAAAAATCTATTTAAAATGTTTCTGTGATATAATCACATTTGCAAGCCCGTGTGTGTCACGCCCACACATACTGTATAGTAGCTAGGCCTCCACTCATACTGTTACAGGGTGTCATTCACTCAAATACCTTGCATATAAAAAAATTCAATTTAAAAAATTTCTGTGATATAATCACATTTGCAAGCCCCTGTGTGTCAGGCCCACACATACTGTATACTGGCTAGTGGCTAGTTGCTAGGCCTCCACTCATACCTTTACAGGGTGTCATTCACTCAAATTCCTTGCAGATTAAAAAAAAATCAATTTAAAATTTTTCTGTGATATAATCACATTTGCAAGCCTGTGTGTGTCAGGCCCACACATACTGTATAGTAGCTAGGCCTCCACTCATACCGTTACAGGGTATCAGTCACTCAAATACCTTGCAGATAAAAAAGAATTCAATTTAAAAAATTTCTGTGATATAATCACATTTGCAAGCCCTTGTGTGTCAGGCCCACACAGACTGTACTGTGGCTACTGCCCACCACTTATATAGGTTGGCACAGTACCTTGCACGCATAGTACCACTTCACATTAAAAAAAAAATATTACAGGCAGAGGCATGCCACCCCGCAGGGGCCGTCGTGGTCGTGGTGCTGTGATTTCCACTGGCCCTGGAATAATGCCCAGTGTTCAGAGGCCACGTACCCTGAACCCAAAAAATTCCCCACGCTGCTGTATTTAATGTCTGCATACCGGATGACTTTCGTGAATTCTCCGTCACCAACTAGGGTTCAAGCAGCAATGTTTTAGTCAACTTCTGCCTGGAAAACATCAATTTTTCCGGCCGCTGCTACAGCAGCAGTTGCAACAATACCAAATTTTTCAGGCATGTGGACATGCCTAATTTTTCTGGCCTCTAGTGCTGCACTGTGGCTGCAAAAACAAAACAAAAAAAAGGCACATACATGTGTCAATTCCCCTTCGTGATCGGTACCTTGTTGTGGTGAAGGGGCTTGCGTATCACAATGAAGCGATCATCACCTCTATGAGTGTGTTTGCAATGTTGCCACACCCCAGATAAGGCCGTTGCTTCATTATGATCAGACTAAAAGCGATCGGCTGGATAATTTTTCATAGAAAAAACATCATTTTCTTTTTTTTAAGTTGTATGGGTTTTTAATACATAAAATAAAAAAATCATAATAAAGTATCTTAATAGTTTATTAGAAATAATGCAGACAATTTAAAAAATCCCAATCAATTCCAATACAAAGCAAGTACAGAGCTCAGAAGAAAATTATTTCAGGATGTCGTTAATTCGACAATGATTAAACAATTCGACACACGTCCCAGGATAGGGGACGTAACAGGGATTAAACTGATGAGAATGGTACTACAGAAAATACCACTCATATCGGGTGTGAGAGTAAATTGCACGGCGTAGACGCAGTGACCGTGGCCTGGATTCAAACAAAGGGGAGGGAGACAGCATTTTTTTTAACCATCTCCCCGTTCAAAAAATCAATTTAATAAATGGACCCCAGATTGGGGATGTCACGTAACAGGGATTAAACTGATGAGAATAGTACTACAGAAAATACCACTCATATCGGGTGTGACAGTAAATTGCACGGCGCAGAGGCAGTGACCGTGGCGTGGATTCAAACAAAGGGGAGGGAGCCAGCGTTTTTTTAACCATCTCCCTATTCGAAAAATCTATTCAATTCACCTTTCGGGGACCCTTGGTGTTGTACGTGGCTGGGTGCAGGAAGACACCTTCAATGACATCAACGGGAGATGGCTAGCTTGGTATCCAACCTTGTGCAAATGGGAAGTTTGCTGTTGGGCAAATGGACTGTTTGCGGTTGTTTGTGGTGCATTAAAAGGGGAGTTTTGTCTGTCAATGTCTGTGAAGTGGGCGTAACCCTTACACTACCTGATCGATACAACATCATACCTGATCGTATACACACACTGGATGTTTTAAACCATGTTGTTCAAAAAAAAAATTGATTGTTAGGTGATTTATGTCCTTTATGGATTAAAATCCAACTCTGCGTCAACTATGTAATTTTCCATGGGTGTTTTTCCATGGATCCCCCTCCGGCATGCCACAGTCCAGGTGTTAGTCCCCTTGAAACAACTTTTCCATTACTACTGTGGCCAGAAAGAGTCCCTGTGGGTTTTAAAATTCGCCTGCCTATTGAAGTCAATGGTGGTTCGCCTGTTCGCAAACATTTGTAGAAATTTGCGTTCTCTAATCATAAGACGATTGTTTAAGAAACAGTTGCCTTAAGGCACATCACAAGTCACAAGGTAGTATTGGAGGTAGAACCATTGTCAGTTAATAAGAAATATTGCTTAATACACTCCTGTGTTTGGGATGGTTTAAAATGTCATTGTTTATCCTCCAAAGAGAGTAAGGGACGTCGATAAATATTCATTAATTTCCATGGTAATAGTGGTCAGACCAAATAATAGTTTGGATTGTTATGGTATATATTCTACTAAGAAAGGAACTATCAACTAAAAAAATGTTGATTCTGGTGTATACATTGTGTACATGTGAAAAACAGGTGTAGTCCTTATCAGTTGGGTATTGGATCTGGCAGACATCGCATAGGCCGTATCTATGCAATAAATAAAAGAGATTAGAATGTGATGCTGAGAAAGCTGTAGATTTAGAATCAATGGATGGCCAGACAGTTTGGTTAAAGTCGCAAACCAGTATCAACTATCCATAAGGATCTTGGGGTCATTTTTGCAGCAAGAAAGTAAAAAAGGTAATTTGTCCCAACTCCCGAGTCAGGAGCGTATGAAAACATCAGAGTATATGGTGCAATATTGATGAAATATAATAAAACAATATACCTACCCTCGCTATCCAACATCTTTTTTGTAAGAGAAAAAGCATCAGTGTTTTTAATAGTAATAGTGACACTTCTTTTCTTGTGTACGGCTGGAGCTGAGAAGACATGGGAAAGTCTAGTATGTTTTAATCTACACAGTTTAGAGACCCCACTCACAAAGGCAAAAAGAAAGCTGGCTTAGAGAAAGAGGCTACATGGAAACTTATTAATGGCAAACTAAAGGTTCCAACTGTGCGACGTTTCCTGTAGGTAACTGTGGTCCACTCCTCCAGAACATAATGAGTAGAGATGAGTCAATTTCTAAAAAATGTAACTTGTCCGGCTCGCAGAATTTTCCTAAAAATTTGCTACGAATTAATTCACGACGAATCGCATTAAAAAACTGCTATTTACGGGATGCATAGAGCCTTTATATATGTGTAGTACACTGTGCCTTTTTTTTTACACCATTTATTCATTTTGTTTTTTTAATGGTATTTATCATACAGGGTGGATCATGTGATATATTTATAGAGCCGGTCATTACGGACGTGGCAATACCTAATATGTGTGTTTTTTGTTTATTTTTTACGTCAAATTGCGGGAACGCAGTGGTTCCCATGATGTAGCAGTACGTCATGGGTTGGGAAGGGGTTAAAACCTCACAGAGGTCAGACATCCATGCCCACTCCTCGCTTATAAATAGCGGAAGCTGGCTGGAAAGGTGACGACCATGTTGCAGCTGGTATTCCACAACTGCCCTCTGCTGCTCACAAAGCTTGTCCAACATGTGAAACCTGGAGCTCCAGCGTGTGCTCACGTCGCACAACAGCCAGTGAGCTGGCAATTTTTAAAGCGCTGCTGCAGCGTTAACAGACTGGCTGAAGCTGTTGATGACTTGCGGAAATGTGCACACACATTCACCAGTAGCTCAGGCAAATTGGGGTATGTTTTTAGAAACTGCTGAACCAGAAGTTTGAATACGTGGGCAAGGCATGGGATGTGTCTAAGGTTGCCCAGCTTCAAAGCCGCCACCAAGTTACGGCTATTATCAGACACAACCATGCCTGGTTCTAGGTTGAGTGGCTAGAGCCATAGCTCAGTCTGTTCTCTTATCCCCTGCTCTGCGGAGGTGTGCTGTTTGTCACAGATCAGGCAGATCAGCTTCAGCACGGCCTGTTGCCGCTTCCCCACTTCAGTGCTACACTGCTTCCAGCTACCGACTGATGACTGACTGGTGCTGCATGCGGATACTTCTGAGGTAGAAGTTGAGGAGGCAGAGGAGGAGAAGTGTGGGTTGGAGCCACTAATGCAGGTGGTGGCGGAAACCCTGATGGAATTGGGGCCTGCAATCCTTGGCATTGGTAGCACCTGTGCCTTCCCAGGGTACAAGTCGCTCCCGACCTCCACAACAATCACTCAGTGTGCCGTCAGGGAAATGTAGTGTCCCTGGCCGAAAGCACTTGTCCGTGGTTAAGTGGACCTTCCCAGCAACTGCGTTGGTCAGGGCACGTGTGATGTTAAGGGACATATGTTGGTGTAAGGCAGGCACGGCACACCTTGAAAAATAGGGGTGGCTGGGGACTGCGTAACTAGGGATGGCCACCGATATCAGGCTGTGGAAGACCTCAGTGTCCACAAGCCTAAATGGCAACATTTCCAGGGCCAGTAATTTATGGCCTGTGGGTGGGTGGCTGGGTATTTGCGCTTGTGTTCAAATGCCTGGGGTAATAACATTTGGATGCTGCACTGGGACAGGGAAGTGGATGTGGTCGCTGATGGTGCTTGCAAAGGTCCAGGTGCGGGACTGGAGGCATCCGGGCCTGCATCTTGGACAGGGGATTGGCCAGCATACTTTGATGCCATGTGGCGGATCATGCTGGTGGTGGTGAGGTTGCTAGTGGCCACGCCCCTGCTAATTTTGGTGTGGCACAGGTTGCAAACTGCTATTCTTTTGTCATCCGCACTTTCCTCGAAAAAGCGCCATACTGCAGAACACCTACCCCTTGGCAAGGGAGATTTACGTATGGGGGTGCTCCGTGAAACAGTTGCGGGCCTGTTCGGTGGTGCCCGCCTTCAACCTTTTGCCACCCCACTGCCTCTTCCAGCCTGTTGCAGTGCTGCAGATGCCTCCCCCTCTGTACTGCTCTTCTCGCTTGGCTTGTAACCACAACCTCAGTGATTTACAAATGTGTGTCATTCTCTTCCTCAACCTCTTGAGACAGTAATTGCAGTTGAGTCATTGGCAACTGTGTCTCATCATAATCCACCTCATTAAACACTAATTGCCGTTCTCCAGCATCATGTTATTGTGACTCTGGATGCTCAAGAGGTTGGGAATCAGGGCACAAGTTCTCAGGTCCCTCTTCAAGCGTGCTTGGCGAGAGGGCCAAATTAATTAATGGTGATGAAAAGAGGTCCTCGGAATATCCAAGTTTGGGATCACTTGTTTGGCCAGACTGTAAATGGTGGGAGGAAGGAGGTTCAGGGTGAGGATTGTGTGGACCAGACTCCTGGCTACTGAGACTGGACTTGGTGGAATAAAGGGTGGTGCTTAACCAACTAGAATCTGCTGTAATCCAAACGACCACCTGCTCGCACTGGTCTGACTTCAAGAGTGGTGTCCTGCGCCGCCCTGCAAACTGGGACATGAAGCTAGGTATCTTGGATGATTTTTTTTCTTGTGCTCTGGCAGCAGACGGCCACGGCCTCTGCGTGCACCATCAGCATCACGGCCCCTTCACCGTCTCTTAATGCTCGCCTTCTTCATATTAAATGTTATATGTTATAAGGGACCGTTTATAGGGAAAAATGTGAATAAATTATGGAAAAATATATATTTGTTGTCAGTAATATTTTTCCCAATATCTGTCCCTGACACACACACACACACGCTATTGCAGCGCAGATGTAACAATTCACTGCAGACACCGTTTATAGGCAAAGTGTGGATAAATTATGGAAAATATATATATATACAGGTGGGCCATTTATATGGATACACCTTAATAAAATGGGAATGGTTGGTGATATTAACTTCCTGTTTGTGGCACATTAGTATATGTGAGGGGGGAAACTTTTCAAGATGGGTGGTGACCATGGTGGCCATTTTGAAGTCGGCCATTTTGAATCCAACTTTTGTTTTTTCAATAGGAAGAGGGTAATGTGACACATCAAACTTTTTGGGAATTTCACAAGAAAAACAATGGTATGCTTGGTTTTAACATAACTTTATTCTTTCATGAGTTATTGGCAAGTTTCTGACCACTTATAAAATGTGTTCAATGTGCTGCCCATTGTGTTCGATTGTCAATGCAATCCTCTTCTCCCACTCTTCACACACTGATAGCAACACCGCAGGAGAAATGCTAGCACAGGCTTCTAGTATCCATAGTTTCAGGTGCTGCACATCTCGTATCTTCACAGCATAGACAATTGCCTTCAGATGACCCCAGAGATAAAAATCTAAGGGGGTCAGATCGGGAGACCTTGGGGGCCATTCAACTGGCCCACGACAACCAATCCACTTTCCAGGAAACTGTTCATCTAGGAATGCTCGGACCTGACACCCATAATGTGGTGGTGCATCATCTTGCTGGAAAAATTCAGGGAACGTGCCAGCTTCAGTGCATAAAGAGGGAAACACATCATCATGTAGCAATTTTGCATATCCAGTGGCTTTGAGGTTTCCATTGATGAAGAATGGCCCCATTATCTTTGTACCCCATATACCACACCATACCATAATTTTTTGGGTTCCAACAGTCTTGGAGGGATCTATACAATGTGGGTTAGTGTCAGACCAATAGCGGTGGTTTTGTTTGTTAACTTCACCATTCACATAAAAGTTTGCCTCATCACTGAACAAAATCTTCTGCGTAAACTGAGGGTCCTGTTCCAATTTTTGTTTTGCCCATTCTGCAAATTCAGTGCGCCGATCTGGGTCATCCTCGTTGAGATGCTGCAGTAGCTGGAGTTTGTAAGGGTGCCATTTGTGAGTAGCTAATATCCGCCAAAGGGATGATCGACTAATGCCACTCTCCAGTGACATGCAGCGAGTGCTACGCTGTGGGCTCTTGCTGAATGAAGCTAGGACAGCCACTGATGTTTCTTCATTAGTGACAGATTTCATGCGTCCACATTTTGGCAAATCCAACACTGAACCAGTTTCACGAAACTTAGCAAGCAGTTTGCTAACTGTAGCATGGGAGATGGGTGGTCTCGTAGGCTGTCTTGCATTGAAATCTGCTGCAATGACCCGGTTACTGCATTCACCAGACATCAACACAATTTCTATCCGCTCCGCTCGTGTTAACCTCGGTGACATGTCAATGGCTGTAAACAAAGAGAAACTTGTAAATAACTCATAAAATAATAAAGTTACGTTAAAACCAAGCACACCATTGTTTTTCTTGTGAAATTCCCAATAAGTTTGATGTGTCACATTACCCTCTTCCTATTGAAAAAACAAAAGTTGGATTCAAAATGGCCAACTTCAAAATGGCCGCCATGGTCACCACCCATCTTGAAAAGTTTCCCCCTCAAATATACTAATGTGCCACAAACAGGAAGTTAATATCACCAACCATTCCCATTTTATTAAGGTGTATCCATATAAATGGTCCACCCTGTATTTGTTGTCAGTAATATTTTTCCCAATATCTGGCCCTGACACACAGAAGGTATTACAGCACAGATTTTACAAGTCACTGCAGACACCCTCTATTGAAAAAGTATTGCAAAGTATGGAAAAAAAAATGCTTGCTAAATTATACTGCTGACAGCCTGCCACCACACACAATAGTCTTTAAAAGGACTTTTGGGTCTTCGAAACGTTTTTCTATTAAATATAATGCGATCACACTCCCTACACTATCTGTCCCTTCCTAAGCGCAGCTCTCCCTGACTCACAATGAGCTGAACCTGCGTCATCGGGTGCTATATAGCACCCGATGACATGTTCCGGCCAGCCAATCATTGTAATGCCAGTAGTCAATATGGCTACTGGCATTACAATGATGGCAGTACTTACCTGCACGTTTATTGGCTTAGCAGCCGCAAAACGTTCGGGGAGGAGACTTGAGCATGGCGCTCGAGCACATGCGGTACTCGGCCGAGTACCGCCATTTGCCGAGCATAGCGATGCTCGAGCCAAGCGGGTATTTGGCCGAGCATGCTCGCTTAACACTACTCTTTACCTATACTACATGCACTGCTCTCTACCTGTACTACATACTCTTTACTGTTGTCTATCTGTACTACATATACTGTACTGCTCTCTACCTGTACTATTCTTACTGTACTGCTCTTTAACAATATTATATGTATTGTACTGTTCTCTAACTGTACAACACGTACTAGTGTACTCTGTACTACTGTGCATGTACTGTACTTCTCCCTACCTGTGCTACATGTTCTGTATTGTTTTCTACCTGTTGCACACATGCTTTAAGGATCTATATTTATTGTACTGTTTTCTACCTCTACTGTGTGTGCTGCAGTTTTCTCTATTTGTACTACATGTACTGTACTGCCCTTTACAAGTACTAAATGTACTGTACTGACCTCTACCTGTACTACTGCACATGTGCTATACTGCTCCCTACCTGTACTAAATGTTTTGTACTGTTTTCTACCTGTTGCACTGTAAGGATCTATATTTTCTGTACTGTTTTCTACCTGTACTATGTGTACTGCAGTTTTCTATACCTGTAGTACATGTACTGTCCTTTACAAGTTAAGGATGGAGTAGAGTTAACACTCCTGTTTTCTGAGATTCCTGAGTTGTGTTATCTAATCTAAGCAAACAACTTCAATTGCATTTCAATGGCTTTTGTCTCAAGATAACGCGATGAGTTAAGAAATTTGAGTTAAGAGCTAGAGTGCAGTCTGAATGGAGCGGATCCGCTCAGACTGCATCAGTCTGGCGGCGTTCAGCCTCCGCTCCGCTCGCCTCCGCACGGCCAGGCGGACAGCTGAACGCTGCTTGCAGGAGGCGTGCGGATCCGTTCAGACTTACAATGTAAGTCAATGGGAACGGATCCGCTTGAAGATGTCACCATATGGTTCAATCTTCAAGCGGATCCGTCCCCCATTGACTTTACATTGAAAGTCTGAACGGATCCGCGCAGGCTACTTGCGCACTTGCGAATTTTTTTAAAGTTATTAATGCAGACGGATCCGTACTGAACGGAGCCTCCGTCTGCATTAATATGAGCGGATCCGTTCAGAACGGATCCGCCCGAACGCTAGTGTGAAAGTAGCCTAACCCTGCTACATGTAGTAAGTGATTTTCAGCTTGCTGCAGCTTTTTTGAATATTTTGATGTATATTCAATCTTTATCTATAGTAATCATCTTATTTTATTGTTCTTCGTACAGTCTTATTTTGAGTTAAAATTTAGAAGTTTTGGAACCAGTAACTTGTTTTTACAAAGTTATGAGTTCAAATTACAATATTTAAAGGGATTCTGTCACCTCTCATAACACAAATTCAGATTTTAAACCAGTCATGCTCCACAGATTACCTTGAATCGGCTTTGCTGTTCTATACTGTAATCCGTCAAGTAGTTTTGCTGAAAAACGACTCTTATAATTATGCAAATTAATCCTGAAGGTGCCCAGAGGGGCGTTATGTTCCACTTTGTGTGCCCAGTAACACCCCCCTGCAATGCCCAAAACGCCTTCCTCCTGAATCCCTAACCGCCAACAGCATCTCATCCCTCTCCTCCCCCTCCCTGACGGCCGAGGAAAGTCTCGCGCAGACGCAGTACCCACTGAAGGCTGCGCCAGTGCAATTTGCTGGAGACCGAGGGCAGGAGCTTCATCGTCGTCACTGGGCATGCGCCAAGCCCAGTGACGTCCGATGCTCGCTCTTCCCTCAGTCTCCATCAAATCGCACTGGCGCAGCCCTCAGTGGGTACTGCGTCTGCGCGAGACTTCGCTCGGCCGTCAGGGAGGGGGAGGAGAGGGATTAGATGCTGTGGGCGGTTAGGGATTCAGGAGGAAGGCGTTTTGGGCACTGCAGGGGGCCGTTACTGGGCACACAAAGTGGAACATAACGCCTCTCTGGGCACCTTCAGGATTAATTAGCATAATTATAAAAGTCGTTTTTCAGCAAAACTACTGGACGGATTACAGTATAGAACAGCAAAGCCGATTCAAGGTAATCCGTGGAGCATGACTGGTTTAAAATCTGAATTTGTGTTATGAGAGATGACAGAATCCCTTTAAGCTTGTTTTCACTTTTTTCTATTCTTTTTATTCTATTGGATAATATGAATTATTTTGACAAACCATAATTTTCATTCCATAATCAAAAGATCTTGTGTTGATTGTGTTAAAAACTGAACATGAGAATGGCTGTGTGTAACATATAAAGTGTACAGTTATTGCACTTGAATCTTCATCTAGTTAGGCAAAAACTGTGTGTATGGTGTCTTAGTGTGTTTAAGTTGCAGATGGTCCCTTTGGTACAAACATCTCTGTCTCTTTCAATGTTTGGACTATGGAATTACATCTTCTGAAACCTTGACTCCATCAGTTAAGAAGATTAATCTGGCTCCTAATATTTTTGCCCCAGCTGCTCATGAGTGAGACAGCTTTTTTTTAAAGGCTTACTATTTTTATCTAGTACAGGGCAATAGGTTAAACCTGTTTTGCTTTTTTTTTGTGCGAGTTGACAGGGCTATTTTGGTCTGAACTGTAACAGTAGAAATAGTATTAAAGTATTCAGTAAGGATTTGGAAATGGAAGAAAGTGTGCCAATGTTACCATAATACTGTCACGGCTGAGGATGGGGAAAACCCTCAGCCGTGCGATGCATAAAATATGAAAGAGAAAAGAACATCAACTGAACATCACATATAACATTTTATGACCACAAGGGTGGTCCACACTGGCAGATTGTATTAGAGACCAGGAGGGTGCCTCCAGCTTACAACAAGGCTGGAGTACCCCTCAGCTACTGATCTTAACTGAGGCTTAATAGCCCAAAGTGGCCACACCCACACAGACACACACAGGAAAGGGAATTAACCCTTCCAACACCAACCAGGGAAGTGAAACCACTTAAAGGGCAATACACACACAAACACGCTGGAGCTGTTACCGCCGATAACGACATGCGTGGCAACCATGTCCTGGGAGTCAGCCAAAAGGCAGAGTCACTGCCACCACATGTACAATATAGAACACGTTGCCACGGGCAGCCACCAGTGAAGGGAAGTGTCACAGTGCACACACCTAAACCTTGTGCACACCAAACACATAAAATGCACACCTACAAAGACAGGTAGCCAGGTGCAACCGCATACACAAACAGCAAGCTGCCACATAAAAATGTTGCCAGCGGCAACCACAGGTGAGGCAATATACTTCAGCCCTCACCTGTGATTGACAATGCAACCAAGACCGCAGGCAACTGCATGCGGTTACAGGAGTCACAACCATGACCATGGTCGTGACAAATACATTGAATGAAAAATGTAATGCAAATCACTAGGCATGCTAGATATGTTTCTCTTCCTGAAACCACCACATGGTGGGTTTACAGATATATAAAAAATCTGAACCCAAATTTTTTGTGAGAGAATTAGGTTACAAAACTGCTATTTCCTGGCTGCTAAGAGCCTTTATAGTGGTGCAGAAGACTGTGCCTTGCAGTAACACCCATAGGAAGTCTGCTTTGGTAGTGAAATAATACTGTGAGTCAGTATGACATTCAGATGACAGGTGTCACTCTTAGAATCACTGCACACTTCACTTATTTTGGCAGTCCCGGGCCAAAACTGACAAAATAACTCAAGTATGAACTCAACCTTACAGGTCGATGTTAGTGCCAAGAAGAAGCGCACTCCTTTTACACCGTCGCCAGCTGATTTCACATAGATGTTATCAGCACCTGTTCTATTAAACACTTATACAAATAGAGCCCCCCAACAGAGTGGAGAGGGTGTCAGCAGTAAGTTTTTGTTGACGTCACTGATTAATTTCCCCTTCTTCTGTTCCATCAGAACAATAACCCACAAAAAATGGATCCTGTCTGTGGAGCATACACCTTCACTCGGTCAGCATTTGCTCAGTATTGTTAATGCCAAAAAAAAACAGGAGTGGATGTAAAACAGAGATGACATGTGAATGGAGTGTATGCATGTCTTCTGTGTTTTGTACCCACTTCTGCTTTTAGCTACCAAATCATAAGTCAATTCTGATGGTACCATACAGGCCTTACAGCTGCTACACAGACAGGATCCGTAGGGCGTCTCCTTTTTCCTTCCTTCTGACAGATCAGACAAACAAATGATGATGTCAGCCAGGCAGAAAGGCAAAATAGTGGCCCAGTCATGAAGTGGCGAGGGTGGGAACAGCATGAGGAGACCACAGAGTGGCCCAATGACAAGGTCTGGAGGTGGTGGCAGCATCAGGAGGCAACATAGTGGCACAATGACAGAGTGTGGAGGTGGCAGCAGTATGAGGAAGCCACTGAGTGGCACAATGACAGTTTGGAGGTGGCGGCAGCAGCAGTAGCAGCATCAGGAGAAAGCCACTGAGTGGCACAATGACAGAGTGTGGAGGTGGTGATAGCATCAGGAGACCACAGAGTGGCAAGGTGACATGGTGTGGAGGTGGCGTCAGCATCAGGAGGCCACAGACTGGCAAGGTGACATACAGTTGCAAGAAAAAGTATGTGAACCCTTTGGAATGATATGGATTTCTGCACAAATTGGTCATAAAATGTGATCTGATCTTCATCTAAGTCACAACAATAGACAATCACAGTCTAGTTAAAATAATAGCACACAAATAATTAAATGTTACCATGTTTTTATTGAACACACCATGTAAACATTCACAGTGCAGGTGGAAAAAATATGCGAACCATTGGATTTAATAACTGGTTGAACCTCCTTTGGCAGCAATAACTTCAACCAAACATTTCCTGTAGTTGCAGATCAGACAAGCACAACGGTCAGAAGTAATTCTTGACCATTCGTCTTTACAGATCTGTTTCAGTTCAGCAATATTCGTGGAATGTCTGGTGTGAATCGCTTTCTTGAGGTCATGCCACAGCATCTCATTCGGGTTGAGGTCAGGACTCTGACTGGGTCACTCCAGAAGGCGTATTTTCTTCTGTTTAAGCCATTCTGTTGTTGATTTACTTATATGCTTTGGGTCGTTGTCCTGTTGCAACACCCATGTTCTGTTGAGCTTCAGCTGGTGGACAGATGGCCTTAAGTTCTCATGCAAAGTCTTAATAAACTTGGGAATTTATTTTTCCTTCGATGATAACAATCCGTCCAGGCCCTGACGCAGCAAAGCAGCCCCAAACCATGATGCCCCCACCACCATACTTCACAGTTGGGATCAGGTGTTGATGTTGGTGTGCTGTGCCTCTTTTTCTCCACACATAGTGTTGTGTGTTTCTTCCAAAAAACTCAACTTTGGTTTCATCTGTCCACAGAATATTTTGCCAGTACTGCTGTGAAACATGTGCTCTTGTGCCTGCTTCAATCAGATTTTTTTAGGGGGCAACTGGTATATCACACCAGTTAGAATTACTTGTTCCAATTGCGTCTGTGTGTCTGTATAGCTGCGGTATCTCAGCAGGACGGCACACAAATGCGCTATATAGAAATTATATTATAGGTATATCACTTCCCTGCCTCAATCAGATTTTTTGGGAACAACTGGTATATCACACTAGTTGCATTTTGTTCCAATGGCATTTGTCTGTCTGTATAGTTGCGCTATCTCAGCAGAACATCACACAAATGCTGCACAATACAAAAGCACTATATAGAAATTATATTATAGGTATATCGCACCCCTGTCTCAATCAGATTTTTTTAGGGGGCAACAGGTATATCACACCAGTTGCAATTAGCTGTTCCAATAGCATTTGTCCCTCTGTATAGCTGCAGTATCTCAGCAGAACCGCACACAAATGCTGCACAATACAAATGCACTACATAGAAATTATATTCTAGGTATATCGCACCCATGCCTCAATCTGATTTTTTGGGTGGTTAATTGGTATATCACAACAGTTGCAATTAGGTGTTCCAATGGAGTTTGTCCCTCTGTATAGCTGCAGTATCTCAGCAGAACCGCACCCAAATCCTGCACAATACAAATGCACTATATAGAAATTATATTCTAGGTTTATTGCACCCCTGCCTCAATCAGATTTTTTTGGAGTTCAATTGGTATATCATACCAGTTGCAATTAGTTGTTTCAATGGTGTTTGTTCCTCTGTATAGCTGTGGTATCACAGCAGAACCGCACACAAATGCTGCACTAAACAAATGTTCTATATAGAAAATATATTATAGGTATATCACACCCCTGCCTCAATAAGATTATTTGGGGTTCAACTGGTATATCACACCGGTTGCAGTTGTTCCAATGGCGTTTGTCCCTCTGTATGGCTACGGTATCTCAGCAGAACCGCACACAAATGCTGCACTTTACAAATGCACTATACAGAAAATATATTATAGGAATATCGCAGCCCTGCCTCAATCAGATTTTTTTGGGGGCAACTGGTGATATCACACCAGTTGCAATTAGTTGGTCCAGTGGCGTTTTTCTGTCTGTGTATCTGCGGAATCTCAGCAGAATTGTACACAAATGCTGCACTATAAAAATGCACTATTTAGAAATTATAGAAATTCTATTCTAGGTTTATCGCACCCCTGCCTCAATCAGATATTTTTTGGGGTTCAATTGGTATATCACACCAGTTGCAATTAGTTGTTCCAGTGGCGTTTGTCCCTCTGTATAGCTGTGATATCTCAGCAGAACCACACAAAAAATGCTGCACAATACAAATGCACTATATAGAAATTATATTATAGGTATGTTGCACCCCTGCCTCAATTAGATTTTTGTGGGGGGGCAACTGGTATATCACACCATTTGCAATTAGTTGTTCCAATGGCATTTGTCCCTCTGTATAGCTGTGATATCTCAGTAGAACTGCGCACAAATTCTGCACTATTATAAAAATGCGCTATATAGAAATTATATTATAGGTATAGCGCACCCCTGCCTCAATCAGATTTTTTTGGTGGAAACTATTATATCAGCAAATAAGCCCCCTGGGGGGGGGGGTTCGTTATCTAAAATATAACTTTAAATTCAGTATGCAACTAAAACACACCACTATGATGCAATATCTAAAAGACATAAGGGGTCCAAGCCTGGTACCCCAGTTCTGGTAGAGTGAATATAAACCTGTTCCACCTGGTGAAAGGTGCGAGCAGTCTTACCAGACCAATGAAAACATTGGGATCAGCAAGGGTTTCCATTGGTCTTGTAAGACTGCTTCACCTTTCACCAGGTGGAGCAGGTTTTATATTTACTCTACCAGAACTGGGGTGCCAGGCTTGGACCCCCTATGTCTTTTAGATATTGCATCATAGTGGTGTGTTTTAGTTGCATACTGAATTAAAAGTTACATTTTAGATAGCGAAACTTCCCCCCTCTAGGGGGCTTATTTGCTGATTGATACTGGAGTGCTGTTTAAGCCTACACACGTTTCTATTGTGTTGAAACTATTATATCACACCAGTTGTAATTAGTTGTTTCAATGTTGTTTGTCTGTCTGTATAGCTGCGGTATCTCAGCAGAACGCACACAAATGGCTGCACAATACAAATGCACTATGTAGAAATTATATTATAGGTATATCACACCTCTGCCTCAATCAGATTTTTTGGGGGGCAACTGGTATATCACACCAGTTGCAATTAGTTATTTTAATGGCGTTTGTCCCTCTGTATAGCTCCGATATCTCAGCAGAACCAGATCGGGTTTATTTATAGGGTAGGGGTGTGTCCATGTGCTGGAACGTATCAATTGGCTGTCCTGTCCCACCTGATAGATGTGTCATGGGTAAAAGTTCTTCACAATGCAAAGAATATGGCACTGGCAGACATCGCCATATGGGTCTTCCCCCACCCTCTTTTTAAACAGACTTTAATAAAGGCTTTGTTTTTTATTTTTAAACGTTCATCAGGCTGTGATTTTCTAAGTATTATAGGAACGTCTACCAATTTAATTGTTCTAAGTGTGTATTCACTGGCAGACATTGTCACATGTGCCCCTGTTCGGTGGACAGCAACTGATCAAAATTCGCCGCAAAACGACAGCCGTATGAACCGCAAGGCCATCTCTGCATATAACTGCAGAAGTAAACTGAGAATATATATTTTTGTTTTTGCACTGAAATAAACCACTAGACGCCTTAAAGACATATAACCACCGCAGACATGAACTGAGAATATATTTTTCTTTTTGTACTGAAATAGGCCACTAAACGCTTTCAACACAAATAACTGCCAACGTGAACTGAGAATATATTTTTCTTTTTGTGCTGAAATACAAAATAACACATATAACTGCTGCACTGACTGACTGCTACAGCTGCTACTTCCGTGAACCCTTGCACCACTGCTTCTTGGGTAGGTAGGCTTATGCGAAGCAGGTGGTCTACCCCAGGCTACCGACCTCTCACTGCTGCCACCTTGCTGACTCCCAGCCATGCTTTCAACACATATAACCGGCAACGTGAACTGAGAATATATTTTTCTTTTTGTACTGAAATAGGCCAGTAAACGCTTTCAGCAGAAATAAATGCACCAGTGAAGTGTGTATGTATATTTTTTTTCTATACTGAAATAGGCCACTAAACCCTTTTTCCACAAATAACTGCACCAGTGAAGTGCATATATTTTTTTCTTTCTATAATGAAATAGGACACTAAACGCTTTTGCCACAAATGAGTGCACCAGTAAAGTGCTAAAAAAAATTCTTTTTGTACTGAAATAGGCTGCTAAATGCTTTTGCCACAAATAAGTGCACCAGTGAAGTGCACATATTTTTTTCTTTCTGTACACTTTTAACACATATAACTACAAAAGTGAACGGCGTATATATTTTTCTTGTTTGGAAAGATATAATCCACTAAAGGCTTTTCAACATAGCACTTGCACCTCAGAGCTGTATAATGGCTATTTGGATCCCCAAATTATCTTTCCCTGCACTTGTAAATCGCTTATCTAGCAATGTCCCTAGCTCCTTCTGATGTCTCTCCCTGCACTAAGATGCTGTGAAATGATTCCTCCCTATCCTTTCCATGCACTTATAAATCGTTTTTTCCGTTTTTTTTTTCCATAATGAGGTTTTTCCAATTGCTGTCCCTAGCACCTTCTCACATTTGTACCTGCACTCAGAATGCTGGAAAATGTCTGACTCTAAGATGGCCACCGTATTTATAGGGCTGTGACATCACAGGGGTGGCTGATGATTGGCTGCATGCATGGCATTATGGGTCAGCCCGTCTTTCCAGAGTTCCTTGCCCCATGTCCTTACAAGTGCCATTGTAGCCGCCATTTTAGGAAAAATTGCGATTCATTACTTCGAAGCGCAAGGAAATTTGCATTTGTTGCTAATCAAATTTTTCTTGAAATTCAGTCCAATTTCCACTTTGTCTGATTCGATTCGCTCATCTCTAATGTTGAGGTAGTTTCAAAAAAAGTGAAAAGTGAGAAACAGAAATGCTGTTGGTGGATGTTGGCGCACAGTTTCATCTATTATGACAGTTATTCCATGCTGGCTACCATAATAGTATCAACTTAGTTTCAGACATGAGAGGTTTCTTCCTAGATATTGTGACTTTATATTTTAGCTATAAATATAAAATATCTTATCCCCCACTGGATAGGAGATACTGTAAGTGTCTAATTAGTGGGGGTCCTAGGACTGATTGATATTAGATAGATAATGTAGTCCCCCCTCCACCCCCGTCTTCTCCGCCCACTTAGGGGTGTAAGAAAGGAGCAATCAGTTCCTGGATTCCACAAGGTTCCAGTGAGTGCTGACAGCACATGTAGTTTGTTGGAAACGCGTTTACAGTCGGGTGCTGTGATTATTTGTATGTGCTTGCTGTACTCAAGAATAAAGGATCGTCACAGCTTTTAAGAACTGCTGGTTTTTACTTTATGCATTACAAGAGGTTGGGAATCATGCAAGTCTGGTACAAAAAAGGTACAGGTGAGCTGGAGCTTACTTTTACCCTTATCTATTATATCAAGAGCTTGAAAATAACTTTTGTAATTGAGGTAACCCTTTAACTTGTAGGTCATTGAGTGGCCTTCTGGGCCTTCTGGACAGTACCTAAAGGTTAAATTGGTCAGTCAACCTCTATGCATAGATGTCACGCTTACTGTAAACCACACTGGCATTGACAGACCCTCAGTTTTAAGCATATTTCCATTTTGTAGTCTGACGGTGGACACAAAAATAAGGAACTTCCTAATACTGTATATAGGGAGTATAGTTTTATAGCTAGCAATATATTTTATTAAAAGAATACAACACAAAAGAAAATCACACAGGAACTTCTGCCAAAATGAGTTGCCTGGTCACAACAGTTGTACACGGCTAACTATCAACCTTCATTATAGCGTCCGCGCCATGATAACAGCAGCGCCTTATTTCACCCTAAATATTTACTCAGAATTAAATGTTCATCAATGTCAGGAAACTGTCATAAAGTCAAAGATAACTATAATATACATGCATAATTACCATTTAGTTGGAGGAAGCCTGAATTCACAGGAAAAGCTTCTCAACGGGATATTGCTATCACTTCCACCCAGCTGTCTTTAACGTGCCAGCATATTAATCCTATACATCACTCCTGATAATTTTACTATATAAATACATAATAACTATCAAAGTGTATGATTTCTTCTCCCGACTGTGATACCAACAGTCTGACCGCTGGAATATAGAAATTTGTACGTCTACAATGTTGTTGTTTTTTGGGGGCTAGTCAATGTGAGATAAACTGCTATAATGAACCCGTTCAAGTCCAGGATATTTTGAGATATTTTGCCTCTGTTCTGCATCCGTATACCCTGCCTACCAGAGCGAATTCTCACAGCGCCTAAAAGTTTTGTCTGTGACATACAGTGTACTTTTTTACGTAGATGCTTTGGACAGTGACATTACCAGTGGTACCTCTCCTATATAACGTTTCCTCATCCCAAATACCCGTGACATTCCCTGCAATTTTTTATTAGCCACTGGTGACAGCATTGATATTATCTTTGTGATATCTCCTGTGTGACATTTCCACATCGCAAATGCCTTTTTACATTTTTTTGCGCATACACTTCCAAATCCTACGCTACTGTACATGTCACATACTTTCAAGTATATTTAACATTCAAAATGAAATAGGTGAGCAGTAAGGGACGGGAAAGTGGTCCTGATGCTGATAGTGCACACAGAGGCCGTGGCCCTGGGCGTGTTGAAACTGTGCCTGCTGCCAGAGCACAAGAAAAATAGTAATCCACAATACCTAGCTTCATGTCACAGTTTGCAAGACGGCGCAGGACACCACTCTTGAAGTTAGACCAGTGCAACTAGGTGGTCGGTTAGATTGCAGCAGATAATGCTTCCAGTCAGTTAAACACCACCCTATCTTCCACCAAGTCCAGTCTAGCCAAACAAGTGATCCCACACTCGGATATTCCGAGGACCTTTTTTCTTCACCATTCCTTGATTTGTCCCTCTCGCCAAGCATGCTTGAAGAGGATTCACAAACTCTTCCACAGTCACAAGAAGATGACAGTGGGGAACGGCAATTACTGTTTAAGGAGGTGGATAATGATGGGACACAGTTGCCAATAACTCAACAGCAATTACTGTCTCAAAAGGTTGAGGAAGAATATGAGACACAGTTGTCAATCACTGAGGTTGTGGTTAGGTCAACAAGTCAGGAGGATGAGCAGAGTGAGGAAGTGGAAGAGGAGGTGGTGGACAATGAAGTCACTGACCCAACCTGGGAAGGTGGAAAGCCGAGCGAGGATAGCAGTACAGAGGGTGAGGGATCTGCAGCACCGCAACAGTCTGGAAGAGGGAGCAGGGAGGCAAAAGGGAGAAGCCGGACCACACCAAACTGCCCCGCATCTGTTCCATGGAGCACCCTCTTGCGGAAATCTCCCTTGCCAAGGGGTAGGTGTTCCACAGTCTGGCACTTTTTTGAGGAATGTGCAGATGACAAAAGAATTGTAATTTGCAACCTGTGCCATACAAAAAATGAGCAGGGGCGTGAACACTTACAACCTCACCACCACCAGCATAATCCACCAGATGGCATCAAACCACCGTTATAGGTGGGCCAAACGCCTGGTGGGCCAAACGCCTGGGTCCACAATCTGTGTCTGCGGGTTACACCACTGCCTCATCTTCCCTGGTGTTACGCGCTGGCAAATCCCCTGTCCAAGACGCAGGCCCGGATGCCTCCCACCCTGCACTTGGACCTTCGCAAGCACCATCAGCGACCACATCCACTTCCGTGTCCCAGCACAGCGTCCAAATGTCCTTACCCCAGGCATTTGAGGCAAGCACAAATACCCAGCCACCCGCACACAGGCCATAGCACTAAATGCGCAGCTTTCCAAATTGCTGGCCCTGGAAATGTTGCCATTTAGGCTTGTGGACACTGAGGCCTTCCGCAGCCTGATGTCAGCGGCCGTCCCGCATTACGCAGTCCCCAGCCTCCTCTATTTTTCACGGTGTGCCATGCCCACCTTACACCAACATGTGTCCCGTAACATCACACGTGCCCTGACCAACGCAGTTACTGGGAAGGTTAATTTAATCACGGACACATGGACAGGGACGCTACATTTCCTTGATGGCACACTGGGTGAATGTTGTGGAGGCAGGGAGCGAGTCGTGCCCTGGGATGGCACAGGTGCTACGTTAGTGGCTCCAACCCCCACTTCTCCTTACTTGCCTCCTCCTCCACTTCCTCCGCCAAATTATCAACGCGCAGCACCAGTCAGTCAGCAGTCGGTAGCTGGAAGCAGTGTAGCACTGCAGTGGGGAAGCGGCAACAGGCCGTCCTGAAGCTGATATGCTTATGGAACAAAAAGGACACTGCCGCAGAGCTGTTGCAGGGGATAAAAGACCAGACTGAGCTGTGGCTCTCGCCACTCAACCTAGAGCCAGGCATGGTTGTGCCTGATAATGGCCGTAACTTGGTATTCGTTTTGGAGCTCGGTAAGCTCAGTAAGCTCAGACACATTAGCCTAGCCCACGTCTTAAACTTAGAGGTTCAGCGGTTTCTCAAAACCTATCCCAATTTGCCTGAGCCACCCTGATGCGTGGCCTACTGTCACAAGGAGTGAAAAATGTTGAAAGATGGTGAAGGAGTACATAGCAGACTGTGTCAGTGTTCTCAATGATCCCTCAGTGCCTTACCACTACTGGGTGTCCAAGCTGGACACGTGGCACAAACTGGCACTCTATGCCTTGGAGGTGATGGCCTGCCATGCCACCAGGGTTTTGTCTGAGCGGGAATTTAGTGCTGCTGGTGGAATTATAACAGATAAGCGTATCCACCTGTAAACTGAAAATGCTGACAGGTTGACTCTTATAAAAATGAACAAGGCTTGGATTGACCATGACTTCTACAATGCCGTGCAAAAGTATTAACCCCCCCTTGACTTTTTTCGTATTTTATTACATTACAGCATTAAGTTAAATTTTTTGTTAATCTGAATTTTATGTGATGGCTCAGAACACAATAGTCTAAGTTGGTGAAGTGAAATGAGAAAAATATATAAATAAAACTATTGTACAGAAATAGAAAACAAAAAATTGGAATGTACGTATGTATTCACCCCCTTTGTTAGGAAGCCCATAAAAAGCTCTGGTGCAACCAATTACCTTCATGAGTCACCCTGAACCCGAACTCATTGAAGTCAATGGGGACCCGAACTTTAGAGCGCTAAAATGGCTGTAAAAATGTCATGGAAAGGGCTGGAGGGCTGCAAATGGCATCAAAATGTGGTTAAGAGCATGGCAAGTGCTCTGCGAACAAATGTGGATAGGGAAATGACTTTAAATAACATAATATAGGTAAAAAAATAAAATAAAAAAATCTTGATCTAGGAGGATGAGCTCCATATGGAGTAGAAGGTTGAGGAGGCGGTGTATGTGGTGGTGTAGGTGGAAGCGGACGAGGTAGCCTAAGCTGCTTTTTGGTTTTAAATTTTATTTTTAAAATTAGGGTACACCCCAAAACATTGGGAAATATAACCTGTGATAACCCCCTCCAGTCATGCTAAACACACGTTCAGACAATAAAATGGCTGCAGGGCAGGCCAGCACCTCCAAGGGGTAAAGGGCAAGCTCAGGCCATGTGCCCAATTTGGAGACACAGAAGTTGCAGGGGCTGACCCTTGTCAGTCAGTTCGTGTAGACATGTGCACACTTACTGCCCCACCATGTCGCACGTCCCCGTGATGTTCACAATCCAATTTGATATCTGCTCTATCAACTTTCGATGTTCTTTTATGCGCCTATCATGATGATCACGGGTGGAGGGGAATCAGGGTTCCAGGCAAGAGAGGGAGCGTGAGAAAGAGAGAACACATCCAAGGGAGGATTCATTTTTTCAAATTTAAAATTATAGAGTTGAAATATGGGAGAAATGATAAAGCATAAAAGTGTGACAACTTTTCAAAGTTTAAGCATTGAATGAAATGATGTGGAGTGCATTAATTACTGAATAATATATTAAATTTTATTCCCTGTCACCTATGCATAGCAGGTGTTTATTCACGTATAAAATTGTATAATGTCAACCCAAAAATGTAACAGAAAAAATATTGAAATATATTAACCTATCTACTAGGTATAGGAATGGTACATCACACCCAAAAATTGGTGAATTTCACCAGAATATATAACTGAAATTTTTTTTGGTTTAACCTGTCTACTAAGTATAGCAGTGGTACTATACACCCAAAAAGTTGTTAATTTCACCAGAAAATGTAACTGACAATTTATTTTTACCAGCCTACTAGGTGGCACTATACACCCAAAAATGTGTTAATTTCACAAGAAAATGTAAATGACAATTTTTTTTTTTTACCGGTCTACTAGGTATAGCAGTGGTACTATACACCCAAAAATTGGTGAATTTCACTCGAAAATGTTAATGACAATTTTATTTTTTATTTTACCGGCCTACTAGGTATAGCAGTGGTACAATACACCCACAAATTGGTAAGTTTCACCCGAAAATGTTAATGACAAAGTAGTGAAATGATATAAAATAAAATACGTACAAATAAGAAATAAATATTTTATTTATGAGGTTGAGTTCCATATGCAGTAGGAGTTTGAGGAGGCGGTGGGCGTAGCGGTGTAGGTGGAAGCGGCGGTGGAGGAGGATGAGGCAGCCAACACAGGTTTTTGGTTTTAATAAAAAAAATTAAATTAGGGTACACTCTAAAAATACAAGAATGATCAATTGCGCTGCTGTATAACAATGGCTGGTTAGTGCCGGTATACATGTCTATTCTGCACAAGGTACGGACAAGTCCTGAGGGATCCATGCCTGGTTCATTTTAATGAATGTGAGCTTGTCCACATTGGCTGTGGACAGGCTTGTCTGTGATGATTCCCCCTGCCAAGCTAAACACACGTTGAGATAATACACTGGCTGCAGGGCAGGCCAGCACCTCCAAGGCGTAAAGGGAAAGTTCAGGCCATGTGCCCAATTTGGAGACCCAGAAATTGAAGGGGGCAGACCCGTCATTCAGTACGTTTAGGCATGTGCACACATACTGCTCCACCATGTTGGTGAAATGCTGCCTCCTGCTAAGACGTTCCATATCAGCTGGTGGTGCTGGTTGTTGTGGCGTGCTGACAAAGCTTTTCCACATTTTGGCCATGCTAACCCTGCCTTCTGAGGTGCTGACGGTGCCCCAGCTGCATTGACGACCTCTTCCTCGTCCTCTGCCTTCGCCTTGTGCTTCCACTGTGCCCCCGCTGTCAGGTGGGAATGCCACCAGCAGCGCGTCTACCAGCGTGCGCCTGTACTCGCGCATCTTACGATCACGCTCCAGTGACGGAATTAAGGACGGTACATTATCCTTTTAACGGGGATCCAGCAGCGTGGCCACCCAGTAATCAGCACAAGTTAGAATGTGGGCAACTCGGCGGTCGTTGCGGAGACACTGCAGCATGTAATCACTCATGTGTGCCAGGCTGCCCAGAGGCAACGAAAAGCTGTCTTCTGTGGGAGTTGTATCATCTATGTCCTCTGTATCCCCCCATCCATGCACCAGTGATGGCCGTGAGCTGGTCTTGGTGCCACCCTGCTGTGAACATGGTTCCTCTTCCTCCATCTCCTCCTCCTCATCCTCCACCTCTTCATCCTCCAGAACTGTCCTGGCTGGACAATTGTGTACCTTGGGTTTGTGGGTGCAGGAACCCACCCTCAAAGCCACTTGGGAATGACTGGCCAGAAACCCTACAAAATGATCCCTCTTCCTCCTCCTCCTCCTGTGCCACATCCTCTTCCATCATTGCCAGGAGAGTTTTTTCATGGAGGCATAGAAGTGGGATAGTAACGCTTAGAATGGCGTTATCGGCACTGGCCATGTTGCTGGAGTACTCTAAACAGCGCAACAAGGAACACAGGTCTCGTATGGAGGTCCAGTCATTGGTGGTGAAGTGGTGCTGTTCCGCCGAGCGACTCACCCATGTGTGCTGCAGCTGAAACTCTACTATTGCCTGCTGCTGCTCGCACAGACTGGCCAGCATGTGCAAGGTGGAGCATATGAGGCGGTAAGCGGGAAGGCCGAAGTTACGCTGAAGCGCTGACAGGCGAGCAGCAGCAGGGTGAGAACGCTGAAAGCGCACACAGACGGCCCGCACGTTATGCAGCAGCTCTGACATATCAGTGTAATTTTTAAGGAATCTCTGCACCACCAAATTGAGCACATGCTCCAGGCAAGGGATGTGCATCAAACCGGCTAGTCCCAGAGCTGCTACGAGATTTCACCCATTATCGCAAACTACCAGGCCGGGCTTGAGGGTGACTGGCACAAACCACTCATCGGTCTGTTGTTCAAGGCTCGTCCACAGCTCCTGCGCGGTGTGGGGTTTGTCCCCCAAACAGATACGTTTTAAAACTGCCTGCTGTCGTTTACCCCTGGCTGTGCTGAAGTTGGTGGTGAAGGTGTTACGCTGACCGGATGAGGAGCTGGTTGACGATGAGGAAGCAGAGTAAGAGGAGGAAGCAACAGGAGGCAAACTGAAGCGGCCTGCAATCCTCGGTGGTGGAAGGACATGCGCCAAACTGCTATCCGCCTCAGGCCCAGCCACCACTGCATTTACCCAGTGTGCTGTTATGGAGATATAACAGTCCTGACCATGCTTACTGGTCCATGTATCCGTAGTCAGGTGCACCTTGCCACAGATGGCGTTGCGCAGTGCACACCTGATTTTACCCCCCACTTGGTTGTGCAGAGAAGGGATGGCTCGCCTGGAAAAGTAGTTGCGGTTAGGCACGACGTTTTGTGGGACAGCCACGGCCATAAGGCCTTTAAAACTATCCGTCTCCACCAGACAGAATGACAGCATTTCAAAGGCGAGTAATTTAGAAATGCAGGCATTCAGGGCTAGGGATCGCGGGTGGGTAGGGGGGTACTTCCTCTTCCTCTCCAGCATTTGGGAGATGGAGAGCTGAACACTTCCATGGGACATTGTGGAGATGCTTGGTGACCCAAGTGTTTGTGTTGCTGGCAGATCAGCTGTTTACGGGGTGGCAGGTGGCACTGTCACTCCAGAGGTGGATGAAGAGGCCGAGACTGCAGCAGAAGAGGAAGCAGGAGGAGCCAGAGACCTGCCTTGGTTTTTGAGGTGTCTACTCCACTGCAGCTCGTCCTTTGTGCTTAAATGCCTGGTCATGCAGGTTGTGCTTAGGTTGAGAAAGTTTATGCCTTGCTTCAGGCTCTTATTGCACAGCGTGCAAACCACTCGTGTCTTGTCATCAGCACATTGTCTTAAGAACTGCCACGCCAGAGAACTCCTTGGAGCTGGCTATGGTGTGCTCGGTCCCTTGCTGCGGTGGGCAGTAGGAGGCGTACCGTCTAGCGGACAGCCGCTCCGGTTTTGCACCCTGCTCCCTCTTCTGCTGTGCTGGTGGTTCTGTGTGACCACCGCCTCTTCCTCCAAACTACATAGGTCACTCGCATGACCTTGATTCCATGTGGGGTCGAGGACCTCATCGTCCTCCACACCATCTTCCACCCAGTTTTCACCCCTGCCTTCCTTGTCGGTCTGCACACTTTCGAAAGCAGTTGGCACCTGTGTTTCGTCATCACATGAGACATGCTGCGATGGTCCTCCCATGTACTCATCTTGAAAGATAAATGGTTGGGCATCTCTTCCACTTCTGGGGTAGGGCTAGGTGGATGGCCCTGGTAAACCCTGCTAACAGAGTCATCAAAAAGCAGAAGAGACTACTGCATGACTTGGGGCTCAGACTGCTTGGCTGATTTGCAAGGGGGTGAGGTGAAAGACTGATGGACATCGGCTGCAGGTGCCAACTGTGGTCTTTCAGCAGGACACTGGGTGGGAGACAATGTAAAGGAACTGTATCCACTGTCAGCAACCCAATCTACTATCGCTTGTACTTGTTCAGGCCTCACCATTCGTAGAGCTGCATTAGGCCCGACCAAATACCGCTGCAGGTTCTGTCGCCTACTCGCACCTGAGGAAGGGGTTTCACTTGTGCGTGTAGCTGGCACAGATCGACCACATACTCTCCTTGCAACAGGAGCTCCACCAGCAGCACCACAACCTGGGCCATGTCCCTTTTTTGAAGGTCTCCTAATATTTCCTGAATTTAGGATCTTGCCCTAAATGGGTGTTAAATTAATAGTAGAATAGAACGACAGTATGTAAAGGGTGTATCTCACAGGGCCTGTACCAGACTGGGCCTTAATAAAAGATTTGTTTGGCCAAAATGGGGCTTTTTGAATCCAGAGGGGAAACAAACCAGGCTGGTGTAGTGAGCTGCATTTATATTTATATAAGCAGATATATAACGCGAGTTTGACCGCGACGCGTGGTTGATTAAGTGTGGTTGCGTAAGTGTGTGACTTAAGATTAAGTGACTTTAGATTCAGGGACTTCAGTGAAGGACTGCAATTAGCCAGCTTCTTAGTACTACATTCTATTTTTCGCTTTTGTGGTGTAATCCCCATTTAGTATGTGTTGCACAATTGACAACGCAGTCCAGTGCACATCTTGCATGATGTATGCAGTCCTGGAACAGCCGTTCAAGGGTGTATATCTTTGTTCAAGATGTGAGCAAATTACCAGTTTGGAATCGCAAATCGAGTCTCTAAATAGGGAAGTTGCAACCCTGAGAGGCTTTGACAATTTGAAAATGAGTTTGCTTCTCACCGAGCAGAGTCTACAGAAAATCTACTACTAAATGAGATAGACAAGGTGGCAAATCATAATGAGGTGGTTATTATGGGGGACTTCAACTACCCAGATATAGACTGGGAAACTGAAACTTGTATATCTCATAAAGGAAACAGGTTCTTGGCAATAACCAAAGACAATTACCTCTCCCAACTGGTTCAGGACCCGACTAGAGGGACGGCCATACTGGACTTAGTATTAACCAATAGGCCGGACAGAACAACAGACGTGCAGGTTGGGGGACACCTGGGAAATAGTGACCATAAAGTAATAACCTTCCAATTATCATTACCAAACGTCAAAAAAGCTAAATTTAGCCAACTAAGAGAAGCCATAAACAACCAACACTTGTTTCCCTATACTTACTACGTAAGCGATCCGGTATCACCTTTAGCGAAACCAATCTTAAGATACATAGATCAAATTCAAAATAACAAATTATAACTCCATCAATAATTGTATTTTAAATAATCATCAATTTTATTAGTACTCACAGAGTTATAACCATTTCTGGCCTCACAGAAATTAAGAACATTTAAAAATTCTAATCAGACTGCAGGTATATTGCAATTATAGTTCATACATATAAAGTGCAAGTGCATACATAAAATATACATATATATGTGAATGTAGGGGATCCATGGGGTCCGGGGGTTCGTGCCCCACCCAACCCCGAAGCCCAGCCCCCACATCCGCCACCATATAGAAATACAGATCAATTATACCCAATTACAAAATGTAATCATATTTAATCTTGTATGTGTCTATCACAAAACCCACTAAGGGCAGATAGTGGTGACAGAGTCATCATGGAGGAAATGCGCTTCCAATGTTCTTATTCCATGGTCATATTACACATATATCCTACATATGAAAGTAAGGGAGAAGACACATTAGTAGCTATCGCAAATCATGACCACAAAATCCCGGCTAGAGGGATACTAAAACAATAAAGTTCAAGGACGATGCTGCACCCTACAAGAATGAAGCAAATGGGATCTTATCATTTAGGCCATGTGGCATTTGCGTGTTCAATTTCACAATTCACTTGCTTTCAACCTGCTCCAGCCGTCTAAATAGGTTTCCACCCCGCGCACCTAGGGAGACCCTATCTATCCCCCTAAATTTTAGATCTTGCCAGCAATTGTTATGTTTTTGGCGAAAGTGTTTCGCAATCGGCTAGAGCTTTAAGAGTTTGTCCCTATCCTCATCGCCTATCTTGGCCGCTGCCCGAATGTCTTTTTGATGTTCTTGTATGCGAATCCATAATTCACGGGTCGTCATACCAATATATATCAGGCCACATGGACATGTGGCATGATATATGACACCTGTAACACTGCAGTTAATAAAGTGTACAATATTGTAACTCACTCTCCCAGAGGAGTCCTCAAAGGCTTTGGTCTTCACGATGGCTCTACATGTTGTACAGTGTCCACATGGTACTGATCCCCATTTGGGGCCCTTGGATTCAAATATGAATCCAGATGTTGGTAGTATGTAGTGTCTCCTCATTAGGATATCCTTAAGAATCCTACTGTGTTTCGCCACAAACATAGGGGTGGGTGTTAATATTCTCCCCAAATCAACATCCGATTTCAAAATTGGCCCGAATTTTTTTTTAAAATACCTCTCATATTGTTCCACTGTGTATTGTAGTTAGTTATCATACGTACAGTGGACAGCGCCGATGAGTCATCTCGAGTTTTTGAAGATAGTAGAGACTCCCTTGATGACCCGTGGAATTGATAGCATGCATATACCCATGCTGCATGTCGCATTGATTGTAACCACGTTGTGTGAAACGGTTTTTTAGGGTGTCCGACTCCCTTTCAAAATCTTCTCTTAATGTACAAAAACATTTTGCCCTAAAAAATTGGCCAATGGGTATTGAGCTTTTCTGATGCGTGGGGTGAAAGGAGGTAGCATGAAGCAGAGAGTTGACGGCAGTGGATTTTCTATGGACTGAAGTTCCCAGGTCACCATTTGCTGTTATTTTGATACTTATGTCCAGAAATTCAATCTCCTTTTGACTCACCGTATTAGATAAGATGATGTTCCATTCATTCTCATTCAGTTTTTCCAAAAACAAATTCAAAGACTCCCGTGACCCCTGCCATATAAACAAAACATTGTCTATAAATCGCATCCATGAAATTACCTATTTTTAGGAAATTGGGAACGACAGGTTGTACAGGCATCCATGGATTACCTCCCCATCTACTTCATCCATGGATGCCTGTACAACCTGTCGTTCCCAATTTCCTAAAAATAGGTTTGCATATGAGGGTGCGCATGTCGCACCCATCGCCACTCCTCGCTTTTGTAGATAATGCTGATCTTTAAATAGAAAATAATTGTGCCTCAATACATAGTCTAATAGCCTCATCAGAAGATCAACCAGATCTGGTGGCAGGCCCCTGGTATGTAAGAAAAAACATGATGACTCCAAGCCTTTATCATGTGAGATGCATGTATAAAGTGATTCAACATCACACGTTATTAAAAACATGTCATCTTCCATTTTGATATTTTCTAAGCGTTTCAACACATCCGTTGAATCACGGATGTATGAAGGCAGGCTTTCTACGCACGGCTTAAGATTAAAATCCAAAAACTGGCATATGGGTTCTTTTAGACCACCACAGCCGGAGACAATTGGTCTCCCCGGGGGTTTTGTAATAGATTTGTGGATTTTCGGCAGTATATATAATGTTGGAATGACCGGAAATTTTATTAGAAGACTTTGATATATGGATTTTGTAATTGTACCATCTTCCACTGCCCATATTAGAATATCCTCCAGCTGGAGTTTAAATTCATTAGTTGGATTTATTGGGCAGACATTCATAACATGCCTTGTCACTCAGTTGTCTGAAGACCTCAGTCTCATACATTTCCGTCGGCCAGACGACCACATTTCCACCCTTGTCGGCTGGTTTAATCACCACATTTTTCATCTTTTTAAGTTCCTGTATGGCTAAACGTTGGTTTCTCGAGACGTTATCATAACGTCTTTGTGCAGGCAATCTATATAGCTCCTGAACCACCATCTTGACAAATGTCTCAATGGCGGAGTTGCAGGACAAGGGTGGAAATGTGGTCGACCGACCACGGGTAAATGGAGGAAATTTGGGTGTACCTACCTCTTGCTCCAGTAGTAGTGATTCTAATTCTCGAAGCGCCTCCAATTCCTCCGGGGCTGAAAAGATATCACAATCACTTTTAGATAAATGTTTTTTTGTAGATAAATTTGCGTGCAAACAGGAAGGTATCCTTGATTGCAGCAAAATTATAGTTGTTCTAGAGATGTCTGTGAAGGTTCTCATTTATCCAGGTCATGGTATATCTGTAAAGAATAAATCAAGGCAACTGGACGTACTGTAGATTTCTTGAAAACGTTTCACTCGTTCTTCCAACAAGCTTTCTCAATCACTCAGAATTGAGAAAGCTCGTTGGAAGAACGAGTGAAACGTTTTCAAGAAATCTACAGTACGTCTAGTTGCCTTGATTTATTATTTACAGATGTTCTAGAGATGTGTCTGCTGCTAGAAATCTGTGTGGCATTGACCTGGTCTCTAATCTGAGCTGCTGTTAACCTGAGATTTCTGAGGCTGGTGCGGTCCGCATGTGAGCCAGTTTCTATGTAGCGCTTGATGGTTTTTGTGACTGCACTTGCGGACACTTTCAAAGTTTTCCCAATTTTTCGGACTGACTGACCTTCATTTCTTAAAGTAATGATGGCCACTCTTTTTTCTTTACTTAGCTGCTTTTTTCTTGCCATAATACAAATTCTAACAGTCTATTCAGTAGGACTATCAGCTGTGTATCCACCTGACTTCTCCACAACGCAACTGATGGTCCCAACCCCATTTATAAGGCAAGAAATCCCACTTATTAAACCTGACAGGGCACACCTGTGAAGTGAAAACCATTTCAGGTGACTACCTCTTGAAGCTCATCAAGAGAATGCTAAGAGTGTGCAAAGCAGTAATCAAAGCTAAAGGTGGCTACTTTGAAGAACCTGATGACATATTTTCAGTTGTTTCACACTTTTTTGTTATGCATATAATTCCACATGTGTTAATTCATAGTTTTGATGCCTTCAGTGTGAATCTACAATTTTCATAGTCATGAAAATAAAGAAAACTCTTTGAATGAGAAGGTGTGTCCAAACTTTTGGTCTGTACTGTATATATATATATATATATATATATATATATACAGTACAGACCAAAAGTTTGGACACACCTTTGTGTCTGTGAATGACATATTTTGTCCTTGACCATAGCTACAAATCCACACGTTAGTGCTGATGTGAACTCTACCAGACACTGAGAGGCCCAAAGACTGGCCCACCTACTGCTCAATGTATGTGTGCAAGGCTGGTACAGCTTTTTTGGAAAGATTATGTCTCTACCTTGGGTGGGCACAAGCCCTCAGTTCTCTGAAATGTGCAATGTGAGTCAACTACACGGAAAGGGAGGGACTGTAGTACCAGCAACTTGGCTAGGTGCACGTCCAGCTTCTGCACCACTGGATGAGTGCACGCATACTGTTGTCTTTTTGCAATAGCTTTGGTGATCGATTGCTCTCAAAACGAGTGATGAGGAGTAGGATGAGGAGCCTCAGGAGCAATAGACAACAATGAAGTTGATGGAAAGGCATGACAGCTTCTTTCTGCTGACTTTGGCAAGCCCTGACTGCTGGAGAGGGGGTGAGGGCCAGTGGGAGATGCAGGGTTGCTGCATCAGGCTGTAAAACTAAATAAATGGCACGGTTTTCTCACGCCACTTTATGGTGACACTCCGTGTGTTGACACAAGGCCGTCATACCAACATTAGCACCCCTGGCCGCAACTCACCTGCTGCCAGGGGCGTAGCTATAGGGGGTGCAGAGGTAGCAGTCGCTACCGGGCCCAGGAGCCTGAGGGGGCCCAGCAACCCTTGTGCCGCATATGAAGACACCAGTATTATAGAAAGTGCATGTTGTTCAAGTTAGACCTCTGACTGGAGGGAAGAGGTTAGGTCAAGAATTTGGCATGGGGCAGGGCTCCCGTTTCAATTTCTGCCTCAGGCAGAACAAAGGCAATGTGCTTCCCTGCCCCTGGCCACAAAGCACTGAGGGAAGGGGGGCCCAAGCTGAACTTTTGCACCAGGGCCCATGAGCCTTTAGCTACGCCCCTGTCTTCTGCCCATACACCCTGCATAGTGCCACGATAATGTCTTCCAGTGACTGTGTGAAATATTCCCACACTCCCGAGTATCGCATTTTCTCTCCACCACTGCGTGATGCCTGCTTGCCTCTGCTTTTATGAACGATTGCAAAATGAATCCAGGCAGCAAAGGAAGCAATATGGATAATAACAACACATTAGTAAATGGTTAACATTAACTTCCTCTACCTAATAAATGCTATTTGCTGAAGGGACACACCTTTAAGAGCTGTTGTCCTGAACAAACTAATTGCAGATGTGAGGCTGACTTAGCTTTTTCTTGCTTTGATACATAAGCATATTTAAAAGCCAGAAAGACATCTTTGACAATTCGCTATGTGACAATAATGCAATGCTCATAATGCTGCTTTGTTGTTCTTACTGATTATCTACTTGATGCAGCAGCAAGTAAGTATAATTATAGTTCCTGCTGTCTCACTACAATGGGACAGCTTCTTCCTTTTCACCTGAGGATATATCATATGCATAGCAAAGGCAGACAACACCTTTCACAACTTTATTTCACTAATTTGGACCAACTTCAAAGATACCTCCAAAATAACCTTCAACTAAAAGTGAGACAAGAGAATTGCAAAATCCTACAAAGCTTAGATCTCTCTCAATGAAACATGCAAGCTAGTTCTCTTTCTAGAAGGACAAGAGAACCAGAATGTCTTATCTTACTTCATTGACTTGCCTTAGGGGGAAACTCTTTGGGGTGCTCTTTATCATTATCAAAAACATTAGGCAAACTTCAAACAAAATAAATCTTGTCTGGTTCGCTCATCCCTACTCTAAACTTTGCGGCTTTTTGAAACCAGCTATCTGGGGAACATGGGATGATAAAGGCCCTCCTTAGTGTTGATACTGATCAATAAGACAGCCATCTTGGGCTACTACTGCCTCTCCTCTCTTCCATTTCCTTAACCATCTATGGCCAAGCTAATTACTTGTAAAATGCTAACAATGAACATCAAACTAATTTATGGTCCATCCACTCCACAAAAGACCATCTTGACTGCTATGCTCTTGCCTGCTCCTCAATGTCTCCTAGATTTCTCACATGCATCCTCCAAGCTGTGGAACTTATTACGTCAACACATCAAACTCTCCCTAACTTCCTAACCTTCAAAAGCAACCTAAAAACTCGCCTCTTCAGCAAAGTTTACAATCTACACTAGCCCTGACTCCACTGCGCAACCATCTAAGCAGGCTATAATACTAATGCATTAAAATCCATTTTTTATATTAATTATTATATGCAGATGCAAGAAGCATAATGTGAATGAAAGAGGTTAAGGTAAGCATATAGAGTGATCCCTCAAGAAACAATGGCCTCAGGATACAATGTTTTCAACATACAATGGCCTTTTCCAACCCATCCTAAGTTGAAACTAACCTCAACATACAATGCCTCAGACTCAGATCCAACCAATCACTTCTAAAATAGCTGTAGTAGTTGATAGTGAGCAGCTATTCCTGACTGTTATATGTAAGGACTTGTTTTGTCTGTATTAGTTATCGGCTTATTTTTCTTAAATCTTAATTTTCTCTTATTTTGGTTGACATTTGGGGGTTTTGGAACAGATTACTCAACTTACAATGGTTTCAACATACAATGATCGTTCTGGAACCAAATAATATTGCAACTTGAGGGACCACTGTAATTAATGCAGAAGGTTCAAATATACAGATGCTTCCTTCCTTACCATTCTGAGATGTGTGGCATGAGATTTTATTAAAAGACAAAAATAACATTATTTTGTGATGCTGTGTAGTGAGATGTCTATCCTATATGTATCTGTGTGTGGCCACCCAATGGTTGTGTTGTGAACCGCAGTCTGTCTAGAGTTTTACTAGCATGTCGCAATATTGTATTGATTTGGTTTCAGGAGAAAATTAAAGTCCTAACCCAAATTAGAGTTAAGATAAAAGCAGGCACATCTTAACTGTTGCAAGAATGTCTAATATTTAGTATAGTATATCTTCTTTGTATCCTAAAGAGTACCTGTCAGCCTTTCTAGCATGAATGCTTCTGAAATATTTATATTCTACATTAAGTAACAATTCTAGAGCATCTTTTCTTATACCATACATCTGCATTGTATTGTCCCTCTGTTATTCTTCCTTACAATTTATAAATAAGTTGACAACCAGATGTTACCATTTCCTTGTCAATGCAGTGTTGATCTTCACAGTGTGACACTGACAGCACTGCTTGGACAGTGTAAGACTGTATAGGAACACATCCCTAACTGGAAACACTCTGTCAGTTTATTCATATATTTCTAGTAAGAATACCAGTGGAACAGAGCAATGCAGAAAAGATGCTGCAGAATTGTTATATTACTAAAGCCTTACCAATCTATTAAGAACTGTAGCCCAGTATGTTCTTAGTAGACAGCCCCTTCAGTGGTAAGAGTACCATGTTGTGCATGTCTTTTAATGTTCTAATTATGCTGAAGAGTGTAAAGTAAAATGTACGATATAATGACTGTTCATTTCCTATTTACAGGTGAAAAATGTCGAAGCTTTATTGACCTTGCACCAGCATCTGAAAAAGGTAAAGAATAAATGATACATATTGTTACTGCAGAAGCCTAACGTCTGTGTATGACTAGGATGTAAATGTCTTAATGTGTAGTCTAGTGTGTGGTCATGTTCTATTCTATTCCTACATTACTTACCTTTACTATCCTATTATTAAAGGGGTTCTCCGGGATTAACCTTTTTTTGCATTAAAAAAATCAAACCTGTAAAGGAAAGATTAGTTACCAGATACCTTCCAAAGTGCAGCCATTCCTGAGATCTGTCTCCCGGTCATGTGGTCCCTCCAGATGTCTTTTCTTTGCTTCCGGAATAGTCCGTCTTCATGTCTTCCGCTCCTCTCTTCCTGGCTTGAGCAGGAGACGGATTGTCACTAATGACGTCACCACCTCCTGCAAGTGGAAGCGCCGGTGTTCTGCACAAGCGCACATCCACTGGATTAGCAAAAAATCATTGCAGCGCCGCGGGAGGACTTCATGCACATGAGCAAAACCACACACCGCGCGTGCGCACTTAGGGGTAGGTAGATTTTCCAGCGCAAAATGTTCCATCAGATCTCCCTACCCCTGAGTGCACATACGCACACAAATCAGGAGCAGTTCATCATTACCACAGAGCTGAGTGTAGAATATTGAGGTCACCACATAGCAGAGCTGAGTGTGGGATATTGGGGGACACCGCAGAGCTGAGTGCTGGATATTGGGGTCACTCATCTCTGTGGTAAGGATGAACTGCTCCTGATGATTTGTCCGGTCCCAAAATCTAAATTCTTTTTATTACTTAGGGTACTTTCACACTTGCGGCAGAGTGATCCGGCAAGCAGTTCCGTCGCCGGAACTACCTGCCGGATCAGGCAATCTGCATGCAACCGGATCCGTCTCACAAATGCATTGCAAGAACGGATCCATCTGTCCGTTTGTCACATTTTTACAGGTCTGCGCTTGCACAGATTGGAAGGACGGATCCGGCATTGTGGTATTTTGAATGCTGGATCCGGCACCAATACATTCGGAAAAAAATGGCGGATCCGGCATTTAGGCAAGTGTTCAGTTTTTTGGGCCGGAGATAAAACTGTAGCATGCTGCGTTATTATCTCCATCCTGAACAGTGAAAAAGACTGAACTGAAGACATTCTGAATGGAATGCTCTCCATTAAGAATGTATGGGGATAAAACTGATCAGTTCTTTTCCGGTCCCTATGATGGAACTCTATGCCGAAAAAGAAAAACGCTAGTGTAAAAGTACTGTGGGGATTTGCTCTGGTAGACAGGCTTGCGGACGCAGTACAGAGGCAATGAAAACGTCTTTAACTTAAATAGTGCAGTGTTTTATTCACACATAAGTAAAGTGACAACAAAAAAGCAGTTTCAAGGAAAAACAGTCACCTTGCGTCTGGTGTTTGTTCACACCAGGCTGTGGCACATAAGTCCTTGGGTGAAGCAGAAGTCCCCATGCTTTTTTCCCCAAACAATGTAGCAGGCTTTAGTCCCGGCCCAAACTCTCAGGCTCCAACACCCAGACTGATAAAGCTCCAGTATCAGAAGGAGGATAATCCACCCAGCTGAGACTGCTGGCTGGGCTTTTATCCCAAACCAAAACCCGGCCTTTGAACGTTGGGAACAGCCACCCACCCTGCACTTTGACTGCTCCCAGTAAGAGCCGGCCCGGGTCGGCTTTACAGCCGCACTAAATAATCAATAGTGTCAGTCAGCACTAGCTGCCGCTGACACATGAAATTGCCGTCTCTTACCTCACCGAGGCCAGGAACATTGGTGACACATATCTTTCGTCAATGACGGCCCCTTGCGCTTTCCTACAGTACCCTTATCTTTATTATTTTATTATTAAATTACTATTCTATTTCTACATTACTTAGGGTACTTACACACTTGCGGCAGAGGATTCCGGCAGGCAGTTCAGTCGTCGGAACTGCCTGCCGGATCCGGCAATCCGGACGCAAACGGATGGCATTTGTCAGATGGATCCGGATGCGTATCCGTCTGACAAATACATTGAAATACCGGATCCGTCTCTCCGGTGTCATCCAGAAAAACTGATCTGATATTTTTTTTCCCCACAGATTTAAAGGTCTGCGCGGACCGGAAGAACAGATCTGTCAATGCGGCAATCTTAATGCCAGATCCGGCATTCCAGCAAGTGTTCAGAATTTTTGGCTGGAGAGAAAAATACAACATGCTGCGGTAATTTCTCCAGCCAAAAAACATAATAGGGACTGAACTGATGCATCCTGATGCATACAAACGGAATGCCCTCCATTCAGAATGCATTAGGATAAAACTGATCAGTTTTTTTCCGGTATTGAGCCCCTGTGATGGAACTCAATCCCGGAAAAGAAAACCGCTAGTGTGAAAGTAACCTTAGGTTTAGTATTCTATTCAATTACTACATTACTATTCTTGAAAATTCTTTTATTTTTGAGTTTTTTAAAGATTATAAATAGAGATGAGTGAATTTTTCAAAAATTCAATTCGCCGGTTCACCAAATTTTTGGGGAAAACTTTGTTTCGATCCGAATCAATTTGCGGTGAATCGCATAAAAAACTGCTATTTCCTGGGGAGAGCCTTTATAGTGTAGAAAACTGCCTTGCAGTAACACGCATAGTGAGTCTGCTTTCGTAGTGAAATAATACTGTGAGTCCATATGACATGCAGATGACACACTTCACTTATTTGTGCAGTCACGGGGCCAAAACTAACCAAATAACTCAAGTATGAACTCAGCCTTACAGGTCAACATTAGCGCCAAGAAGAAGCGCACTTCTTTTACACCGTCGCCAGCTGATTCCATATCGATGTCAACAGAAACTGTTCTATTAAATGCGTATACAACTAGAGCCCACCTGACATAGTGGAGATGGTGTCAGTAGTAAGTTGGTTCATTTGCCCTTCCTCTGATCCATCAGAACAATAACCAACAAAAAAAGATCCTGTCTGTGGAGTATACGCCTTCACTCGGTCAGCATTTGCTCAATAATCCATCAGTATTGCTAAAGCCCCCCAAAAAAACTGGAGTGGATGAATTGAATATTTGCATGCCTTCTGTGTTTTTTACCCACTCCTGCTTTTGGCTACCAAATCATAAACCAATTCTGATGGGATCATACACGCCTTACAACTGCTAAACAGAGAGGATCCGTCGTGTGTCTCATTTTACCTTCCACCTTTACAGTGTGGAGGTGGTGGCAGAATCAGGAGGCCACAGAGTGGCAAGGTGACATAGTGTGGAGGTGGCAGCAGCATGAGAAGACCACAGAGTGGCAAGATGACATAGTTTGGAGGAGGCGGCAGCATCAGGAGGCCACAGAGTGTCAAGACAACGAGAGATTGTGGAGGTGGCAGCAGCATGAAGAGGCCACAGAGTGGAATGACAACAAAGTGTGGAGGTGGCAGCAGCATGAGGAGGCCACTTTGGCTCGGCACGATTTAATAATACACGTTCACCAGCACAAAAGGCTTGGCAAATTGATTGGGAATTTCCATCGAAGATGGAGATAATATATTGGTGAATATAAGGTTAGTTACTTATAATTGTAATCAAGTTTTGGTTCAATTTAATATTAAATATTTAATAAATGCAATTTTAAAAAACTAAGTGTTGCCTAAGACAGGAGAGAATCGGACAGTCTTCTGGTTATTCAACAACGTGGTTGCAATGGAGAAAGCATTCCAAAAAACAATTTCTCTCCACATGGAGACGAATCCTGTCAAAATTGATGCAAGTGCGGTATTGGCTGCTCATTGAGCCAGATAATTCTGGGGGAACCTGCCTGGCATAAACAGGACTCTAGTAGCTACAGACAATGAGAAGACAACGCTTCAAGATTGCTTGGAGCCCAGAAGAGTCACAAAGTTCATCAAGATTCAAACCATAACTACCAGCCCCTAGTCTCCTCATCAGGGAAAACATCACGCGTTCCCAGTTATCATGTATGGGAAGGAGGACTGCAATGGATCTCCTGGCACCCCGACTGGGTATCTCTATTGATAAATGCTCCTAGTGCTTCCCGAGGGCTCCAAGCACTCCCCTTGACACTGTAAGCACTGCCGACCCCACGAACCGCTGCAGCTTGGTTGGGATCTCGTTGTCTTCTACCCACCCTGGACCTACAACAAGGCTTCCAGGTTCCAGTGGGTGAACCTCTCTTCCTTCAGAGAGTGATGCAGGAACAAGCTCCTAAAAGAGCTCAGGGCTTATAGCCAGGGGAGTATACAGTGTATAGCATTTCCCAATGCAGATGCAGCCTTTTCCCCACACACATTAGACTAGGCTCTATGTTGAGGGTAAAACAGGAACTGACTTTATTGAAGACTAACTCAGTATATATACAGTTCAAGAAGTCTAACAACATAAATCAATCAAACATGAACAGCATGCAAACAGACATCCCCTCCCCAGTGTCTTAATGAAAGAATAGGGAGAGAGGAGACGCATGTGATGGGATTATCTCCTGAATGTATCATAGGGTGATCTACTCAACTACCCCTGAGTTAGCTCTCTTAATCCTATCACTAACACAATCGAACAAATGGACAAATAAACTAACACATTCATTGGGAGTCTCAGTTCAGCGTTAACCCATTTTTGGTTGCTGGATTCACACCCTGCACCTTTAATGGGCAATAGGAAAGATGTAGCCTATAAGTCCACACACAAATCAGGGTTAATAGTTCCTTGTAACCCAAAGAGGTCTGGGGGGGGGCTCCATAGTTCTGGGTCCATAGTCCGTAGGCAGGAGGCTAGCCCTCAGGCTTCTCCAGCAGCCCCAGTGACGGTTCAGTCCATCACATTGACATCCTGTAGTGCACGGAGATGGAGAGGGTCTTCGGATTCCCACTGCACCATACAGACATCTCTGAAATTAACCTCTGCTCCTGGGAAGGTCATGGAGCGTCCCGGGCATCTGGCATCTATTTGCCCTGCTGAAGGATTATTTTGAAAGTGTATAGAAGCCACACGGGGCCCCCACACTGCAGATTTATCAGGAAGACACCGTATTTTATAAAAATACATTATTATTTAAAGGGGGAAAAAATGAAGCACCTTTGTCACCCGACTCCCAAGTGGATCAGCTACATCATCATCATCGAGTACTGTCTGCATGTCACTGATGTCCTCCTCAACCATCTCTGGGTCAGGAGCCTGACCGCTCGCAACACCAGCTCCCACGCCACTCTCCTCATCACTACTTGCCCACCTAGTGGATGAAAGGACAGAGGCAGGATGAGGACAGGTGAGGCACTGGGCCTGCTCCCAGGCCATGCCAATTAAGGGTTGTGTCTGACAAACCCACCGACTCTTGGCTGGCGGTGTCTGATGTAAGTTGCAACAAAGTTGAAGATCGAGTCAACCATTCAAGAACCGCTGGGTTGCTGGTCACGACACAACTGCTAGCTGACACTGGGAGCTCAGGCCTCTCGAAGTGACCCCTGCCACGGCCCCTTACTCTGCTGTGACCTTTGCCTGTGCCAGAAACATTTAGGCCTCTACCACTCCCCTGTGCAGGGCCTAGCACTTCTGTGCCTGACATAATGCTAGATTAAATAACCAAATGTTAGATCAAGTATTTTTTATTTCGCCATTAATACACAGCAAACAGGGCTTTAGAATATATCACTGCACCGCTAAACAGCAAATAGGCCCTAATTTTTTTTTAATATTTTTAAACAAAAGGCTTTTCTACAGATGAGTGCAACAATGAAAGGTGAATATATTTGTATTTTGGCAGTAATACACGGCAAAGTGGGCTGTAAAATATCTCACTGCATTGCAGAATGGCAATTACACCCAAAAAAAAATCTATTTTAACTCTGGGGCCTGGCTCTGTTTTGTATGTCCCCAGCTGTTGAGTGGGCATCTGCAACTCCTTGCTGCATTGTTGCTCTCTAGCTTGGAGCTGGGGGTACTGCTCTCTTCCCAGATGCCAGCTTTTCTACTGGATGGGGTCAGTGGGTCTTGCAGACTCCTTCACTACACCCAGGACCCGGTTGGGCAGCTTCTGCTAAGGAGTAGGGCCGACTGTCCTCCCTCCTGATACTTCCAGCTGTAGCTGGAGATCTAGGCCAGCTGCCCAGCATCCCTTTAGGTGTGATGGAGAGACTTCAGTCCCATCTCCACCCGCCAACTGGGGGTCCTACCAGGACCAGTCTATGAGGTCCCTCTGTAATTGAGAAGAGAGACCAGCTGTCTCCATTTCTGGTATTTCAGGCTGTCGCTGGGGAGAGAGACCGGTTCTCTCATGTCCCTGTAGGGTAAGCTGCTGCTGGGGAGTCAGAACGACTGTCTCGACTCTCGGTATTGCTGCCTGGTGCTGGGTAGTGGGACCGACCGTCTCCACTCTCAGTGATGCTTGTTGCTGCGGGGACAAGGGACCTACAAACTCCTCTCCCGGTGCCGCTGACTGCCGCTGGGGAGAGAGACCGGTTGACTGCTCTCCCAATAAAATACTTGGCCGCTGGGGAGTAGGACCGACTGTACCTACTCTCAGGAACTCTGGCTGTAGCTGGGGATCTGGGCCGGCTGCCCAGCATCCCTGTAGGTGCGGTGGAGAGACCTCGGTCCCATCTCCACCTGCCGACTGGGGGTCCTCCCAGGACTAGTCTATGTGGTCCCCTACCTCCGCAGCTGGTAGTGAAGCAGGGGATACCTCAGTTGGATCTTCACAGCTGTAGGATTGTAGGTCTGGGACTGCCACCCAGCTCTCCTGCAGTGTATATTGGGGCCGAATTGACCTGAGGAGGTATTGGTAATCCTGATCCAGCTCCAACTCCATTGTCACTAGAGATGCCAGGTCTTATCTTACCTTTCTTTCTGTAGCCCAATCATGCATACCCTCCCTGTAATAATAGATATCCCAGAACCGGGACTCTCCAGCATCTCCGAACTGTGGTTCTGCAAAAGCCTCAAACAACAGGCCAGGGCCATTGTAATCCTCGCTCTGGGGCCTGTTGGGCTCAGCCATCCAGGGGGGAGTGCCGAATCGAGTACCACCAGAGTGCCTGGTAGGTGTCGTCTAGCCAAAGCTCCTTCCATACCAGGCTCTCGAGTTCTGTCACCCACTCATCCATGGGCTGCTGCCCTAGGAGGGGCATTCGCAGGGCCACTCGCATCTGCAACCGCTGCTCCTCACTAGGGAGACTGATGCCTCTATGCCCGCAAAAGAGAGGCACCGCGGATCCCCACAATGTACGGCACATACATGCTCCACGAGGCGGGGAGAACCTCGACCGGTTCTAACCGAGCCGAGGTGCTCACATACACGCTCAAAAAGTGGTCTGATGGTCTTCCCAATATAGAACTTTTGACATTCACAGACTATGGTGCACACTACAAAAGGTATACAACAAGTGATGAAATCGCTCACCTTATATATAACACCTCCTAAATGCAAAATCGTGCTTTGTGAGTTACGGGGACAAAAGGAACATGTCCCACACTTATGATTCCCCACTGGCTTATTACTTCATACCAATCCAATCGTTTAGATTGTTTGACCACGCTGTGAACGAGTTTGTCTTTGAGGGTGTGATATCTCTTAAAGGTAACTAACGGCCTCCTAGACATCAAGTTCCCCAAACTAGAATCGCCCTTTAGTAGATCCTAGTTATTAAGGACTGTCTGTTTCACTATATCAGCAGCCGGGCTAAACTTGAATGCAAAGGCAAACCTGTCACTTTCACATTCCCTGACTCGTTCAGCCAGTAGATCGTGATGAGTGTAATTGCCAGCCCGATGCATAGCTGTACGAACGTCCCTCCGTCGGTAACCCCTCTCTAAGAGTGGATCCTTCAACTGATGAGCTTGGCAAAAATACCCACTATCAGTGCTATTAATTCTGTGGAACTGTCCAAAAGGGACCGCGTCCTTAACCGAGCAGGATGGAAGCTAGTCTGGTGGAGCAGCGAGTTGGTAGTGGTAGGCTTACGATAACCAGTAGTGGACAAAGTACCATCCACGGCGGTCACTCTCACGTCTAAAAAGTCCAGCGAATCACCGCCAAAGTTCAAAGTGAACTTCATATTCATCTAGTTAGTGCCATTAAGATACTGTACAAGTTGCTGACAAAACTCCTCGCTGCCGTACCAGACCAGAAACACATCGTCGACATAGCGTAGGAACAAGTGGATATATCTGAGAAATGGGTTATCCACAGAGAAGACGTAGGTCTCCTCAAATACCGCCAGGTATAGGTTAGTGAACGTACATGACACAGGCGTGCCCATCGCTGTACCCATCGCTGTACCCAATACCTGGCGGTACCGTCAGTCAAACTGGAATACATTGTTGGTTAGTATCAAATCCAAGGCTTCCTGGATGAATTTGCAAAAGACGTTGCCCTTATCAGACCAATTCAAAACTACCTCGATGGCACGTAGCCCCAAGTTATGGGGAATCCTGGTATAAAGGCTTTCAACATCCAAGGACACAAGGCGGAATTCCTCCCACCACTTAAAATTATTGAGGGCATGGAGGAAGTCCCCAGGGTCCTTCAGATATGTTGGGGTGCCATAAAGCAATGGCCTTAACAGCCAATCGACGTATCTGGAAATGGGTTCAGTCACTGACCCGACACACGCAACGATGGGTCGACCAGGAGGCCAGGTCAGTGACTTGTGAATTTTGGGGACAAAATACCAAACAGGATTCTTAGGAAATGTAGGAATAAGTTTGTCTAGAATATTTCTAGGTAAGAACTGTACATCAATATACCTGTAAAGTAGAAGTTCCAACTTGACAAGTATAGATGTAACAGGGCTCTCTCTCAGTTTTTCATAAACGCTATCATTGAGCTCCCTAGCTGCTTCTTCCAAGTAATAATCCTTGGTCATCAGGACCACATTCCCTCCCTTGTCGGCCGGCTTGATGACCACATCATCAAGCCCCATTAGCCACTTAAGGGCAGACTATTCCTCGCGAGTAGTGTTAGGGGGTGCTTCTGGATACACCAATGCACGTACATCTCTAAGAACTCTATTATGGAAAAGGTCAATGGCAGAGCCGGCCGGTATGGGAGGGAGCAAAGTGGACTTGATGCCACCCAAAAAGCCACTACGATCGACAAGAGCAACATCCTCTGTAATCCCAACATCAGCCATAAAAGTGACACAATCAACATCCTCCTGATTAAACCGCTGTTTAAGGTGGAAATAAGCACATGTCATGGATACAAGGACCTCCCCAGGCAACTCTGGGGGACCAATATGAGAAGACTCACCAAATATCTTCTTCAAAAACAATTTTCGTATGGCCTTATATAAATCTATTTCAAAGTCTACCACACTGAATTGCTCTACAAAGCTGGATCCCAGTCCTCGGTTGAGGAGTGAGACACAGCTTGGGGGCAATTCGTGTGGCGTCAGGTTGACCACAACATTGGGGGAGTCACGATGGGGGGACAGCAACGGAGGGTTCTCTACTGCTTCCATGAGACTTGTCTTCTCCTCCTCATCAACTTGCGGATGTAATTGCCTCTTTCTTTTGCCACTTCTTCGCCCCCTTCTAACTCTTTTGCTAAAGGGGGACAATTGGTGACTGGAATATGGGCCCCACTCTCCGATTGACTGGAGTCAGAGTCGGTAGTCCAGACCTCACTCCTGCCCTGGCGTTGATTGTGCCTGGGGCGGCCCCTCTTTTTATTTCAGTCGAAGACCTTATCACATTCATAGTTATTCTTATCTCTCAAGAACTTATCTCTATTGCGTTCTTTTATCTCCATCTGGGTCACCGTAAATTTTTTACTCAGTCTTTTTTCAAAGCTGGTATAATGTGACTCTGTTAACCTCATCTTGAGTTCCGAACGTGCTTTCTCCAACTCCTGCATCACCACAGCGTACTCCTTCGCATCACGCATTAAAACCAAAATTAGAACTTGCATGGAGAACTCTAGATGAATAGACTTCCAAGTTTCGATAAAAGTTTCATCATCCTTGTATTGGAGCATATCTCTATATTCCGTAAGTCCTCGCGGGACTCGGTTGCAATCCTTATACGATTTTAAGGACTAAATTGTCCAAAACAATTTAATTTCTTTGTCAGACAATTGGAAGATTTTAGCTTCCAAAGATTTAGTGCTCATCAATTACACATAGTCCTTCTCATTACAAACAGTGAAAAAGGCATCCGCTCCCTCTCTGCCTCTGTATAAGCTGGTGGCCATATCTTCAGTTGCCGTAACAAGCAGGGGTGGCCAGTCATTGTTAGTGTGCTCAGCCGTGTTAGAGGTCATTACGAGTAAATGAATAAAGAGCACAGTAGAAAACGGTGGCACTACTCTGACAGGCAAGAACGACCCCAATAGACGGTAAGACTGCGACCATTCAGCATCTACGCAACATCTTCTGTGGTGCACAGCATGCCAGGACAACAGGTACAAATATGCGCAGTGATGAGAGAGAGAAAATGCAGCACTCACCAAGTTGCTAATGCAATTTCAGGCTTTATTTCTTCATATATGGAAACAACAGACAGGCAGGGGAGCGGAACAAGCCCTTCACTGAGGATCGGCAGTGACGGCCGTTTCGCTCTGAACTAGCGCTTCGTCGGACCGCTATCACGTCTCTGCGCACTAGACGTGCTACAAATAGGTGTCACCTCAACCATTTCCATAGTGACGGCAAGACGCTCCATGTATAAACAGAAACCAAGTAAAACCACATTGAGGAAAGGACACGTGTTCAAGAGCATATTGATACATGCAGGCACTAATATAGCCAAAAAATTACACCACCGATCCTCAGTGAAGGGCTTTTTCCGCTCCTCTGTTGTTTCCATATTTGAAGGAATAAAGCCTGAAATTCCATTATCAACTTGGGGAGTGCCACATTTTCTCTCTCTCATCACTGCGCAATGAAAGGCGAATATATTTGTATTTCCCCAGTAATACACAGCAAACTGGGCTGTAAAATATTTCACTGCACCGCAGAATGGTAATTAGGCCCAAGTTTTTTTCTATTTTTACACAAAATACTTTTCAACAGATAAGTGCAACAATGAAAGGCAAATCTATTTGTATTTTCCCAGTAATACACGGCAAACTGGGCTGTAAAATATCCCACTGCACCGCAAAATGGCAATAAGACCAAAATGTTTTTCTATATTTACACAAAAGGCTTTTCTACAGATTGCGACAGAAGTGCAACAGTGAAAGGCAAATATATTTTTATTTCCCTAGTAATACGCAGCAAACTGGGCTATAAAATATCTCACTGCACCGCTAAGCGGCAATTAGAACAAATTTGTTTTCTATTTTTACACAAAAGGCTTTTCAATCAGATAAGTGCAACAATGAAAGGCAAATATATTTGTATTTCCCCAGTAATACACGGCACACTGGGCTGTAAAATATCTCATTGCACAGAAGAAGGGCAATTAAACCAAATGTTTTTTCCAATTTTACACAAAAGGCTTTTCAATAAATAAATGCAACAATGAAACGGGAATATATTTGTATTTCACCAGTAATACATGGCAAACTGGGCTGTAAACTATCTCACTGCACCGCTGAGCGGCAAAGATATTTTTCCTTTTTCCACTAATACATGCAAAAAAGGGCTTTAAAATAGATAACTGCACCGCTGAGCGGTAAATATATTTTACTTTTGCCACTAATAGACTACAGAAAAAGGCTGTAATGTTCGTACTTCACCACACAATGACTAATAGGCCCTTTTTTCCCACTAATAAAAGCCCCAAAAATGCTTTAGAACATATAACTGCACCGCACTAGGGCAAATTAAATGTAGAAATATTTCCTTGTAATAAACCCTGTTAATGCCTATTTCTAACAGCACTTGCACCCTAATAAGAACGGTTTGCTGTAATTACAGACCTGTATAATGGCAATTTGGGTCAGTGCTGCAAGGTGTGATAGGATTATTCCTAATATCTAGGCTGTCACCTCCCCGACTGAACCTTGTTCAACAGAAATGCAGTGGAATGATTCCTCCCTATCCTTTAACTTGAATAATCTTTCCCTGCACTTGTAAATCTTTTTTTTAGCACAATGACGATTTTTCTATCACTGTCCCTAGCGCCTGCAGACACATCTCTCGCTGCACTAAGTACGCTGGTGAATGGCAGAATCTAAGATGGCTGCCGTATTTATACGGCTGTGACATAACAGGGCTGGCTGGCTGCTGATTGGCTGCATGCATGTCGGTATGGGCAGGGCCGGCCTTAGGTGTTCAGGCGCCCTGTGTGAGCTAACCTTGTGGCGCCCCTCCCAAAAAGGTGTGCTTTTGGTGGGTTTGGAACTAATGGTGGTCTGTGGATGACGGACACTGTTATGGGGGGGATCTGTGGATGACGGACACTGTTATGGGGGGATCTGTGGATGACGGACACTTATGGGGGGATCTGTGGATGACGGACACTTATGGGGGGATCTGTGGATGACGGACACTTATGGGGGGATCTGTGGATGATGGACACTTATGGGGGGATCTGTGGATGACGGACACTTATGGGGGGATCTGTGGATGACAGACACCACTTATGGGGGGATCTGTGGATGACGGACACCACTTATGGGGGGATCTGTGGATGACGGACACTCATGGGGGGATCTGTGGATGACGGACACTTATGAGGGGATCTGTGGATGACGGACACTTATGGCGGGATCTGTGGATGACGGACACTTATGGGGGGATCTGTGGATGACGGACACTGTTACGGGGGGATCTGTGGCTTGCACTGTTACAGGGGGATCTGTGGCTGGCACTGTTACAGGGGGGCGATCTGTGCCATCCACAGACCCCCCACCCCATAACAGTGCCATCCACAGTGCCCCCCCTAGCCCATAACAGTGCCATCCACAGACCCCTACCCCTTAACTGTGCCATCCACAGATTCCGTGTGCCCCCTCCCCCCGCCGCTGCCGGTTAAAGTTATTAAACATGTCCCCCTCACTCCTAATAGTACCGTAGTACCGTATATCCGAATTTCTTCTGTATAATGCCGGCAGGCGGGCCGGGCGGCCGGCGCGTCCCTCAGTGACGTCACTTGTCTGCGCCGCCTGCTTCATTCATAAAGCAGGCGGCGCAGGCACGTGACATCACCAGTGAGTGACGCGCCGGCCGCCCGGCCTGCCTGCCGGCATTATACAGAAGAAATTAGGATATACGGTACTATTAGGAGTGAGGGGGGCATGTTTAATAACTTTTAATTCAATAATACATTTTATATTAGTATACCGGAGCGGTGGGGCGGGGCTATAGTACAGTGACTGCACCGCCCCACTGCTATTGCCTGCCCCAGCTCCTCCTCCCAGTCCCTCCCCCGGCCCCCGCGCCTGCGCCGGCCTCTGATAGGCTGCAGGCACTAGGCCGGCAGCCTATCAGAGGAAGGGAAAAGGACACGCCTCTCCCTCCCCTACCGCAGCACAGGCAGGCATCTGTATTGCTGTCCTGAGGATGGCGATACAGATGACTGGAGATGAGCGCTTCCACAATGGAAGCGCTTATCTCCCTGCCGCATATTACACTGCGAGCTGTCGGCCGCCCGGCGCCCCTGTTGCTATGGCGCCCTGTGCGGCCGCACAGCCCGCACACCCCAAAGGCCGGCCCTGGGTATGGGTGATCCCACCTTCCCAGACTTCCTTTCTCCATGACTTCACACGTGCAGCTGCCATTTTAGGAAAAATGTGATTCTTTACTACGAAGTGCGAGGAAATTCCCATTCGGTGCGAATCAAATTTTTCCTGAAATTCATAACGAATCCCACTTCGTCAGCTTTGATTCACTCATATGAAATTTTTAAACAATAAAAATAGAATACACTATTATAAAATAGCTTGACAAGCCGGCAACTGAGTTTATATCACTCTATAAGAATAAAAAATAAAAAAATCAACAGAGTCAAAAGAAGAGGTAGAGAGAGGGGAAAGGGAGGTGAACAATGATTACTAAAATGCGCAATTTTATCTACTACATTACTATTCTATTAGTACATTACTTAGCTTTACTATTCTATTGTATCACATTACTTAGCTTTACTATTCTATTGTATCACTACATTACTTAGCTTTACTTTTCTATTCTATTACTACATTACTATTGCATTCCTACATGCTTTACCATTCTATTCTGTTACAACTTTATTATTCTATTAATACATTGCTCAGCTTTACTATTACTACATTCCTATTGTATTCCTACAATACTCAGCTTTATCATTCTATTCTATTACTACATTACTATTCTATTCCTACATTACTTCGCTTTACTATTCTATTCTATTCCTACATTACTATTCTATTCCAACATTACGTAACTTTACTATTCTATTACTACATTACTGTTCTATTTCTACATTACTTAGTCTCACTATTCTTTTATGATTAATCGTTTTTATTGGTCTTGTATAGCATATGTTCACAGACAGTGTCCATTATACAAGAGATTAAGTATAAAGAGAACAATTGGTATTATACCAGTAACATTGTAGTACAATACAGTTGAGGCAGAGGCACAAACCCTCTAATTGCCTCAGAATATTAACAAAAAATCAGGAAACAATACAAGTATTAGATTGTCATTGAGCTTAAGAACTGTTGAGAGCAAAAACTGAATTCTGAGTTCTTCACTTTAGCGGGAAAATAAAACTAAAATAAAACTGAGACTGTAACATATAAGGTCTATCGAGCAGTGCAACGGCCATTCCAGAAGATAATATGTAATTCAAGGTGCGTAGTAGGGACTCAACATCCAGGGGGACCAGGTCTTTTTCTTTAAAGTCTGGCTTAACATTGAGTCTGGGAGAAGACTCTCAAGTCTACACGTATTATTTATAGTTTGGATTACTTCAGAGATTGCTGGCGGGTTTACTGCTTTCCAGTTTCTAGTGATAACCAACTTAGCACTAAGTAGGATATGTCCTATAACACGTCTGTCATCAAACGTCAGATCCTCTATATTGAGGAATAGAAGAGCTAACGTCGGGGAAGGAGACAACCGCATACCAGTAATTTGAGCTATTAGATCAAATATCGAACCCCAAAAGGGAGTGAGTTTAGGACACATCCAAAGTATGTGAAGGAGGGAACCGGTATTACCACATTCACGCCAGCAACAGGCTGAAGTGCCTGGATAAATGATGCTCAGGCGATGAGGCGTATAATACCACCGTAGAAGAATTTTAATCCCGGCTTCATAATGTGTAACACACTTAAATGTAACTCCCATAAAAAGGACTGCCTCAGCCCATCTCTCCTCCGAAAAGGTCATTTTTAGTTCACTTTCCCACTTCAATAAAGGAGGAGATTTGCTAAATTAGCTTTCTCATTTAGAATATTGTATAAATGATGAGTGGTATGATGGGTATGATGCCTGAATAGGGAAGGCGACTGAAAAATCCTCATCACCTCTAATTGAGATCTAGGAGGGGAGAGAAGGAAACTACTGAGGCAGTGGTCTATTCTCATATAGGAAATAAATTGGGAGGAAGGTAAGCAGTATAATTGGCATAGTTTATCAAAGGAAATCATGACCGAATTCTCCACTAATTGGGCAGTGGACTTAATGCCAGCCGCGATCCAAGATGAGAGATCAATATCAGTTATACACAAACTTAGAGTATTCATTGATACATGCAGTAAGATATTGAGATTGGTTGTGCCTTGTGACAAATGGAATTTGGACCACAGAACAATAGCCTGTTTCACCATGATCAGAGGATGATCTATTCTCTTAGGTTTTAATAGAGATAGGTAGAGTAAATCCGTCAACGATCCATTAGGGGTAAGTGTGGATTCCATCTTCACCCACGGTTTTGTTGAAAGTGGATTCCACCACTCTCTAGTAAAAGAAAGACTAATAGAGAGAAATTTATCTTTAATGGAGGGAAGGCTCAGTCTACCTACCTGCCTCCTTTTAAACATAATAAATTGGGCCACTCTAGGGCGGCTAGATTTCCATATATAACTAGTGATAATCTTTTGAGCTTTTCTGAAGAAGGAATCAGTAACTGGAACCGGTAGCACCCGGAAAATATAAATGAGCTTGGGTAAAGTCATTTGAAAGGATGCTATTCTGCCAACCCAGGAAACCTCATGCATGCTAAAAGAAGAGAAATCCTTAGCCATAGTGGAGAGTAGTGGAACATAATTGTGTTGGTATGCGAGTGAACAAGGGTAAGACAACTTGATTCCCAAGTAAGGGAGATGTGATATTTGCAAGTCTAGCGGAAACATATTTTTTAGGACACTCAGTTCCGTTAGCGGGATGTTAATAGGGAGCATTTGAGATTTGGAGTTATTTATTTCATAATAAGAAAGATTTCCATTGTGAGAAATAATGGAAAACGTGTGAGTCAATGATTGAGTAGGATTAGTCATTGTCAAGATAATATCATCAGCATATAATGATATTACATGGGACTGTGAACCTATTTGTAATCCGTGTATATCGGGCGAGAGACGAATGTGTTGAGCAAGGGGTTCTAAGGCTAGGATAAATAAAAGGGGGGAAAGAGGACATCCCTGCTGGGAGCCGTTAGTGATATGGAAACTTTGTGAAAGTACTCCGTTGACAAAAATCTTCGCTATAGGGTCTGAATATAAACCACGGATTGCATGAATAATAGGGCCAGTAAAACCCATGGATTCAAGAACTGAGAAAGCATAATGCCAGTGGTGGCGGTCAAACGCCTTTTCCGCATCCAGGGTAACCGCAACCATAGGAGTGTTGCGTGATTCTGCGACATTAATGATGTTGAATAAGCGTCTAGTGCTAGCAGATGCCTGTCTGCCTTTCACAAAGCCTGATTGGTCATCACCTATTAATTTGGGGAGGATTATGGCAAGCCTGGAAGCAATCAGTTTAGCGAAGATTTTTATACCAGAGTTTAGAAGGGATATTGGCCTAAAATTTTGAGGCAAGTCCGGGGTTTTACCAGGTTTGGGTAAAGCGACAATTAGTGCCATCAGCATGTCTGAGGGAAAGGGAGAATTAGACATTGTTTTTTGAAACAGTGGGAGAAGGAAAGGGGCTAGAGTAGGGTAATAGTGTTTATAATATTCATTTGACAGCCCATCTGGGCCTGGAGATTTTCCCAGAGGGAGGGAGGAAACTAACTTATTCAATTCAAGATCTGTAATTGGGGCGTTTAGTTGTGTTAGGTGAGATTGGGATAGTTTGGGCAATTTAGCCTTATCTATAAAGTCCTGAACCAGTGATTCATAATCAGTTGGGAGGGACAAGCTATCCTTAAGATTATATAAGTCTTTGTAGTAAAGGCGGAATTGCTCTGCTATATCTCTTGGGTCAATGACTTTCGATTTAGTTGCGGGGTGTAAGAGGAAGGGGATTCTAGATTTTGCTTGCTGATGTTTAAGTTTTGAGGCTAGAAGTTTCCCTGCTTTGTTTCTCTGGGCGTAATATCTGGCCTTAGTGCGCATGAGGGATTTAGTAAAGTAATTATTAAGGAGACACATTAATTTATCCCTTTCACCACGCAGGTCAGCAGTTATCTCAACAGTTGGAAGTCGCTTATTTCTAGATTCTAGAACCGAGATCCTAGCTAGAGTATCTATTAGTTCTTTTTCCCTTTTTTTCTTTTCAATGTGGTTTATTTGTATCAATATGCCTCTTATAAACGCCTTGTGCACCTGCCAAACTATGTATGGGTCAGGAACTGAGTTCGCATTCAATTGGAAGTATTCTTGTAGGGCTTTTGTAATTTCCAGTTTGTGTTTGGGGTGAGAAAGGATAAATGGATTATTCCTCCACACTGGAGGGGGAGAAGATTGGAATTGTTCCGCTAGCTGGAGTAAAATAGGAGCATGGTTAGACCACTTGATAATACCAATGGATGAGTTCAAAATGTGGAAGAGGGTTGTTTGGTCTACTAGAAACATATCTATTCTAGAGTAAGAGAGGTGCGAGGAGGATAAGAAGGTGTAGTCCCTTTCTTGGCCGTGCTGAGCCCTCCAGACGTCTATAAGGCCTTCGGAGTGAAGAAAAGCTGCTAAGCCAATAGGAGAGCGTCTGGAGGGATTAGTTGAGTCAAGAGAGGGATCCACTATTGAGTTGAAATCACCACAGATGATTAGTTTACCTTGCTTAATTTTGTGGACTTTCTTCATAACTCTATGTAGGAAAGAAATCTGGTGTTCGTTTGGCGCGTAAATATTCACCAATGTATATTTGATATTGTTCATTACACATACCAAGACAACGTATCTGCCCCAGGGATCTATCACCTGTGAAAGTAGAGAAAAAGACAGAGTTTTTAACAGCAATAAATACTCCTCTGTTTTTCTGTGCACTATGAGAGTGAATTATAGTTGGAAACAAGCGGTGTCTAATCCTGTATGCATCCTTCTGTAACAGGTGAGATTCCTGGACACACAGCACATCAGCTTTGCCAGACATCGCCTCTTTCCAAAGATAGGCTCTTTTCTGTGGACAATTTAGTTCCCTGGAGTTGAGAGAAAGGATTGTCAGTCCCATGGTTTAGATCCATGGTGCCTAAGATGGCCACCACACTGCTCAAAAAGACCTGAAGGAGATATAAAAAAAGATAAATACAGCGCAAAGTGAAGCATTAATGCAAAAAATCTGAGGAAATCAAAAGAAAAAAACTGAAAAAACTGAAGTAGACATAGCAATGTGTCTACAAGTAGGGGCAAAAGTTCCATGTTGAAGCCAAGAATGAAAAAAACTATTCAGCCTTGGAGAGGTATATCATAACCTATAGAGCACCTATGGTAGGCTAAAATACGTGTTCAGCTGAAAAGCGCGTTTCGCCACCTGTGGCAGATAATTAAAACAAACATGTGACAGAGAACAAACACTAGACAAATCCTTTGAAGGAAGAAAATTAGGTATCTGTGTCTTGTCCTTGAAATCTTCACGGCTTGCCCACGAAGATCAACAGCTGGCATTTCACCACTAGGATAAGTTTAGTGACTGTAACTTGTAGTAAAACAGGAAAAGTCCTCGAAAAGGCAAATGTGTAGATCACTTTTGACGTTGAGGGTTGTAGGGAGTATTGTGAACCGGGGTAGAAATTGTAATTTGCCAACCTTTTAGTAGAGATTTCCCTTCTTCAAGGGATCGGACCAGGTGAGAGCGTCCATCTTTAGAAATAAGCAACTTCATAGGGTATCCCCATTTGTAAACAATTTCATGTTTGCGCAGGGAGAGCGTGATAGGTAGAAGCTCACGGCGTTGTTTCAAGGTGGCTGCTGAAAGATCTGTGTATAATCTAACAGATTGGAAAGGGGCCGGGAGAGTTCCTATCTTTCTGGCTGCTGACATCACCGCTTCTTTCGTTGAGAAAAAGTGGATACATGCTAGAGCGTCTCTAGGGATATATGGACCCAGATGTTTCGGTTTTGGAATCCTATGTGCTCGGTCCACAATTAGTTTTTGAGAGGAAAGCTTAGGGATAAGGGACACAAAAAGCTTCTGGATATAGGAAGGCAGCTCTGTGTTAGAAATATCTTCTGGGATGTCGCGAAACTTAATGTTGTTCCGTCACGAGCGATCCTCTAAGTCTGCCAGTTTCAATTTTATGCTTTCCATTTCGTCCGCCATTTCATTATGCGGGTCGATTACTTCATTTTGGGATGCTGCAAAGTCCGACATTTTAGACTCAATATGCGTCACCCTTTGCTCAACGCTATGTAATGTAGCAGACATGGGAGCAATTAAGGCAGCTAGGTCCTGTTGCATAGCTGATTTAAGAGCCAACAGCATATGCTTTAGAGAGTCCTCTGACACTAGCTTATCAGAGACAGGGTAATTAGTGAACAGTTCAGTCTCTTGGGGTGAGGTAACCAGACTAACCTGAAATTCCTCAGGCAGCTCTATCCTCGGTCTCCTCTTCTGTGGGCTTGAAGAAGGTGAGCTAGATGTGCCTGCGTTGCCTTCTTGTGAGTCCCGATATCCTGATCCTACTGCTCTGATGTCTTCTGGGGTAGCGGGAAACGGAGGTGTCTTGAGGTGAGAGGGCTCCGGAGGTGCAGGAGAGGAAATGGAAGGGAAATGATCTGAGACCTGCGTTGTAAACGGAGCGCTCAGCGGTGCTGTGGCGGGAGCAGAAGCGGCTCCGGGCGCCATCTTGGATTCTCCCTCTTTCAAAATATCTCTCCAAATTCTCACTGTTTAGTCTAGGAAGCAGCCTTTTATTCTTCCCCATCGTGTACTGATCTGGATGATCTTCTTTTTGGGTTGATTCAGGTGGAACTGAAGGTACAATGCTTGATTCAAGTCGCTGTGGTGCAGTTGCTGCTGGGCTATGCGTCCATCAGACTCGGCAGCCAAGCCACGCACCCCCTCACTATTCTTTTACAACATTACTATTCTATTCTAACATTACTTAGCTTTACTATTCAATGGTATTACTAATTGATATTCTCTTCCTACATTACTATTCTATTACTACATTACTTAGCTTTACTATTCTATTATATTAAAACACCAAAAAAGTAATTATCATAAATATCTCGCATGGAGTTATTTGTATATCACCTAAAATGCTCAAAAAGCTTCCACACAAATAATTAAAATCAATACGTTCATTTATTAGACATCCATTTATAGTATATCAATAAAAAGTACAAAAAAGCAGCAGTCATGGGAACACGGCAGTGTTACAAAAATTGTATAAAAACAGAGAGAGCTCCAGACCATAAGGGACTAGTATCCTCCCAGAATTAAGCAGTATTAGATGAGTGGGGCTCATATGGCAAAGTGCACCCAGGGTATCAATAACAACACACCGCAACCATGTATAGAGATGTAGGCCTGCATGCACCCCCACACGAAAGAAACTGCAAGGGGAGAAAAATCATATATCTTATTAACCCTAGTCTGAAGCAGCCGCCCGACGATCATTTCACTTCACGCAACACAGACGCATACTGATCCACAGGAAAACCTGTCAGATCAAACCACATGTTGCCAGTCTCACCAATCTCCTGCCACCCGTCGCGGGAACGTCCGTGAAAACGTACTTAGTTTTACTATTTTATTCTATTACTACATTACTGTTCTATTCATACATTACTTAGCTTTACTGTTCTATTATATTACTAGATTACTATTCTAGCTATTCTAGCTATAATATTTCTGTTATATCACATTACTGTTCTATTTAGAAATGAGCTAAGTTTTGAAAAATTTGATTTCGACCATTCACCATAACTTTGTCAAGAAATTCAATTCATTCTGAATTAATTAGTCACAAATTGCAATAAATCTGGTATACTAAATCCAGTTTGCCTGATCATATTCATCCCTCTTAGTAGCCCAATCTCAGTGTGAAGGCTTGGAACTTAAACTGCAGGGAGACTGCAGGAAGAGTGCATTCTAGTGCATCCACATTCATACTTAATTCATTCTGTAGGTACTGTGCCATCAGTATTACAGGCAGTTGTAATGTATGGACGTCTACATCACTGTGCAGGGCACTAAGATTCATAGCTAATCCCTTCTGTTAGCAATTATTGTCAGTATTATAGTTCAATTTATTGCCATGGACTAAATTTTGCAGTGCTCCAAGATTTAAGTTGTCAGCAGCAGTGGCAGTCACAGTGTGTTGAACAAAAAGAAAATCACCCTTCAGTACAGCAAAAAAAAAAAAAAAACAGCAAGCGTGCCTGCATGGAAGTGTCCAAATGGCTGCGCCAAGAAAGTAGGGGAGATGTTTTTTTAATGCATGTTGTGGCAGTCCAAACACATGCTAAAAATTTCAAATTATTGTGTGTCAGTATTATAGGTCAGTCTTAGCGTCAGGCCTAATTTATCACCGTGGACTTAACCATGCAGTGCCCCAAGAATCAAGTAGTGGCCCATGACAGAGTCGAGATGGTGGTGGCAGCAGCAGTTGCAATAGAGGCCCAATGACAGAGTCGAGATGGTGGTGGCAGCAGCAGTTGCAATAGAGGCCCCATGACAGAGTGGGGAAGGTGGCAGTGACAGACGTGGCACCATGAAAGAGTGGAGATGATGGCAGCAACAGTAGGAGCCCCATGACAGAGCAGGGATGGTGGCAGCAACAGTAGTGGCCTCATGACAGAGTGAGGATGGTGGTAGTGGCAGTAGTGGTCCCATGACAGATTCAAGATGGTGGTGGCAGCAGCAGTTGCAATAGAGGCCCCATGACATAGTGGGGAAGGTGGCAGTGACAGTAATGGCTCCATGAAAGAGTGGGGATGGGGGCAGCAACAGTAGTGGCCCCATTACAGAGCGGGGATGGTGGCAGCATTAGTAGTGGGCCCATGACATAGTGAGTACAGTGGCAGAAGCAGCAGTAGTTTAAATCACCCACCTTTACCAAATTTTACATATAGAAATGTAAAAAAAAAAGTATTAGCTATCGCTATTAAAAAATGTCTGTACTATTGCTTGATTCGCAGTTTTTTGTTAATCCCACCCCCCAAAAAATTAAATTTGAATAACAGTAATAAAAAGTCGTAGAAAAATATAAAAAAGTTTTGGGCATCATAAAATGGTAATGACAAGATTAAGTATTAGATAAAAATAAAAAAGTTTGGTATCACCTAAGACTACTTTCACACTGGCGTTTTGAATTCCGTTTGCGAGATCCGTTTCAGGGCCCATTTATATACTTCTACAGGTTAATCATGTCCCCCCTTAGATGTCTCTTCTCAAGACTAAATAAATGCAATTATTTTAATCTTTCTTCATAACTAAGACCCTCCATGCCCCTTATCATTTTAGTCGCTCTCCTCTGTACTTTTTCCAGCTGCAGTGCATCCTTTCTATGTACTGGTGCCCAGAACTTGACTGCGTATTCCAGATGAGGCCGCACCAGCGCTTTGTAAAGTGGTAATATTACATTCCTGCCCCGCAAGTCCATGCCTCGTTTAATGCATGACAATATCCTGGTGGCCTTAGAAGCAGCTGATTGACATTGTATGCTATAATTTAATCTACCATCCACAAGGACACCCAAATCCTTCTCTATAAGTGACTCTCCCAGTGCTACATCACCTAAGATATATGAAGCACAGACATTATTACTACCAAAATGCATAACTTTACATTTGTCCACATTGAACCTCATTTGTAAGTTGATGCCCAATCACTCAGAGTGTTCAAGTCAGCTTGTAGTTTGTAGACATCTTCCATAGACCGTACAGTTCTACACAGCTTAGTGTCATCTGCAAAAATAGATATGGTGCTATTAATCCCGTCCTCAATATCATGAATAAATAAATTAAATAATAAAGGGCCCAGCACTGAACGTTGGAGTACACCACTTATAACCTGGGACCATTCTGAATGGGAATCATTGACCACAACTCTCTGGACCCGGTCCTTCAGCCAGTTTTCAATAAAATTACAAACTATACTTTCCAAGCCAATAGACCAGGCATCCTCAAACTGCGGCCCTCCAGCTGTTGCAAAACTGGGGCCGTACGGATCCGTTCGGGGCCGCTTGTGAGAGCCTTCAAACGGAACTCACAAGCGGAACCCCGAACGCTAGTGTGAAAGTAGCCTTAGTCTGACAACTTCTGTCCTTGGTAAACCCATGCTGGTTATCACTTATAATATTATTTGTAGTCACATACTGCTGTATATAGTTCCTTAAGAATCCTTCAAACATTTTTCCCACAACAGAAGTTAAACTAACTGGTCTATAATTGCCTGTAGAGGACCTTAATCTTTTTTTGAATATGGGCATATGGGCACCACGTTTGCCTTGCGCTAATCACTTGGCACTGTACCAGTCCCTAGAGAATCCTTAAAAATTATAAACAGGGACACAGCAATGAACTGAGCTCTTTAAGCACTCTTGGGTGTAATCCATCTGGACCTGGAGTTTTGTTCACATTTACCCTACTTAACTTCTCTTGGACCATATCTACAGTTATTGAGTATATCACTGGATGTACTAACAACCCCGGCGCCACAGATATCAGCTCCTTTCTCTTTTTTTGTATATACAAAAGCTATTTAGGAACTCTGCCTTTTCCTTATCTTCAGTGACTACCCCCCCCCCCCCCCTTTACTATTATTTAGGTGCCTTACCTGCTCAGACCTCGTTTTTTTTTGCATTTATATATTTAAAAAACTTTTTGGGATTTGTTTTGCTTTCTTTTGCTACCTGCTGTTTGTTTTGTATCTTTGCTAATTGTATCTCCTTTTTGCAGATTTTATTAAGCCCTTTGTAATCTTCAAATGCTAAAGCTGACCCCTCAGATTAGTATTTTTTTTTTAATTTTTTGTCTTTTATTGCTCTTTTTACAGTAGCTGTAAGCCATGGGGGGTTTAATTTAAGCTGTTTATACTTGTTACCTAAAGGGATACTTTTTTAGTGCAATTACTCAATGTGGATTTGAAGCTCTCCCATTTATCCTCTGTATTATTATGTGACAGTAGCTGCTCCCAGTCTATGCCCTGAAATGCTGCAGTCAACCCAGGGAAATTAGCCTTTTTGAAATTCAGTGTCTTTGCTCTGCCTGACAGAGTTTGCTTCTTATAGTTTAGGGGTAATATAATTATATTGTGGTCACTATTACCTAGTGTTTCTCGAACAGAAACTTTTCAAACAAGCTCTGCATCATTAGAAATTACCAGATCCAACAGAGCATCGCACCTAGTGGGAGCTTCTACAAACTGGCCCATAAAGTGGTCCTGCAGCAAGTTGAGGTTGCTCGTCTGCACTGGGTTCATGCAGTGAGCGGATGGACACAAGGCGCAATTCACAACCCAGTTGAGGATACGAAATATTTTTTATTTTTTGAGTAGCAAAAGACGACGCGATCCAACATCACCAAGGGATACCTTAAACATAGCATCTCCAGACACTTCCTGGCTACTCACAACCAGGACCCCTCCAAACTATATATCACCCCCATAGAACACATCGAGGCCCATTGCCCAGACAGATACAGGACCCTCCAAAGACGTGAAATGTTTTGGATATTTAAGCTCCACACACTTGAACCCAATGGACTAAACGAGAGCATGGAAAACCAGTGTTTCTAGCACCTGTGCTGTCACGTTCCACCCTGCCCCCCCCCCTCACCTCCAGTTCCACACTCTCCCACCCCTGCACCACACACCAGGACACTCGGTCTGACCCCAGGACCCATCACCCATCCCGCTGACACCCAGCCTCTCATCCCATCTCCTTCCCAGCTACACACCCCATCCGGACCTCCGGTCCACTCTGCACACCACCGGTCCACATCCCCATCCCATTTCCAGTCACCCCCACAACTCCAGACAACACCCCAATACACCCATCACACCACACATTTCATCCACATCCACACCCCTACACCTCCCCTTCATACCCCACACACCCCCACCACATCCCACAGAACCTACCACCATCCCCAATCATCTTCCTCACACAAGTTTTCCCCCCCCCAGAACCCCCAAAACCGAGCCAGTCCCCCCTCATCCACCCACACCAGTCCCCCTTCATTGGTCAACCCACACCATTCATCCACCCTCCGCCTTACAATGCAACAGCAGTCATCACTGCATCCACCGACCACTCAGCATCACCAGTCACATGACCGCACCCCATCACGCCGCCCTCTGGCCACCCAGTATCATCATCTCCCACCCCGTTTTTTTCCCCCCTCCAGCACTCACAACACACCCCAACATCGGCATCCACCAGCCCCTCACAAGGCAGGCTCAACACCCTCCCTCACTCCTGACCATCGGACCGCGTCCCCAGCAACATGCCCCGCCCATGTCCTCCACGCCCGCCCCCACCATCAGCTCACATGTATCTTCACCACACCCCCTCCAGCCCGCTGCTGCACCGCAACGCCGCCCTGCCCACCACCACCACACACACCTAGGTTCGACTCCCCATCACGCCCACAGCTCCGCCCATAGCGCTGCCCACAGCTCCGCCCATAGCCTCTCCCGCCGCCAGCATCACCTGCATAGCCACCGCCTGCCACGCCTCCGCCTGCATCGCCACAGCCAGCCTCCTCCTCCACCACCAGGGACCACCGCCCACCCTCACTCCATTCCACACCGGTTTCCCACCATACCCGCCCCCACTCCACCCACCGCACTCAGCCCCGCCCCCCGCTCCAGCGCACACAGTCTCAACCATCACCGCCCACTCCCTCATCACACACGCCCCGGCCACGCCCCCGCCACCGCCCACATAACCCCTGGATAGAGCGCGCTTCTGCACACCACTGGCCACACGTGCAGAAGCATAGTGCAGAAGCGCCACCACCGGAGGACACTCACCGGCCGCATCCATAAGGTAACCACTGCTATCCCCCACATCCCACACACGCCATTGTCCACTGCCCACCCCAAATCCACACCAAGTCCGGACCCAAGCCCCACATCAGTCACAGCTACTCCCCCCATGCCTGCCACCCATTCACGTCCCCCAGCATACTATTCCCCCCAGAAACATCCAACAAACTACACAGCCCAACCAGCAGACCACCTTCCCCCATTAACCCCTTATTGCACAGGAACCCCCTGCTCATCCTGCCCCCTCCATCCCTTCACATAACGCCACTGCCATCCAGCCACCACCACCATCCCCCACATCCCATGCACACCATCACTGCCCACCAATCACTACCCAGTGCCTGTCGCATCCTGCATCATGTCCGGATCCCTGCCTCACATCACTCACAGTCACTCTCCCCACACCTGCCACCCACCCACGTCCCCCAGCAACCAAATAAAAATAAAAACCACGACAACCCGAACAATCAATACCAACCATGCAACATAACCCGACCAGCAGTTCCACATATCCTCACATTCTCTCATTAACCCCTCACTCACCCCGTCCCTCCCATCTCCACATCCAAACGCCACCCCACTAAACACAACTTTATCACCCACCACAGCAGTGCGGACGGCAACAAACCCCCCCCCCCCCCAAACAAGGGATCTCCAACGAGAGTGACCTCCAACTAGCCTACGGTGACAAGGATACAGGTAATTACATTACATTATAACACAACTTATGACCCACACACAGCATCCCATACACGACATACTCACTCAGCAACACAATTGTCTTCTGAAGAAAAAAAGAAAAAAACTCTTTTTCCACACACTGATCAGTCGAAATTCAGACCATACAACCAAACAGAATCACCCAGCACCACATACACACACAACCGCTCACACCTGTAGAAATTCATATCTGTCTGCATTATGTACTATTCATTTATTCCTTATTTTTATATCAATGTACACGCTCCATATGCAAGCCTATACTTATGCTTATGCTTATACTATTTTCTCGTCTTTGTTTTAACCTAACAAAATTATTTTACCTATTGATCCGTCCATGTATACCCATGGATCCGTCTTTTCCATACGCTTATATATATATATATATTTTTACATATCAACTTTCATTTCAAATTTTAATTTTAATTGTATTTTTATACATATTACATCATCAAATTTTGTATTGATCCTTTTAGACTTGATAAAGGGGTCTGCGTACCCCGAAACGCGTCGTCTTTTGCTACTCAAAAAATAAAAAATATTTCGTATCCTCAACTGGGTTGTGAATTGCGCCTTGTGTCCATCCGCTCACTGCATGAACCCAGTGCAGACGAGCAACCTCCCCATACACCACAATTCGCACCAAAGTGGCGGCTTGGCTCCCGCCCATGGTCAACTTGGACGTCAATCGGCTGCACCAACCCACATCACCCCACGTTTTTACCGCCACCAGAACTGTACTACCAAAAAGTACAATCTAACCAAGGTGAGTAGCAACCACTCACCCTGGCTAGGAACAAGTAACAACATCTCTTGTCAACCACCACCTATGAGCGCCTTCTCCCCTTTTCTCTTTTGCCATTTAACCACTGCAGCAAGTTGAGGAATTTTATCTCCTTTGCAGTTGAGGCAGAACCATGAGCCCAGTCAATGTTTGGTAAGTTAAAATCTCCCATTATGACTACTGTACCAGCCCGTGCCGCCCGCTCTATTTGGTTATACAGTTGCGTTTCTATCTCTTCTGTGATGTTAGGGGGTCTATAGATTACACCAAGTATTATTTTTTCAGTGTATATATCCCTTTGAACTTCCACCCATAAGGTTTCCACATCCTCACCATCTTCACGCACAATTGCCTCTTTCATACTTGTCTTCTGATCACTCCTCACATACAGGCACATGCCACCACCTTTTCTATTAACCCAGTCTTTTCTTAAATAGTGTAAAACCCTCAATATTAACAGCCCAGTCATGCGAAGAGTTCAACCATGTCTCAGCCACAACAACTACATCTATGTGTTCTTCTAGTACCATAGCCTCCAGCTCCCCCATTTTGCTAGCTAGACTTCTGGCATTTGTGAAAATACATTTTACTATTACCTATAAAGTGATTATCTGGGATTTTTTGGTTACCTCGGCTAATTTTTGTATGTAACAGGTTCTTGTTACCAGCAGTTCTATTTTTTATAAATGTATAGTTATTCCCAGTCTTTTCCCTATTTTCCTTGCTAACCCGGCTCCCACTAAATCCCCACTGTCCCCTTCTATAACCCTTCTATACTTAGTGCACCAATCAATAATCTGTAGTCAGACCTGCTAAAATGTGAAGTGGCGCGTAGTGCGATAAAATATTCTAATCACTGCCAATTAGCGCAATTGCGAATATATTGGAGCACTTGACTCTATCTGCATATAAAGCTATTCTAATGTTCTGGCGTGCCAACCATTTTCTCCAGTCTCAAAAAACTTACACCAGCTTGAAAAATGTAGTCAAAGTGACCCATGCCTGTATTTCGCATTACAAATTCACATTACACGATTATTACATTGCCGATTTATCGCATTCAATAAAATAATCTCGAATTCTCGAAATTCACGAATATATATGACAAATATTCTACAAAATATTTGTGAAATATCACGAATTCAAATATAGCCCCTGCCGCTCATTGCTAATAAAGAGGCCACATGAGCAAAAAATTGACCACTATATACATTTTACCTAATAACTAAAGTTATACTTACCTTTAACCCTTGTATCCTGAAACTACTTCTGAAAAGTATCTCATGGTGCAGCAGGTGACCAGCAGTTTTATCCAATTAACTGTTGAAAGAGGAGAGAAAAACGGTCATGGGGCATTCCCGGAGTGACAGAAAAAGAAAGTGCACGCATACTCAGTGACAGATTAATGTCAAAACAAGTAATGAGGAGGAGGAGCATCAGGAGTAGGGATGAGCGAATCAACTTCGGATGAAACATCCAAAGTCGATTCGCATAAAACTTTTTTCCAGTACTGGACAGAGCAGGAGCTCCGTACAGTATTAGAAAGTACTGCCTCCGATGAGCCTAAGTTATTGCTTCATGTAGTTTCACGATACTTTGCATAATAACTTCAGAAATTAATTTGTACTGTTAAAAACCATTTCCCGAACTTAGGTTCATTTCCAAGGTACCACTTGGAACTGAATCCAAATTCAGAAAATGTTTTTTTACATTACAAATTAATTTATGAATTTATTATGCGAAGTCTCACGAGATTTCGCAAAGCAATAACTTTGTCTCATCAGAGCCAATACATTCTAATACTGTACTGAGCTCCTGCTTCGTACAGTATTGAAATTAAGTTTTATGCGAATCGACTTTGAATGTTTCATCCGAAGTCGATTCGCTCATCCTTTATCAGGAGCAATGGACGACATTAAAGTCCATGGGAAAGAATGACAGCTTCCTCTCTGCTCACGTTGACGAGCCATGACTGCCGGAGAGGGGGTGCACCAGTGGGAGATGCAGCAGTTATTTTGTAAGGCCCAGGCAACTGTCTGCTGGTAATAGTGAACATATGAATGTCGCAGCAGTTGAATAAGATGTAGATGGCGATATATTAGACAGTCCTTTAATACTTAGGCACAGTAGTTTTATATATCAAATAAAATATTAACAGATATTGTGTCAGCAGTTAAACAGGATGAACGCGCAAGTATATTATACCACCCTATAATACTGAGACACAGTAATTCTATATATAAAATGAGAGATTAACTGTGAATGTGTCAGCAGTTGAACAAGATGCAGACGGCAATATATTAGACCGCCCTTTAATACTGCTGCACACTAATTCCATATATAAAATAAGAGATTAACTGAGATTGTGTCAGCAGTTCAACAAGATGGATGCACTGATATATTAGAATACCCTTTAATACTGCTGCACAGTAATTCTATAAGTAAAATAAGAGGTTAACTGCAAATGTATCAGCAGTTCATCAAGATGGATGCAGTGATATATTAGACTGCCCTTTAATACTGCTGCACAGTAATTCTATATAAAAAATAATAGGTTAACTGTCAATGTGTCAGCAGTTCAACAGGATGCAGACAGTGATATATTAGACCGCCCTTTAATACTGCTGCACATGGGTTGAGGACATGGGTTGCTAGATGGCCGCTAGCAAATCCGCAATACTCAGTCCCCATAGCTCTGTGTGCTTGTATTGTGTAAAAAAAAAATGATTTGATGCATATGCAAATTAACCGCAGATGAGTCCTGTCCCAGAGATGAGTCCAGAGTGAAGGAGCCCAGCACCGCCCCCGCATCCTCCTCCTTGCTCCCCGACGTCAGAAAGCTATAATGCCGTAATCTCGCAATACGCGAGCTAGCGCATGCGCAGTTCCTTCCCTGAGGCTGATGCCAGCACAGGAAAGGAACACTATGAAGATACTGCACATGCGCTAGCTTGCGCATCGCGAGATTACGGTGCTCTAGCTTTCTGATGTCGGGGAGCAAGGAGAAGATTCTGAGGATGCGGGGCGGTGCTGGGCTCCTTCACGCTGGACTCATCTCCGGGACAGGACTCATCTCAGTTTAATTTGCATATGTATCAAATCGTTTTTTTTTACACAATAAAAGCACACAGAGCTATGGGGACTGGGTATTGCGGATGTGCTAGTGGCCATCTAGCAACCCATGTCCTCAGCTCTATACACAAAATCCCGGTGACAGGTTCCCTTTAACTGAAATTGTGTCAGCAGTTCAAAAAGATTGATGCAGTGATATATTAGACCGCTCTTTTATACTGTTGCACAGTAATTCTATATATATATATATATATAAAATAAGAGGTTAACTGCGAATGTGTCAGCAGTTCAACTGAATGCAGATAGTGATATATTAGACTGCCTTTTAATACTGCTGCACAGTAATTCTATATATAAAATAAGATGTTAACAGCAAATGTGTCAGCAGTTCAACAGAATACAGACAGTGAAATACAGTATTAAGCCACTGCACAGTAATTCTATATATAAAATTCAGATTAACAAGAAGGATGCAGTGACATATTAGTCTGCCCTTTAATACTTTGGAGATATTAGTGGCAATCTACTTTTTTGTGGGCCACCCTGTACAAGTAAAAGCTTTTTGCCACACTGTTCCTAGCGCTTGCCAAGTCTCGGTTCACAGTGAAACAGCGGTGACCACACATGATGAGGCTTTTTATGGGGCTCTGACATCACAGAGGATGGCTATCTGCTGATTGGCTGGCTGCACAGCATTATGGGTAATATCACATTCCCAGGCTTCTTACTTTCATCTTGTAACACGTGCAGCAGCCATTTTAGAAAAAAATCGGATTTGTTACCATGAAGTGTAAGGAAATTCAGCTTTGAGACGAATCAAATTTTTCCTAAACTGCGTATCAAATTCCACTTTGGAAGTTTTGATTCACTCAATGCAAATTTTATTCCTACATTACTTAACTTTATTGTTTTATTCTATTACTACATTACTATTCTATTCCTACATTATATTACTCAGCTTTTTATTGATACACAATCTAAATAGATGATCATGTTCAGACATATTTCCTTTCCAACCAGAATCAAGATATAATGTAAAATATGACATATACAGTAGTCTTTGTAATTATGCATATGGTTGCTTTTATCATGTAGCATGTGCACCTAGCTATCATAAGCACTGCTGAAATCAAGCACAATGTGGCACATTTTGGCACATCTGGCATTGGAGAAATGCTCTGTGCCTATCTTGCCAAAGGGGCATGGCTTAGCAGCAAAGGGGTGCTGGTCAGTGTGAAAGGGCGCATGGCCAGAGATACACCATTTTGTGACAAAATTACTCCAATAGTTGTTATTAGGCATGAGTAACAAACGCTTTGTGTTACGGCCCCTTTGGCATCGAATAAATAACAAGAGGAGAGATTCTGACGGGTGCAGTAGTTTTATTCTTTCGGAACAAAGGTGCGCAGCAGGGTTGAATATCGTAAGCACCATAGTACCATAGCACCGTGAAAACTGTAAATGACATACAACACACTTATTTACGGTTGTCACCAAAAAGGGGGTTACAGGGTTAATTACAGTTGTCTGCACACACATCTAATTACATTGAACATTCAAAGAAACATGGTTACATGCAAAGTGCCTTGGATTATACAGTATAGCGTATTTAAAACCAAACAGCATGAACAGGGTTTATCTCTAGAACATATACACCTTTTATAACAATGCACACTTTTCTGCATACCTCGATCCACTTGCCAAGGGGGGTACAAACTTTAAGCTTTAGGGATTTTCTGCGGACATCTTCCATGAAATCCTATGCAGACAGCTAACATGTGGCATCTGAGATACAGGAAAAGGCTTTCCTTTTAAGACAGGAAGAAGGAGAGGTCTTGTAATCCTGCTGATCAAAACATTCCCCAGGGAACCAAAGGGAGGCAGAAAGGTTCCACCCAGCAGTAAGTGCTGAACAAGATCCACAATGATAAGCGGACAGTTACACTCCCACCAAATTATGTTATGAATGAACATAACCTAAAAGTCATACATAATTTACAGAACATAACCTTGGCCGCTATAAAACATGGTACATCATACACAATTTAGCTTATAGGTACCTCTGTAACTGGCTACTGTCTTGTGGTGGTATGCTAGTGTATCACTAAAACTGAACTTATTTGCTTTCTATGAGGACTACTAGCTTTTGAATAGGACGTTCAATAATTGAAGGTTTTGATACATAGTCCTTCTTATCTTGCAATCTTCTGTCACCTACTAACACCTTGACTCGACGAACTAGATCATCCTTTTCTATTGTAGTTTCAATTACACGTCCTAGTTGCCACTGGCATCTGGGAGACATATCATCTTTGATTATGACAATGTCATTTACTTTGAGGTTACGTCAAGGTGTGTGCCATTTCTGTCTTGTGGAAACACTCATGAGGTATTCTCTTTTCCACCGACTCCAGAATTGTTCTGCTAAATATTGCACTACGCCACCGTTTAGCTGCATATACGTCTTCCTTTACGAATTCCATCGACAGTTAAAGGACGGCTGTTAACAATGGCCATGGCTTCATAAAATAGCGTTCTAAGAGAAGCATCGTCTAGTCTACTTGAACATTGGACTGTTGTAGCATTTAGCACATTACGAATGGTTCTAATTTGACGTTCCCAGACTCCACCTGCATGACTTGCGGAAGGAGCATTGAAGATAAACTCACACTGTTTATCAGCTAGGAAAGTTTCTAGTGCCTTTGTGTCACATTGCTTCAGGGCTTCTTTAAGTTCGTTCTTTGCTCCTGTGAAGTTTGTGCCTTGGTCACAGTGAAGTTGGCAAACGGCTCCTCTTAAACTGATGAAACACCTTAAGGCATTGATGAAGGAATCTGTAGATAAATCTTCAAGCATTTCGATGTGGACTGCACGTGAGGAGAAGCATGTGAAGATTAGACCATACCTCTTGTATTCCTTTCGACCTTGTTTGGTGATAAAGGGACCAAAACAGTCCATACCACAGTATGTAAAGGGATCTGAAACTTCTATGCGTTCTTCGGGGAGCTCTGACATACGCTGCTCCTCTGTGGGACGCCGGAGCTTTCGACACTGTACACATTTATGTATTAACTTGGCAACTGACTTGCTTCCACCAAGCACCCAAAATCCATTTGCTCTGAGTTCTGTTAGAGTTTGGCTGCGGCCCTGGTGATGAATGGCTGCATGATAGTGGGACAGGATTAATTGGGTAATGTGCCTTTCTTTTGGGAGGATGACTGGGTGCTTTGTTTCTTGACTAAGAGTTGATCTTGACAGCCTTCCACCAACACGAAGAAGTCCTTGAACCAGAATGGGGTCAAGGCAGCTAAGAGGGCTTGAACTTGGGAGACTATCTCCTCTTTGAAGGAGTTTTAGCTCTTGGGGGAAAACTTGCTGTTGAACTAGACCTATCACTACCTCCCCGGCCTCCTTACGTTCCTCCACAGACACAAGATTGCTGCAGTGATACGTCTTCGTTTTTATTCTACTGATTCTTGCAATCACCTTAATGAGCATTGACCAACTGGAGAACCTGCTCAGACGATTTAGAGTATCAGTTTGTTCATTGGCTTGTGATGCAAGGGTTGTAACAGGTTTGACTTCAGGGTCGCCTACAATTAGTTCTGCTGAAGAGCTTGAAGATGCGTGCACTTCAGATCTCCAAAGGAAACTAGGCCCAGATAACCAACTTGAGGTGGAGATATCCGCTACATGTAGACCCCTGGATGCATGGTCGGCTGGGTTTTGTGTCGTATCCACATAATGCCACTGGGTTGGATCTGTAATCTCTCTTATGAGTTGAACACGATTGGCTACAAACACGTGAAACCTTCTTGCTTCGTTATTGATATAGGCTAAGACTACTTGGGAGTCTGTCCAGAAGAACTCTTTGTCAACTTCTATTTCAAGTTCTGCCTTCAACATGACACTCAACCTTGCTGCAGTGACGGCAGCTGAGAGTTCAAGCCTTGGGATGCTCACAATCTTCGTTGGTGCAACTCTTGCCTTGGCCATTACGAAGCTGCAATGGACTTGATCTCTGTCATTTTTGTACCTAAGGTACGAACAGGCACCATATCCTATGTTGCTGGCATCGGAAAAGTGGTGTAGTTCCACTTTCATTCTGTTACCAAAGTCTGGGGGATGGTAACATCTGGGTATCTTGATTTCCCTTAAAGCTTGCAGACTACTCTTCCAAGCCTCCCACCGTGGACATAAGCTCTCAGGAAGTGCTTCATCCCAACTGATGCCTCTGCGGCAAAGCTCTTGGAGAACGCACTTGCCACTCAGTATGAAGGGGGCTATGAAGCCTAGAGGATCATAAAGGGAGGCTACGACTGACAGGATACCACGACGAGTTGAGGGTTGATGCTTTATGTCAGCACTGAAACTGAAGGTGTCGTTTTCAATTGACCACTGAATGCCAAGTACTTGTCCTTCTGTTGTTGAGTCTGGGCTAAGTTTGACAGGTACACTAGTTGTTGCTCTTTCTGACGGAGCAATACAGGACAGGACGTCCCTTTTATTAGAGTTGAACTTATGCAGTCGTAGGCCAGCATTTTTACATAATCCTTGAGTTTCGAGGATTAGATTCGAAGCTTCGCTGACTGTTGGAACGCTAGTTAGGCCGTCGTCGACATAAAAGTTCTTCTCGATGAAGGCTGATGCTGAGGGATGTTCTGACTTGTGTTGTCGTGCAAGATACTTAAGGCCGAAATTGGCACATCCTGGAGAGGAGCTGGCACCGAAAAGGTGAACTGCCATTCTGTATTCTTTCGGTTCTGTTTCCAACTGACCGTTCTCCCACCAAAGGAACCTTAAGTAATTGCGCATTTCTGAGGGGATATAGAACTGATGGAACATCTTTTCAATGTCGCATATCACAGCAACTGCTTCCTTCCTGAAGCGACAGAGGACTCCCACTAGAGAGTTTATCAGGTCGGGACCTGTCAGCAAGGTATCGTTTAGGGAGATGCCTTTGAACTTTGCCGAACAATCAAAGACAACTCTTAACTTGTCTGGCTTCTTGGGGTGATAAAGCCCGTGATGTGGGATGTACCACACTGTCTCTTCCTCTGATAATGAAGGGGCTAGTTCTGCATCACCTTTTCTGATTGTTTCTTCCATGAATGCAGTGTAGTGTTCATGGTACTGTCTATTTCCCTTTAATCTTTTCTTTAGATGATGAAGTCGAATAAGGGCCAGCCTCTTATTGTTTGGTAGTGCCAGTTGACTGTTGTCTTTGAAGGGTAACGGCATCTCGTAGTGTCCATCTTTCCTTTTCATTATAGTTTCCGAGAGAAACTGCACGAAGCGAACATCATCTTGAGACACGTACTTATCTTCATAATTTCTTTCAATGAAGTCCATTTCTAAAGCCTTTAACACATCAGCGACCGGCGGCATTGGCATTTCCTTCACTGCGACTCTGTGTACGAAGCTCTGGCTACCCTGTCTATCAAGATGTGGATTTGCTGATCCTACAATGCTCCAGCCGAGCATACTTTTTTGAGCGAAGGGTTCATTTTCGGAGCCGATAACAACCTCCAAGGGAGCCAGTGCTGATGGGCAGTCATAACCGATCAGTAGTCCTACTTCGCAATCTTGAAGTGGCTGTAACTTGTTTGCCAAGTGTTTGAGGTGTGACCACTGGAGTGCAGTCTCCTTAGTGGGGATGTGAGACTTATCTACTGGAATGAAATCTCTTGTATAGGCTTGACGGAGTTGGACTTGAACTTCGGAGTTGAAGCCACGCACTTGCAGACCATGAGCAATTTGACTTGAAATAACTGTGTCAACCGCTGTCATTGTGCTGAGCCTTAGCTGTAATGGCTTGGTGCTCACACTTAACTTCGATACCAGGTCTGCCAGAATAAAGGTTGAATCACTCTGTGTGTCAAGTAAGGCATAAGTGAGGATTTCCTTCTGAGGCTCCGTAGTAGCTGACAACAGAACTGGAACAATGCAGGATGTGGCAGACGTATGTCTTGTCAAAGTATGGGACATAACTTTGGGAACGTTGTCGTTTGCCTTATTTCTCATGCCTACTGAATCATCGTTTGATGCCTTGACAGGCTCAGTGTCTCTCTGTATGTGCAAACAGGTTGGATGACGTCGACTGCATATGCTACACGTGTGTCTTCCCTTGCAGTCTTTTGTAGTGTGGCCCTTTCTTAAGCAACCAAAACAGAGATGGTTTTCGTGAATAAAAGCCTTCTTTTCATCGATGGTCTTTACCGCAAAAATCGGACATTTAGCGACACCGTGTGTTTCGTCTTTGCAGACTAGGCAAGGTGGTTTCGGTCTTGAAGCTGAGATATTTGGAACGTTGAAGGTAGAGGGCTTCATTTGAGTGCTTGTGTTGAGGGCCTTGGCTCTCTTGGGAATTCTCTCATCTGTCGTCTTGGTACTGAGGAGAAAAGGAGAGGCAATGGGGTTGCATGCAATCTTAGCTTCCCTTTGCAGGAACTCTGTGAAACGAGCGAAGGTTGGGTATTCTTGGGACTTGTCCAGCTCGTCCACGGCGATGCGACTCCATCTGCGCACGATCCATTCAGGCAGTTTCTTGAGAAGCTTGTGGTTTTCTTCACAATCATTTAGAATAGCCAGGCCTTTAACATGAGGAATGGCCTCCACACAACCTTGAAGGAAATCTGCAAACTCTCTTAATGCTACAGGGTCATTTGCTGATATCTTTGGCCATTTAGCCAACCTTTCTCTGAAGGCTCTTTGCACTATGAATGGACCTCCATACCTGTCCTGTAGGATTCCCCAAGCACCTAGATAGGCATCTTCTGAATTTCGGTAGAAGAACCCTTCCACTGCTTTACGAGCTTCACCACCGAGATACCTCTTCAAGTACAGCATTTTTTCGCACACAGGGAGTGGTTTCTGATCAATCAGCCCCATAAAGGATATCTTCCAATCTATGAACTTCAAAGGATCACCTGTGAATACAGTTGGTTCAGGTATAGGGAGACGGTTGGAGATAAGCAGACTTGCAAGTCCTGGGGTTAGACTAACTTCTTCATTTGGTCTTGACACCCCAAGTGGTGTATTTGAAGGTTGAAATGGCACAGCCTTTGGATTCAATGAGTTTCGTGGTTCATTATTTTGGCAGAGGTATTGCACATTGTGGTCTGTCTCCTGTTCGTAAATTTCGAGACTATCATAAGCGTTGTAGGCTTTCACTCTTGCTGCAGCTACCTTGACTTCATTTTCTGCTTGTAGCTGTTGTAGTCTTGTCTTTTCCTCATCCAACTTCAGTTTAATTTCTGCCTCTAGTTTGTTCAGCTTAGCTTGCTCCTCGCACATCTGTTGCGTCACCTTTGCCTGTTCTATTTTGGCTGCAAGATCTGCTTCTGCGTCAGCGCGTTTGCTAGATCTGGAAGTAGCTCTTGAGCTTGCGTTGGAGTCTGGTGATGGCTCTGAGAGGACAGTTTCTGTTTCTGAGTTTCCAAAGACTGACTCATGCTCTTCTTTATTAAGCACCATCCTCACCCTTTCCTTCTCAAGTTGATCGTTAAAGATTTCATCTACATTCTCTAGCCGCTTGCTGATGAGGTTGCAGATTTCAGCCGTTAACGCGGTGCATGCATCCATTTTCTTAACAACGTACGGGGTAGTGGAATTATTTCGGCACATGGACTCATACTGTTGGTGCACTAACGCTTCTTTGGCTTTAATCTCTTTCAATCTTGTATTAAGGTCTTCGGTTGAGCAGAAACCTTTTAACTTTGTCCTACATTCCTTTGCTAGCTCCTTCCAAGAGTTGCACACCTTGTTGAATGCCTTTTCATTTTTCTTAACTGTTTCTTCGTGCATTTCTTTGCCCTTTTCTGTTAGGCTTCGCTCTCTAGAGCTGGATCGTACCTGTTGTGACTCTGTGGGTTTGTCTGTTTCTTCAGCAGGTGACAACATTTTGTTCTAGTGTGCCTTTGCCTTTCAAGTGTGAGTGTGCCTGAAACCTAACTTGAATGAGTGTTGGCTCAAACTTGCTACTAAGGGCTACGACAGATAACAGGTGTTCACACTTGTAACTAAAGATTAGCAAACAATGCATACAGTACTACAAAATGTTTTAAACGAATATACTGCTGACACTTTCTAACCAGACAATTAACCCTTTCTGTAAATAACTGCAGTTTAGTGGATTAGGAACTTGGAAGATAGCGTTGCTTTAAATCTGACACTAGGCCTCTAAACACGAATATAATAACTTGATCACTGGTTTAGCAAAATATTAACTATTTGGCTCACATATAAAGAACCCGCTATATTTAAAAGTCCACGTGACACGTTTACTTTTTTAGCCAAGTCTCTGTTGCCAAGATGGCGTCCGCACGCGTCTTGCGAGGCGTTGGGAAGCCTTTACTCACAGTTCGATGAAGACAGCGACGCAGCTGGTGATGTCGAGTCTCCACCGCAGCGACGAGTTTTCACTGTTACGGCCCCTTTGGCATCGAATAAATAACAAGAGGAGAGATTCTGACGGGTGCAGTAGTTTTATTCTTTCGGAACAAAGGTGCGCAGCAGGGTTGAATATCGTAAGCACCATAGTACCATAGCACCGTGAAAACTGTAAATGACATACAACACACTTATTTACGGTTGTCACCAAAAAGGGGGTTACAGGGTTAATTACAGTTGTCTGCACACACATCTAATTACATTGAACATTCAAAGAAACATGGTTACATGCAAAGTGCCTTGGATTATACAGTATAGCGTATTTAAAACCAAACAGCATGAACAGGGTTTATCTCTAGAACATATACACCTTTTATAACAATGCACACTTTTCTGCATACCTCGATCCACTTGCCAAGGGGGGGACATCTTCCATGAAATCCTATGCAGACAGCTAACATGTGGCATCTGAGATACAGGAAAAGGCTTTCCTTTTAAGACAGGAAGAAGGAGAGGTCTTGTAATCCTGCTGATCAAAACATTCCCCAGGGAACCAAAGGGAGGCAGAAAGGTTCCACCCAGCAGTAAGTGCTGAACAAGATCCACAATGATAAGCGGACAGTTACACTTTGTATCAGAGATCCGTAGTCGCTTCGAATCAGATCCAAAGTTGCTTCGTCCAAAACTTTGAAAGCGGAGACGAATCTCCTTACAGCATTCAAACAAAGCTTTGAGCAAAGTAACTTTGGATCTGAAGCACACTTTGCTCAACACTAGTTGGCATAAAGTTAGAGAAAAGTGTCTATCCCTGCACCACATTTATCATACAGCCTGTGCCCCTGTGATTAATTTGGTATGGGTCTAGACAGCCTAAGTGTATGCCATCTACAGGATTAGTACAGTAGATCTGCTCCGTAGTTTTTCTTCAACATAAAACATTAATACTAACATTTAAATGTTGATTTTTTTTCAGAAAAGGTTTGCTGAATAAAAGGGCATCGTACTATATATGCTTTACCCAAAACCATTCTCATGGAAATGTGGCAGTGCGTCTTATAGTCCAAATCCTAATGACTGTTTCCATTATGCAAGTGGTCATCAGTATGGGGGAGGCACGGGGAGCGGTGATGGAAGTGCCGCGCAGCTGTACTCACCTTCCCTGGTCTTTTTCTGGCCATCTCCCCTGCACTGTGTCCTGACTGTTTACAGGGTCAGGACGTAGTGCACATAGCACACTATGAACTAACACTGTACAATATCAGGTCATAGTGCAGCACAGGCCAGAAAAAGACCAGGGAGCGATGAGTGGCAGCGCTATCCAGGGCAAGCAAGGTGTTTTGTCTGATCTGAGGTCTGATTGGCATCCAATCTGAGGCTAATGGGTGACTGATCTAAGACTGATGGGGATCTGATCTGAGGCTGATGGGGGTCTGATCTGAGGCTGATGGGGGTCTGATTTGAGGCTGATGGGGTCTGATATAAGGCTGATGGAGCTTGGGAGGTCTGATCTGAGGCTGATGGAGCTTGAGGGTCTGATCTCAGGTCTGATGGAACTTGGGGGTCTGATTTTGAGGTCTGATCTGAAGTTTGATGAAGAATGGGGGTCTAATTTTGGTGTCTGATCTGAGGTCTAATGAATAATGAGGGTCTAATTTGGAGGTCTGATGAGGATTCAGAATCTGATCTGAGGACCGATTTTTTTTTATTATTATCCTCCTCCAAATCCTAGGTGCATTTTATAGTCTTGTGCATTTTATAGTCCAAAATATGGCAATCACATTTTTTCACTAAAAGCTTTTCACTAAACAGGTTCAGTGGTTATCATGATGGTTACCACAAAGCACTGAGGGAAGGGGGGCAGGCCCTCTGCTCCAGACAGATGCTGTCCTTGTTTGGATTGGAATGCTAACATTAAAGGGACACTGACAGGCCTTCTGAGCATAATTAGCTCTTTATATGCCCCCCTAGGTCTTATAATAAGATGTGATCCCGGCGAGCGAGGGTTCCGGGCGCATGCGCAGGATCTCTGAATGTCAGGGACAGGAAAATACCGCCCAGCGAAGTGAATACTAATGATATGGGCGTGTCTAAGGATCCGGCAGTTGGGACGCGGCTGGGCACAAATGCGGCACAAAGAACGCCTCTTGGGCAGAAAGGACAGGTGATTATAAAGGTTATTTTTAACGTTTTACAATGCGCACAGGGATAATACTTATATGAATTGGAAACTTATTATAAGACCTAGGGGGGCATATAAAGAGCTAATTATGCTCAGAAGGCCTGTCAGTGCCCCTTTAAAGGCCATGGTTTACTAGAACAATAACTAAACAGGTTCAATGGTCACATATGCTATGCACACCATATAAATAGGAAGCAACTCTGCAAATAGCTTTGAGTAAAAGACTCCTACTGTTTTGGTTTTCTGGCTCATATGCAGACCTATGTGTTTCCAAGGTGGTAAACTACAAGCAAATCATGTGTAGTCTGATTCTGCAATCAAATTTTTCTGACCTACTAAATGAACAGTAACAAGAAGAAGAGCACAGATGCAAAGGATTATAGTTACAGAAGAGACCATAGAAGGATTGCTCTGTACAGGAGAGGTATATACTGTATTGTCTTGGCAGAACTGCATTTCTGACAGCTTTCCCAGTGTACATGGGCGCTTATCAATTTACTGGCAGACCTATGGGGTAGCAGCTGCACGTCACATCATACCATCTTACATATCAGAAATGAACAATAGTTCTGGCAATAAACTGAGATTGGGTTTCACTAGATGAAGTTTGCCAAAGTCCAAGTTATTGTATTTTGAAGAGAACTTCTAAAAGAATGGCATTTAAGTTCAAGGATTGAAGGGACAATGGAGCATCAAAATAGTTAATATCACATATAATAACAAGGATTTTCTGCATCTGGGGGTGGTGAGACAGCTAGTTAAAGGTTTTTAAGAAAAAGTGGTCCTATCAAATGCAGAGGAAATACTTACAGAATGAGAGAAATGTATATCTATTTCCCATATAATAAGCTATCCAGTACAACCAGGATGTTGCAGCATACGCAGAACTAAGCAGATGCTGCCATGGTACAATGAGGACAAGCAGATGAACAGGCATTGAAGACTACGCAGATGCTGTTCTCTTGGCATGCACAATAGAAAAAAGAAATATGTCAATACATATAGACTAGAAAGAAAACTAAAGTATTAATGTGTATTGAGCATGCACATACAGTAAGAAATTATAAAAAGGGTTATCCCATAAAAAAAATGCTGAATATAGTTAAATCCAGTCCATAATTCATTTTTTTTTTTTTTTATATTTACACTTAATAAAACATGTTTATATTCCCAGATATTCCTGGAATTACGTTAAAGTGGTGCTATCTAGTGTTTCGATTGAACAACCTTTCTGTGTCCACTAAATGTACTCAGATGGAAATGCATGCACAGTCTTGCCTCTCTCTCTCTCTGCTTGTTCGGATATGCAGAGGGATCCCATGATGTGGTGAGGTGGCTGCTACTGAATCTGCACTGTCTTGTAGGCCTCTCAAGGGAGATGCTGAGCAGGTAAATTACAGTAACACCGTTTGACTCTAATATCAGTTGTTCAGCATTTCTTCTGAGAAGCAGAGAAAACATTGCAGCTTCAGAGGCGGATGCCTCACCACACCAGAAATCTCTCTGCATACTGTAAGAAGGAACAAGGAGACGTTTTTGACGGAAGATACGTGTCACCGAGGTTCCCGGCCTCGGTGAGGTAAGAACCGGATTTTTCCCTGAAGTGTCAGTTTTGCAATTGCAGGCTGACACTTCAGCTGTTACTATGGCTGTAAAGCCGATCCGGGCCGGTTCGTATTGGGAGCAGCCAAAGAGCAGGGTGGGTGGCTGTTCCCTACGGTTCCAGGCCGGGTTTTGGGCTGGGATATAAAAACCCAGCCAGCATGTTTAGCTGGGTGGATTATCCTCCATCTGACAGTGGAGCTCTGTCAGTCTTGGTGTTGGGGCCTGTGAGTCTGGGCTGGGATTAAGGCATGCTACAATGTTTGCGGACAAAAGCATGTGGACTACTGCTTCATTCAAGGACTTATGTGCTGCAGCCTGGTGTGAACAAACACCAAACTCAAGGTGACAGTTTTTCCTTGAATTTGTTATTTTTGTCACTTTACGTCTGTGTGAATAAAACACTGCACTGTTTAAGTTAAAGACGTTGTCAATCCCCACAATTGGTGGAGGATGTGGGCTAACGCAGTGAGACAGGCCTGAAGGCCGAAAAGTTTTTGTTTTTCTCCCGGCACAAGTGCATGTCCTACATTAAGCCGACAAGGTTACGACTCATGTCCGCCGGCAAGGTTACGACCCGTGTCCCCTGACAAAATGGAGGCGGTCGTGAAGGCCCTCGTGGAGGCTAACTTGCAGCAGTGGAAGGCTAACAAGCAGCATCAAGAAACGAACCAGCTGCTATTGCAAAATGTAATGGCATTACAGGTGGCAGGAGCATTCCAAAATGTCCAAGATGCCCGTAAAGCTGTCCGCATGGCTATTCCGAAGATTACCCCCTCGGATGATGTCGAGACCTATCTGGCGGTCTTCAAAAAAGTGGATGTGAGGGAAAAGTTACTCCGAGACCAGTGGGCTGAGTTCGTGGCTCCGTTCCTGGCGTCTGGTCCCTGTTAGGAAATCTCCGTCCCACTTGGTACCCCTGGTACCGAACTTCTAGTATCGGCTTGGTTTGAGTCTTGTACTGATGTCAGGAGAGCAGTTCACTCAGTAGGAAATAACAGACACAACAATGATGTACTGAATGAACGCTCTAAAGTTTATTATTAGTACACACAGATTATATAGAGGGGTTTACGCCCCATATTAGCATATCAAGGTAAGTTATTTATTCAACCTATTATAGATCAACACGTTCTATCCTACAGGCAAATAGAGCAAAAAGCGGAACTTCCATATTTGGGGTAAACTTCTGGGAGGTGAAAGCCGCAACAGGTGTACCATGTGAATCTGCTCAAGCCATGGAAGGAAAGGGAAACCTGTACAGAAGACAGCCCACCACCAGGGTTCCTAGGGGAAGCAGTTTCGGCCCTACGGTCTGAAGCAGGGTAAGCGGCTGCCACAGTGAAAATTGTTGACAGCCTCTCCTCTAAACAGGCTCAGGAAGCCATGGAATTCATTAGTCGGAACACGGATATGTTCTCAGATTTCCCTGGACGCACGTCCGTAATCCGGCATGACATTATCACTGAGCCTCAGCCGGAAGTCCGGTTAAAACCGTACCGGGTCCCCGAGGCTTGGCGACAAACCATCACGGAGGAAGTGCAGCTAATGCTCCAGCTGGGTGTCATAGAGGAGTCAAAAAGTGAGTGGGCCAGTACGATAGTATTAATACCCAAGCCAGACGGGACATTGCGGTTCTGTAATGACTTCTGCAAACTTAATGAGGTGTCCAAGTTTGACGCGTATCCCATGCCCCAAGTGGATGAGCTTATTGAAAAGTTGGGCCAAGCCCGGTATTTTTCTGTGTTGGACCTCACCAAACAGTGCTAGCAGTACCCTTGACGGAGGCTGCCAAAGAAAAAACGGCTTTCGTCACGCCAGAGAGGTTGTATCAGTACAAGGTATTACCCTTTGGTCTACATGGCGCTCCCAACACGTTTCAAAGGCTAATGGATATTGTACTCTGTCCACATTGTCGATATGCTTTGGGGTACCTGGACGATATCGTTGTCCATAACACCGACTGGGAAAGTCACTTTCCTAAAGTATAGGCTGTATTGGACTCCCTTAGGAAGGCTGGCTTAACTGCTTACCCAAAAAAGTGCTCATAGGGTTAGAAGAGACCAAGTACCTGGGGTATGTAATTGGGCGTGGAATGATCAATCCTCAGGTGAACAAAATTGAGGCAATTTGGAATTGGCCCCGACCTGTCACTACTCGGCAAGTAAAGTCGTTCCTGGTTATGGTGGGGTACTGTATGAGGTTTTTCCCCAATTTTGCTACAGTCGCCGCACCATTGACAGGCCTTTGGAAGGGACGCAAGTCAGTGATGGTCCACTGGAATGAGCAGGTGGAAAAGGCTTTCTCCGCTTTGAAGTCGGCCCTGTGTGGGTGCCTTGTTTTGGTGACGCCCGACTTCAAAAGGGAGTTTATAGTGCAGACCGATGCCTCCAAGGTAGGTCTCAGTGCTGTACTGTCTCAAGATATTGACGGGGAGTGAGGAGCATCCCGTTGTCTTCCTCAGCCGGAAGCTTACCCCAGCCGAGACTAGGTACAGTATAGTGGAGAGAGAGTGCCTGGCCATCAAGTGGGCACTCGAGATTCTCCACTATTATCTTTTGGAGAGAAGTTTCCGTCTGGTGACTGACCACTCCCCTCTCAAATGGATGAGCCAGGCCAAAGAGAGGAATGCTCAGGTCACCAGATGGTTCTTATCTTTGCAAAACGTTTAGTTTTCCGTGGAACACAGGGCAGGCAGGTTACAGGGAAACGCGGAAGCCCTGTCCCGCATACACTGTCTGTCAAGTGTTCACCGCCTCAGGGTAATTGACGGAAGATACGTGTCACCGAGGTTCCCGGCCTCGGTGAAGTAAGAACCAGATTTTTCCCTGAAGTGTCAGTTTTGCAATTGCAGGCTGACACTTCAGCTATTAGTATGGCTGTAAAGCCGATCTGGGTTGGTTCTTATTGGGAGCAGCCAAAGAGCAGGGTGGGTGGCTGTTCTCTATGGTTCCAGGCTGGGTTTTGGGCTGGGATATAAAAACCCAGCCAGCATGTTCAGCTGGGTGGATTATCCTCCATCTGACAGTGGAGCTCTGTCAGTCTCTATGTTGGAGTCTGAGAGTCTGGGCTGGGATTAAGGCATGCTACATTGTTTGCAGACAAAAGCATGTGGACTATTGCTTCATTCAAGGACTTATGTGCTGCAGCCTGGTGTGAACAAACACCAAACTCAAGGTGACTGTTTTTCCTTGAACTTGTTATTTTGTCACTTTACGTCTGTGTGAATAAAACACTGCACTGTTTAAGTTAAAGACGTTGTCATTGCCTCTGTACTGCGTCCGCAAGCCTGTCTACCAGAGAAAATCCCCACAGTACCCAAAGGAGCAAGGAGAGAAGCAAGACCTACCATGTGTGGCACTAGATTAACATTATTTCTGGAGTATCTGGGGATAGATACTTTTTTATGTAAATACAAAAAAGTTTTGAATTAGGACCTAAATTTGACTCTAAAAATATTTCCTTCATGGGACAACTCTGTTAAAAGAGTTATCCCAAGAATAATGTAAAAAATGAAAATCATACATACTCTAGTACATGACAAACCTGTACCTCACATTTTTCCAGGGATCTACCCATTCATTGTTCCAATTATTCTGACAGATTTATTTCAAGCTGTCAACTTAGCAGGGTGTCCTTTTTCAGGGGGTGTCCTTTCTGTTGCAGCATGTGGCAGGTGAAGGATGGAACTAAGCATGTGCGTCCTCCTCATGAGGTGGACAGAGAAATTAGAAAAATAGTAAATAGAAGGTGGCTCTATACAGATAGATTAAAGTGAATAACTCAGTGGCTATACAAAATCTTTAATTATGTGCAATTACAAAAGTATTCAGATTCAGGTGCTAGTTTGAAAACTTTTAAAATATTTTTTTTTGTGAGACAACCCCATTAAGCAAACAGTATAGTAAAAATGTAAAAAAGCAATTTATAATATCTAAAAGGATACAAATACAAAAAATTCCTGTTAGGGTTCCTCGCATAGATCTACAGGAAGCGATAAATTACACCTGTATCTAAATGTTACATGAGTACTACATAATAAAAAAAAGAACCCCAGCAAAGTGAGCTAACATCATCTTCCTAGTATTCCTCCTGCCCCGTGTTAGAAATTTGTCCCGTACATCAGACATAGGCATCTAGATTTATCACACATATAGTCCTCATGCACACGACCGTAGATGGTCCGCATCCGAGCCGAAGCACATTCACTTCAATGGGGCCGTTGCTCCGTTCCGTGGCCCCGCAAAAAAAATATAGCATGTCCTATTCTTGTCCATTTTGGCTACCCGTTCCGTTCCGCAAATTGCAGAAGGCACACTGGCGGCTTCCGTTTTTTGCGTACCCGTGGTTTGCGGACCGCAAAAAAAAGGCACGGTCCTGTGCATGAGGCCATATACAGTAGCTAGATAATGTAAACATACAGTATTATAGGCTTTGCTACTAATTCAGGGTACGGAATGTGCCAGTTTTATTTACCTGCTTAACCCCTGGTATTGCAGCCTCAAATGTGAGTGCCAAGTTTTGTTCACATAATGTGCCCCAGTACAAAAATATCCCCCTATAATTTCTGACTGTAACGTGAATTCTAAAGATTTGAGAATGAATAAGCTTACACAAGCTAAGTGAATAAATATATTTACTAAGTGTGATTAACTATAAGATAACACAGAAAAATCACACAGAATAATAAAACGTAAATAAACATCACTAGCCTAAGAAATGCAATATGGGGTAAGGCTCCGGTCGGCCATGCTATAACACTTGGCTGTCTACCACATTATAGCACATGACAGACACCCCAGGGTGTACAAGAGATGGGGCAAATTAATACTTATATCCTGACTAGGATGAAGTTCCAAGTGGAGACCCCCATAATTTTATGTAACTAGAGCTATACACCTCGGTCCCGCCCATGGTGTGCATCAAACTTGTCCTGAGATGTGTCTCTGAGATCACTACTCAGTATAATAGCCCTATCAGCACAATGGGGATGGATACTAAATTACAAGGAATTACAAGGAGTATCCTTACACAGAATACTAAAAGTAATGTAAAAGAGACACAATTAACCCTTTCTACCCCGGGGCAGTTTTAACCTTCCTGCCCAGGCCATTTTTGGCAAATCTGACATATGTCACTTTATGTGTTAATAACTTTGGAACACTTTTATTTATCCAAGCCATTCTGAGATGGTTTTCTTGTGACACATTGTACCTTATGATAGTCATAAATCTGAGTCAATATATTTCACCTTTATTTATGAACAATACCAAATTTACCAAATATTCTGAAAAATTTGTAATTTTCAAAATTTTAATTTCTCTGCTTTTAAAACAGAAAGTGATACCTCATAAAATATTTATTACTTAACATTTCCCATATGTCTACTTTATGTTGGCATCATTTTGTAAATGTCATTATATTTTTTTAGAAAGTTAGAAGGCTTAGAATTTTAAAAGCAATTCCTAAAATTTTAGAAATTACACAACTCAAGCTAATCAAAACTGATTTTTGATTGGTACTATGTGGGGGGACATACACCTTTTTAATTGCTTGGTGTTGCAATTTTTGTGATGCAAAGTGACAAAAAATTAGCTTTTTTGGAACTGTTTTATTTTTATTTTTTTATGGTGTTCACCTGATGTGATATTTTTACAGAGCTGGTTCTGGCGTTACCTATTATGTATATTTTTTTTTTTCTAACACAATAAGCATATTTTTAACAAAAAAAATTATGTTTTAGTGTCTCATGTTCTGAGAGCTATAGTTTTGTTTTGTTTTTTAGCGATTTTCTTATGTAAGGGCTTATTTTTGCGGGATGAAGTTAAAATTTTTTGGATGGGGTGGATCATGTGTTATATTTTGAGAGCCAATCGTTACGGACACGGTGATACCTAATATGTGTGTTTTTTCATTTTTTTCAATTTTTTTATTAGAAATTAGGGGAAAAGGGCTGTTTTTTTTATTTTTTTTACTTAAAACTTAATTTTTTTCATTAAAAACACAGTTATTTTTTTTTTAGTTTTTTTTTAACTTTATTTCTGACTTTAACTTTTGGGGGTCTGATCCCCTCTGCAATGCATTACAATACATCTGTATTGTAATGCATTGCCTGTTAGTGGGGCTGGATATTCTGGGCACCCATAGAAGGCAGGTCCCGATGCCGTTCAAGGCATTGGGCAGCCTCTGCATGGCATCAGGCTGCCTTCTCACCCATCAGGTCCCTGCTACAGCAGCATGGGGACCCAATTGGCTCCCTCACTTGCAGCAAACCCCTTCTATGTCACTGTCAGCGCTGACCGCGGCATAGAAGGGGTTTATTCGCCGGCATCGGTGTTTTCATCGATGCTGGTGCATACAGCAGGGGTCCAGCTAATTGGAACAGCCAGTCCCCTGCAGCTGATCAGCAGGCCGTAGCAGTACGGCGCTGGGCGGCAAGTCACGTCCTGCTGGGTCGTACTATTACAGTGCTGGCTGGGAAGGGGGTTAAAGGGGATAGAACCAATTAGAACTTAGAAAAAAAAACTCTGACAATACAGTGACATTACAAAAAACACCCTCTTTCCTTTCAGATCAGACTCCTACATCATACCTCAAATCAGATCCTTAAAACAAACCGCCTCATCAGATCCTCAGACCCCCATATCAGATCTTTAGAACCCCATATCAGATCCTCAGACCCCCATATCAGATCCTCAGACCCTCATATCAGATCCTCAGACCCCAATATCAGATGCTCAGATGTACACAACCAATAAAGGTATATGGACTAGGATTAACCAAAATTTATGAAACTACCACACAGTAATCATGGTACAACTATTTATTTAATTATCATGAAAAAAAGCATAATGGACAGGACACATTCTATTAAAAACATCTCTTATAGTGGTGGTGGTCTGCAGACAGAGATGGTATAAACAAAGTGCTAGTTCAGTTATAGTAACTGTGTAGGTAAAGCTAGTTGTACAAAATATTAAGCAGTATAGAGAATAAACGGAACACTGGTAAGAAATTACAATAAACTTAGATTAGTAACACCTGACATGCGTTTTGTGGTCAGCTTTCTCAGAGGGTTGGTTGATTCAAAATAAATAAATAAACTTACCTCTCCTGCTCCACCGCTGCTCACCATGTCCAGTGTCCTCTCCTGCAGTCACCGCTTTCTGGTCTCCTTTGACCTGCACTGTCACCTGACTGTGTCAGCATCGGGTCATAGTGCGCACTGTACGTCCTGACGCTGTACGCAGTAAGGACAGTGCAGTGCGGCCTGGAAAAAAGCAGGGAGGAGGCGTGAGTACAGCACTCAAAGTGCTTCCCCCCTACAGGCTAGTGAGCAATTCCAGAATAGAATCACTCACTAGTATTCAAGAATGGGCCCCTGTACAGCTGAACCAGCTGCACAGGCGGTATGTCCGCCCCTGGCTTGGAGTTTGTGTGTTCTCTCCCTGTTTGCAGGGTTTTCCTCAAGATATGCTAGAGTACTCTGATTACATTATGCTAGTAAATATAAAATCATGAGTAGTACAGTGGTATAATCCAATAAAATCCATGGTATAATCCAATGTGACTATTTATACTATAATATGTGAATCTTGAGAAGTATATTACAGTAACCATATATGCATGTCTAGTAGAAATTCATTTAGCAATGCTTCTGTATCCTAGATAAGATCTGGTAACATGTACAATATCTCTTATATGTCTGTTCTTTATGCATGGCCAAACGACTAGACTGACTTGCACCAAATTTGGCATATAGATAAATCAGCTCCCTGGGAGATACCATTCTTGAGATATTTACAAAAAAAAAAGCTAATATGACACCATCACATGGCCCTTAATAGCCAATAGAAACTTTGTTTCGCTGACATACACACAGTTTTACACTAGGTTTCCATAACAACATTTTTAGTCACTGTTATAGGTCACGGAAAAAGGGGGCTAGGTGCTGTGGAGGTCACTGTTAAGGGATGGATCGCTGTGAAGGTCACAGTGAAGTGGCGGGGCACTGTAGAGGGCACTGTAAAGGGAGCGGGGTGCTGTGGAGGGCACTGTTAAGGTGGGGGTGATGTGGAGGGCACTGTAAAGAGAGCGGGGTGCTGTGGAGGGCACTGTAAAGGGAGCAGGGTGCTGTGGAGGGCACTGTAAAGGGAGCGGGGTGCTGTGGAGGGCACTGTAAAGGGAGCAGGGTGCTGTGGAGGGCACTGTAAAGGGAGCAGGGTGCTGTGGAGGTCACTGTTAAGGGATGGATCGCTGTGAAGGTCACAGTGAAGTGGCGGGGCACTGTAGAGGTCACTGTTAAGAGAGCGGGGTGTGGTGGAGGGCACTGTAAAGGGAGCAGGGTGCTGTGGAGGGCACTGTAAAGGGAGCGGGGTGCAGTGGAGGGCACTGTAAAGGGTGCAGGGTGCTGTGGAGGGCACTGTAAAGGGAGCAGGGTGCTGTGGAGGGCACTGTAAAGGGAGCAGGGTGCTGTGGAGGGCACTGTAAAGAGAGCGGGGTGCTGTGGAGGGCACTGTAAAGGGAGCAGGGTGCTGTGGAGGGCACTGTAAAGGGAGCGGGGTGCTGTGGAGGGCACTGTTAAGGTGGGGGTGATGTGGAGGGCACTGTAAAGAGAGCGGGGTGCTGTGGAGGGCACTGTAAAGGGAGAAGGGTGCTGTGGAGGGCACTGTAAAGGGAGCAGGGTGCTGTGGAGGGCACTGTAAAGGGAGCGGGGTGCTGTGGAGGGCACTGTTAAGGTGGGGGTGATGTGGAGGGCACTGTAAAGAGAGCGGGGTGCTGTGGAGGGCACTGTAAAGAGAGCGGGGTGCTGTGGAGGGCACTGTAAAGGGAGAAGGGTGCTGTGGAGGGCACTGTAAAGGGAGCAGGGTGCTGTGGAGGGCACTGTAAAGGGAGCGGGGTGCTGTGGAGGGCACTGTTAAGGTGGGGGTGATGAGGATGGCACAGAAAAGAGAGCGGGGTGCTGTGGAGGGCACTGTAAAGAGAGCGGGGTGCTGTGGAGGGCACTGTTAAGGTGGGGGTGATGTGGAGGGCACTGTTAAGGTGGGGGTGATTTGGAGGGCACTGTTAAGGTGGGGGTGCTGTGGAGGGCACTGTTAAGGGGGCGGGTGCTGTGGAAGTTACTGTTAAGGAGTGGGTCGCTGTGACGGTTACTGTTATGGGGGACACTGTAGGTCTCTTTCAACCACAAACACAAACAGAAATTAAATAGATGAAATAGACCCTTGTGAAGCCGGGTCACTCTGCTAGTATCTTATAAAATGGCAACAGAGCAAATGAGACCATATGATATCAAACATTCTATCCTGGAAAACAGGCTCTATGCCGATTGCTACAGCATTGTAGTTGAAGTGCATGCTTTCATTTGGAGTAGCTAATGCCTGCCTTTCATTCCCATGGTTGTGCATCGATACATTATTACAACATGCTGCGGTATAACCGTCTGCATATATTGGAATTGTAAGGTCGTCTTCTCTGTAGGCCACTAACATTTCCATTTTCCTGGGCTTTGAATAGCAGGCGTATGAATACTGTGCATTCCACCATCTTTTCTATAGCCCTTTGTTTTCTGCAATCTGTGTCGGTTGTGGTTTGGAGAATGAGTGCTTAGCAACTGGTTACCATGGAGGCAGGGCGACTCGGCATCAAAAAGATTTGATATTACTAGGTGATGGTATTTCTAGATATATTTTCTCAATGCAATATCCACGGATCTTGATTAACAACATTGTAGAGATTAAAGTATTACTGCAGATGACAGCGTCTATACTGTAGAAAATTATTGTAGTTTATGCTGTGCTTGTTTAGTTTATACAAAAATGTTATATATATATATATATATATATATATATATATATATTCAACTTAGTATCTAAACATATAGATGCAATGTTGAATTTAAACTGTAGTACATGTTCTGGGAGAGTTGCATAAAAGAATGTATGGATAGAATGACATATTTACAGGTATGTCTTTCTTGTCATTTGTGCCAATTTGCAGCACTGTTACAAAGTAAGTGAAAGCCAGGTGTCAGTAAGCAGCTTGTCAGCCAGTAAAAATGAGGTTGTGCAGAAAGAACACATTAAAGTATAGATTATTATGCAAATAAGAAGAGTTCCTATCTGACCGTGGTGACATTCTGTCACTCTCAAATAATTCATTCAGAGCTGACAAAAGAAAAGAACAATTCACCGTCCCCGGCTTCTTATTCTGTAGCAGCCCAGGAAGAAAAGCACCATGAATTTTCCATATTAAAGTAAGTTCAGAAAATGTACTGAAAATGCATCACAGGAGGCCAAAGTATTTTTAACAATTTGACATGTATGATATCCCATTCTTCTTATCTTCTTATTGTATCTACACTGACCAAAAATATAAACGCAACACTTTCGGTTTTGCTCCAATTTTCTATGAGCTGAACTCATTTTCTACATACACAAAAGATCCATTACTCTCAAATATTGTTCACAAATCTCAAGGTGATGATTAGACAGCAGGAATATTGCACAGGTGTGCCTTAGACTGCCCACAATAAAAGACAACTCTGAGGGGGGGGGGGTCAGAAAACCAGTCAGTATCTGGTGTGGCCACCATTTGCCATTTCAAAAATCGCGCGCCTGTGTTGATTCGGCGCAGGCGCTCTGAGATAAGGAGGCTCTGCTCCTCAGCACTCCCTCAGTGCGCCTGCGCCAATGACGTCACCGAAAGAGAAGACGTCATCAGCGCAGGCGCACTGAGAGAGTGCTGAGGAGGCGAGCCTCCTTATCACAGAGCGCCTGCGCCGAATCAACACAGGCGCGCTATTTTTGAAATGCTGACAGGGCCAGCTGGAGGAGGAGATCGCGGCTGGCCCTGTCAATCAACAGAAGGAGGGGGCGGTTTTCTGCGGCTGCTACCAGCAAGTAGCCGCCCTACTTGCTGGTAGACAGGTAATTAGCATATCTTAAAAGTATGTTTTTTGCTAAATCTACTGAATGAAAATTATTAATAACATAATGCATGGCAATATCGCAGGATAGGGATTATAAGTACACAAAAAAAAAAAAAAAAGAGTTTAGAGGGGTGACAGAAGCCCTTTAAGGAGATGAGTTATGTACTTACAGAGAAGGGTTATAGGCTGTGTTGAAGGGATATATATTAGCAGTGGCGTAACTATAGCGGTCGCAGTTGTGACCGGGCCCCTAAGCCAGGGGGGCCCAGAGGGCCCACTTTGCCAGTGGTAACGATCGTGGTCGCAGAGGGTGCAACCGCGACTGTCGGGGAAGGGGGATCGGGCCCAGTGGGGGGGCCGCAATCCAAAGTTTGCCCCGGGGCCCATAGAACTTTAGTTACGCCTCTGTATATTAGGAGCATTGGAACATTGCACATAAGTCCAAAGCCGCATTTATATGACAGTGGAAAACAGCCGTGTGACTGATGTGTTTTTTAACAGCCGTTGCATGAATGTTTTCAAAACTATTGCAGTCTATGGGGCTAATCACATGGCCTTTTTTTTTAACACCAAGTTAATAACCAACGTCCAATAATAGACATGTCTGATTTTTGGATGTTTTGATGGACAGACAGACCCCATTGACATCAATAGGCCTGTTTTTGACTGCCACTATAAATGGATACCCTATGGCAGGGGTGGCCAACCTTACAGACACAAAGAGTCAAAATAAACAACTTATGACTAAGAGGAGCCACAAGCTACACACTTACACACAAGTCACTGTACTTTTCACCCTACAAGATACACCTAGGTTTTAACAAAGAAAAATAAGACAAAAAAAGAAAATATATATTTTTCATCAGACTCCTAAATCGGATCCCCAATCCTCATCTGACCTCCAAATCAGACCCCCAAAATAAGACCCCCATGCTTGGATCACACAACACAAATCAGACTCCCAGTAACAGACCCTCAGTGCTCAGATCCCCCCCCCCCCATGCTCAGATCTGCCCCCCCATGCACAGATTTCCCCCAATGCTAAGATCTCCCCCTTTCTCAGATCTGACCCCCCATGCTCAGACCTGACAAACCCATGCTCAAACAAGACACCCCATGCTCAGATCTGCACCCATGCTCAGATCTGAACCCCTATGCTCAGACCCCCCCCCCATGCTCAGATCAGACCCCCATTGCTCAGATCAAGAACCCCTCATGCTCAGATCAGACACCCATTGCCCAGATCAGGACCCCCCGTGTTCAGATCAGAACCTCCCATGCTTGGTTCTATAATTAAAAAAAAATCTCTTCCCTCTCCTGCTTGGGCACCTGCTACTCTGCAGGTCTGACACTGTGACCCGATGAGCACAATGTCAGGTCATAGTGCGTGTCTCCACATACTACGTTCTCACACTGTGTGCATCAGGACGTAGTGGGGAGTGAGCTGGAGCTGCAAAGTAGAAACAGTGTCCGATCAGGAAAATAGATCTGAGCCTGGGGTGGAGAGTGAACCGGCCTGTCTGCTTCCCAGCTCCACAGCTAGAGCCGCACTTGAAGAAGCAAAGAGCCGCATGAGGCTCAAGAGCCACAGGTTGGCCACCCCTGCCCTATGGCAAAAAAATACTCACCTCACGACAGGCACACATGGGAACACTTACTGATGCTCCAAGCGTGATGATGTGAATTCATAATGCGAAGCAATAGCAAGTGTTACCGTGTGTGCCTGTGATGATGTGAGTATTTTTTTTTTTCAATTTGTCGGCACTACCCTAGGTGTGGGGGTTGGCACTATATATACTGAGGACACAATTTAGGTCCATTATATACACTGAGGACATTGGGGGGACAATATATCTACATAGTGCACTTGGCACTATAGGAGCCAATATATAAACTGAGGGCACTTTTGGTGTCAATTAGAGATGAGCAAATCAAAGCTGACAAAGTGGAATTCGATCCGAATTTCAGGAAAAAAATTAGATTTGATTCACAATGAATGCGAATTTCCTCGAGCTTCGTGGTAACGAATTGCAATTTTCCTAAAATAGCGGCCACGCATGTGAGGACTGAGGACATGGGGCAAGGAACTCTGGGAAGGCGGGATCACCCAGATTGACATCCCTGCATGCAGCCAATCAGCAGCTAGCCCTGTGATGTCACAGCCCTATAAATACGGCAGCCATTGTAGATTCTGCCATTTTCCAGCGTTCAGTGCAGGGACAGGCGTGTGAAGGTGCTAGGAACAGCAATTGGAAAAACCTCTATGTTTAAAAAAACACTGAACAAACGATTTATAAGTTCAGAGAAAGGATAGTTAGGAATCATTTCACAGCATCTTAGTGCAGGGAGAGACGTCAGAAGGCGATAGGGACATTGATAAGAAAGTGACTTACAAGTGCAGGGAACGATTATTTGGGGATCCAAATAGTCATTAGACAGCTCTGTCATTCCAGCTTTTTGTTATGGGGCTGCAAGTGTTATGTTGAAAAGCCTTTAGTGGCTTATATCTTAGTATCTTAGGGTACTTTCACACTAGCGTTATTCTTTTCCAGCAATGAGTTCTGTCCTAGGTGCTCAATACCAGAAAAGCACTGATCAGTTTTATCCTAATGTATTCTGAATGTAGAGCATTCTGTTTAGGATGCATCTGTCACTACCAGAGCTTTGAGACGTTCTCACAGCTCTGTGTCTCCACCCCTGTGATGATGTCACTTAGAGTTTGGAGGTGTTCTCACTGTTCTGTTTCTCCGCCCCTGTGATGAGGTCTTTACTCCCAGCTGTTCCTCCTGCGTTTGATTTCCCTGCCTTAAATCACCCCTCCTCCTATTGCAGGGCGTGGATTATATTTCTCTTTTCAGTTGTAGCTCTGCCTTGAGTATCTTCACTTGTTAAGCTATTAGTTCTCTGGACCTGTGTTCTGTTGCTGCAAGCACTCCGGATATTGCCAGCGGCCCTTGGATCCGTCTTCTCTGCGGCTGCAGCTCCATCAGCTAAGTGTGCAGACATTGTTGTGTACCTGGTGATTTTCTGACTGGATCTGAGGTGGCCACGGTTCCCTCCATATTCTGAGCAGGGCATCGGTGGCCGTGCCCCTTCCACTATTGTAGGGGTTACAGGGCTCATCAGTCTTAGGCACGCGGGCATGCCTCGTTCCACCACATGGATCCGGGCATGTGCTTTAGCAGCATAGGAAGAGTGTTGAGGGTCTGACAGGGGTCACCCTTTCTCTTCCCTAGTTTGGGTCCGGTCAGTAGCTCTTTTTACTGTGTATGCTCTTGTTACCCTTAAACAGCCGTGACAGCATCAGGATGTCTTCAGTTCAGTCTTTTGGACTTTTCAGGACGGAGATAATACCACAGCATGCTACGGTTTTATCTCCGTCCAAAATTCCGGAACACTTGCCGGAATGCCAGCATTTTTTCCCATTGACATGCATTAATGCCGGCCCCGAGTGTTCCAGCAAAACGGATCCGGCATTGCGGTCTGCGCATTCTCATACCGCAAAAAATGAGAAAAAAATAAACACCGGATCCGTTTTTCCGGATAACACTGAAGATACGGATCCGGCATTTCAATGCATTAGTCATACGGATCAGTATCCTGATTCGTATGAAAAATGCCATCAGTTTGCAAACGTTTTGACAGACGGAACTGCCTGCCGGAATCCTCTGTCGCAAGTGTGAAAGTACCCTTATTCAGTACGACAAGAAAAATACTGTTGCAGTTATTTCTGGTGACAGCGTATAGGAGCGTATTACATAAAAAAAAATATATATATATATATATATATATATATATACGGATTTCAGTAATATATACGGATTTCAGTAAAAAGATAAAAATATATATGCACTGCACTGTTGCAGTTATTTCTGGTGAAAGTGTATAGCAGTGTATTTCAGTAAAAAACTAAAAATTTATACGCACTGCACTGTTTCAGTAATTTCTAGTCAAAGCATATAGGGGCGTATTACAGTAAAAAAATAAAAATATATACGCACTGCACTGTTGCAGTTATTTCTGGTGAAAGCGTATAGGGGCGTATTACATTAAAAAAAGGAAAAATATATACACACTGCACTGTTGCAGTTATTTCTGGTGAAAGTGTATAGGGGCATATTACAGTAAAAAAAGATAAATATATACGCGCTGCACTGTTGCAGTTATTTCTGGTGAAAGCATATAGGGGCGTATTTTTTAGTAATATAAGAATAATATATACGCACTGCACTGTTGTAGATATTTCTGGTGAAAGCGTATAGGGGTGCATTACAGTAAAAAAGATAAATATATATGCACTGCACTGTTGCAGTTATTTCTGGTGAAAGCGTATAGGGGCGTATTGCATTAAAAAAAGGAAAAATATATACACACTGCACTGTTGCAGTTATTTCTGGTGAAAGCGTATAGGGGCATATTACAGTAAAAAATGATAAATATATATGCGCTGCACTGTTGCAGTTATTTCTGGTGAAAGTGTATAGGGGTGTATTACAGTAAAAAAGATAAATATATATGCACTGCACTGTTGCAGTTATTTCTGGTTAAAGCGTATAGGGGCGTATTTTAGTCCAACAAGAAAAATATATACGCACTGCACTGTTGCAGTTATTTCTGGTGAAAGCGTATAGGGGCGTATTTCAGTAAAATAAGAATAATATACAGTATTTTTCGCCCTATAAGACACACTTTTTTCACCCCAAAAGTGGGGGAAAAATAGCAGTGGGTCTTATGGGGCGAATGCTGCATTTTGCCGAACTGTCAATGATATGCCGCGTGGCTGGTGTATCAGCTGAGAGGGAGAAGGGGCTGGGGGCCGGCATCTAATTTTATAATGGCGGCCTGCGTGCCCACTTTTTGAATGAAGCAGGCGGCGTGGGCGCATGATGTAGTGACTCACGCTGCCAGTGCCCGTCCTCCCGGCCAGCCTCCTCCCTCTTCTCTGCTACCGAGCGCTTGTTGTAAGTAATAAAGGTGCTGATTACCCTGAATTTGTATATATTAACAATGCCTACAATTATAGATAAGATTACGGTATATACAGTGAGCGGGGCCCGTGTAGTAGAATACAGTCACTGCATGGGCCACGCTTTCATTATAAAACCAGATGTGACCCCCACCCCCTGTATTGTGGGTCATTCACACTACAGGGACACTGTTATGGAGGGGATCTATGGATGACACATATGTGTCATCCACAGATCCCCCCCCATAACAGTGTCATACACAGATCCCCATAACAGTGCCATCCAGAGACCCCAATAAGAGCCATCCAGAGATCCCCCATAACAGTGTCACCCACAGATCCCCCATAACAGTGTCACCCACAGATCCCCCATAACAGTGTCCTCAACAGATCCCCCATAACAGTGTCCTCAACAGATCCCCCATAATAGTGTCATCCACGGATCACCATTATTTCAAAACCCACCAAAAGCACACCTTTTTGTTAAAAATATTTTTTTTCTTATTTTCCTCCTCAAAAGCCTAGGTGCGTTTTATGGGCAGGGCGAAAAATACGGTATACGCACTGCACTGTTGCAGTTATTAGGGGCGAATAAAGGTACATGACACTGCCAGCCTGTTAAAGGGAATTACAGCATGAGACCACAATACATTTGATATGACATTTAGCAACAGTTTAAAGTGCCCACATATAGCACATAGTGGGACACTGCATCAAGATGAATCAGGAGTGGATCAGCCAGGATTTCCACACACCAATGCCTGATGCATCAGACTAGATCATCCATAGTTCCACACCATCAATTTGACAAAAGAGACCAGTTTCTTCTGGCTACCTGCCTCAGCTACTATTCTTTCTGATGCTGTTACTCGCCTGATGCCACACATCGGATGCCAAGTGCTCCTTCTTTTACCCACTATCTTCAGCGGGTACTGTTATTGGCACCAATCTCCACAGTATGTCACCTTGCCACTCTGTGGCCTCATGATGCAGCTGCCACCTTAAGACTCTGTCATTGTGCCACTCTGTGGTCTCCTCGTGCTGCCGCCACCTCCAGACTCAGTCATTGTGCCACTTTGTGGCCTACTCCTGATACTGCTGCTGCCGCCATCTCCACACTCTGTCATTGTGCAACTCTGTGGCCTTCTCTTAATGCTGCTGCTTCTGCTGCTGCCACCTCCAAACTCTGTCATTGTGCCACTCTGTGGCCTCCTTTTGATGCTGCTGCCACCTCCAGACTCTGTCATTGTCCCACTCTGTGGCCTCCTCCTGATGCTGCTGCTGCCGCCACCTCCAGCCTCTGTCATTGTGCCGCTCTGTGGTCTCCTCATGCTGCTGCCATCTCCAGACTCTGTCATTGTGCCACTCTGTGGCCTTCTCCTAATGCTGCTGCTTCTGCTGCCACCAGCTCCAAACTCTGTTATTATGCCACTCTGTGGCCTCCTTCTGATGCTGCTGCTGCCACCTCCAGACTCTGTCATTGTGCCGCTCTGTGGTCTCCTCATGCTGCTGTCACCTCCAGACTTTGTCATTGTGCCGCTCTGTGGTCTCCTCATGCTGCTACCAGCTCCAGGCTCTGTCATTGTGCTGCTCTGTTGTCTCCTTATGCTGCCACCACCTACGGATTCGGTCACTGTGCCACTCAGTGGCCTCCTCATCAGGGGCTTTGCTAGGGTTTAAAAAGATCTGGGGCCCAAACCCTAATGAATATGGCCCAGTTCTCTAAGGGCTACTTTGACACTAGCGGTAGCCTTCTCCAGCAGGCTGTTCCAGCGGGGGAACAGCCTGTCGGATCCGTGCTATTGCTAGTGCACCGTGCTGCCAAATGTCCGCTCCAGCCCCATTCACTAGGAGGTCGGGTCTAGCACAGCAAACATGCCAAGAGGCGGCTGTTAATATAACTGCAGAATGCTGTAGTGTTTTTCAGCCCACCACTCAGCATGTTTTAATAGTGAATGGGGTCAGAGCAGACATTCGACGACACAGTGCACTAGCGGTAGCACGGATCTGGCAGGCAGTTTCCCCACCGGAACAGCCTGCTGGAGAAGGCTACCGCTTGTGTAAAAGTAGCCTAAGGGCTCCTGCACACGGCCTTAGGTGTCCAGTTGCCGTATTGCGGACCGCATTTGCGGATCCGCAATACACGTGCACTGTTCCATGTGAATTCCGCATCACGGATGCGGACCTATTGACTTCAATGGGTCCGCAAATCAGGACGGTGTTCATGCGCCCCTTCCTGCGCACACTGCATTTTTGCTGTACTTGCTATACAGCAGCACATACCTCTCACATTCAGTGCCTCCAGGTGACGTCTCCTCTGATGTAGATCTTTTCTGCCATCATCTTCTCCACTCGGTCCAGACAACTTCTTTTAGCCGCGCCTCTTCTCTGCAGAGGGTGACACACAGACATCTTAGGTTCCTCACATTTCTGTAATCATCCCCCAACCTGGAGTACCCACAGTGTTATCCTGCTGCTCGCTGTGCTCCTTAATACCCCCAAATACTATCCTGAAGAAAAATAAGTGCCATACAGATAGTCCCTCCATAGTAATAGTGCTCTTTCAAGTACCACTTATAGTAATTCCCTTCTAGAATGCCCTCATTAGTAACACTGCCCCCAAAAGTGATAATGCTCCTCAAAAGTGCTCCCATTAGTAGAAGAACCCTCCTTTATTAATATTGTGCCACTCGGTGTCCTTCTCCTAATGCTGCTGCTGCTGTTGCCACCACCTAAAGACTCTCTCATTGTGCCACTCGGTGGCCTCCTCATACTGCTTCCACCTCCAGACCCTGTCATTGGGTCACTCTGTGGTCTCCTCATTATGCTTTCACCTCACCACTATGTCATAGGTCCACTCTGTGGACTTCTCATGCTGTTCCCATCCTCCTCACTTCATGACTGGGCCACTTTTTTGGCTTTTGGCCTGGCTGACATCATCATTTATGTGACCTTTCTTCTGATCTGTCAAAAAGGAAGGAAAAATGAGACGCACAATGGATCCTGTCTGTGTAGCAGCTGTAAGGCCTGTATGGTCCCATCAGAATAGGCTTATGATTTGTAGCCAAAAGCAGGAGTGGGTACAAAACACAGAAGACATGCAAATATTCTATTCAGGTATCATCTCTGTTTTAGATCCACTCCTGTTTTTATTTGCCTTTAGCAATACTGATGGATTATTGACCAAATGCTGACAGAGTGAAGACGAATGCTCCACAGACAGGATCAGTTTTGTCTGGGATATTGTTCTGATAGATCGGAGGAAGGCAAAAATAATCAGTGACGTCAACACAAACTTACTGCTGACACCATCTCCACTCTGTCAGGGGGCTCTACTTGTATAAGCATTTAATAGAACAGGTTCTGTAGGCATCTATGTGAAATCAGCTGACGACGGTGAAAAAGGAGTGTGCTTCTTCTTGACGCTAACATCGTCCTGTAAGGCTGAGTTGATACTTGAGTTATTTGGTCAGTTTTGGTCCCGTGACCGCCCAAATAAGTGAAGTGTGCAGTGATTCTAAGAGCGACGCCTGTCATCTGAATGTCATACTGACTCACAGTATTATTTCACTACCAAAGCAGACTTCCTATGCGTGTTACTGCAAGGCACAGTGTTCTACACCAGTATAAAGGCTCTCAGCAGCTAGGAATTAGCCGCGAATAAATTCAGAGCAAAGCAAATTTTTCCCAAAAATTAAGCGAACTGGCCAAATCGAAAGCTAAATTCAGTATTGCTACCCTGCACAAATATAAGGTACCATTTTTGCACAAATATAAAGTAACATTTTTGTAAAATTCCAACCACTCCTCCAGCTCTACTGTTCATATGTGAATGGACATTACATACAGGGCTGTAACATATACAAGAGAATAAAGCACTACATTGCTCCCACATCCAGGGACGTATCCTTTGATGTAGACATTGTCTTTCCTCATCTTCTCCATTCGGACCAGACCACCATGGTGAATTATTTCAGCAAAGTTTCGTCCTTGCAGAATTTGACACAGAGATTTTAGATTCCGTACTTTTCCATTATCATCCTCGTTCTGGCACCCCAACATCATCCTGCTGCTACCCCCAATAGTAATAGTGCCCCCTACAGTACCCCCAAAAGGAACCTCATTTGTAGTAATGCCCTCCATATTGTGCTCAATAATAATGCCTCCAAAATACCCCTGATATTAATAATGTCCCCATAGCGCCCCTAGTAGAAATAAAGGCTCCTATAGTGTGCCAGCAGCAACAAGGCCCTTCTTTAAGGCAGCCCTTTAGAGCCCCCATTAGTAAGAAGGCTAATCTATAAGGCACCCCTATAGAGCCCACAATAGTAATAAAGCCCCCTATAGTGTCCCCAGTAGTTATAATGCCTCCTATAGTGGCCGCAGTATTTATAATGCCCCTGTAGTAGTATTTATAAAGCCCCACTGCAGTGCTCCCTGTATTGCTCCCTGAATTATAATGCCCTTTGTAGTGCCACTACATATCAGCACCCCCTTGTAGTGCCCATATCCCCTGAGGTATTATAATGGACCTTGTAGAATAATACCCCCTGTAGTGCTAGCATGTATACTGCTCTCACCCCTCCTCCAGTAGTATGTCCCCTCTGTATTTTATGGTATACTAGCAGAAGGACCCGGTTTTGCACGGGTATAATTCATCTATTACATTTAAAGGGGTATTATCATCTTAATGATCACTGTTAAATCTGTTAATGATTTAACAGTGATCATTTTTCTAAATATATTTCATTAACAAATCCCCACCCCTTAGAAAAAAATAAACCTATACTTACCTGACTGTTGTCTTGCGTCTCCCCTGGTTACGGCCACCGCTCTTGTCAGGAATAGCAGTGCGCAGACGACTTATTTTCTTCTCCCGGCCGGCCGCGCTGTACTGAACGCGCACGCCGAGTCCGCGCATGCGCCCTGGTGACTTCGTCCTGGCAAGTATACTATACTGGCAAGGAAGAAGTCACCAGGGCGCATGCGCGTTCAGTACAGCGCGAGGCCCGGCCGGGAGAAGACATCAATGAAGATGCTGCCCACCCCTGCCGAAACCAGGAAGTGGACGGCGCGCCGGGAACAGGTAAGTATAAAACTGTGTGTTGAGAAAATCCCTTTAATGTTTGTGTCGTTAAACGATATCGACAGTATCCCCAATAACAGTGACCTCTACCGCATCCCGTCTCCTTAACAGTTAACTCCACAGACTCCCACCCCTTAACACTGCCCCCTACAGTACCAGACCTTCTGAAAATGGGATCTCCACAGCAGCCCATCTCCTTAACTTTGACCTTCACATCAGCCCACCCCTTTAACGGTGAGTTTCATAGCACCCCACTCCCTTGACAGTGACCTCCTCAGGGGTCCACCCCCTTAACAGTGACCTATACAGCACCCTGCCCCTTAAAACTGACCTCCATAGGGGACCGTCCCCTTTTCTTGGACCTCCACTGTTCCCTGCCCCCTTAACAGAGACCTCCACTGCACCCTTCCCTTTAACAGTGACTACCACAGTACCCCGTTCCCTTAACAGTGACCTCCACAGCGGTCTGCCTCCTTAACAGAAACATCCACAATGAACTCCCCTCTAACACTGATCTCCATAGTGCCTGCCCCGGTAACAGTGAGCTCCATAGCAGCTGCCCATTTAATAGTGGCCTCTGCCCCCTTAACAGTGACCTCCACAGCAGCTGCCCCTTTAATAGCGGCCCATGCCCCCTTAACAGTGACCTGCATAGCGCCCTGCCCCTTTAAGGCAAGGGCTACACGACAACATGTGTTGTGCAACATTTGGCGGACCAATCTCGAGCAACAATTTTTATAATGATAGGCTATGGTGTCGCACTGCGATATGCTGCCACTGCGACACGACAGTCTGTGACTGTCGCTTCACAGTCGCAGCATGTCGCATGTCGCAGTGCAACACCATATACTATCATTATAAAATTTGTTGTGCGACATCAATGTCGCAGTGTAGTTGTGCCCTATTTGTCGTCATGTAAACCTAGCCTAAAGCTAACCTACAGCAGTGCAGAAAAATAGCTGCGTTGTTATGAAAACCTGGAGTAAAACTGTGTGTATGTGGAGACTAAGGGCCTGTAAGCTTCTAATGGCTGATTAAGGACATGTGACCGTGTTTATGGCAGTTGAGATATGAAGAGAAAGGCTTGCAGGCTTGTATTGGCTAATTCAGGTCATTTTTTGGGAATATCTAAGGAACGGTATGTCCTAGAGAGCTAAAACCTTCCCAGACGCCTTATGCACCTTTGTGGCAAATTTGGTAAAGATCGGTGAAGTCATTTGGTTGCGCTTAAAGAGCAGACAGACAGAAACAAATTTTTATATATAAGAGATATAATACTCCCTTCTGTAGTACCGCATTTGCCAGCATATAAGACGACTTTCTAACACTAGAAGTTATTTTCAAAAGTCGGGGGTCGTCTTATACGCCGGGTATACTCAGATCCGATGGTATATTCTAACCCCCAGGCGTTCCCATGGTCACGGGGATGCTTGCCTGGGGGTTAGAATATACCATTGGATCTGAGTTTTCACGATCTCGGTGAGATTCTGGTATATTGCCTGGGGGTTCGAATATAAAGGGCCCCGCCGCTTACAGGAGTACATTTATAAACTGTAATCAGTAACTTTAACTTCATTCATCGCTCATCTCTTTACTTGGATACCTTACTCTCAGCTCCGGTAACAGCAGGCAGTACGGGCAGCGCTCACTCACTGATGTCATGTGCTTGCTCCTCCCACTAGGCGGCGCAGGCACGTGACGTCAGTGAGTGAGCGCCGCCCGCACTGCCTGCTGTTACTGGAGCTAAGAGTAAGGTATCCAAGTAAAGAGATGAGCGATGATTAAAGTTAAAGTTACGGATTGCAGTTAATAAATGTACTCCGGTGAGCGTCGGGGAAGGGGATCTGTGGATGGCACTTTTTAGGGGAGGGGGGTCTGTGGATGGCACTGTTTAGGGGTGGATCTGTGGATGGCACTGTTTAGGGGGATCTGTGGATGGCACTGTATAGGGGAGGGGGATCTGTGGATGGCACTATTTAGGGGAGGGGGATCTGTGGATGGCACTATTTAGGGGAGGGGGGTCTGTGGATGGCACTGTTTAGGGGAGGGGGATCTGTGGATGGCACTGTTTAGGGGGGATCTGTGGATGGCACTGTTTGGGAAAGAGGGATCTGTGGACGGCGCTGTTTAGAGGAGGAGGATCTGTGGATTGCACTGTTTAGGGGGGATCTGTGGATGGCACTGTTTAGGGGGGATCTGTGGATGGCACTGTTTAGGGGGGATCTGTGGATGGCACTGTTTAGGGGGGGATCTGTGGATGTAACTGTTTAGGGGGGGATCTGTGGATGCCACTGTTTCGGGGAGGGGGATCTGTGGATGGCACTGTTTGGGGGGATCATAGCAGTGTCATGCACAGATCCCCCTCCCCATAACAATGCCATCCACAGATCCCCCTCCCCATAACAGTGCCATTCACAGATCCCCCTCCTCATAACAGTGCCATCCACAGATCCCAGTAAGTTCCCTGGAGTGGAGAAGATCGTCTTGAAGACAGGGAGGGCTGAGCATTCAGGGGTAGTCTTATACGGCGAGTATAGCCCAAAACCTTTATTTTAAATGGAAAAGTTGGGGGTCGTCTTATACGCCCGGTCGGCTTATACGCCGGAAAATACTGTATATAGGATGGCCCTCCTGTATTGGTAGTATACTGTGTGTGTATATATATATATATATTTGTGTGTATACTAGCAGAAGGACCCGGCTTTGCACAGGTATATTTCATTTATTTCATTTAATGTTTGTGTGTGTCATTAAAAGATATCAACAGTATCCCCCATAACAGTGACCTCTACAGCACCCCACCCCCTTAACAGTGAACTCCACAGTTCCCCACCCCTTAACACTGACCCACCACAGTGCCCAGCCTCCTTAAAATGGGACCTCCACAGCAGCCACCCCCTTAACTTTTATCTTCACAGCAGCTCGTCCCTTTAAGGCTGAGTTCACACGGGCGAGATTTCCGCGCAGGTGCAATGCGGTAGGTGAACGTATTGCACCCACACTGAATCCGGCACCATTCATCTCAATGGGCTGTGTACATGGATGGTGCCGGATCACTTCTGCAATGCTTTAAAATCGCAGCATGCTCTATATTCTGCGTTTGTAAAGCAGGACAGGCCCCATAGAAGTGAATGGGGCTGCGTGAAAAACCCATTGCATCCGCAAGCAAGTGCGGGTGCGATGCATTTTTCACTGATGGTTGCTAAGAGATGTTGTTTGCAAACCTTCCGTTTTTTATCACGCGCGTGAAAAACGCATCAAAACGCATTGCACCTGCGCTGGAAAAAACTAAACGCAATCGCAGACAAAACTGACTGAACTTGCTTGCAAAATAGTGCGAGTTTCACTAAACGCACCCTGAACGCATCCTGAGCCAATCCGTCACACCCGTGTGAACCCAGCCTAAGGCTGGTTTCACACGGGCGTTGCGGATTGGGGCCGGAGGCGCTCTGAGTGTGTTCAGTGAAACTCGCACTATTTTGCAAGCAAGTTCAGTCAGTTTTGTCTGTGATTGCGTTTAGTTGTCACCCCACTCCCTTGACACTGACCTCCTCCTGGGCCTGCCCCCTTAACAGTGATCTCAACAGCATCCCGTCGCTTAAAACTGACCTCCATAGGGCACTGTCCTCTTATCTGTGACCTCCACTGTTAACCCTTTAGGTGTTGCACAAGAGTTATTGGCAAATGGGGATGAAATTTGAGAATTTCATTTTTTTGTCTAATTTTCCATTTTAACCCATTTGTTCCACTAACAAAGCAAGGGTTAACAGCCAAACAAGACTGTATCTTTATTGCCCTGACTCTGCCGTTTACAGAAACACCCAATATGTGGCCGTAAACTACTGTACGGCCACACAGCGGGGCGTAGTGAAAGGTGTGCCGTTTGGTTTTTGGAGTGCTGATTTTTATGGACCGGTTTATTTACACCGTGTCCTGTTTCAACCCCCCTGATGCACCCCTGGAGTAGAAACTCCCTAAAAGTGACCCCCATCTAAGAAAGTACACCCCTCAAGGTATTCAAAACTGATTTTACATACGTCGTTAACCCTTTAGGTGTTGCGCAAGAGTTATTGGCAAATGGGGATGAAATTTGAGAATTTCATTTTTTTGTCTAATTTTCCATTTTAACCCATTTGTTCCACTAACAAAGCAAGGGTTAACAGCCAAACAAGACTGTATCTTTATTGCCCTGACTCTGCCGTTTACAGAAACACCCAATATGTGGCCGTAAACTACTGTACGGCCACACAGCGGGGCGTAGAGTGAAAGGTGCGCCGTTTGGTTTTTGGAGGGCTGATTTTTATGGACCGGTTTATTTACACCGTGTCCTGTTTCAACCCCCCTGATGCACCCCTGGAGTATAAACTCCCTAAAAGTGACCCCATTTTGGAAACTATGGGATAAGGTGGAATTTTTGGGGGGACTATTTTTAGGGTACATATGATTTTTGGTTGCTCTATATTACATTTTTGTGAGGCAAGGTTACCAAAAATTGAAATTCTGAAATTTCATCTCCATTTGCCATTTAACTGTTGAGGAACACCTAAAGGGTTAATAAAGTTTGTATAATCAGTTTTGAATACCTTGAGGGGTGTAGTTTCTTAGATGGGGTCACTTTTAGGGAGTTTTTACTCTAGGGGGGCATCAGGGGGGCTTCAAAAGGGACATGGTGTCAATAAAAAAGGCCATCAAAATCGGCCTTCCAGAAACCATGTCGGTCCTTTCCTTTTGCGGCCTCCCTTTTACTGACCACAAATATGGCATTTCTGTAAACTGCAGTATCAGGGTAATAAATATTAACTTTTGTTTGGTTGTTAACCCTTGTTTTGTTACCGGAAAAAACGGATTGAAATGAAAAAGTGCCAAAATTGCGTTTTTAGCACCGTTTTATTTTTATTTTTTTAACCGTGTTAATCTGGGGGGTTAGGTCATGGGATATTTTTATAGAGGAGATTCTTACGGACGCGGCAATACCTAATAAGTCAAAATAAATTTTTTGTATCTCTAAAGTCTAGGTGTCATTTGTTTATTTATTTTTTATCCGATTATCTTATGTGGGGGCTCATTTTTTGCGGGACGAGCGGAATGTTTTTTTGGCACTATTTTGGGGGCTATATGACTTTTTTATCGCTTGCTATTAAATTTTTTGTTATGTTTGGTGACAAAAAAAATCTCTTTTTGCACTTTTTTTTTTTTTTGGACCGTGTTAATCTGCGGGGTTGGATCATGGGGTATTTTTATAGAGGAGATTCTTACGGACGCGGCGATACCTAATAAGTCTACTTTTTTAAAATTTATTTAGGTTTTGGACTATTATCCTTTTTGATACAAAAAAATAATTTTGTATCTCTAAAGTCTGTCATTTTTTTTTTTTTTTTCTTATCCGATTATCTTATGTGGGGGCTAATTTTTTGCGGGACGAGCGGACGGTTTTATTGGCACTATTTTGGGGGCTATATGACTTTTTGATCGCTTGCTATTAAACTTTTTGTTATGTAAGGTGACAAAAAAAAATCTCTTTCTGCACCTTTTTTTTTTTTTTCCTTGACCGTGTTAATCTGGGGGGTTAGGTCATGGGGTATTTTTATAGAGGAGATTATTACCGACGTGGCAATACCTAATATGTATACTTTTAATAAATTATTTTAGTTTTTTTGGGTGTCTCAAGTCTGGGAACCAGTTTTTTTTTTAATCCGATGTCAGTCCTAAATTGGGATATAAATTTAGTACTCCATGGAAGTGTGATACTCCCTGAAGCAACCAATAATGCAGAGGCCCGGATGATCGGGGCACGTGTCACATTGAGTTGTGGTGTCCTTCCGTATCCCCCTCCTGTGACACACTCTGCACCTTTTGTGGGTTCGTCCCTTCTTTCCAGTATGGGGACCACACCTGGAAAGTGTTGGCCAGGGACGAGCCGGGCGCCTACAGTTCCCGAGGTACTCCGGCCTGCTCTTTCCCGGTCCGAAAAGATCAGGGCCTTGAGGACTGCCTCATAGAACTGGAGGAATGTCCCTGTGCTGCCAGCGCTTCGGGATAGTACAAAAGAGTTGTACATGGCAACCTGCACCAAGTAGACCGCAACTTTTTTGTACCATGCCCGGGTTTTGCGCATGGCGTTATATGGCTTGAGGACTTGATCAGAGAGATCAACTCCTCCCATATACCGATTGTAGGCGACGATACAATCGGGCTTGAGGACCGTTGCCACGGTACCTCGCACAGGGACAGGGGTGATGCCGTTACCATGAATTGTGGACAGCATAAGGACATCCCTCTTGTCCTTATACCTGACCAGCAACTGCTTTCCAGTGGTAAGGGCACGAGTCTCACCCCTGGGGATAGGTACCTGGAGGGGGAGGGCAGGGAGGCCGCGTTGATTTTTCCGCACGGTCCCACAAGCGAACGTGGATCTGGCGGCAAGGGACTGGAACAAGGGGATACTGGTATAAAAGTTATCCACGTACAGGTGGTAACCCTTATCCAGCAGTGGGTACATAAGGTCCCACACAAGTTTCCCGGTAACACCCAGAGTGGGGGCACATTCTGGGGGTTGAATCTGGGAATCTCGCCCCTCGTATATACGAAATTTGTAAGTGTACCCCGAGGTACTCTCACAAATTTTGTATAGCTTCACGCCATACCTCGCCCACTTGGAGGGCACATACTGGCGGAAAATGAGTCTCCCCTTGAATGCAATGAGAGACTCATCAAGCGCGACCTCTCTTCCAGGTACATAGGCCTCCATGAATTTGGCCTCAAAGTGATCGATGACCGGCCGTATCTTGTACAGACGGTCATGGGCAGGATCACCTCGGGGGGGACATGCTGCATTATCGGAATAATGCAGACATTTCCGGGTGGCCTCAAACCGGGAGCGTGTCATGGCCGTACTGTAAAGTGGGGTCTGGTATAGGACGTCCCCACTCCAGTACAGCCTGACACTGGGTTTCTTGACCAGGCCCATATGCAGCACGAGGCCCCAAAATGTCCTCATTTTGGCTGCACTGACCGGCGTCCAGCCACCGGGCCTGGCCAAAAAGGAGCCCGGGTGTTAAGCGACGAACTGTTGGGCGTACAGATTCGTCTGCTCCACCATCCGATTTACCAGTGGGTCACTGAAAAAATGACGAAAAAAGTCATATTCAGTGTAGCCCACTGTGGAAATCTGGATTCCTGATTGGCCTACAAAATCAGGAATCACGGGCTCGTATCGCTCTGGGCTACACCAGACAAATTCACCGGCAGGGTGCTCCGGTGGATTTAACTGGTGGGCCGGGAAACCAGTACGAGCCCCAGAGCTGCTCGTACTAGGCTGGGCCACAGGGTCCCTAACATGGCGGTCCCCTTGCTCTGCTTGGTGGCGTCTCCGCCGCCTTGGGGGCTCATCATCATCGCTAGATGATGAGGAGGATGCGGATGACAACAGGCGTATGCCTCCTCGGCCGAGAACGAACCGGCGGACCATAGGGGAGTGTGTGTCTGCGTGTGTATGTGCGTGTGTGGAAATCTTTATTTTGTGTGTGTGGGGGCACGGGTGTTCACGAACTCACCCTAAAACTAACACAAAAAAAAAACTGACTAAAAAAAAGGCCAAAAAATTTGAAAAAAAAATTCTAAACCGCTGATCAACCGTCCGAAGTTGATCAGCGGTGGGGTGTGCGATGCGCTAACAGTGGCCGGACGCTAAGAGTGCCGGCCACAGTCAGCGTACACAAAAAAAAAAAATCCTGCACCCCAAAAAAGTGGGGGGCGAGTGGCAGCACCCCTGGGGGGTCTAGGGTCACACAGCTGTGCTGTGGACCCCAGACACCCTAACTAGGGTGATGCAATGAAAAGTTAAAAAAAACTAACTTTCCCTTTTTTTCCCTGCCTAACCCAAACTTTCCCTAGCTGTCCCTATGTACCTGATGGGGGGGGGTGCTGGTGGCAGAGATCGGGTCCTGGGGGCACAGATCGGGTGCAGGCAGTGGTGCAGCGGTGGCAGCAGACACGTGCAGGCAGCTCCTCTCTCCTCCGGCTCCGGAACACAAAAGGAGGAGGAGAGGAGCGCCTGCCTCTTTTGAATCTGCCGCCGGACCGCCCACTGACTAATCAGAAAGCGATCCTGAGTGGTGATGTCACCATCACCACTCAGGATCGCTGGATGGTGATTGGTGGAGTGAAATCACACCACCATCACCATCCTGTTCCGGGTTATCGGGTCTTCAGAGACCCGAATAACCCGGAAACGCAGAAAACCGCAGGTCTGAATTGACCTGCGGTTTTCTGCGATCGCCGACATGGGGGGGTCACAGGACCCCCCGGCGCATTTTCCCCAGGTGTCTGCTCAATGATTTGAGCAGGCACCGGGTTCCTATCACCGCCCGCCGAGCGGCGGTGATCGGAACCATTCATGACGTACCGGTACGTCATGTGTCCTTAAGTACCAGGACATCATGACGTACCGGTACGTCATGTGTCCTTAAGAGGTTAAAAACAGTGACCTCCACAATGCCCACCCCTTTAAGCAGTAAAGAAAAATTGCTGGGCTGTTATGGAAATCTGGAATAAAACTGTGTTTATAGCAGTTGGGATTTGAAGAGAAAGACTCCATTATTAGGGGAACAGATAGGGAAATCTGTCACAAAGACCGTGATCGCCGAACAGTGTGCTGTCTTTCTGGCGCTAGAGTTCGACACATTGCGGATCGGGTTGACAGATTACTGGGAGGGGCTGGAGAAGATCCAGCGGTCATGGTCCATATCGGAACCAATGACAAAGTTAGAGGTAGGTGGAGAGTCCTTAAAAATGATTTCAGGGATTTAGGTCAAAAGCTGAGGGCAAGGACCTCAAAGGTAGTATTTTCCGAAATACTGCTTGTACCACGAGCCACACAAGAAAGGCAGCGGGAGATTATGGAGATTAACAAGTGGCTCAAGAACTGGTGTAGGAAGGAGGGGTTTGGGTTCCTGGAGAACTGGGCCGATTTTTCTATCGGCTACAGGCTCTATCGTAGGGACGGGCTGCACCTCAATGGGGAAGAGGCAGCTGTGCTGGGGAGAAAGATGGCTAGAAGGTTGGAGGAGTGTTTAAACTGGGGACTGGGGGAGGGTAATTACGTTATAGGACGGGAAGATAGTGCAGATAGAGACCGGGGGCAAAGTAATGGGACTGGGGGAGGAATGGAAGGAGGGACTAGAACAGTTCAGAAGGAAAGGTGTAGGGTAAAAAATATACATAAACCTCTCAAATGTATGTATACTAATGCCAGAAGCCTGACTAATAAAACTGGTGAACTGGAATTAGTTATGTGTGAGGAGAACTATGACATAGTGGGAATAACTGAGACATGGCTGGATGATAGCTATGACTGGGCGGTTAATGTACAAGGTTACAGTCTGTTTAGAAAGGATCGTCAAAACCGGAGAGGAGGAGGGGTCTGCCTCTATGTAAAGTCCGGTCTAAAACCCACACTCCGTGAAGATATAAATGAGGGACATGAACATGTGGAGTCACTGTGGGTAGAGATACATGGAGCTAAAAACAACAATAAATTACTAATAGGAGTTTACTATAAACCACCTAATATACCAGAGTCCACAGAAAATCTATTACTAAACGAGATAGACGAGGCGGCAAATCATAATGAGGTGGTTATTATGGGGGACTTCAACTACCCAGATATAGACTGGGAAACTGAAACTTGTATATCTCATAAAGGAAACAGGTTCTTGGCAATAACCAAAGACAATTACCTCTCCCAACTGGTTCAGGACCCGACTAGAGGGACGGCCATACTGGACTTAGTATTAACCAATAGGCCGGACAGAACAACAGACGTGCAGGTTGGGGGACACCTGGGAAATAGTGACCACAAAGTAATAACCTTCCAATTATCATTCAAAAGAGCGTTTCTACAGGGAGGAACAAAAATACTAAACTTCAAAAAAGCTAAATTTAGCCAACTAAGAGAGGCCATAGGCCAAACTAACTGGGACAAAGTCCTCAAAAATAAAAATACAGCCACAAAATGGGATATCTTTAAAAACATCCTAAAATCTCATTGTGAGAGGTACATACCGTATGGTAACAAAAGGTTAAGGAATAAAAAGAAACCAATGTGGATAAATAGAACTGTAACGAAAGCAATAAATGACAAAAAGAAAGCATATCATTCACTGAAACAGGAGGGGAGCACGGAAGCACTGAAAAACTATAAGGAAAAAAATAGAACATGTAAAAAACAAATAAAAGCGGCCAAACTAGAGACCGAGAGATTAATTGCCAAAGAGAGTAAAACTAACCCTAAAATGTTCTTCAATTATATAAATGTTGAAAAGTATAAATCTGAAGGTGTCGGCCCTTTAAAGAGTAATGAGGGGGAAGTCGCAGAGAGCAATGAGGAGAAAGCAAAGCTGTTAAATATTTTTTTCTCCAATGTATTCACTGAGGAAAATAAATTGTCAGATGACATGCAGAATGCAAAAATAAATTCCCCATTAAAAGTGTCCTGTCTGACCCAGGAAGAAGTACATCAGCGACTTAAAAAGATTAAAATAGACAAATCGCCAGGACCGGATGACATACACCCCCGTATCCTAAAGGAATTAAGTAATGTCATAGCCAGACCCTTATTTCTGATATTTGCAGACTCTATACTGACAGGGAATGTCCCACAGGATTGGCGCATGGCATATGTGGTGCCAATATTCAAAAAGGGGCCAAAAACAGACCCTGGAAACTATAGGCCGGTAAGTTTAATATCTGTTGTGGGTAAACTGTTTGAAGGTTTTCTGAGAGATGCTATATTAGAGCATCTCAACAGAAATAAGCAAATAACGCCATATCAGCATGGCTTCGTGAGGGATCGGTCATGTCAGACTAATTTAATCAGTTTCTATGAGGAGGTAAGTTCTAGACTTGACAGCGGCGAATCAATGGATGTCGTATATCTGGACTTCTCCAAAGCATTTGACACTGTACCACATAAAAGGTTAGTATATAAAATGAGAATGCTCGGACTGGGAGAAAACATCTGTATGTGGGTAAGTAACTGGCTCAGTGATAGAAAACAGAGGGTGGTTATTAACGGTACACACTCAGATTGGGTCACTGTCACTAGTGGGGTACCTCAGGGGTCAGTATTGGGCCCTATTCTCTTCAATATATTTATTAATGATCTTGCATAGTAAAGTATCAATTTTCGCAGATGACACTAAACTGTGTAAAGTAATTTACACTGATGAGGACAGTATACTACTACAGAGGGATCTGGATAGACTGGAGGCTTGGGCAGATAAGTGGCAGATGGGGTTTAACACTGATAAATGTAAAGTTATGCACATGGGAAGGAAAAATGCAAGTCAACCGTACATACTAAATGGTAAAACACTCGGTAACACTGACATGGAAAAGGATCTAGGAATTTTAATAAACAGCAAACTAAGCTGCAAAAACCAGTGTCAGGCAGCTGCTGCCAAGGCCAACAAGATAATGGGTTGCATCAGAAGGGGCATAGATTCCCGTGATAAGAACATAGTCCTACCAATTTACAAATCGCTAGTCAGACCACACATGGAGTACTGTGTACAGTTCTGGGCTCCTGTAAACAAGGCAGACATAGCAGAGCTGGAGAAGGTCCAGAGGAGGGCAACTAAAGTAATAACTGGAATGGGGCAACTACAGTACCCTGAAAGATTATCAAAATTAGAGTTATTCACTTTAGAAAAAAGACGACTGAGGGGAGATCTAATTAATATGTATAAATATATCAAGGGTCAGTACAGAGATCTATCCCATCAGCTATTTATCCCCAGGACTGTGACTGTGACGAGGGGACATCCTCTGCGCCTGGAGGAAAGAAGGTTTGTACACAAACATAGAAAAGGATTCTTTACGGTAAGAGCAGTGAGAATATGGAACTCTCTGCCTGAGGAGGTGGTGATGGTGAGTACAATAAAGGAATTCAAGAGGGCCATGGACGTATTTCTGGAGCTTAATAATATTACAGGCTATAGCTACTAGAGAGGGGTCTTCCTCTGGATCAACTTGCGGGATAACAGGCCGAACTGGATGGACAAATGTCTTTTTTCGGCCTTATGTACTATGTTACTATGTTACTATGTTACTTGCAGGCTTGAATTGGCTAATATGGTTCATTTTTTGGGAATATCTCAGAAACGGTACGTCCTAGAGAGCTGAGACACGGTCTAAAACCTTCCTGGACACCTGATGTACCTGTGTGCCAAATTTGGTGAAGATCGGTCCAGTCGTTCGGTTGAGCATAAAGAACGTCCAGACAGACGTCTAGACAGACAGACAGCAGACAGAAAATCTTTTTTATATATATAAGAGACAAGCAGAAGGACCCGGCTTTGCACGGGTATATTTCATCTATTTCATTGAATGTTTCCGTGTGTCGTAAAAAGATATCCACAGTTTTCCCCATAACAGTGACCTCTACAGTACCCGCCCCTTTAACAATGACCTACACAGTGCCCGCCCCTTTAACAGTGACCTCCACAGTGGCTGCCCCTTTAACCCCTTTAGGACACAGCCTTATTTCATCTTAAGGACCAGGCAATTTGTTTGCAAATCTGACCAGTGTCACTTCAAGTGGTGATAACTTTAAAACGCTTTGACTTATCCAGGCCATTCTGAGATAGTTTTTTCGTCATATATTGCACTTCATGACACTGGTAAAATGAAGTAAAAAAATAAAATAAATTATTTATAAAAAATACCAAACTTACCAAAAATTAGAATAAAATTGCAAATTTCAAAGCTTCAATTTCTGTACTTCTATAATACATAGTAATACCTCCAAAAATAGTTATTACTTTACATTCCCCCTATGTCTACTTCATGTTTGGATCATTTTGGGAATGATATTAAATTTTTTGGGGATGTTACAAGGCTTAGAAGTTTAGAAGCAAATCTTGAAATTTTTCAGAAATTTTCAAAAACCCAATTTTTAGGGACCAGTTCAGGTCTGAAGTCACTTTGCAAGGCTTACATAATAGAAACCACCCCAAAAGACCCCATTCTAGAAACTACACCCCTCAAGGTATTCAAAACTGATTTTACAAACTTTGTTAACCCTTTAGGTGTTCCACAAGAATTAATGGAAAATAGAGATACAAATTCAAAATTTCACTTTTTTGGCAGGTTTTCCATTTTAATAAGTTTTTTTCCAGTTACAAAGCAAGGGTTAACAGCCAAACCAAACTCAATATTTATGGCTCTGATTCTGTAGTTTACAGAAACACCCCATATTTGGTCGTAAACTACTGTATGGGCGCATGGCAGGGCGCAGAAGGAAAGGAATGCCATACGGTTTTTGGAAGCCAGATTTTGCTGGACTCATTTTTTTTTACACCATGTCCCATTTGAAGCCCCCCTGATGCACCCCTAGAGTAGAAACTCCATAAAAGTGACCCCATCTAAGAAACTACACCCTTCAAGGTATTCAAAACGTATTTTACAAACATCGTTAACCCTTTAGGTGCCCCACAAGAATAATTGGCAAATGGAGATGAAATTTCAGAATTTCAAATTTTGGGCAAATTTTCCATTTTAATCCATTTTTTTCCAGTAACAAAGCAAGGGTTAACAGCCAAACAAAACTCAATATTTATGGCCCAGATTCTGTAGTTTACAGAAACACCTCATATGTGGTCGCAAATTGCTGTACGGGCACACGGTAGGGCGCAGAAGGAAAGGAATGCCATATCGTTTTTGGAAGGCAGATTTTGCTGGACAGTTTTTTTTTATACCATGTCCATTTTGAAGCCCCCCTGATGCACCCCTAGAGTAGAAACTCCATAAAAGTGACCCCATGTAAGAAACTACACCCCTCAAGGTATTCAAAACTGATTTTACAAATTTTGTTAACCCTTAGGTGTTCTACAGGAGTTATTGGCAAATGGAGATGAAATTTCAGAATTTAAATTTTTGGGCAAATTTTCCATTTTAATCAATGTTTTCCAGTAACAAAGCAAGGGTTAACAGCCAAACAAAACTAAATATGTATTGCCCTGATACTGTAGTTTACAGAAACACGCCATATGTGGTCATAAACTGCTGTAAGGGCACACGGCAGGGCGCAGAAGGAAAGAAATGCCATACGGTTTTTGGAAGGCAGATTTTGCTGGACTGTTTATTTTTTTTACACCATGTCCCATTTGAAGCCCCCCTGATGCACCCATAGAGTAGAAACTCCAAAAAAGTGACCCCATTTTAGAAACTACGGGATAGGGTGGAAGTTTTGTTGGAACTAGTTTAGGATATATATGATTTTTGGTTGCTCTATATTACACTTTTTCTGAGGCAAGGTAACAAGAAATAGCTGTTTTGTCACAGTTTTTATTTTTTGTTATTTACAAAATTCATCTGACAGGTTAGATCATGTGGTATTTTCATAGACCAGGTTGTCACGGACGCGGCGATACCTAATATGTATACATTTTTTTTATTTATGTAAGTTTTACACAATGATTTAATTTTTGAAGCCAAAAAAAATCATGTTTTAGTGTTTCCATAGTCTGAGAGCCATAATTTTTTTCAGTTTTTGGGCGATTACCTTGGGTAGGGTATGATTTTTGCGGGATGAGATGTCGGTTTTATTGGCACTATTTTGGGGTGCGTGTAACTTTTTGATCACTTGCTATTACACTTTTTGTGATGTAAGGTCACAAAAAAATTGTTTATTTAGCACAGTTTTTATTTTAAATTCTTTACGGTGTTCATCTGAGGGGCTAGGTCATGGTTTATTTTTATATAGCCGGTCTATACGGACGCGGCGATACCTAATATGTATACTTTTATTTTATTTATGCAAGTTTCACACAATAATATCATTTTTGAAACATAGTGTTTCCATAGTCTGAGAGCCATAATTTTTTCAGTTTTTGGGCGATTACCTTGGGTAGGGTATGATTTTTGCGGGATGAGATGTCGGTTTTATTGGCACTATTTTGGGGTGCGTGTAACTTTTTGATCACTTGCTATTACACTTTTTGTGATGTAAGGTGACAATTTTTTTTATTTAGCACAGTTTTTATTTTTTATTTTTTACAGTGTTCGTCTGAGGGGTTAGGTCATGTGATATTTTTATAGAGCCAGTCGATACGGACGCGGCGATACCAAATATTTATACTTTTTTTATTTATGTAAGTTTTACACAATAACAGCTTTTTTTAAACGTAAGGTGACAAAAAATGGTTTATTTAGCACAGTTTTAATTTTTTTAGAGTGGTTAGGTCATGTTATATTTTTATAGAGCTGGTTGATACAGATGTGGTGATACCTAATATGTATACTTTTTTTCCCCCCTATTTTTTACCTTTTTTTTAACTTTATTTGGGGAAAATGACGTTTTTGGTTGGTTTATTTTTACTTGAAACTTTTAATTTTTTGGGGGTAAAACTTTTTCTACTTTTTTTTTCACTTAATTTTTTTGTTCCACTTTGGGACTTGAACTTTTGGGGGTCTAATCCCTTTACAATGCATTGGCTGTATGAGTAATACTGTGTGTATTACTCATACAGCTTCTGGCCTGTTAGGCTCGTCACCGGAAGGCAGTGTGATGCCTTCCTTAGGCATCACACTGCCTTCCATGCCATTGGGTCCCCCCTACAGCCCCATGGGGACCTGATGGCACCACCGCCCGCCGCCACCGCAATAGGTAAAAGCCGCAAACCGCAGGTCTGAATTGACCTGAGGTTTGCGGTGATCGCAGACAGGATCCCCCCGCGCATTTAGCCAAGGTGCCTGCTCAATGATTTGGGCAGGCACCGGCTCCCAATAACCGCCTGCCGCGCGGCGGTGATCAGAAATACACAGGGCTTACAGGTCCTGTGTCCTGAAGAGGTTAACTGTGACCTCAACAGTGCACGCCCCTTTTACAATAACATTCACAGTGCCCACCTGTTTAACAGTGCCTGCCCCTTTAACAGTGACCTTTACAGTGCCTGTCCCTTTAACAGTGACCGCCCATTTAGCATTGACCAACCCTTTAACAGTAACCTTCACAATGCCCACCCCTTTAACAGTGAACTCCTTAGTGCCCGCCCCTTTAACAGAGACCTCCACAGCGACTGCCCCTTTAAAAAACGGAAAACGGCACAACGGCCACGGATGCACACAACGGTCGTGTGCATGAGGCCTTACTGTGATGGTTATTTGCTGCTACCTATGCTCTTTCCTGCCTGCACATCTTATTAGATGCCCAGTTTTACACAGATGTCTTCTAATCAAGCCAGCATGAAAAGAAAGAGCAAAAACAGACACAGACTATGTTTAAAATGCCAGCAACCCCTGCCTGATGACAACTCTTCTGAATCATTCACTGATTGTAAAAGCCAATCCTCATCTATGCAATCTCAAGCTGGAGGTTTTCTCACCTGGTTTCAAGGCCAATTGGCTGAGATTTTTGAACAAGCTAAAAATGTACATAAATCTAAAGGACCTAGAAAATATTCTGCAATTCCTCCCACACATGTGGTCTCTGTGTCTGATTCTTCATCTGTCTCTGAAGGGGAAATAGTTTCAAAGGATTCGGATTGTGACGACTCTGAGGAATATTATTTATTGCATAAAGAGAAAATTAATGCTCTAATAAAAGCTGTTAAAGAGACTGTAGAATCAGACAAAAATGTTCATAATAAGACAAAAAGAGAAACTTTTTTTATTTTCCACACTGCAGTAACAAGGTATTCCCTAGTCACCCTGTGCTGAAGGAATGGCTCCAGCAGGATTGGGATAGACCTGAAAAGAAATCTGACACAGGCTCTAGATTTCAAAATATGTATAAATTGGATGAGAAATTCACAAGGGGATTGGGCTAAAACCCCTAAAGTAGACCTTGTGGTTGCAAGGCTTTCAAAAAAGAAATTTTTTCCTTCTGAAGAAGCATCTTTATTAAAAGATCCTATGGACAGAAAAGCAGAGTCAATGTTGAAAAAAGCCCACGCTTCCTCAGCTTACATGTCTCCTCTTTGGGATATTGTCTGCACCTCATGTGTTTACAAATATTGCAGTGGTCCTGTCAGCAGCCCTCAGACTGAGGGGAATCTCAATAGTACCATATTAAGACGATTGGCTGATAAGAGCATCCTCCAGAGATCAGCTGATAAAAGACTTGCAAGCAACCACTTCTCTGATACAGCAACACGGGTTCCTGATAAATCACAAAAAGTCCCACCTGGATCCGAAGCAAACAATAAATTTTTGGGGGTTTTGTGATAGATTCTTGCAAAATGAACATCAGATTGTCCACACCAAGAATTCAGAAGATTATTCAGAAATTGTTTCTTCTCATTGCTCATCCAAAGATGTCTGTCAGGAATACCATGAGAGTTTTGGGTCTCTTTGGATGAAAATATTTTTAATAAAAAGGAAAGAAATCTAATATTGAGAATACAAACAGATGAAATTAAATATTATAAATCAAATAAAAGAAGGTTGGGGTAAGGGAAAAATAATAATGAGGCATTTGTATTTCTTCACATTATTCTGGGTGTCAATCATGCTGTCGAATTAACATGTTAAGTCTTACTTGACTGATGGTTAATTCTGCACATGAATTAATCACGTGAAAATATTATAGGGTTCACCTAGGGCAGTGATGGCGAACCTATGGCACGGGTGCCAGAGGCGGCACTCAGAGCCCTCTCTGTGGGCACCCGAACCCTGAAAAAAGTCTATGGTGTACCAATATGCCTTAGACTTTTCATGCCATTCATCAGCGCAGGGCGCACTATGAACAGCACAGGCAGCACAATGAATGTAGGCAGGATATTATAGCTAAATGATAAAGTACATGGAAGATATTCTATATTGGACTGAAGTATTCAGGGTAAATGGCCATGTCGGCACTTTGTGATAAATAAGTTGGTTTTGGGTTGCAGTTTGGGCACCCTGTCTCTAAAAGGTTCGCCATCACTGACCTAGGGTCTTCATGGTGCCCTCTTATGACCTAATTAACTTTCATATTTTATAAATATAGCAGATTTTCTAATTGATTATCTGTATGAATCACAATTTTATTACTTTTATACATTAGTTTATTTCACTTTTGTGCTTTATTGCTTTTTGTCATTAAAACATTTTTTGGGTTTATTAATAGGTTTTTTTCTTGCTCCATTTCCCTCTCTTTTATGTAGATTTCTGTCTTCAACTCTACCCATTGTCTGTACACTCTGAATTTTGTAAATCAGTATTGGCATTAGGCTTCACATAGGGACTCAATCTATTTACTATTGTCCCTGTATATAAATGATGTTCCATTTACTGTGCGTTTATTATTTTCTTTTCGCGGCTGTGCGCTCGCCCGCAGCATCCCACACACTTACGTGTACTGTGTTCCAGGCTTGTGTTGTCACTTCCGGTTGCTGACACGCAGCATGTGTCCAATGGGCCTGCGCGGCTGCATCCAGTGTTTGGAACGCAGCCTGCGCCGGCTCGATTGGACGCATGCGCGGTCGGCATATCCGGACGCCACGTACCTGTGGCGTCCCTCATCTGCTGCAATGACTTTACTCATGTACTCCGCTTTGGCTCAGGTTGTCATTCACCCCCTTCTCCTCTCTCCTCTCTCCTCCTCCATGTTAACGAGGTGGTTACCTCCCCCTCCCTCCACATGGGGATCTGATACACAGGTAAAGATTATTAGCATCTGATTACTATGTACATATATGTATGATCATGGATCATTTAGGACCAGGCACTCCTGAGTAAGCCAGCAAGTCTGGCGATACGCATTGGGCTTTTTTCCTGACCGCCACGCATGCCCCCCATCATGCTATTTTCATGATAAGTATCTGAACCTTTATTCATTGTTGATGGATTACATGCACTTTATATTGTCATTTTCTTATTGATGTGGGGGTTTGTCTATGTGGTTGTGGTGAGCCAGGGTGGCATGTGCTGATACATGGTTCACATGGCCTTGATCTGTTGTATACAACAATTTTAACTTATTCTGTGTTGTGTCTGTTTTCTCCAATAAATTTGTTATATTTTAGACGTGCGGCTCCTGTTTCGGTATTCTTTTTCTTCTTCTTTGCCATATTGTATATTATATACCGTGAGCCGGCACTCTTTCTTTATTGTTGGTTGTGCCCCCAGCTTCTGAATTGTATGGTTGACCTCATCAATAAACGCTGTCCCTTGGGCCAAAGCTCGTATCAGGTCCCTACAAAACATATAGCAGGCACCAAATTGAAGTACTATATTTGAATACTTGGGAGCTAAAATTGTATATATCGCATTTGCGATTACAGCAATAGGGGAGGACCTGGAGCGCTAGTACATCGCTATCCCGGAAATGACGTCTGCGGTTCAGCAGACCGGAAGTGATGTATGCGTTCCATGGGACCGGAAGTAGCGGCGCATGCGTTCCACCAACCGGATATGCGGCTACAGGGGAAAAAAGGCGCCTCCTCTCCCAGCATTTAAATACAGCATGACCACAGGGATGCCTTGCTGCCCCATCAGACATGGCAGTCCAGACCACAGGGGGACACCTAACATGTAAGTCACCAATTATTGGAAATGTCTATGAGCAACTCCACTGTATGGTTATAGCACTAACAGTGGGTTATTGTATGATATCTTCCCTTTTTCCCTAGGTGACACCCTCCTTCCTATAGGAAAAAACTGTTAAACATTCTGTTTCTCCTATATGGCCTGCCCCATCATGGCATCAACCAGGACACAGTAAATAAATATATATAATATTATCTGGTATATTATCTATTTCTGTCATCTAGTATGATGTTATATTATATGTTTTAAACCGACCCCCTGATGAACCAAAACGTGGGGAAACGCGTCGGGGCTATTTCCAATAAAGGGATAAAACACTGATACTAACCACACTATAAATTCCCAGCGCACAGGGCTACACAGGGCCAGACAGGGTAGGTACGGGGACAGGGTGACCCCACCATCAGGGATCATCCCTGGGCAGAGGATTACCATAGGGCGGGTATAGGGAGAGAACCATCCCTAATACCTTTATCTACTTGCCCCACTCTCCGCCCAATTCCCAACCTCAATATAAAGTCACCAACGCCCTGGGAATTTAGATATACCTTTATTATCTTTAATTCACCAATTCACGGTGGTAGCTGGGCAACATCTTGTCTTATTATTATTTTGGACACCCGGTTATCAAAGGGTGTTTATATTTATGCTTTTTAGAAGTAAATTAATAAAAGCTATTTAAAAAAAAAAAAAAAAAAAAGGGTCCATTTCCAGGCTAAATATTCACATATACGGACACTTGTACTAATCGTATACCTTATTCTACTTTAATTCTTCAGACCCTACAAAACAATATCCTGTCAGTATGGAACAAGTCACAAAACACTCTGGACAAGGCTCTACTCATTTCTCCAGCCACTCGCCAAGATCTAGAGTGGTAGCTCATGCCATCTCATCTAACCAGTGGGAAGAGTCTGATTCCTCAAACGCAGAAGATCCTCACCATGGATGCCTCCTCTTGGGGTTGGGGTGTCCATGTAGAGGACATGTGGATACAAAAGAGATGGGTTCTAGAAGATATGCCAATGTCATCCAATATGAAAGAAATGAGGGCTGTCAGACTTGCTCTCTTACATTTCCAGAATCACCTCAGCAGCTGTCACATTCAAGTCCAGTCAGACAACCTGACAACTGTCTATTATATCAACAAACAAGGGGGTGCCAGGAGTCCCCAGTTAGCTGCAGAGTGCAGGCAATTGATGATTTGGGCAGAGACTCATACAGCAGGCATATCAGCCATACACATCAAAGGGACTTTCAACACAATGACAGATTGTCTCAACAGAGGGAAACTCCACCTAGGAGGGTGGAGTCTGAACACCAAGGTTTTCAAACAGGTGGTCAATCAGATGGGTCAGCCGACCCTGGATTTTATGGCAACACAACACAATGCCAAGGTAAAAAGGTTCCATGCCCTCTACTAATCTGTCACGGAAGGTGTACAGAAAACTAGAAGACACAAAATGAAGATCCGACTGACTGGATCCAAAACTAAGGAACCAAAGGGATAGCCCTGCAACAGACCTGGCTCTCTCCCTAACTGCTCAGCCTATGCAAAAATCTCAATGGTAGATGATTGCATATCCTCGTTCCTCGACTGTATAACACCTGAACACCCTATAATAGTGAGGGGACACGACCACCGGCCCCCTACACTTGATACGGAGGGAGTCAGGGTCACCTGGGATCCAGCAAACAGGAAAATACAAATGAATGAACATAACTTATCTGTAGAAGACTTAGTAGTAGCATCCAGCATGCACACACTCCAGGAAGTTGTATAAACCGCAAAGTGATGCAGTATGGGAAGTGATTTAAAGGGATGCAATCAGTGACAGCTGAGAGAGGCTAACGAGATGAGAAAACGAAAGCAAAACAAAAGGAACCTCAAGGAGGAGGTTCTGAAGAACGTCTGTCAGAGCTTCTCAGATGTCTGGTGGTGACAGTACCCCTCCTTCTACGAGTGGACTCCGGACACTCAGAGCCCACCTTCTCAGGATGGGACCTATGGAAAGCCCTGATGAGACGAGAGGCCTTAATGTCCGTCACTGGGACCCACATCCTCTCCTCAGGACCATAACCCTCCCAATGAACGAGGTACTGGAGAGAACCGCGGACAACACGAGAATCCACAATCCTAGAGACCTGAAATTCAAGATTACCATCAACCACAATCGGAGGAGGAGGCAAAGACGAGGGTACAATGGGTTGGACATAAGGTTTTAATAAGGACTTATGAAAAACATTACAGATCTTCCAAGTCTGAGGAAGATCAAGACGGTAGGCAACAGGATTGATGACGGACAAGATTTTGTAAGGCCCAATAAACTTAGGACCCAACTTCCAGGAGGGAACCTTCAATTTGATATTCTTAGTAGACAACCACACCAGATCACCAACATTCAGGTCCGGACCAGGCACACGTCTCTTATCCGCCACACGCTTATATCTCTCACTCATGCTCTTTATATTATCCTGAATCTTTTGCCAAATAGATGACAAAGACGAGGAGAATCTGTCCTCATCAGGTAAACCAGAAGACCCCTCTCCAGAGAATGTCCCAAACTGCAGATGAAACCCATATGCACCAAAAAATGGTGACTTATCAGAGGACTTCTGACGACGGTTATTTAAAGCAAACTCAGCAAGGGACAAAAAAGAACACCAATCCTCCTGATTCTCAGCCACAAAACAGCGCAGATATGTCTCCAGATTCTGATTGACGCGCTCTGTCTGGCCATTCGACTGCGGGTGGAAAGCAGAAAAGAATGACAACTGAACCCCCAAGCGAGAACAGAAAGCCTTCCAGAATCTGGAAACAAACTGTGTGCCCCTATCAGAGACTATGTCTGAAGGAATACCATGCAATTTGACAATGTGATCAATAAATGCCTGCGCCAGCGTCTTAGCATTGGGCAAGCCAGGAAAAGGAATGAAATGCACAATTTTGCTAAAACGGTCCACCACCATCACCAGAATCACAGTCTTCCCCTAGGAATGAGGCAGGTCCGTAATGAAGTCCATGGACCGATGTGTCCAAGGACGGGAAGGAATGGGTAACGGAAGGAGAGGACCTGATGGCCGTGAATGAGGGACTTTGGCACGAGCGCAGGTCTCGCAGGCTGCCACAAAACCCTCAACCGACTTACGAAGCGCCGGCCACCAGAATCTCCGAGCGATGAGATCCACTGTGGCTCTTGCCCCCGGGTGCCCAGCAAGGACAGTATCGTGGTGTTCCTTAAAAATCTTGTGTCTTAAAGCGAGAGGCACAAACAGCCTCCCAGGAGGACAAAGATCAGGAGCCTCTGACTGGGCTACCTGAACCTCTGCCTCCAATTCAGGATAAAGAGCAGAGACCACCACACCTTCAGCCAAAATGGGACCCGGGTCTTCAAAATTCCCACCTCCCGGAAAACAACGTGACAGGGCATCCGCCTTCACATTTTTAACCCCAGGGTGGAACGTGACAACAAAATTAAACCTTGAAAAGAACAAAGACCATCTGGCCTGTCTCGGGTTCAGACGCTTGGCTGACTCCAAGTAGGCCAGATTCTTATGGTCAGTAAACACGGTAATAGGGTGTCTGGCTCCCTCTAGCCAATGGTGCCATTCCTCAAAAGCTAACTTGATGGCCAACAACTCCCTATCTCCCACATCGTAATTTCTCTCTGCGGAGGAGAGTTTCTTCGAGAAAAAGGCATACGGTCGCCATTTGGCAGGAGAGGGACCCTGAGACAGGACCGCACCCACACCCACCTCAGAAGCATCAACCTCGACTATGAAGGGTAGAGAAATATCAGGTTGTACCAAGATGGGAGCGGAAGCAAAACTCTCCTTGATATTAAAAAAGGCCTTACGTGCCTCTACCGACCAGGAGGAAAAAATCTACCCCCTTTCTAGTCATATCAGTGAGTGGTTTAACAACAGAGGACTAATTCAAAATAAACTTCCTGTAATAATTGGCAAAACCCAAAAAACGCATCAGCGCCTTCTGATTCTCAGGAAGCTCTCACTCAAGCACAGCGCGGACCTTCTCGTGGTCCATGCGAAAAAAAGAAGCGGAGAGAAGAAACCCCAGAAATGGAATTTCTGGAACCGCAAACACACATTTTTCCAGTTTAGCGTACAATTTATTCTCCCGCAGGATGAGCAAGACCTGACGTAAGTGTTCCTTATGAGTTTTGAAATCAGGAGAAAAAATCAAAATGTCATCTAGATGCACTAATACAAATTTCCCCATTAAATGATAAAAAATGCTGTTCACAAAATGCTGAAAGACTGGCTGGAGCATACCAAAAGGCATAACCAAATTCTCAAAATGGCCCTCAGGGGTATTGAAGGCCGTCTTCCATTCGTCTCCTTCTCTGACCCTGACCAGGTTGTATGCCCCTCTTAGATCCAACTTGGAAAAACCTTTAGCCCCAACAATCTGGTTAAACAGGTCCGGGATCTGAGGAAGCGGATAAGGGTCACGAATTGTGATACTGTTCAGCTCCCTGAAATCCAGACATGGTCTTAAAGAACCATCTTTTTTCTTAACAAAGAAAAAAAACAGCGGCAACAGGTGACTTCGAGGGTCGTATGTGTCCCTTTCTCAGACTCTCAGAGATATAAGCACGCATAGCGACCCTTTCAGGTTGGGAGAGATTGTATAAACGAGATTTAGGCAGCTTGGCGCCTGGGGTGAGATTAATAGGGCAATCGTACTCCCTGTGAGGAGGCAAGTCCTGAACACCACTCTCAGAAAACACATCCGAAAATTCAGAGAGAAAAGATGATACAGTCTTAGTAGAAACCTCAGAAACAGATGTTGTAAGGCAATTCTCTCTGCAAAAGTCACTCCAACCATTTATTTGCCTCACTTGCCAATCAATGGTGGGGTTATGTTTAGTGAGCCAGGGTAGCCCCACTAGAGGAGTAGGCAACCCCCTTAGGACGAAACATGACACATCCTCAACATGAGTATCACTCACAATCAAATGGATATTGTGAACTATGCCCTTTAACGATTTCTGAGAAAGTGGAACAGAATCAATAGCAAAAACAGGTATATCATTTCCCAAAGTGCATACCTGGAAACCATGAGTTATAGCAAATTGATTATCAATGAGATTGACAGCTGCTCCACTATCTACAAAAATCTCGCAAAAAATGTTCTTGCTCTCTAGCGCCACCCTGGCAGGTAGGACAAAACGGGAACTACAAGCAAACAGAAAACCTTCAATTTCCGCATCAACCTTGCCAATAGTAACAGATGGAACGTTTTTAGAGGATTTTTTCCTTTTTGTTTCTTTATTACCCTAAAAAAACTGCCTGAATCTCCTAGAGGGACAAACATTTGCCAAATGATTTATAACTCCACAACAGAAACAAACCTTCCTATGAGAGCTGAATCCTCTATTGTCAGAGGCAAGCAAACCCCTGTGCACTGAATGAGACCGCTGCACTGTCCTTGGACTGAGTATAACAGGAAGGAGTGATCTCTCCTCTCTCTCTAAGACACCTGTCAATACGAACAGCCCGAGACATGGCAGAGTCCAAGGAGGTAGGTCTCTCATGAAAGGCAAATGCATCTTTCAATCCCTCTGAAAGACCATGGCAAAATTGACTTCGGAGTGCAGCATCATTCCAATCAGTATCAGCTGCCCATCTCCGAAATTCTGAGCAGTATCTCTCTCCGGATTGTTTACCCTGACATAAAAGACGTAGTCTAGACTCAGCCAGAGCAATACGATCCGGATCATCATATATCTGACCCAGGGCTAAAAAAATTCATCCACTGAACGGAGGGGCCCTGCCCCCACCGGCAGCGAAAAGGCCCAAGACTGAGCGTTATCCCTGAGCAGCGAGATGATGATCCCCACCCTCCGCTCCTCATCACCAGAGGAATGGGGAGGTAGGCGAAAATGGAGTTTGCAAGCCTCTCTAAAACAAACAAAATTCTCACTACCCCCGGAGAACGTATCCGGAAGCGAGATTTTAGGCTCAGAACAAATTCCATGAATGCAAGCAGAAACGGTCACCTCAAACTGAGAGACAGTTTTCTGGAGATCTTCTACCTCCAGTGAAAGACCCTGCATGCGGTCAATCAAGGTTGAAACCGGATTCATGCTTAAGACGGTTTTGGCGGTTTATAATGTCACAGAAGGTGTACAGAAAACTAGAAGACACAAAATGAAGATCCGACTGACTGGATCCAAAACTAAGGAACCAAAGGGATAGCCCTGCAACAGACCTGGCTCTCTTCCTAACTGCTCAGCCTATGCAAAAATCTCAATGGTAGATGATCGCATATCCTCATTCCTCGACTGTATAACACCTGAACACCCTATAATAGTGAGGGGACACGACCACCGGCCCCCTACACTTGATAGGGAGGGAGTCAGGGTCACCTGGGATCCAGCAAACAGGAAAATACAAATGAATGAACAAAACTTATCTGTAGAAGACCCAGTAGTAGCATCCAGCATGCACACGCTCCAGGAAGTTGTATAAACCGCAAAGTGATGCAGTATGGGAAGGGATTTAAAGGGATGCAATCAGTGCAACTACATGACAGCTGAGAGAGGCTAACGAGATGAGAAAACGAAAGCAAAACAAAAGGAACCTCAAGGAGGAGGTTCTGAAGAACGTCTGTCAGAGCTTCTCAGATGTCTGGTGGTGACATAATCTCACCAGTCGTGAGAATAGATGGTCTCTTGATCAGCTGGAAACAAGAGCTGGTCTATGTTTTCCCCCCATTAACGATGATAATGAAAGTGCTAAAAAAAATGATCCAGGACCAGGCGGAAGTTATGGCAGTTCTCCCCTTTTGCCTTGCAGAGCTTGGTTCTCTCTAGCCATGACCCTCTCAAGGGGCAGATTGTGGAAACTACCGTTACTGCCAAACCTACTAACTCAGCAGGGGATGACACATCCCAATCCGCAAACATTACACCTTATGGCCTGGAGGCTGAGCGGCAAAAACTACTCAACTTAGGCATCTCCGCAGAGGTGATTGAAACAATCTTAGCAGCTAAAAGGCCTAATACAGTAAAGATCTACAACAGAGTTTGGAGAACTTATAATAACTGGTGTTCAGTCAATTCAGCAGACACAGAAACTATCAACTGTGTCCTACACTTCCTACAGATGGCGTAAAAAAAGGTCTCAAACGAAACACCTTAAAGGTACATTTTAGCTCTATCAATGCACAACTGCAAGGAAAGTTCTCTAATCACGGTCTAATTAGATCTTTCTTCAGAGCCTTGAACATACTAAAACCTACTGTGCTACCTCCACTTCCTTCCTGGGACTTATCTGTAGTCGTTACACCATTGACAAAACTCCCGTTTGAGGCCCAAATACACTTGCTCTCTCTAAAAACTTTATTTTTAGTCGCTATCACCTCAGCTAGAAGAATTAGCGAACTACATGCATAATCGTGCGAATAACCTTATCTGAGGGATCAAGGGGACTGTCTGGTGCTTCATACATTGCCAGGTTTTCTTCCTAAAGTGGCCTCCAGTGCCAACCTCAACCAGGAAATCGCTCTACCTGTTCTATAGCCTGAGCCTCAAGGGATGGAGCAAGGGACTCTACACACTCTGGATGTAAGGAGAGCAGTCCTGACGTGCTACATCTCCTGTTTAATGTGTGCACATCCTAAAAATATCTTTGACATTCTGTGTACTTTATTTGCACATACACTGCACTACTGTACATATGACATACTTGCAAGCATATACACCATTTAAACTGCGCAAGGCTTGCAGTAAGGGAAGTGGCTGTGATGCTGATGGTGCACACAGAGGCCGTGGCCCTGGGCACGTTGAAACTGTGCTGGCTGCCAGAGCACAAAAAACACACTCATCCACGATACCTAGCTTCATGTCCCAGTTTGCAGGGCGGCAGCAGTACACCATTCTCGAAGTCAGACCAGTGCGACCAGGTAGTCGGTTAAGCACTATCTTGTCTTCCACAAAGTCCAGTCTCAGTAGCCAAGAGTCTGGTTAACATAATCCTCACCCTGATACTCCTTCCTCCCACCATGGAGAGTCTTGGCAAACAAGTGTTCCCACACTCGGATATTCCAAGGAGCTCTTTTCATCGCCATTCCCTTGATTTTGGCCTTTCCACCAAGATATTACGGTGGAAAATGGCAATTAGTGTTTCATGAGGTGGATGATGATGATGAGGCACAGTTGCCAATAAGTCAACCACAATTGGTATCTCAAGAGGTTCATGATGAGGATGAGACACAGTTGTCAATAACTGAGGTTGTTGTTAGGTCAACAAGTTAGGAGGATAACCAGAGTGAGGACGTGGAAGAAGAGGTGGTGGACGATGAAGTCACTGACACAACCTGGGAAGGTGGCAAGGTGGCAAGCCGAGTGAGGCAAGTAGTACAGAGAGGGAGGGATCCGCAGCACCGCAACAGGCTGGAAGAGGCAGTGGGGTGGAAAAAGGGAGAAGGCGGGCCACACTAAACAGGCCCGCAACTGTTCCCTGGAGCACCCCCTTCCGGCCATCTCCCTTGCCAAGGGGTAGGTGCTCCGCAGTCTGGCGCTTTTTTGAGGAAAGTGCGGACGATAAAAGAATTGTCATTTGCAACCTGTGCCATACCAAAATGAGCAGGGGTGTGAACACTAGCAACCTCACCACCACCAGCATGATCCTCCACATGGCATCAAAGCACCCTAACAGGTGGGCCGAACGCCTGGGTCCACAATCAGAGTCTGCGGGTCACACCACTACCTCCTCTTCCCCTGTGTTACGTGCTGGCCAATCCCCTGCTCAAGACGCAGGCCCGGATTCCTCCCGCCATGCACCTGGACCTTCGCAAGCAGCTAGCACATCCACTTCTGTGCCCCAATGCTACGTACAGATATGCATACTCCAGGCCTTTGAACGAAAGCAAAAATACTCAGCCACCCACCCATAGGCCATAGCACAAAATGCGCACCTTTCCAAGTTGCTGGCCCGGAAAATGTTGACATTGAGGCTTGTGGACACTGAGGCCTTCCGCAGCCTGAAGGCGGCGGCCGTCCCACGTTACATTGTCCCAGCCGCCAATATTTTTCACGGTGTGCAGTCCCAGCCTTACACCAGCATGTGTCCCATAACATCACCCGTGCCCTGACCAACGCAGTTATTGGGAATGTCCACTTAAAGACTGACACATGGACAAGTGCTTTTGGCCAGGGATGCTACATTTTCCCAATGGCACACTGGGTGAACGTCGTGGAGGCCAGGAGCGAGTCGTACCCTCGAATGGCACAGGTGCTACCAACGCCAAGGACTGCGGCCCTATTTCCATCAATGTATCCATCACCACCTACGTTAGGGCTGCAACCCCCCCCCCCCCTTCTCCTCCTCCGCCTCCTCTTTCACTTCCACCTCTGAATTATTCATCTTGTAGCACCAGTCAGACATCAGTCAGTAGCTAGAAGTAGTATAGAACTGCAGTGGGGAAGCGGCAACAGGCCGTGACAAACAGCACACCACCGCTGAGCTGTGGCAGGGGATATGGGACCAGACTGAGCTGTGGCTCTTCCCACTCAACCTACAACCAGGCATGGTTGTGTCTAATAATTGACGTAACTTGGTGGCGTATTTGGAGCTCGGCAAGCTCACACACCTACCATGCTTAGCCCACGTATTCAACCTAGTGGTTTCTCAAAACCTACCCCAATTTGCCTGAGCTACTGGTAAAGGTGCGTCGGGTGTGTGCCCTTTTCCACAAATCATCAACAGCTTCCGCTGGTCTTGCAATGCTGCAGCAGCGCTTGCAAGTGCCAGCTCACGACTGTTGTGCAACGTGAGCACACGCTGGAACTTGACATTCTACATGTTGGCCAGGCTTTGTGAGCAGCAGAGATTAGTTGTGGAATACCAGCTGCAACATGGTCATCGCCTTTCCAGTCAGCTTCGTTCTTCACAAGCAACGAGAGGGCATTGATGTCTGACCTTTTGTGAAGTTTTACTCAACTTTGAGGAATCAACACAGATGGTGAGCGGTGATAACGATATTATCAGCGTAACCATCCCACTTCTGTACCGACTCAAACACTCGTTGCTCACAAATAAGGCGGACGCTTTGCATGTGGAATAAGTGGAAATGGGGGAAGACAGTACACAGGGTTATAGCCAGACCACCCTCAGTTCGTCTTCTCAGCGCAAATTGGATGAGGAGGAGGAGGAGACTGTTGCCTCTGCTACAGAGGGTAGTGCCCATGGAAGTTTTATTCCATCTGTTCAGCATGGATGAGTAGAAGAGGAGGAAGAGGATGAGGAGATTGAGAGTCATCCTCCTGATGAGGACAGTGAAGTCTTGTCTGTTGGGCACACATGGCTGACTTTCTGTTAGGCTGCCTTTCCCGTTAACCTAGCATTGTACGCATTTTGGCTAACACCAATTACTGGTTGTTCACCCTTCTCGACCCCCGCTACAAAGAGAACTTCTCATCTCTCATTTCTGTGGTGGAGAGGACAAGCAAAATGGTGCAATTACAGAAGGTCCTTGTGGAAAATTTGCTTAAAAAATTTCCAGTTGTCAACGCTGGCTGCAGAGTACGTAGTTCCTTGGCCAACCGAGGAGGGGATATGGGGGGAACACATAGCAGTTCCAACTGAGGCAGGGCAACACTTTCCGAGGCCTGGGAAAGTTTTATGACACCCAGCCAGCACCCTCAACCTGATGCGTGGCCTAGTGTCAAAAGGAGAGAAACATTTTGGAAGATGGTGAAGAAGTATGTAGAAGACTGTGTCAGAGTTCTCAGTGTTCCCTCTGTGCCTTACAACTATTGGATGTCCAAGCTGGACACGTGGCACAAAATGGCGCGCTATGCCTTGGAGGTGCTTGCCTTCCCTGCCGCCAGTGTTTTGTCAGAGCGTGTATTTTGTGCTGGTGGGGGCATAATAACTGATAAGCGCATCCGCCTGTCAACTGAAAATGCTGACAGGTTGACTCTTATAAAAATGAACAAGACCTGGATTGCCCTTGACTTCTCAACTCCACCAGCTCCACCAGAGGAAAGCTGCTGAAAGTAAAGGTAATCTAAATGTGGCTTTTATGGTGTATTGAATACACTGTATTCCCATGCACCACTTTCACCACTAAAAAGGGCATATGGTTCAATCTCCCTTTTTTCGTCCTCCTCCTCCTCCATCATCTCAACATGCTTATTAGGCTGCCCTCGCTCCTAATGTTTTAGAGGGTCAGTTCAGCAGCAGGCCCTCACCCATAATGTTTTAGAGGGTAACCAGCAGGCCCTCGCCCATAATGTTTTTGAAGGTCACCAGCAGGCCCTCGCCCATAATGTTTTTGAGGGTCACCAGCAGGACCTTATTCATAATGTTTTTGAGGGTCACCAGCAGGCTCTCGCCCCTAATGTTTTAGACGGTCAGCTCAGCAGCAGACCCTCACCCCTAATGCAACATGCCAGTCCGCAGGGGTAGAACGCGTGAGGTTCATGGTGGGCCAAAGTGTACAAACAGTTCATCGGTTGCTCACGGTTTAGCAGACGCCTCCCTGGGCCAGCAGTGCAGTGAAGACGAGAACAGCACTGGATTCTCCGGGGAACACTCTATTACAGGGGACACTGGCCAGGTAGTGATTGAGGTGCCCTTGATGGTGACCCTTAGGTAGTGTTGTGACGCCAGCACCTTGATGGTGCAAAATGTTGAGAGTGGTAGTAGTATGACGTTAGAAGAATGAGGCAGGTTTAAATCCAACTGAGAACTTTACTATAACCAGGTTCTTGATAACAGTTTACATCCAGTAATAAAACAGTCTCTGATGCACATGCAAGTTGGATGTGATGAATCCCAGTAACAGGCTGTACTTGTTGTAATGTGTCAGGCTCGGGTAGTTAGTTATGTACTCACTGATATTCAGCTCTTTGCCTGCTTCTGTTTCTCCAGCTCTTTAATGGTGAGGCTGCCGGAAGCTAATAAGTCCTTCACCTTGAATCCAAAGGTCCTTAAAGCCTTGTAAAATGGCTGTTGTCCTTTATCCACTCATTTTTCCTTTGAACTGACTTCCATTAAAACACAGCTAGCACCTGCACTCTCACTCCTTCACCTCCTACTCCTTCTCTCAACTGACTAACTAGGCCTAAACTGTGCTATATATTCTGTGGTGCTACCCCCATCTAGTGGTGGAATGTATGTAGTGCACCTGACAGCCTGGTAACAGGAACTTCACATAAGGATGAAACACAGCATGATACTACAGATGACAAAACAAGCTTTTGCAGTGCCCACGTACGCTAGTGGTACGGTGCATACACCCGTTGTTTAATTTGTGTCGCCCTCGACACATTCTTGACGAAGTCTCCTGAAAGATATAAAAGGGGAAAGCCTGCAGACAAGCATACAAATATGAATAACACACAGCATGAAAATTCACATTATAGAAATACTTTAAAGTATAATCTGGGTGACAAGGGACCGTCGTTCTCCTTCAAGACTGGTGATCTGGGGTTCTGACTTGGCACAGCCAAACAGTCGAAACCAGGATAGTCCATAATGAAATCCAACAATAAATCTTACAGAAGGCTCATAGGCCATGAGTCCGTTCCCTGAGCAAAAAGTTAATAGTGGAATATCACGGAGGCTCAGGCACGTTAAAGTCTATCTCCGGGCACAGGGCTTTAATGTTGCAACAAATGCAACAAACAAGAAGCAGGTTTGTATAGAGTCCTTAGGGTAAAGCAAAACAATCAAAGTAATACGTTTCTCACCCGGCTTTGTGGCTTCAAATGGTAAGGAAAGGGAATTACTGTTCAACAGGCAGGGCTGGAATTCTTCTTCTTGGCTGCTGTGGCAGAAATTCTCTGTAACAAGCAGGCAGTTGTACCTTAGTAGTCCGTTCAGATCGCCGAAGTGGTAGTGACTCCGAAGACGTTGGTGCAAGCGAACTGGGTACAACAGATTTCTCTCCCGAGGTTTCTCCCTGTGGTAGTTCTTCTGGCTAAAGTGGAACTGTATTTACCTTTGCGGGTACAGGAATGTTAAGCCACAGCATAAGGAACCACTGTAGAGGATCTGATTCCAATAACAATTTCTCAATTGTCTGAATTGGTTTCACATCTGTGACAGGTCTCAGAAGGTCTGAAAGATTAGCTATGCATTAGTGATCTGACAGCCTCTTTTGGTTTCACTTTGTCTGTGTGTTGCTGGTATGTCCACACCTCCTGTTCAAGTGTGGATCATGTGACCTTTACCTCGCCCTATTTAGTCTGACTTTAACCATCACTCCTTGCTTGGGATAGCTTCATTTGGTTTTGGAAGAGCTGGAGTGTGGTTCTTTTTGGAGTCCTATTCATCCATCATCCTCAGAAGTTAAGTGTTCCGCTTGTTATGTTGTGTTTCTCAGCCATTTAATGTTGACTCAGCCATTTATTGTTGACAGTGTCCGAGGTAGGGGTAGGAGCAATCTTGTCGCAGGGTCCTTCACCTAGTAAATGGCGCCCATGTGCATTTTTCTCAAAAAAAACTCTCTACTGCTATAAGGAATTATGATGTGGGGAATAGGGAATTGCTGCCATTAAGTTGGCATTCGAGGAAGGGCAGCATTAGTTGGAAGGAGCATTTCACCCTATTACGGTAATTACGGATCACAAGAATCTGGCCTACCTGGAGTCGGCTAAGCTACTGAACCCAAGGCAGGCCAGATGGTCATTGTTTTTCACCAGATTTAACTTCATCGTCACTTACTGCCCTGGGGTTAAGAACATCAAGGCGGACGCTTTGTCACGTAGCTTTCCTGGGGGGGGGTGAGATTTATGACTCTAGTCCGGTAGTCATATCCGCTCTTTATCCTGATCTCGAGGCCAGGGTGTTGGAGGCACAGAAGGATGCTCCGGACTCTTGTCCTCCGGGGAAATTGTTTGTTTCCTCCGAATTGCGTCACAAGGTGTTTGAGGAACATCACTGTACGGTGCTTGCTGGGCACCCTGGGAGCAGATAGACTGTCGATCTCATCTCTCGCATATTTTGGTGGCCGGGTTGCGTAAGTGTGTTGAGGACTATGTGTCAGCCTATGGTACCTGTGTACGTGGTAAGGGGACACATACTCGACCTTATGGATCTCTGCTTCCATTGCCCATCCTGTCCAGACCTTGGACCCATTTGTCCATGGATTTTATCATGAATTTACCAAATTCTTCTGGAAAAAACGTGATTCTGGTGGTAGTTGATTGTTTTAGTAAAATGGCACACTTTATTGCATTACCTAGTCTACCTAAAGCTAAAACTCTTGCATTGGTGTTTGTCGACAATATCGATAAACTACATGGCATTACCTCTGATGTGGTGTCCGATAGAGAGACTGTTTGTTTCCAGAATCTGGAAAGCGTTCTGTACTCGTCTGGGTGTACAATTGTCCTTCTCTTCGGCTTTTCATCCTCAGTCAAATGGCACAGACGGAGCGCACTAATCAGAATCTGGAGACTTACTTGAGATGTATTGTTTCAGAGAATCAAGAAGAGTGGTCTTCATTTTTGTCTTTAGCTGAGTTTGTTATAAATAACCATATACAGGAATCCACTAATAAGTCGCTATTTTTTGGGGCATATGGGTTCCAGCCATAGTTTGGTACATTTTCTGGTGCTCGAAATTCCAGCATTCCTGAGAAGGAACGATTTTCCTCTTCTTTGTCTTCTATTTGGCGGAAAATCCAAAATAACCTGAAAAAGATGGGCAACAGGTATAAGCGTGCTGCTGACAGGAGACGTATGAGCGGTCCGGACCTGAGAGTGTGTGATTCTGTGTGGTTTTCTACAAGAAACATTAAACTTAAGGTACCTTCTTGGAAGTTGGGCCCAAGATTTATTGGTCCATATAAGATCACTGCTATTGTTAACCCTGTAGCTTTTCGTCTTGAACTTCCTCAGGCATTGAAAATCCATAACGTATTTCATAAATCATTGCTAAAGAAATGTGTCGAACCTGTTGAGCCGTCCTCCTTACCTCCCGCTCCTGTCATGGTGGACGGCAATTTAGAATTTCAGATCAGCAGGATTGTGGACTCCCGAATTCTCTGGAGATCCCTCCAATATCTTTTTCATTGGCAAGGGTATGGACCAGAGGAGAGGATGTGGTTTCAACCGACCGATGTTAATGCTAGTCGTCTGGTGAGAGCATTCCACAGAGCTCATCCTGATAAGGTTGGTCCTGGGTGCCCGGAGGTCACCCGTAGAAGGGTGGGTACTGTCACATCTGTGACAGGTCTCAGAAGGTCTGAAAGATTATCTACTCATTAGTGATCTGACAGCCTCTTTTGGTTTCACTTTGTCTATGTGTTGCTGGTATGTCATTCATCCATCATCCTCAGAAGTAAAGTGTTCCGCTTGTTGTGTTTTGTATTCCCCCCCCCCCCCCGACGGTTGTTTACTAGGCCTCAGTGAGACGCTAGTTCCTTCACCAGGGAAGTAACGGGTGGTCTCTGCCCTGTCATTATCTTTAGGGCATATAAGGGTCACCAGCGTTTTCTAGGTTCCTGTGTATGGGTATCTCTACCATCGAGATTTCTCAGGCACTTGCACTGTGGATGGAATTTCCTCTTGAACAGCTCTTTTTTAAACACAATTAAGACGGTTGTGATGCACTATTTGTGGTGCTCTGTTTTCTTTTGTGATTATGTAAACATTGTTCTCACCATTAGGAATAGCTGTAATAAGGTAGGGTTCTCTTTCCCATTTGCTATCCAGCTTGCTAGTGCAATGTTTATTTCTCAGCCACACATGGTTACCAATTTCTAAAGGTTCTGCTTGAGCTGTTGTTTGTTGCGTGCATTTTCCATACGGACTTGGACAATCTCTTGAGCATCAGCTAGGCGTTTTTGATGTTTACTCATCCAATCAGTTTGTGGTAGAGGATTAATTGAATCTAGAACTTGCACATCCAGGGTGTTATCTGCAGGCAACTTTCCTTGGCGGCCAAACATAAGATAATATGGAGTATATCCAGTAGAACAATGGATGGTGTTGTTGTAAGTATACATCAATTGAGGTAGAAAAGTTGGCCACTCAGTTCTCTTAGCAGGTGGTACTGCCCTCAACATTTCAATTAAGGTTTGATTAATTTTCTCACAAAGTTTGTTACTTTGAGGATGGTAAGCTGTTGTTCTGATCTTCTGACAATTGTGAAGTGAACACAGTTCATGGAACAATTGGGATTCGAAGGCAGATCCTTGATCTGTAAGAATCTTGTCAGGGCATCCATAGGGCAACAGGAAGTTTTCCTGAAAACATTTGCGGTGGTTTTGGCTGTCAAGTTTTTAACAAGTACGGCTATTACAAATTTGGTGTAGTGATCAATTATTGTCATGGCGTAGGTATACCCTGAGTGATTTGGTTCTAACTTTACATGATCAATGGCCACTATTTCTAGGGATGTTTAACTTACGATGCAATGCAATGGTGCTCTCTGGTCTGTGTTTCATTTCTTCCAATGGCACAAGTAGAACATTCTCTACACCAACTATCAATATCTCCTCTCATTTCAATCCAATAAAATCTTCTGTGGATAGTAGCCTCAGTTTTTTGTACCTCAAAGTGTCCAAATCTATCATGGTACATTTTGAGGACAATTCTGGCATCTTGGCATGGTATTAGGATCTGATACAGCTGATCATTGGTGATTGGATCTAGGGTTCTCCTTAACATTAGTCTCTTTTGCATGAAGAGTTGCTTTCGATGTCTCCATAGCTTGAGTAACTCTGGGTTTGCATTTCTCCTGTGAATCCTTTCCGGGGTTCTTCCACTGGTGAAGAAGTCTTGAAGTTCACCTAAGACTTTGCTTTCCAATTGTACCTTGATCCAACTTTATTTTTCAACTTGGGATTTTGGATCTGTTGTTGGAATTGGAAAACTTCTTTACCTTTGACGGTGATGACATCTTGTTGGGCAAAATGTTGGTAAAAAGCAGGCATCTCCACTTCTTCCCATACGTCTATCTGTTCAATAAGATCTTCTTTGGTAGGCATGCGAGATAAGGTATTTGCATTTTAATTTGACTTGCCTGTTCAGTACTTGAGGGTGAAGTCATTGTTGGAAGGACGTGAGGCCCACCTTTGTTCTAAGGCTCCTAACTTGGCTGTGTTGAGATGCACCAGTGGGTTGTTATCACTATAGGCTACAAATGGGTTGCTGCGAGATCTTTACATTTCTCAGTGACGGCCCAGACAAGTTCTAGGAAATCTAACTTGAAGGAACTGTAATTCTGGTCATTTTTCTCAGCACCTCTAAGAGATCTGCTAGCATAAGCAATTACTCTCTCTTTACCCTCTTGAACTTGAGACAGGACAGCTCCCAGGCCTCTCTGACTGGCATCAGTTTAGGGATGGAATGGCTGTTGATAATCTGGATAGCCCAAGATAGGAGTTGGAAAGCGATTTCCCTTTCTTCATTCCATTCAACCGATATCTGGGATTTCTGGTACTTTTTAGGATGTCCTCTCAGGAGCTCTTGTATCAGTTCAGCAATCTGAGCGAAGTGAGGGATGAAACATCTGTAGTATCCTGCAAAACTAAGAAAACTTCTCACCTCTTTTACTGTGGTAGGAGTAGGCCAATTCTGGACTGCAGCAATCTTTTCTGGGTCTGGCTTGACACCTTCAGAACTGACAACATGCCCCAGGAACTTGACTTCTGACTTTAGTAGATAGCACTTAAATGGTTTGATTTTGAGTCCATGCTGAGGACTTGAAAAACTTCTGCAAGATGTTTTAAGTGATACTCATAGGATTTTTAATAGATGATTACATCATCCAAGTATAGCAGGACAGTTTCAATGTTTTTGTGGCCTAAGCATCTCTCCATTAGTCTTTGGAAAGTTCCAGGGGCATTGCAAAGCACAAAAGGCATGTAATTAAATTCAAACAGGCCGATAGGGGTAGTATATGCAGTATTTTCACAGTCTTTAGGGGCCATTGTTAAATTCAGGGTAAAGAAGTAAGCTGAGGACCCTAATGCTGTCAGGGACGCCTCGATTCTTGGTAAAGGATAGGCATCCTTGTGGGTGATTTGGTTAATCTTCCTATAGTGAATGCAGAATTGAATGCTACCCTCTTTCTTTCGGACAAGGACTAGAGGTGCAGCCGATGGACTATGGCTGTCTTGGATGATGTTTGAATCTTTCATTTCTTGGATCATCTGTTTCACAGATTGGTACATTGTTGGTGGTATAGGCCGGTACCTTTCCTTGATTGGAGGATGTGAACCGGTAGAGAGGGTGTACTTGATTACACTGACCTCAAGATAATCTGTAGGGTGTTTACTGAAGTCATGATGATGGTCTTGCATGACTTTTAAGACTCCTTCAATTTGTTCCTCAGGGGTAGAAGTATCCCCCACGTTGAGTTCTTTCCACTATAATGTATCTGAAGGATGTTTTTGTGGACTTCTGAGCAGATTGTTCAGTGGTAGCTGCAGGTACGCTGATCACATCTTGGAAAGTGACTTTTAGCAGTTGAGCCACAGGGCAGTGCTTGTTCAAAGTTATACTATGATCACTTAAATTCAGAAGACGAATAGGCACTATACCTTTAGATACAGTCACTAGGCTTCTTGCAGGGCGGACTAAAGGATGGTCTTCTAGCGTAATGGGTTCTACTAGGGCCTGGTAGTCTTGGCCTTGGATCCCAAGTACAGCTCGGCAGCACAGGAGTGTTTCGGTATTGGGTTTAAGGATTATTGGTTGGTTACCTCAGATGCGAGCACAGCAAATCTCTCCTTTCTCATTGGCAAATTTCTGTTGCGCACTTAACACACGGATAGTTTGTTGTATCATCTTTTTGGAGGCAGGTGCGGCGGTAGGCATAGATTTGTGCAAAGCTTCAAGCATTTCAGCATAACAATTTCTAAGGACGATCATCCCTAGGACTACTGGAGGGTTGTTATCTTCCCTGACCTGCAAAACAATGATACCTTGCTGGGGTAGCGTAGTTCCTCATACCAGGAGTGTTGGCTCCCAGTAACTATGCACTGGTACGGGTTTGCCGTTGCTGGCTATAAGACTCAGCCATGATTCTGGTGGTTGTTTTAACTGGCTCTGATTCCAGTATTTCTCAAATGCCGACTGCTGAATAGATATGACTTGAGACCCGGTGTCTAATAAAGCAGCAAAGGGAACCCCATTCATTTGAAGAACAACTTCTGGATGGGATCCTACATATCTGGGCATCCAGCAGGGATCTTCTGGACCTACTGGTTCACCTCCCGAGGGGTGGTCCTTGACCCCGAGGGTTGCCCTTTTTAACTACCAGCAGAGCATTTCTGTATGGCCTGGCTTGTGACAGTATGTGCAAGTGGGTCGTCTCCGAGCACTGAAGCAGTCAGGAGGGCGTTCACCAGAATTCCTGGGATACGTTTCTTCATAATCTGGAGGGAAAAGCTTCCTTGGCAAGGGTGTCTCATTCTCCAGCACTAACGGTTTTTCCCCAATGTTCTAGTTTTTTGCATACTTTCTCCAGACTTTTGGTCAGAAAGTTGACCTGCTCTGTCAAGGCGGCAACTGCATCAGGAACCGGGGCTGGAGTTGGTTGACAGACTATAGAATAACATTTTGGAGATGGAACTGGCGTATCCATAGATATTTAAGCAGGCCTAGTAAGCTCCGATGGTGTATTTGTCCCCATAATACTGATGGCTAACTCTTTGAAGTCTAGGAAAGTGGAACTTGGATGCTGAGCAGCTAACATCCTTAACTGACTATTTAAGGCTTCTGTACTAACACCTTCAATGAATTGCTCCTTAAGCGTCTTATCTTCATTTTTCCGCTTCATGGGGGTCTACTTGTACAACAGCTTTGAGGGCTTCCTGTAATGATAATGCAAAGTCTCTGAGTGACTCACCAGATTGCTGTTTCTTGCTGAAGAACCTCATCTTGACCTCTGACACAGTCTTTGGTTCAAAGGTGGTGTAGAGCCGTTCAAATATCTGCTCCAGCATTTTCCTTTCTGAACTTGGCCAGGACTTCACTTCTTTGAGGGCAGCTCCTTCCAATTGCGCAAGCAGAATTTCCATTTGTTGCTCTACTGTCACAGGGTACAGCCTGAATAGTCTATTAAAGTGTGAGCTTCCCCAGACTATCGTGGGAACCTGGGTGCCCCAAAGTAGTAAGGCATCGTTAGAGGCATCATACTTGGTGCTGCAGCGGCTGGTGCTGCGTTAGGACTGGCTGCGGCTACTGCGGGGGACCTGTTGAGATCAGGCTGCACATTATCTTCATGCACCGACATAGTAACGGCAGATGCTTGATAAAACTTAGATTACACATGGCTTTACACACTTGTTAGGTTGCGTTGCAATGGGCCACCTTTGTTTTGTGAGTGAATGGCCCTTTAGGAATCACGGTGCCGGCCAAATAAGGTACTTAGTAGGGCAGCTTGTGTAAAAGAACAATCCAGGCAAGAGTTTTTCTCTAACACAGTTATATACAGATTCCGTGGAGGATGGCATGTTTTCGCCTTCTCTTTCCTCCCATTTGCTTACACGCCAGGTCTCGCATCTTTTATCAGGCGTGTGTACGCACGTCACGCTCACCTCTTACGCGCGGCTCCTCCTTCCAGTGTGTCTGACAGACAGAAGAGGCAACGCAAAGTTTTGCATACAAGGCCGGCCTTCCCGAATCACTATAATGAAGGTATAAGGGGCCGTCCAAGTTATTTTGCATATAGGGATGGCACTCAATTTTCCTGCCAAGCAGGAGATTTTGCAGAGTGATGGCTCAGCAGTAAGTTAGATAAGGCGGCCTCCGGCGGCCATTTTAGATTCAAGGTCAAAGTCAATTCATTTGCAGCAAGCAGTTCTAGTGACACAAAAATCTGCACTTTTCTCAGTTTTAACAGTGCAATTTCAAAGTAGTCAATTGGCACAGTATATTCATACAGTTTTAAGTAGTTCAAATAGTTCTTTAGCCCAATCAAAACAGCAAAACAAATGGGGCTCCTTCACATAAAGCGCAGAGGATATATATCCTGTTCGTAATGCCAATTTATATGCAACGTGCCAGTCCGCAGGGGTAGAACGCGGGAGGTTCACGGTGGGCCAAAGTGTAAAAACAGTTCATCGGTTACTCACTGCTTAGCAGACGCCTCCCTGGGCCAGCAGTGCAGTGAAGGGGAGAACAGCACTGGATTCTCCAGGGCACACTCTATTACAGGGGACACCGGCCAGGTGGTGATTGAGGTGTTCTTAATGGTGATTGGGTTTATGAGTGCTTGTGCAGCTGGGCCCCTGACTTAGGTAGTGTCGTGACGCCAGCACCTTGATGGTGCAAAATGTTGAGAGTGGTAGTAGCATGACGTTAGAAGAATGAGGCAGGTTTAAATCCAACTGAGAACTTTATTATAACCAGGTTCTTGATAACAGTTTACATCCAGTAATAAAACAGTCTACTGATGCACATGCAAGTTGAATGTGATAATCCCAGTAACAGGCTGTACTTGTTGTAATGTGTCATGCTCAGGTAGTTAGTTATGTACACACTGATATTCAGCTCTTTGCCTGGTTCTGTTTCTCCATCTCTTTAATGGTGAGGCTGTCGGAAGCTAATAAGTCCTTCACCTTGAATCCAAAGGTCCTTAAAGCCTTGTAAAATGGCTGTTGTCCTTTATCCACTTTTTTTTTTCCCTTTGAACTGACTTTTAAAACACAGCTAGCAGCTGCACTCTCACTCCTTCACCTCCTACTCCTTCTGTCAACTGACTAACTAGGCCTAAACTGTGCTATATATACGGTGGTGCTACCCCCATCTAGTGGTGGAATGTATGTAGTGCACCTGACAGCCTGGTAACAGGGACTTCACATAAGGATGAAACACAGCATGATACTACAGATGACAAAACAAGCTTTTGCAGTGCCCATGTATGCTAGTTAGATGCTGCACTAATGTTTTAGATGGTCAGCTCAGCAGCAGACCCTCATCCATACTGATGGTCAGATCAGCAGCAGGCCCTCGCCCCTAATGTTTTAGATGGTCAGATCAGCAGCAGGCACTCGCCCCTAATGTTTTAGAGGGTCAGCTCAGCAGCAGACCCTCACCCCCAATGTTTTAGATGGTCACATCATCAGCAGGCCCTCGCCCCTATTATTTTAGATATTCAGATCAGCAGCCCCTTGCTCCAATAGTTTTTGAGGGTCACCAGCAGGCCAACAATCATCATTTTTAAAGAGTGTGTAGGATGCCCTCTTTTATGTGTAATAAAGGGTGTATTGGAGTGTCGGTTCCTTGCAATTTTTGGCAGCCCTTTCACTTAGTGCATAGGCTTTATGAGTGTAGGAGTCTCACTACCTGAACAACTGTACCACAATGTGAATGAGGCCCTCCTTTATGTGATATACAGGTTGTATCAGAGTGCCTCTTCTTTGTAATTTTTGTCAGCACTTGCACTTTATATACAAGTAAATATACAGGAAAAAATGTTTCCTAACAATTTTTCCTTTAAAATCGATTTAATCTTTGGTTTTGTGCATATTATTGTCAGTTTGTAAAAGTGGCGTACTACTTGGACAACATTGTTCCCAGCAGTGACCTGGGAGTCCAAGATGCATCCAGACATCCTCCCCATGCTGTTCCCGAACTATTTCAGTGGTGTTTCCATCAATTTCTGACCTTTTCCTGTGAACCAGACACCCTTCCCTCTTCAGAGCAGGGGGTGCCTGGTTTAATGCTCTTGTTCTCCCATTTACTTCCATTGTGCTCGGGTGCTCTGTAGAGCACCCGAGCATCCCAAGGTGTTCTACTCGAGCACCCAAGCACTTTGGTGCTCAACCAACACTACTAATGAAAAATATTTTTTTCTTATTTTCCTCCTCTAAAACCTAGGTGCATCTTATGGGCAGGTGCGTCTTATTGGGTGAAAAATATGGTAAATAAGAATAGATTTGAAGGTTAAGCAATTTGATTTACCTTTATAATAACTGAAAGCCATTGAAGAGCTTGGCAGAGAAGTGGAGTAGAATTACAAGTATAGATAAATGGATTGGAGAGGTAAATATCTGATTAGTGGGAAATAAGACAGTAGCAGTCAAAATGTGAAATTACTGTGATGTGAACTAATACATTTTTAAAGGTTTTACAGATATAGTAGAAGCAACAAGGCTTAAAGAAGTCGCAGGTATGAGTACTTACTTGAGGCTTACATCAAGGCAAAGAACGCTAGGTTTCTGCAATGAGCTATTTCACAACAGTCCCCTCCTGCTCTGAGTGATAGATGCAGTGGTCTCCTGGTTAGATGCTACAGCTGTCAATCAGAGCAGAGAGGAGGGTCTGCTCTCCCTAGACCATACCTAGTGTGGTCAGCAAAACATTAAGTGAATTGCTGAGACAGCATTTTGCCAGATATGTAATCTATCTATACACTAAACCTTATACTGTCTAGCCATAGTGATCAGTGTCTAATGGCACAATGCATGCTACAACTAAATTTGAATGTGTTTATTCAGGGATGACAATAAAGGATCTCTAACCACTTTACAATATGCCCTTCAAAAAGAGAAATCACTGAACAGTATCTGCAGATAGTCACAGTACATGCACTATAACTCCAGCACCTTGAGTCACAGAAATGGCAGGAATAGAAGGTCAACCTGCCAACCCTTGTTTGTTTTTCAACTAAGAAGCAATAATAAGGGAGCGGGAAGGGGGTGGGGGATTGCTAGGGGTCAGGTCACAAAAAGGTGGATCTTTGCAAATGTTCATAATGAGATTTTGCTGACATAATAAGCTTGAAGACTATTGGGATTAGTGGGGCCCATCTCTTATTTTGATGCAAGAAACAGTATCCACCATCTTGCCATCTCATGGGAAGTTTAAATAAAAAAAACTATAGGTATACAGAGGTGGTGGAGGGGGAGAAATAGGAAAAAGTAAGTAATATAACAACAAAGCAAACGAAAACTTCATACTCCAAGAACTATGGTTTTCTACTGTTCAATTTCTCCTTTCTTCATTGTCCATTTAGAAGAATAGTGCAATGTAATTTACAATGGCAACCTTGCTGTAAAATAAATTAGCTCTCCATTCACTAACTTCCTGGTGAGATTTGTGTTTATACATAGCAGCCAATCTGAGGTGGCAGAGCTGCATGGCCAGGAGGAGATCAGCAGCTGTGGTCAAATTTATAGAAGCACCGAAAAAAAGATCCACAAATTGCCACAAGATATAAAAGAACCAATTAATCTTTATTACTATACAAAATACATAATATTAAGATGTACATATAAGTAGGAAAAGACAGAAAAGCGAAATTAGTTATTTTTTTATTTTGTGGCAATTTGTGGATCTATTCTTTTGGTGCTTTCATGGTGTGGCAAAGACAAGTAATGGTAGTTACAGTAGTTACCGTTTTTGAGTATAAAAGTACTAAACAATATTTTACAGTGCAGTCATAAATCATACTAACAATAGTCTATTATGAATTAGATGTATCCAGAATAAACCAGGGTGTATCCAGCCATTTGGACCACAGCGTCTTATAACTACTGGTATCATTTATTTTCAAGTACATCCTCCAAGGACAACAACCAGTTCACTTTGTTTATAAATTCCCCTATGGATAGAGGTTCTTCATCTAACCATTGCTGGGCAATTAGTTTTCATATGCTTGTATTCTTAACCTTCATTTGGCAAGTCATTTCCATTAGCTGATGGGCCCACAAATGATATCTTACAGAGTTACAAAACAATTTCCATTTCAAGTATATTATACATACAATTTGCTTTTCACTATATAGCTATATGAATTTCCAGGTGATTTGCACATGGCCAGTGTTAGAACCTAATCTTCCCAATACATATATCCTACATCATAAAAAGGAATTGCAAAGATATATATTTTTTCCTTTTATTTCTTCCTGTTCGATTAAGTAGAGTTACAGAACTGAATGCACAAGTAAATCGCCTCATTAACTTAGACATGAAATGCATGAATGAAGAAAGCAGTTGGGCCCCTGAGAGATAGATATAGTTATTAAATAAATTTAGTTAATTAACCTATCAGTGGAGGATGTCGATGCGATACTTAGAACAGAACACATTTTGTACTGCCTTAGCTCATTACTGGCAGAGCAAAACAAAGATCCCACTTCTTTAATACACAGAGGGGCCCCTGCAGATTCCTCATTACCTTCAAGAATTCCTCATACAAGAGGAATTTTGAAGAATAATACAAGGTCTTAAGAAATAAATGGGTTCCTGATGAACACTGATAACTTGATAATAATAGCTGTGACAGGATTATTATTACATCCTAAAAAGAAAAGTTTAGAGAGAAGGAACTAATTGCTGAAAGAAAAATACATAATATATTTCAGAAAATTACTGGTAAGTTATTCCCCGAACAAATTCTCTGTGACTTTTACAAGTCTAAACATTTGCGACACTTTCCAATAGTTTATGCTGAAAGCTCCTTCACGCTGCTTGCTTTTGCATAGTATGAAGCTTAGCTCTTTTTGTTAAGCTATTTTAGCATTCACTGTTTTATCAACCAAAAAAAAACTATTCAATTTTTTCAATAATATTTAAAAAGAGCAACCACTTATTGTCTCATCATTGTATTATCATTATTGCTTGCATTCACAGATAAACAGTGGATACAAAAATATAATTTTTACGGGTTAATTATGATATTTAGCACTCAAATGTGAATATTATTTTGTAAAAGCTGCTATTTTGATAGGTCAGACGAATTCCCCCTTGGTTAGTTACAGTATGTGTTTTCACATAGAAGGTCTGGTAAGACCTAAAGTCCCTTCTCATATCCTGATGTGATTCCAGTAGCACAGGTTAACTAGTATATCAACAATGCAGGAGAGGCTGAAAGAGAATTTTCCTTCATGTCCCTAATAACACCATAAAAAATCAAGTCTTCACCCTGAAAAGAGTTGCCTGACCAATACCAATCTAAACACATTTCTTTCTATAAAGAACTCATCAGGGGGTGTCTTAAAAAGTCGCTGCACTTCCATACAATTTCATTTCATTTAATAGAGAACAGTGTAATACGCAATTTTCTAAATCACTTCATTTGAAAAATATGCTTGAATTCACCAGAAAAAAAGCTGTAAAGTCATAGCCACTAGGCATCTCACTTCCGCCTAAGTTGCAGTCCACTGCCTTTTGTCAAGAAAGATCAGTCCCTGGCAACGTAGAATCAGAAGACGACTGAGAGGAAGCGAGGGCATGTCAGAGCTAGCTAAGATCATGGGCCTGATAAAACAACTATTTCTACACTGCTTATGAACATTACAGGATCCCTCAGTGTGTGTCTGTAGGGGTGATTTATCCCTCCTTATCTGCTCTGTGAGCTCCAGAACTGAAAACATAGTAGAAAGTAAGGGAAAGGTCGTCACAGCAATACTAGCAATACAGTGCTGACAGAAGTGAGACACCCACTGCTTCTGAGTGAAATTCATCTACTTGTGCAGCTGAAACAGGGAATAATATGGCCCAAACATAACTACTCCTTCACAGTCATGATTGTACAAAGACGCATAGCCATTACGCAAACTTTTTTTGAAAACTCAGTTATGCTTTAAAGTAAAAAGATAGAGTAGGCCTGGTGTGTGGCCCAGCTCTCTGACCTATGGAAGACTATGGTGCACAGAGAGAGCAAACCAGTTGTTGTTGTTTTTTGGCAATGTTGGCAATTTTTTCATCATGGATGAGGGAAAGTGAATAAAACCAATTTTATAGAGCATCATCTGGATTTTTACATAAAGTTGTCATACAGGAAAGTTAAATAGATTTTTATGCAGTAGGTTGATAACCAATACAATAAGTCTCACATGATCATTTCAATACAGTAGATCTTTTTCTATGATGGCTATGGTATCTCTTATTTGAATAACTTGCTTTAATTAATTAATGATTTAACATAGTTATCTACTGTACGTTCAGAAAACCATTTTCAATTTCTAATTCAGGCTGTCAATGAACAAAAACTATTAATATAATCTATGGATTAAATACGCATGAATTGATTACATTAGGTAATTAAAGCTGCTAGACAATGAAATATTAAAGTCACGCACTGCAGACATCATATACCATTAAAATCTGAATAGTGGGGGTCTGATCAATGTCACCTTTATCAAGAATAGTGGTGTGCATGAACACATGTGTGTGTATATATATATATAGATATAGATATATATATATATATATATATATATATATATATATATACATATTTCTTTTATATATTGTAAGGCTGGGTTCCCATCACCATTCCCATCACGATATCGACAATATATGTAGTCAGTTGTTTCACTGACGAACTGTTGAATGTAAACATAGGACACTATACCTCTAAAACCTAAAACTGCCCCCCGACATGTTTCGCCAGCTTATCTGGCTTCCTCAGGGGTATCCGGCAGGATAGAAACATAGAAACATAGAATGTGTCGGCAGATAAGAACCATTTGGCCCATCTAGTCTGCCTAATATACTAAATACTATGAATAGCCCCTGGCCCTATCTTATATGAAGCATGGTCTTATGCCTATCCCATGCATGCTTAAACTCCTTCACTGTATTTGCAGCAAGGCTATTCCATGCATCCACTACTCTCTCAGTAAAGTAATACTTCCTGATATTACTTTTAAACCTTTGCCCCTCTAATTTAAAACTATGTCCTCTTGTAGCAGTTTTTCTTATTTTAAATATTCTCTCCTCTTTTACCTTGTTGATTACCTTTATGTATTTAAAAGTTTCTATCATATCCCCTCTGTCTCGTCTTTCTTCCAAGCTATACATGTTAAGGTCCTTTAATCTTTCCTGGTAAGTTTTATCCTGCAATCCATGTACCAGTTTAGTAGCTCTTCTCTGAACTCTCTCCAAAGTATCAATATCCTTCTGGAGATATGGTCTCCAGTACTGAGCACAATACGCCAAATGAGGTCTCACTAGTGCTCTGTAGAGCGGCATGAGCACCTCGCTCTTTCTACTGGTAATGCCTCTCCCTATACACCCAATCATTCTGCTAGCATTTCCTGCTGCTCTATGACATTGTCTGCCTACCTTTAAGTCTTCTGAAATAATGACCCCCAGGTGAATTACCTTGCACTTATCAACATTACATTTTAGTTGCCAGATTATCCTGCTGATACTCCTGAGGAAGCCAGATTAAAGTTTAGATTGCCTTAGCTTAAATTAGTTTAGGTAATTAGCTTAAATTAGCTTTAAAACAAGACTGACATCAAGGCTCTAGCTCAATTGTAGCCTGAGATACTAAAGGTTAAAGCAGTCCTTCTCCGTTTAGCCTGCAGTGATCTCAACCAGTGCGGTGGAGAAGATGTACATTAGTAAAGAGAGATTTGTCTTTTTCTCAACTGTCCTCGTTACTGACTTCAGCAAACTTTGCTAGCCACAGCACCTATACTTTCTGCCTTGCATCTGTACCAAGGTCATACCACCAACCCCCAACTACCATGAGGCAGGAGCTCCAAAATCAAGGTGTGCTCTGAGGGAAGAAAGGGTACACCCTCCTGTCAAGGCCCTGGCACTAGGGAACAACGGGTCAGGATTGCCATAGTGATTTATGAGCCACTACCACTCCCATCCCACGGTCCGCTAGGCCACTGCAACTCAAAAACAGCGTTTAATGTCTCCACTATCCTAGATCTCTAAGGAAGCAGTCATAAGCCCATTACCCTAAACCATCAGAGGAAGGATATAATGATTCATTGCTCTGTAATGACTGATGGAATTACTGGAGTGCTCCAATTTCTTTGTGTGTTTCAAAGTGCTTGTGACGAAACCAACCTCGCCACGGTGTTTTGGAGGGGGCTGGTTGCTAGCCTCTTGCCTCAGGATTATGGCCCATACTAACTTTAAAGAAAACAGGCCGGCCGCACAGCTTAAATCTGTCTTTGGAATTGTGTTTTATGTTATTATGCGTTCGGTTAAATTGTATGTTATGTGAGGGCACCCAGATAGCTAATATTATTGTATTTGTGTATTCTGAGTGCCATTCACCTAATGATATGCACTCAGACTTGAGCTATCTGGGGATATGTTAAATGTCTGTGTTTGCTGGGAGGGTGTGCCATTGTGTGTTTGGGTGGTGATTCCTGTCCTGTTGTCTCCACGTGTGTATTGGTGTTTTCCCTTTGTCCTGAGACATAATTGGATTGCTCCTCGGGTGTCGCCAGGCAGAGAGGAGGAAACCATGATGCATTGTGGGGATGTGTTGTGTCTGTGTATCCTGAATTTCTGCATATCTGTCCTGTGTCGCAGTCTCCATTCTGGTCCCCTAAGGGCGTGGCCACCAGATGGGGACCTGCATAAATACGGGCGGGTAGCCCTCAATAAAGTGTTCCTGTTTTATCCTTCATCATGCTGAGACTGGTGTTTGGATAACTGATCAAACTGGGGGATTGCTATACGCTGAAGATTTGCTATACTCCCCTGGCATAACTACTAGCTCTTGTAAGAGCTGTTCCTGCTCTCTGGCTGTAGGAGAGGTTCACCCACTGGAGCCTGGAGCCTTGTCGTAGGTCCAGCGTGGGTGGAGGATGGTGAGACCCCAACCAAGCTGCGGCGGTTCGTGGGGTCTGCAGGGCGTACGGTGTCAAGTGGAGTGCTTGGAGTCCTCGGAAAGCACTAGGAGCATCTATCGACGGAGGTACCCGGTCGGGGTGCTAGGAGATCCGTTACATTGGTGGCAAGCAGTGGGATAGCGTCCTAGTGTGAGGAGAAGCAGCTCGGAGACACCGTTCGTGGAGTATATTGAGGGCAACGCTAGTATCCGTACAGCGCCCCTGGCTACAGCAGGATGGAATCGGCTAGTCTTCGAACAGCGTTCCACTACGAGGAGGATGATGACCCGGACTGGAGGGATGCAGTCCGTAAAGGCGTCTGGCACGAGGCCCTGGAAGATGTACAGCGTCGGCGGGGTGAGTGTCTCCCCAGTGAGGAGCAGCAGTTGCGGATGCGAGTGGCCCTGCGAATGCCCCTTCTGGGAGAGGAGCCCCTGAATGAGTGGGTGACAGAACTGGAGAGCCTGGTATGGAAGGAGCTTTGGCTAGATGACGCCTACCAGGCACTCTGGTGGTATGTGATTCGGTACTCCCGCTGGATGGCTGAGCACGACAGACCCGAGGGTGAGGATTATGATGGCCCTGGCCTGTTGTTTGAGGCCTTTGCAGAACCGGAGTTCGGAGATGCTGGAGGGTCCCGGTTCTGGGATATCTATGACTACAGAGAAGCTATGCATGATTGGGCAACAGCGAGAGAGGTGAGACAAGACCTGGCATCTCTAGTGACAAAGGAGTGGGAGCTGGAGCAGGACTACCAATACTTCTTCAGCTCAATTCGGTCCCAATATACACTGCCAGAGAGCTGGGTGGCAGTCCCAGACCTACAACCCTACAGCTGGGAAGACCCGACTGAAGTATCCCCTGCTTCAGTACCAGCTAAAGAGGTAGGGGTCCTCATAGACTGGTCCTGTGAGGAACCACAACAGGCAGGTGGAGACGGGACCGAGGGCTCTCCACCGGGATGCTGGGATGCTGGCCCAGACCCTCAGCAGCAGCCGGAGTTGCCAGGTGTGGACGCAGGTGATCCTGACTCGCAAATGTTGAGGGACCTCACAGACTGGTCCTGGGAGGACCCACAGATGGCAGGTGGAGATGGGACCGAGGTCTCTCTACTGGCCCTACAGGGATGCTGGGCCGCCTGCCCAGATCTCCAGCGGCAGTGCATATCACAGGGAGAGGAGACAACCGGTCTCTCTCCCCAGCGGCAACCTGAGTTCCAGGGGGAGGAGATGCGGGGTCCCTCTGCCTTACAGCAACCAGAGTCCTGGGGAGGAGAGGCAACCGGCCTCACCTTCCACCAGCAGCCGGAGATACCGGGAAAAGGGGAACACAAGCCCCTCTGCATGGGCGCAGATGAGACCGCGGGCTCGGTGCCAGTTCTACAGGGATGCTGGACAGTCGGTCCAGATCCCCATCCATCTCCGCAGGGATACCAGGAGGAGGAGGTAAGCGAGCCCTCCCCTTCCCAGCTACTTCCCAACAGAGTTCTGGGGGCAGGGGATGAGCCTGCGCTACCCACTGATTTCTTCCCAGCGGAAGAGCTGGCATCAGGGCAGAGCGCAGTCGGCCTCTGCCCTCCTCTATCCTCTTCTCCAGAGCCGGACATCGCACAGGCTACCCCAGCGGAAGTGCTGGCATCTGGGCAGAGCGCAGTCGGCCTCTGCCCTCCCCTATCCTCTACTCCAGAGCCGGACTTCCCACAGGCTACCCCAGCGGAAGAGCTGGCCTCTGGGCAGAGCGCAGTCGGCCTCTGCCCTCCCCTATCCTCTTCTTCAGAGCCGGACTCCCCACAAGCGACCCCAGCGGAAGAGCTGGCATCTGGGCAGAGCGCAGTCGGCCTCTGCCCACCAAGTACCTACAGCTCCAAGCTGGAGAACCACAAGGCAGCAAGGAGTCGCAGATGCCCACTCAACAGCTGGGGACATACGGAACAGAGCCAGGCCCCAAAATTCAACAGGTCCAGTATGGGGTTGTGGTTGGACTGCCAGACTAACTCAGGTACTGACCGTGAGGTCAGGTATCTGGTTAGTCTTCCCTGGAAGGGGGAGATGTGTGACGAAACCAACCTCGCCACGGTGTTTTGGAGGGGGCTGGTTGCTAGCCTCTTGCCTCAGGATTATGGCCCATACTAACTTTAAAGAAAACAGGCCGGCCGCACAGCTTAAATCTGTCTTTGGAATTGTGTTTTATGTTATTATGCGTTCGGTTAAATTGTATGTTATGTGAGGGCACCCAGATAGCTAATATTATTGTATTCGTGTATTCTGAGTGCCATTCACCTAATGATATGCACTCAGACTTGAGCTATCTGGGGATATGTTAAATGTCTGTGTTTGCTGGGAGGGTGTGCCATTGTGTGTTTGGGTGGTGATTCCTGTCCTGTTGTCTCCACGTGTGTATTGGTGTTTTCCCTTTGTCCTGAGACATAATTGGATTGCTCCTCGGGTGTCGCCAGGCAGAGAGGAGGAAACCATGATGCATTGTGGGGATGTGTTGTGTCTGTGTATCCTGAATTTCTGCATATCTGTCCTGTGTCGCAGTCTCCATTCTGGTCCCCTAAGGGCGTGGCCACCAGATGGGGACCTGCATAAATACGGGCGGGTAGCCCTCAATAAAGTGTTCCTGTTTTATCCTTCATCATGCTGAGACTGGTGTTTGGATAACTGATCAAACTGGGGGATTGCTATACGCTGAAGATTTGCTATACTCCCCTGGCATAACTACTAGCTCTTGTAAGAGCTGTTCCTGCTCTCTGGCTGTAGGAGAGGTTCACCCACTGGAGCCTGGAGCCTTGTCGTAGGTCCAGCGTGGGTGGAGGACGGTGAGACCCCAACCAAGCTGCGGCGGTTCGTGGGGTCTGCAGGGCGTACGGTGTCAAGTGGAGTGCTTGGAGTCCTCGGAAAGCACTAGGAGCATCTATCGACGGAGGTACCCGGTCGGGGTGCTAGGCGTTCCGTTACAGTGCTTCTTTCCTCTGTTCAGATAGATAGATATATGGTGGATAGGTAAAAATAACGAAAGAAAGGAGGAAAGAGAGAGAGAGAGAGAGAGAGAGAGAAAGATAACAGCCAAGTCATAATAAATATTTGATAACATACAAGTTGGAATTAAAGTAAAGGCTTTTATGCTGTTATAACATAAACTAGTGTCAGAGACCCTGAATGAAATGCTGGGTCAATATTGAACAGCTTTATCATGGGCTGAGCGCTGGACAGTCAATACAGAGCACAAGCTTAAGAGTCCTGATATTTTGGAACTCTCCTCCCCCCCCTCTTCCTGAGTGACAGCTCTTTTACTATACACAGTATAGGAAGAGAGCTGTCAATCCTCTGTGGGAGGAGGGGGAGCTGATGCTCATAAATATTTTAAGAAAACTAATGGGCCAAAAAACTAAGGGACCCAGAGTTTTAATCATTCTAAAGCTGGAGACATGACAGATTCCCTTGGGGAACTATTTCTTCAGTGTACATGTATTTTCTCAGCATTCAGAAGGTTTTCATCAAAGCAATGAACCTAAATCTTTTGCGCAAAATACAATGAAATACAAATCACATATAAGAGACCCAGTTTACACATATAACTCTAAACACAACAGAAAGTTCAACTGTGTGGATTTCTGATGCAGATTTATAGACTGCGCTCTTTAAAGGAAATCCAGTTTTATATTTCCACAGTACAGACCTTGTGGTGGTAAAAATCATTAGAATATAATAATGTTTACTGATACCTTACTGAACTCTGTTATACATTATCTGGAAACCAATAAAATGGTATTCCAATTCCTTGCTGCATAATATTTGATTGATTTTGATGATCCATGTATTAATGAATGTATCTACTGATAATAATTTAGCACTACTGTACATAAAACATATCCAGCTTTAATATTCCATTATAACATCTACCTTTTATGAGGAAATTAAATGTAATATGTTAGCTGGGCTTTACTATCTTAACAATTAAATAAAACTGATAAAATCAGAACAATGGAGTAGCTAGTGGGGGTGCATGGGGGCGCAGCTGCCCTGACTCTACTTGCATGGTAGAGCTGACCAAGATTGGAGTGGCTCGGCAAACACCACCAGCTGTATTGGCATCCACTGGACAGTTGAAGCCTGTGGTAGAGCTGGGATCCATACCCAACCATTCTTCTTATGAGCTCCTGACCACTTTAGACCAGTGGCCTACGGATGCCATACCACACAGTGGGCATCAGCATCCTGGCACAGGTGAAGTGATAACATACAGTAACTGTATCATGCTGCCTATGCCTGGACATTGATTTCTTGTTTATGCTTAATGCCAAAGGTAGCCTGTGGCCTACAGGATGCCAGAACACACCCAGGACATCAACACCATGGTTACTGTAGCAAACCGTCTGTGTGGGGCACAAGCTCATGTACAGATGACTTGTCAACTTCCTTGGGAGATCAAGGCAAGCTGAGTGAAAGGTGGAGGCAATGGTGAGGCACGAGGCATATTATTTATTTAGAGACACAATGGGCATTAAGGGCATATTTGTTCAGGGGACACAAGGAGCATTAATATTTATTCACGGACACAAGGGGAATTATTATTTAATCAGCAAGAAGCATTATTTTTTCAGGAAGCACAAGGGAAATAAATATTTTTTCAGGGGGAACAAGGGGCATTCATTTTTATTCAGGGGGCATTATTACTTTTATGGGGGTACTCAGAGTTGGCAGGTATTATTACTTTCTAGTGGGAATTAAGTTTATCATTTTTAGGGGCACGCATGGGACAATATTACCTTTAAAGGAGCATACCTTGGGCACATAGATGGCGTGAATAGATAGATAGATATAGAATTTTCCCTCCAAGCTACACCCCCATCAGAAGAGATAAAAATAGTGTCTAAAACAATGAATATGGTAGAAGATATGCATGACAACTTTGTGGTGCAAATTGCATCAGATTTGTGGCACATTTGATTAGTATATGCAATACTCACAAAAAGTTACAGATATTTGGCTTTCACGTGAAATTTATGAAGCCATCCCTTTCTACAGCCACACAACCCTAACACCCTTCAGGCAAAACAGTAATTTCCCTGCCTGTCTGAACATCTTTTGGGCAAATCAGCGGGGAAGGGTATCTGATAAGAATTAAGCTTAAAGGAAGAAATGAGAGACTAAGGTTATAGACTTAGCCATCAGAAAACTGTGAACTACAGTCAATTACAACCATATATTTATTATATATTTAGATTATATACTCTGTAGAATATAAGTACTCATATGATTAACATCATTATAATTAATCTTGTTTAATGGACAATGAATTATGTTAATGGACAGTGGATGTGGACCCACTGTATGAACTAATCGGTTTAGTTGTGGGCTATCCCACAGAGTGTTATCCTGTCCCCTTGTTTTCACCCTTTAACCACTATATAGGATCTGGTCTTAACTACAGCAGAACCACCAGGCCACTACCACTTGAAATAGCCCCAGTGTAGTTGGCAGATGACCCATAGGGTCAAAGATACTAATGCAAAGCACCTAAGGGTCTGGCATTATTCATAGCCCCGTAACAGCTAGGGTCAGGGTGGGCAGTGTACAAATGAACCCACAAAACAAGTCCAAGATCTTGGCAGACAATACGACTGGCTAAGGTCAAGCCAGGTGACTTGTAGTCAGATTGGTTTGTCAGGAGTTTGGTACACAGGTAATCAGACAGAATATCACACATTCACTGATAGCTAGAGATTAGGAACCTAAAAGCTCAGGCACCCTCCCATTGGGGAAGGTACCTTAAAGGCTGTGGAGGCAATTTTTGGGGCAATTTTTTATTATAACATTGTACTCATTCGAGCTAAAAAATAAAATTTTAATTGGTCTTTATAAGATATTGTCAGCCCCTTTCTCTGTACAGCATTGAGATTCTCTTGTACCAGATTCTGTTTTTATACTGTTTCCCATCAGGCAACTCAGCTGACAGCTCTTATCTCTGATCTCCTCACTTCATAAACACTTGGTATGGCTCAATTCTTATCTTGCTGATAAGAATGTGGATTATAAAATTATTTATGAGCTGCTAGTAGTTCAAGCAAAAGGGTTTTGAATAGCCGGCAGATAAGGGCTCACAGTGAAAGTGAAAGTAAGATGATCACAGCCAAGCAAAGAAATAACTTATCATAAAAGCTGCTTCATTTTTTCTTAAAAATCCGAAATTATATTATTTTTTTAGCTCAAAATTAGTATAATGCAGTAATAACCAAATATTGACCCTGAAGGTGTTCATTGCCTTTACCTACCCAGAGACCACCAGCCATAGGTTTTGGAAGCATTTGGATACGTGCTAGCCCTAGTAGACAGGCCAGGAGACCAAGCAGAGGATACCATCAGTTGGGACAGAGAGGGAGCCCAGGAGAGAAAGACATCAGTTTCAGTAGCGCAGTGCCCATGCCTACCAGGAGAAATGGGGCAACGGCAGGCGTGGGGCGGTAGTGCAACAATTTATTTGTAAATATCATGCAATGAGAACAATATATTATTTTTATTATTTTTATAATCTATGGGTTGGTAAATATTGAAAATCTGTAGTCTATACAGTCAGCCAACAAAATACCTGTACATCAGGTTCCTTTTCCATCTGTTCATATATTTTCCATAGCTTTTCTTTCAATCCTAATTGTGATAAATTGAAACCCCACAGTCAGAATTTCTATTTTTAACTTACGGTATGTGAACTGTGAATATTGTGAATTGTTTCTATTCTGCAATTTATTCATGCAATCTAATTTCCATAACAGAAACACACACATTATTGCCAAATTTATAGGAAGCCAAACAACCTACCAATATGTTTGAGACGGATGAAGCAAGACAAAGGCCCAAACAAATAAGCAGTACTGAGCCAAGGCACTACAAGGCAACAATGCTAACCCTCTGTGCCACTTTCTATGTATATGTATGCCGTTCATTAACACATTTAAATGTTATGTCTAGCCTTTATGTCTGTTCAGTCGTGAAATCTGCTGCTTGCTGCAGATCTCGTGTGCTGCAATTTGAATTCCCATGATATTAAGAACCTGCAAGCGGCCACAAAACAGTGATAGATGGGGTTAATTGTGGACTGAAGTATACAATTTGTTAACCACACTAAAATGTATATAAATTGTAAATAACCTGAAATATAAAATGGCTTTTATACATATGGAAGTTGAAATTCATTAGGATTTAGAAGGAGCACTGCAAGAAGAACAAAAATGCATTATATTATCTGCATCTAGGTTGTCATCCTATTGTCCAGCTATGGCAGATTATAATAGGGCCATTTTGGACGGCTGCCCTGGGCCTAAGGCTCTTGGGGGCCCATGATTACAACACTGATAGCTCTATATTTTTTACACTGTAGGAGAATGGACATAGAGGATATCAATGGTGGCAACAAGGCAGTGCCATACAGACAATATAGGGAGTGTGGTTGGAAGCAGCTCCTCATTTCAGAGACAGTTACAGTCCATGCAGGAACTGACTGGAAGAAGCAACAGGCATGACAACGGCACAGGTGCTAATTGGCTTGGTGTACTCGGACCAATTGTAGCTCTGGTGTAATCTGTGCACTCCCTGGTGGTGAATAAGAGAAGAGGTATGATTGGCAGCCAGCTGGTAACCCTTTGAAAGTTGTGAGCTGCGGAGCAGGAGTCCTGGAGGGGAGGAAGTGCCACAAATGATGTAATAAAATTAAGTTCTTGTCCAACGTGACATTTGTTCATACCAGAGAAAAGCTGACGAGTGCATACTTTGTTCTGACAGTCTTCTGTAGGTTTATTCACTTACAAAGCGTTTGCATATAGATATTGTATGTTTGATGAATGCTCCAGCGTCCTAATCTCTGCCCACATAAGTGCTATCCACATATGGTCTCATAACAATATGCTAGATACAGATGTCACTGTAGCACTGTGCCAGCTTAATATTCCTCCATAAGTGCCAGGAAGATAAGCTGTCATATGTACCAACAAAAGATGGTCTTATCAGTTTGTTACCTACGGTTTACCCAATAAATGCAAACCACGGATATGCCCATAGCAGAATGACTTGCATAGATATCATAGTTGCCAGCTTCCCTGAATTTGAAGGGACTGTGTCTGATTTTCAGAGACAGGCCTGGCAACTTTGGGATGTCCCGACCTGAAAATGGGCAGGGCAGATGTAAACCCCATCCATAAGTGAGTGTTCCCATCAGGGGGGCATTCCTGGGGCAGGGCTTGGATGCCCTAAATATACCAGCTAAAATGTTGAAGCCCCTACCTAAAAGTATCAACTACATACAGGTATGCCCTGATTCAGTAAGTGCCAGTTAAACACCACCCAAGCCTGACCACAGATCCTGACATTGGAAACATAATAATATTTTTTATTTTTTTTGGCAACAGCATAGTGTAGGTATCAAGTGCCACCACCTGAAAAGTTCAGCACCAGCCCCACTTCCTTCTTTGCCCATTTGTTCCCAGAATAAGGAGGAAGAAATCTGTTTCTCTGTTCATCAAATTGTCCATAAGTGAAAGCTTAGAGACAGGAGTTTGAAACTGTGTGACTTTGCAGGCAGCAGGTAAACTGGGGGCTCTTGGTCTGTCTGTTGCTGTTAATGATGCCATCAGATGGGAGGCTGTAGCTGGTGGTCCTACTGTATGATTATAGACATGGCTTGGCAAGGTGATGGTGAGGAAAAGGAGGAAATAGACCAGGGTTATAGTTAATACTCCACTGTATAAAAGTAGCCGACTATATCAATGTGCACCTCTGAAATTGTCACTTGACATTTAGGCTAGTCTCAGGCAAACATATTATGTATTGCATATAAGTGTCCAGGGATCTATGATGTTGTGAGTTCAGGCAAGACCAAGACATTCAACTGTAATACAGACCCATAAGGCCGCTTTTAGACGAGCGAGTGTCATGCTCCGGACTCGCAGCACAACATCCATCCTGAACTTCCACCACTAGCCTTACATGGAATAAAATGTAATGGCTAGCTGAATTTAATGGAGCTATGTTAACAAATGGTACCATTTTCAAACACACCTACACAACACACATAGTTCTTTGTTTTCCCAGGAGAAAGGTCATGAAAACAAAAAACATTTTCCAAATAATGCCAAATCTTGAAATAAGTTATATAGAAAAAATATATAACTCATGTTTTTAAATCAAATTCTATTCAAGAGAACATTGTGAGCGCTGGACATATCATTAGTGTATCATTTGAGTTGGTACCAATTTCCAGTCACTTCCTGGAATCCTGAGTGCCGGAATTATAGAATAGGCCATTAATATCTATATACCAAGAAAACCTCTTTAGTGTGAACAGCTCTGTAAGGGTACTTTCACCCTTGCGGCAGGACGGATCCGACAGACTGTTCACCATGTCGGATCCGTCCTGCCGCTATTTCGCCGTGCCTCCGGACCGCCGCTCCATCCCCATTGACTATAATGGGGATGGGGGCAGAGCTCCGGCGCAGCATGGCGGTGAACGGCGAAAGCCGCCAGACTAAAGTCGGACATGCAGGACTTTTTAGTCTGGCAGTTTTCACTGTGCACCGCCATGCTGCGCTGGAGCTCCGCCCCCGTCCCCATTATAGTAAATGGGGACGGAGAGGCGGTCCGGCGGCACGGCGAAATAGCGGCAGGACGGATCCGACATGGTGAACAGCCTGTCAGAGCCATCCTGCCGCAAGTGTGAAAGTACCCTAATACAGTGTCTGATAGAAAATGATGCTAGTAGTTTTAATATATAACCTGAGAGAAAATAATCCCCTGTACGACACCAGAGACATGTGAAGGTACAGTATAGATATAAAGCTATAAGTGCCAAATTACTGCTCCTTACAGCTCAGATATTGTACGGAGTAATACGCCTGTGGGTATGAGACAAAAGTAGGAATATCAGTCTAGTTTTGTGACCTTTTACTTTACAGAGGATTGCTTATATTGGATATACTGTAAGCAATTCCTGCTGTGAGATGTATTAGGTCAGGAATGGCCAACCTGCGGCTCTCCAGCTGTTGCAAAACTACAACTCCCAGCATGCCTAGAATGCCTACAACAATCTGCCTACAGCAGGGAATGGTAGGAGTTGTAGTTTTACAACAGCTGGAGAGCCGCAGGTTGGCCAGCCTGTATTAGGTCTTGTACATGTTTTCAGCCTGTGGATATAAATAAGGAATATTCCTACTAACTACAAAAAAAATCTTGAAAAAGTGAAAAACATAAAGACATAAAGCACAGGAAACTGCCATAACGTTTCATTATCTAACGATTAAAGGTTTTGTCCCACCATAAGAACTTATCACCAGTCGCAGAATAGGTAATTAGGTATGCCCGTCACCAGATCAAAGAGAATATGTCATCATATAATGACCTATTGTATAAATCAAGTTTTTATGGGGAACATATTCATTTAAAAATGTACCCTGTCATTTTCTACCATATCTTTCACCCTATAAGACACGCCGGCCCATAAGATGCACCTAGGTTTTAGAAGAGGACAACAAGAAAAAAGTATTTTTCATTAGACCTCAGGTGAGACCACCAATCAGAACCCCAATGTTAATAAGACATCAGATAAGAGCCCCAAAATAATGCTCCTCACCGCCAGCGATCTTCTTCCTCCTGCCGTCGGCTGTGGACCTGAATATTACAAGAAAATTTAGACTGGCATATTCTTATTCATAAGCATAGTCATGGGTGCACATCCATAAAGCAAACATAGTAAATACTAAAATAATGGCTGCACACACATATAAGCAGTAAAGCTGAGAAATGGGGATCATTCAAAATTCAAGTGGTACTATACCTACTATTTGGATCAATGGAAGCTCTTAGAGCACATTTTGATCAAACTTGTGTCGGGCCCATCCACCAGGCGTCAAGGTGGCTTCTGCGGACAGGTCCCTATCACTAATATACCGCCTCTCTTGGACTTATCCAAGTCCACATTATGAGGGCAGTGAAGGAACCAGCTACATTTGTACTTTGCTCAGAAGCCCCAGGCAGATGGGCGTGTGCTCAGTCTAAAAGAGGCGCCACCCTCAGATAAATATTACAAGAAAATTTAGACTGGCATATTCTTATTCATAATCATAGTCATGGGTGCACATCCATAAGGCAAACATATAAATAAAAAATAATGGCTGCACACACATATAAGCAGTAAAGCTGAGAAATGGGGACCTGAAGCGCACAGCATGCCGGGTCCTCCTGTACTAATGAGGGCTTCCATAATGGGGACTTTGGGGGTAAAAAATGCATCTTATGGGGTGGAAAATATGGTATAATTAAAAAGAAATCCTACAATCTTGCAGTCATATTATTATCTTCACAGACAGGATTACAATGAAAGATAAAACCTCTGTATAGATAACACAGGATCCAACATTCACAAAAGATGATAGTCACAGCTTTTCTACTCCCCCTCCCTGCACAATGACCTCTGCTCATGTAACAGAGCATGTCTAGAATCCCCTCCCATAGAAGTCACTGAGTCCCCTTCAAGCTATTGAGGTTATGGCCCATATGGCTGCTGTAAATAATATCTCTAAATGCAACAGCAGCTCAGGCAAGATGGCTGCATAAATAATAGTGTTCAGAAAAAAGTCTCAAATCATAAAATAAAAACAGATGGGGAAAAACCATATACGTAACTATCTGATTTTACGTGGCAGAAAACATATAGGTTATACATTCCCTTAAAACATTTAGGTATTGTTTTATATCACATTTGTGACTTTTTGCATTTGATAACACCTTTAACATGATGTAACATATATTAAAATATTTAGTGTTCAGTTATTTCAGTACTAAATGCAAACACTATACAATCCCATTATTTAGTTTCAGACTTTAGCTTCCTGAAGGAAGGGGCAGGAGTGGAAACTTGAAGTGGCTAACAGTAAATGCATGTGAATTGTCTTTCATACATTTTTATTAAAGTTGATAAACTGAAAAATAACTAAATTTGTTTAATTTTACTGTTCAGTGTATAGTGCATCAGATAAGATGTCAATGGTTATAACCTCGCACAGTATACATTGTAATGTTATTAGCTATCTGTTAATTTAAAAAAAAATTTGACTGGCACAAAATATAAAAATTTAAGTGTTGCTTAGTGGATCCTGTCAATTGTTTGTGTATTTTTTTATTTTTCAGTATTTCTTCTCAAGCAATTAAACTATCGTTCTGGTTCTGTGCACAAAACCTTTTTTATATTCAATAGCATTGGCATTCTAGAAGCAGCAGGAATTCTTTGATATGGTAAAAAGCAGAAAATGAAGGTCTTGGAGTAGAACACCAATTTAAGTTGATAAAAACCATATATGCATACATTACAGGTGGTTTGGCTGGGATAGATAACAAAAGTTCAGCATTCTCTACAGTTTATTATGGATTACTGAAATAAACATGACCAGGACAATTGAACCAGTTTTTGAGGATTACCTATTGTCTATGCGTTACTGAAAACAATGACTTCATAGGGCCATTGCAACCAAGATTTCTCCCCAGGGGTGATTTATGTTTATTAGTCATGTACTCAATTTTCTGGTCTATTATCCTTACTGGGTAAAATATAAAATTTCATCAGCACTTTCCATCCAGTGTTGAGGAATACTATACACAGTAACAGTATGGTGCCATATAAATGATGATACTGTAATAATATGTTAGAAATATGTAAATTTCCCATTAACCTCAGGGATTAAGTGGGGAACCATTGGGATAAAACTAGTGGCATTACTGCAGTAGGTGTGGCAGTGGGCCTGTAGAAGCGCATAGTCTCAAAACATCCGTTGCCTGTATCACATCTCTTGTATCTTCATGTACCTGATGCTTTTACTGTGGTGAGTTATGTGATGCAGTTTTTTCCTCTATCCTTGGAGACATGGACTTTGCCTTTATGCTGAGCACCACCATTTGTATACGGCCCCTCTTGTCCAGAAGTACAACATGATAGAATCCCAACCAGGTAGTGCCGACATTTTTTCTAAATATATAGCAGTGTGACATCCTTGGCGATGAGGTTTCGGTGCATCGTGCCTGTAAAAGGGTTGGGAATCAGCCTTCCACCTCTTCCAAATTAAACTGTATTCTTTGCAGTGACTGTTGCAATGGGTTACCAATTAATCCTATTGCACGTGGCAAGTGGGATGCATGCTTCCTGTACAGTGTGAGACTGGAAATCAAAGAGTTAGCTGGTTGCTGCAGCTAGAGACAGATCCAGTGTTATTTCTACAGAAACTGGCAGAGGTGGTTGCTACTGGAAGGAAGAGTACAACACCTCACTTAAAACCACATAATGCAGATGGTTTGGAGTGAGAGCTGAGGGGTAAAAATAAGAGGCCTAGTCTGTGCATCCTGACAACAGCCTGGTTGGTGACAAAAATCAGCCTGTAGGCAATTTTGTGTGAGAGACTGTGTGCAATACTGCATGTACAATAAGCCCATGAGGAGCCAGAGAAGAGAATGGGAGTGGTAGTGGCCCTGAAGATGATGTGTCACGGTGTACATCTTCAGGTCACCACTCCTTGGTGCCTGTGCTTCCTTTGGGGCACTCCCTGTAACTAGGGAACCTGCCTGATGGTAGTTTTGGGGTTCTCCATGTAGGTGCAAGTCAGGACTTGAGATGGCAAGCCAAAGGCCAGCGTGTGATGTTAGGAGTCAGTAAACAGGCCCGATTGAACTTAACAAAAGTCTCCATTTACTGTGCACCAAATAGGTGTTGTAGTACATCCAGCAATTATCTGTAAATAGTGCAAATTCCACCCACATGTCCAAGCATGAGCTAAGCAAGTAGATGGAAACAATGATCCTCAGATTACTCTCCCTTGCATCAGTCTCTAGTATTGAGATCTCTGGGTAGCAACCATAATATGTTACAATGTCCACAATTCGCACAGTGGTGTGGAGTTCCATTAATATAATTGGCCAAATTGTACCTGATGTGTGCAGGGTGTTTGAACTCATTATCCCTCCACAGCAGCAGGGTCTGAGAATGCTGTGCACTTATCACCTTGCTGACTAAAATGGTGTAGATTTTGAATAATCTGAGGTGCATAGAATGTTTTAACTTGTTTCCCCAAAGCAGCAGCAAAGTATGTAATAATTCACACTGACTCATTCTCTAGCCACAAAAATTCTACAATTCTTCTCTCTCTCTCTCTCTCTCTCTCTCTCTCTGATGTTAGTGGAGAACACATTAGAATCTGTTAGTCTCTGAAAGCATTGATGTTGCTAAGCTCCAGAGAGGACTGGCCAGGCCAAGATAACTCTGGCCATGCCTATCTCAAGCTGGAACTTAATGAGTGTGTCACATTATATAGCAATGTATAACATAATATTACAGTACAGTAACAAACAATTGCATATACCCCTGACCACTGGGCTACTGCACATGTTGGGAGGCAGAGATACTGCAGTGGATAAGTGTGTGTGCATGGTGGTTGTGAAATGAGATGCTGCAACCTAGCTGTGGCAGTTAGAGATTGTACAGATTGTGCAATACTGGACAGTCTGTAACAGGCTGACTAGCAATCATCTTTGTCTGTTTCCACTTAAAGAGCTTGTATACTAATTTATTTTGCTGAACAGCCGGAGCCATAACTGCGAGATCATAATCACTAACCCCAGTGTGTCAAGTAAACACAGCTTTGTCAAAGTTACAACTGTCTCCTCCTGACTCCTTTCACCAGTCTAGTATAGGGAGCCACACCTGCAGGAGAAACTCGAAAAATTTGAATATCGTGCAAAAGTCCATTTATTTCAGTAATGCAAATTAAAAGGAATTGCATTAATGCAGCTTAAAATTTGAATTTTGTGAAAAGGTTCAATATTCTAAGCTCAAAGTGTCACATTCTAGTCCGCTAATCAATCCATACCACCTGAGCAAAGGGTACCTGAGATTGTGACTTTGGGGTTTCATAAACTGTAAGCCATAATCATCCAAATTATCACAAATAAAGGCTTGAAGTATCTCGCTTTGCATGTAATGAGTCTATCTCTCATGTTAGTTTCACCTTTTAAGTTACATTACTGAAATAAATGAATATTCAAAGTTTTTGAGTTTCACCTGTACAGTACCACTCAGGACCAAAAAGATCCTTTTTTCTGTAAAAGGACCCAGTTACTATGAGAAGCCTACAACCAACCCCTCATATGCCAATTCCTAGGGGATCTGTTTAAAAAATATTGAATCCCTATGACAGTGGTTTATATAAAAGGGGGCTCATAAAAATTGCAATCCAATTTTTTAGCGCCTTGTTTGCTGACAATGTAGTACTCAGGTTCTTACCATGCAATAGCAGAGACGATGATGCCAGCTAGTGGTGGTCCTCTCTCCCAATGGTCCCAGAGCAGCTTCATGGCCTGTCTCTATGGCATGTATGCTTTTGGCCTGTAGGGATAGACTGCCGCTCAACATTCATATAATGAGGAACAGGAATCCAGCAGATGATGGATTTTTACTTTTCCATCACTGCCTGCTCTAGAGATACTGTAAGGGCCACTAAATGTGTCCAGCAGCTTAATGCTGAATGTGTATATCAGTCAGGTTGGGTAAGAAAGACAACTGAACTATAAAACCAATGACAACCTTATACCTATATGACCAATAACCTCCAGAAAAACTGTGCAAGAACTTTCCTGACTTCTACAAGAAAGACTCTGACAGGAATCATGTTTCTGCCTTTACTGCTAGAACAACTGGACATTTTGTCTTTGCTAAGTGTATAGAGCTTGTCAGAAAAATGGAAAGCTGCAAGAAAAAATGTTACAATTGGGAGACATAATTAAAATGAGCTGAGCCTGCCCGGTGTATCGAATTTACTAAAGATTATAATAAAAGTTACATTATAACTTATGACATGAATGTGTTCTGGAAAATTGGGACAGTAACTGGTGGCCAAAACAATTTTCATGAGGCCGATAATTTATTCATATGGAAAGTTTACTGCCTTTGAAGAATCAATTTTGTAATAATTTCATATGATTCTGATGTAATACTGATATACTATGTCCTCTAAATGTACCCTGTGGGAATAGAAATAATGGGTGGTTCTCATTGTTCTACCCTAGTTTTCTTAGGGAAATGGACTACAGGTAGGATCTCAGAGCCCCTGATACATTAAACAACATGTGCACTAGAAAAGTGACACATTACACCTCTAATCTAGACCACTTCCTTGCTCGCGTAGATTTCAATTTCCTGCACACAGAACTCCCAAGGATGCTTCAAAATTATTAAGGGGCATGCTCATCTCCTGTACCTCCCCTTCATCACCACTGCTGTTCTGATGCTGGTCCAGTCACCACTGCTCTTCACTTCTTGGTCCTTGCTCAACATATTGGAAACGCCAGGATGGCCATTCAATTAAATTTTTGTATTTGTAGCCATTCCTTTTAAAAATGTGCCATATATATATATATATATCCCACTGGAAACTGGAATATATAAAGATAATGTATATTAAGAAATATAAGATATATTAACAATTTAAAGGGTATTCCAGGTTTTTAATACTGATGGTCTATGTGAAGGATAGGCCATTAATATTAGATCGACCAGGGTCCAACTCTTTGCACCCCTGCCAATCAGCTGTAGCTCTGGCACAGGAAGTCGATGGACAGAGCTGTTAACCGCAATGGACAGAGCTGTTAACTCTGCTTCTTCCATTCATTTCAAAGACCATCAATACTATAGCCTTGTTCACACAAGCGTAAAGGATTAGGTCCGGATGCGTTCAGGGTGCGTTCAGAGAAACTCGCACCATTTTGTAAGAAGTAAATTTTGTCTGCGATTGCGTTCAGTTGATCAGCTTTTTCTGTGCAGTTGCAATGCGTTTTGATGTGTTTTTCACTCTCGTGATAAAAAACGGAAGGTTTACAAACAACATCTCTTAGCAACCATCAGTGAAAAATGCATCGCATCCGCACTTGCTCGCGGATGCGATGCGTTTTTCACTGAAGCCCCATTCACTTCTATTGTGCCAGGGCCCTGTGAAAAATGCAGAATATAGAACATGCTGCGTTTTTCGCGCAAAGCGGAACTGATGCGCAAAGCGATTGGAATGAATGGGTTAGGAATCAGTGCGGGTGCTATGCGTTCACGTCACGCATTGCGGGGAAAACTTGCTTGTGTGAAAGGGGCCTAAAAACCTGGAATGCACCTTTTAATTAGCACAGAATACTGGACCAATTCATAGTAAAATAAAATGTGTACAATGGTGGACAATAACTTTAAAGTTTCACAAACCACATGTGAAGTATCTTACCTACTTTCTCAAATTTTTGAATAATTTAGTTAATTTTTTTTTTTTTGCATAAAATGTAAAGCCCATTACTTCATCTCTCCTGTTGCTGTTCTGTGTTTCAGGTGTCCTCTGGCTGTCCGTGGTATCTGAAGTGCTGTTCATTTTACTGTTAGTCGTTGGATTCAGCCTTATGTGCCTAGAATTCTTTCAGTCAAATAACGTTGTGGATGGTCTGAAGTTAAATGCTTTTTCTGCTGTCTTCACTGTCTTGTCAGGTAACATAAAACTCTATTTTTTTTTTTTAAGTAAAGAGAAAATGTCATATGCTTAAAATAACTTAAAGAGGACCTTTCACTAGAATAAAACATCTAAGCTAACTATACAGACATGGAGAGCGGCGCCCAGGGATCTCCCTGCACTTACTGTTATACCTGGGCGCCGCTCCGTTCATCCGGTATAGCCTCCGGTATCTTCATATGTTAGGCTCTACCCAGGGGGGCCTGCCGTCGGCTCATTCTCCCATGCTGTAGCGCTGGCCAATCGCAGCGCTCCGCTCATAGCCTGAGAGTTATTTTTTTCTCTCAGGCTATGAGCTGAGCGCTGCGATTGGCCAGCGCTACAGCATGGGAGAAGGAGACAAACTATGAAGATACCGGAGGCTATACCGAGAGAACGGAGCGGCGCCCAGGTATAACAGTAAGTGCAGGGAGATCCCTGGGTGCCGCTCTCCATGTCTGTATAGTTAGTGTAGATGTTTTATTCTAGTGAAAGGTTCTCTTTAAACATTCATGTGAGCTGCATACATTCACATTTACAACCATCAACAATAACATTACAACCACCTGCCTAACATTGTGAAATTCCCCCTCATGCCAGTAAAACATCTCTGACCCATCGAGACATGAATGCCTCTGAAAGGGAGCAATGTTGACTGGCATGTTAGCAGTAGATTTTTTAAGTCCTGTAGGTGCAAGGTGAGGATCAGATAGATGGACTGGATGGTTTTTTGCAGCACATCCCACAGATGCTCAATCTAGTTAATTTAGGGGATCTGGAGGCCAAGTAAAACACCATGAACTCTTTATTAAGTTCCTCAGCCATCCCTAAACAAGGGGAGTACTAAGTCTGTAATAATTAGAAGGTAGGTTGTACATGTCAGAGTAAAATCTAATGAATGCTAGGACCAAGGTTTCCCAGCAAAACATTGCCCAGAGCATCACACTGCCTCCGCTGGCTTGCCTTCTTCCCCTAGTGCATCTTGGGGCCATCTCTTGCCCAGACAAGTATCACATACACACATGACTGTCGACAGGATGTAAAAAAAAAAATAGGTGATTCATCAGATCTGACTGCCTTCTTCTATTGCACCATGGTACAGTTCTGAAGCTCACATGTCTATTTTTGAGTGCTTCGGTGGTGGAGTCAGAAATCAGCATGGACAGTATAACTGGTCTGAAGCTACACAGCAAGCTGTGATGCACCAAGGTGGTCATTAATCATTTAAGGTTGTTTTTACAGTCCGTCAGTTTTAAGTCTGGCTTTTGCTTTGTGTGCCTGCACCAAATTTATGAACTGGTGCACCTTAATAATATATCTGGCATGAGTGCAATGTGGTTTACCCCTTTAGGTTTTAAGGGGGTATTCCCATCTTGCTAAATCAGCCAGAGCTGCAGTTACAGCAGAATTCACTTCCTGGTTTTTCTGCTGCTAAGGCTGGGCAGGCTTAGGCAGCTAGAGTGAAGGCCGGCCACACCTCCTTATGACATCACACTGAGAACTCAGTCCTTGTGTGCTAGTTCATGGGAAGAGTATGAGTCATCAGTCTGGCAGCCTGCAGTGTGTGTGAGGAGAATGGTCACTCAGAGAGCCATGTGAAGTGAGCTCAGTGTACAGTAACACATGGCTCTTCTGCAGTTTTACACACAAAATCTCAGTCTGATCTTTTACAAACCCATTCTGTGCATCAAAAACTATAATTCCATATTATACATTAGCTCAAAAGCTTGACCAACCCCCACCCACCAGCACTGATGCAGATTTGTTTCCATTAAAGCTGTACTCCAGTTGTGTATAAACCTTACACTATGTATCTTTATAGATGCATATACATGATGAAGCCACCCTAAATTAGGGCATTTAAGATACACTCTGGTGTGCCAAATCAATGTACCCCCCAGGGGTTAATATCCACGCGTGGCTGAGAGACTAGACACTGACACAGAAGTTGGTCAAAGCAATCTCTAACTTTAATTACATGGGGGTAAGCGTATATACATTTTCAGAAGAGGGCAGTCCTCACTGAGGCTAAAACATTGTTTCATTGGACAAAAAGGAAGAAGAGATAGGAGAGAGGAGATAGCACCCTGGCTTCTGCACACTGGGTCCTACTTTGGAATGTGAACTAATGTAAACATCTGGTTACCATCGCCATTTTATAATGGAGTTTATTCTAACAAGAATACTGCCTACGTCATATGTGACACTTCAAAGAGGTGCTTCTCTATAGGCAGTGAATAATATACAGTTGCAAGAAAAAGTATGTGAACCCTTTGGAATTATATGGATTTCTGCACAAATTGGTCATAAAATGTGATCTGATCTTTATCTAAGTCACAAGAATAGACAATCACAGTCTACTTAAACTAATAGCACACAAATAATTAAATGTTACCATGTTTTTATTGAACACCCCATGTAAACATTCACAGTGCAGATGGAAAAAGTATGTGAACCCTTGAATGTAATAAACGGTTGAACCTCCTTTGGCAGCAATAACTTCAACCAAACGTTTCCTGTAGTTGCAGATCAGATGTGCACAACGGTCAGGAGTAATTCTTGACCATTCCTCTTTACAGAACTGTTTCAGTTCAGCAATATTCTTGGGATATCTGGTGTAAATCGCTTTCTTGAGGTCATGCCACAGCATCTCAATCGGGTTGAGGTCAGGACTCTGACTGGGCCACTCCAGAAGGCATATTTTCTTCTGTTTAAGCCATTCTGTTGTTGATTTACTTCTATGCTTTGGGTCGTTATCCTGTTGCAACACCCATCTTCTGTTGAGCTTCAGCTGGTGGACAGATGGCCTTAAGTTCTCCTGCAAAATGTCTTCATAAACTTGGGAATTCATTTTTCCTTCAATGATAGCAATCAGTCCAGGTCATGAAGCAGCAAAGCAGCCCCAAACCATGATGCCCCCACCACCATACTTCACAGTTGGGATGAGGTTTTGATGTTGGTGTGCTGTGCCTCTTTTTCTCCTCACATAAAGTTGTGTGTTTCTTCCAAACAACTCAACTTTGGTTTCATCTGCCACAGAATATTTTGCCAGTACTGCTGTGGAACATCCAGGTGCTCTTGTGCAAACTGTAAACGTGCAGCAATGTTTTCTTTACAGCAGTGGATTCCTCTGTGGTATCCTCCCATGAAATCCATTCTTGTTTAGTGTTTTAAGTATCGTAGATTCGCTAACAGGGATGTTAGCATATGCCAGAGACTTTTTTAAGTCTTTAGCTGACACTCTAGGATTCTTTTTTACCTCATTGAGCAGTCTGCGCTGTGCTCTTGCAGTCATCTTTACAGGATAGACACTCCTAGGGAGAGTAGCAGCAGTGCGGAACTTTCTCCATTTATAGACAATTTGTCTTACCGTGGACTGAACAGCAAGGCTTTTGGAGATACTTCTATAACCCTTTCCAGCTTTATGCAAGTCAACAATTCTTAATTGTAGGTCTTCTGAGAGCTCTTTGTGCGAGGCATCATTCACATGAGGCAATGCTTCTTGTGAAAAGCAAACCCAGAACTGGTGTGTGTTTTTTATAGGGCAGCTGTAACCAACACCTCAATCTCATCGCATTGATTGGACTCCAGTTGGCTAACACCTCACTCCAATTAGCTCTTGGAGATGTCATTAGTCTAGGGGTTCACATACTTTTCCACCTGCACTGTGAATGTTTACATGGTGTGTTCGATAAAAACATAGTAACATTTAATTATTTGTGTGTTATTAGTTTTAGCAGACTGTGATTGTCTATTGTTGTGATTTAGATAAAGATCAGATCACGTTTTATGACCAATTTGTGCAGAAATCCATATAATTCCAAAGGGTTCACATACTTTTTCTTGCAACTGTGTATATATATATATATATATATATATATATCATCAAGCCATATGATTGGCTTACACATTCCACCACACTCTATGGGATACCTCAAAGAAAGATGAGAAATCAGACACTTCCCACAGCACAGCTCTTTGCCCCCCCCCCCCCCCCCCTCTCTCCTCTCCAGTCTTGAAACAAAGAGGGGGGTGGGTGGGCACTTGGAAGTAGAAAAAGTTAACTCATTATAATCCTAGATATACAAAATATAGAATAAAATTCACACATCTTTAACATACAGCTCAGCTACATGTGTCTTCTCCAGTACCCTAACATCACTTTGGCAGAATGTCTTCCTATAGGTCCCTGCTACATCTTTACTCTACTCCCCCACTAGCACTGTGTCTGAAAAGCTTCATATACAGCACTGCTACATCAGTTTTTCCTCTTCAACCAGCACTGTGTCAGAAAAGCCGCATATACAGCTCTGCTACATCTGTTTCTCTCTTCCACCAGCATTTATGCTGACCCGCCACATATACAGCTCTGCTACATCAGTTTCTCTCTTCAACCAGCATTGACATCTGTCTATTCCCTTCCCCACTCGAACTATGGCTGAACAGCAGCATATTCAGCTCTGCTACATCCATCAGCCCCCAAAGTGCCTCCATCTGCCCCAAGCGCCTCCATCTGCCCCCCCCAAGCGCCTCCATCTGCCCCCCCCAAGCGCCTCCATCTGCCCCCCCAAGTGCCTCCATCTGCCCCCCCAAGTGCCTCATCTGCCTCCCCAAGTGCCTCATCTGCCTCCAAGTGCCTCCATCTGCCCCCAAGTGCCTCCATCTGCCCCCAAGTGCCTCCATCTGCCCCCCCAAGTGCCTCCATTAGCCCCCCCCCCAAGTGCCTCCATCTGCCCCCAAGTGCCTCATCTGCCTCCAAGTGCCTCATCTGCCCCCAAGTGCCTCCATCTGCCCCCAAGTGCCTCCATCTGCCCCCCCAAGTGCCCCAAGTGCCTCCATCTGCCCCCTCAAGTGCCTCCATCTGCCCCCTCAAGTGCCTCCATCTGCCCCCTCAAGTGCCTCCATCTGCCCCCTCAAGTGCCTCCATCTGCCCCCTCAAGTGCCTCCATCTGCCCCCTCAAGTGCCTCCATCTGCCCCCTCAAGTGCCTCCATCTGCCCCCTCAAGTGCCTCCATCTGCCCCCTCAAGTGCCTCCATCTGCCCCCTCAAGTGCCTCCATCTGCCCCCTCAAGTGCCTCCATCTGCCCCCTCAAGTGCCTTCATCTGCCCCCTCAAGTGCCTCCATCAGCCCCCAATCGTATATATCACATCAGCCCCAAATCGCATATATAACAAATACTCACCCCACTGTCTCTTCCATGCCGTCCGCACTCGTCTCTTCCTTCCACGAACTGATCGGGCAGCCTCGGATGCGCAGATCTATATTCCTTTGTGCTGCGTTGGAGCAGTCTATTTTCAACGTGGCTCAAAGGAAAATAGATCTGCGCATGCGTGGCCGGCCGGCGACATGCGCGATCTCGAGGAGAATGGAGGCCAGCACTAGATCAGCAGGGAATGATGTGCACAAGCACGGCCCATGGATGCGGCCGGCGAGCGGTGGCCATATCCATGGGCAGCGATTATCAACAACAAATTTGGATCTTTCAATTATAAGAATAGTATTTTTAATATATATATATATATATTATATATTTAGTAAAAAGTTTATTTGGGGGACATTTAATAGAATAAACTATGATTGATCAAATGGGAATACCCCTTTAAGGCAGACCAGGGAGTTGCCTGGCGTGGGTTGCAATTTTTTGTGACTTTTGCAAAGGTTGCACATAGTAAATGAACTATAATCCAGGTCTAATCTCACTTTTAGCTCTTAAACATAGACCCCTATGAAAAGTGTTGAGGATCACCAAATGTCACAAAAACAGTTAGAAAATTGGGCTTAGGAAGCACACCAAATGCACATGTTAGAGTGCAAGCCACGGTATTAATACACAAATATACGCAAAACACAAAAAGAAATACCGCATACAAGGATGCACCTCTTGTTAAAAAATATATATAATTTATTAGAAAACACAAAGCCAAAAGGATAAAATTATTGTATACAATTTGCAACACTGTGTGTGGACTGTACATTTGTCCAACACACAGAACCACAACTACCAGTTTCTGAATGGAAACATATAAGCCCCGCCACGCGTATTGCCAGGTCAAACTGGCTTCCTCAGGGGTCAGTCCTGGGCGTATCTCATCCACACACCATGCCCGCTGATGTTTTCATCTTTTTACTTTGATAAGTATCTGCTATTTCTTGATGCTTGATATATGATGCTTTAATGATGTACTGGTAGTTGTGGTTATGAGTGTTGGACAAATGTCCAGTCCACACACAGTGTTGTAAATTGTATTGAATTTCATACTTTTAGCTTTGTGTTTTCTAATAAATTATATATTTTTAGAACAAAAGGTGCAGCCTTGTATGCAGTTTTGCTTTTTGCAAATGTCACAAAAACATCGCTGTTGCCATGGAAATGTTGCAGACTTTTAGACCACAAAACTGACATATATGATTTGATAAATGACCCTCTGAGTGTTGCGATTTCTTTCTATCACAGCCAGTATTAACTTATCCAGGGGCATAGCTATAGGGGTGCAGAGGTAGCAGTTGCCACCGGGCCCAGGATCCTGAGGGGGCACAAAGACCCTTGCACCTCATAAGAAAACACCAGCATTATAGAAAGTACATGTTGGTCAAGTTACACCTCTGGCTGAAGGGAAGGGGTTAGGTCAAGAATTTGGCATGGGGTGCTTCTTCAATTTTTGCCTCAGGCAGCACGAAGGCTATGTTCTTCCCTGGCTACACAGCACTGAGGGAAGGGGCGCCAAAGCTGAAGTCTTGAACCAGGAGCCATAAGCCTTTAGCTACGCCCCTGAACTTATCGGTACTTTGTGCTACAGTCGGACATGCAAGTACTGCCATTTTGAAGATCCTCTGCCCCAGTCATCTAAGCGTTCACTATTTAACACTTGTCAAAGTTGCTCAGATCCTTATGCTTGCCCATCCTTCGTGCTTCCGACACATCAAGAACAGACTGTTCATTTGTTTTCTAAAAAATCCCACCCCTTGACAGATGCCATTGTCACAAAATAGCCAATGTTATTCAGTTCATGTTATGGCTAATCAGTGCATATATTTTGCTGCATACATACATGCAAACTAAATTCAATACAAAAGTAACTGACAGCTAATGCAAAAGAATTACGAATTTGTGTCGTAGTACGTCTTTTCTTCATGAATTGATTATTTTGGGGCTGTAGTGTTATCCTCCTGTATATATACTGTAGATATAATATACAGTACAGACCAAAAGTTTGGACACACCTTCTCATTCAAAGAGTTTTCTTTATTTTCATGACTATGAAAATTGTAGATTCACACTGAAGGCATCAAAACTATGAATTAACACATGTGGAATTATATACATAACAAAAAAGTGTGAAACAACTGAAAATATGTAATATTCTAGGTTCTTCAAAGTAGCCACCTTTTGCTTTGATTACTGCTTTGCACCCTCTTGGCATTCTCTTGATGAGCTTCAAGAGGTAGTCACCTGAAATGGTCTTCCAACAGTCTTGAAGGAGTTCCCAGAGATGCTTAGCACTTGTTGGCCCTTTTGCCTTCACTCTGCGGTCCAGCTCACCCCAAACCATATCGATTAGGTTCAGGTCCGGTGACTGTGGAGGCCAGGTCATCTGGCGCAGCACCCCATCACTCTCCTTAATGGTCAAATAGCCCTTACACAGCCTGGAGGTGTGTTTGGGGTCATTGTCCTGTTGAAAAATAAATGATGGTCCAACTAAACGCAAACCGGATGGAATAGCATGCCGCTGCAAGATGCTGTGGTAGTCATGCTGGTTCAGTATGCCTTCAATTTTGAATAAATCCACAACAATGTCACCAGCAAAGCACCCCCACACCATCACACCTCCTCCTCCATGCTTCACGGTAGGAACCAGGCATGTAGAGTCCATCAGTTCACCTTTTGCTGCGTCGCACAAAGACACGGTGGTTAGAACCAAAGAGCTCATATTTGGACTCATCAGACCAAAGCACAGATTTCCATTGGTCTCATGTCCATTCCTTGTGTTCTTTAGCCCAAACAAGTCTCTTCTGCTTGTTGCCTGTCCTTAGCAGTGGTTTCCTAGCAGATATTCTACCATGAAGGCCTGATTCACACAGTCTCCTCTTAACAGTTGTTCTAGAGATGTGTCTGCTGCTAGAACTCTGTGTGGCATTGACCTGTTCTCTAATCTGAGCTGCTGTTAACCTGCGATTTTCTGAGGTTGGTCACTCGGATGAACTTATCCTCCGCAGAAGAGGTGACTCTTGGTCTTCCTTTCCTGGGGCGGTCCGCATGTGAGCCAGTTTCTTTGTAGCGCTTGATGGTTTTTGTGACTGCACTTGGGGACACTTTCAAAGTTTTCCCAATTTTTCGAACTGACTGACCTTCATTTCTTAAAGTAATGATGGCCACTCGTTTTTCTTTACTTAGCTGCTTTTTTCTTGTCATAATACAAATTCTAACAGTCTATTCAGTAGGACTATCAGCTGTGTATCCACCTGACTTCTCCACAACGCAACTGATGGTCCCATCCCCATTTATAAGGCAAGAAATCCCACTTATTAAACCTGACAGGGCACACCTGTGAAGTTAAAACCATTTCAGGTGACTACCTCTTGAAGCTCATCAAGAGAATGTCAAGAGTGTGCAAAGCAGTAATCAAAGCAAAAGGTGGCTACTTTGAAGAACCTAGAATATGACATATTTTCAGTTGTCACACTTTTTTGTTATGTATATAATTCCACATGTGTTAATTCATAGTTTTGATGCCTTCAGTGTGAATCTACAATTTTCATAGTCATGCAAATAAAGAAAACTCTTTGAATGAGAAGGAGTGTCCAAACTTTTGGTCTGTACTGTACATAAAATGTTCAGTTACAAATACTTTGTGAAGACGACAAATGTTCCACTACTATATTCACTTTGTCCACTCTCTACATATTCAATACTAAATATTGAAGAAGAAGAGCAGATGGCAACATGGCATCCAAGATAAATAGTTGGGCCTTCACTGAATAGCAGCAGATACTTTATTAACGTTGTTCTGAAATGCATAGCCAGGACAACTTTAATAAAGTGTCTGCTGCTATCTGGTGAAGGCCCGACTGTTTACCTTGGATGCCATGCTGCCATACTCCCGATCTCCACTTCTTCTTCAGTGTATTACACAGTTTTACAAGAAGCAAAGAGGGAGTACCTGGCTACACTTAAGTTATTCTATGCAGGTTGTTGCACCCTAAGCACAGCGTTACCAGGTGAGAAGCTCTTCACCGAATCCTTTTCTCTGTATATTGTGGCCCTCCCTATGATGTGCTATCCCTTCTCTTTCATGTGACTATACTACATATTGTTACAGATGGTGGTTTGGGCAATCCTGGTAATATCACTAGTACAGATGAGTGAATTTTTAAAAAATTCAATACTTCTGGTTCTCCAAATTTTTCGGAAAAATTCACTTCGATCTGAATTATTTGGCAGCGAATCTCGTTAAGAACCGACTATTTCAGGGCATCAGAGAGACTTTGTAGGGGTGTAGAACACTGTGCCTCGCAGTATCACTGTGTCGTGCTGTGGTAGTGAAACAAAACTGAGTCAGTATGACATGCAGATGACAGGCGTCGCTCTTAGAATCACTGCACACTTCACTTATTTGGGCGGTCACGGGGCCAAAACTGACCAAATAACTCAAGTATCAACTTAGCCTTACAGGTACAACCAGGTCCATAATTATTGGGACACTGACGCAATTCTAACATTTTTGCCTCTATACACCACCACAATGGATTTGAAATGAAACGAACAAGATGTGCTTTAACTGCAGACCATCAGCTTTAATTTGAGCGTATTTACATCCAAATCAGGTGAACGGTGTAGGAATTACAACAGTTTGCATATGTGCCTCCCACTTGTTAAGGGACCAAAAGTAATGGGACATAATAATAATCATAAATCAAACTTTCACTTTTTAATACTTGGCTGCAAATCCTTTGCAGTCAATTGCAGCCTGAAGTCTGGAATGCATAGACATCACCATATGCTGGGTTTTATTCCTGGTGATGCTCTGCCAGGCCTCTACTGCAACTGTCTTCAGTTCCTGCTTGTTCTTGGGGCATTTTACCTTCAGTTTTGTCTTCATCAAGTGCATGCTCAATAGGATTCAGGTCAGGAGATTGACTTGGCCATTGCATAACATTCCACTTCTTTCCCTTAAAAAACTCTCTGGTTTCTTTTGCAGTATGCTTTGGGTCATTGTCCACCTACACTGTGAAGTGCCGTCCAATGAGTTCTGAAACATTTGGCTGAATATGAGCAGATACTATTGCCCAAAACACTTCAGAATTCATCCTGCTGCTTTTGTCAGCAGTCATATTATCAATAAATACAAGAGAACCAGTTCCATTGGCAGCCATACATGCCCACGCCATGACACTACCACCACCATGCTTCACTGATGAGGTGGTATGCTTAGGATCATGAGCAGATCCTTTCCTTCTCCATACTCTTCTCTTCCCATCACTCTAGTACAAGTTGATCTTGGTCTCATCTGTCCATAGGGTGTTGTTCCAGAACTGTGAAGGCTTTTTTAGATGTCGTTTGGCAAACTGTAATCTGGACTTACTGTTTTTGAGGCTCACCAATGGTTTACATCTTGTTGTGAAACCTCTGTATTCACTCTGGTGAAGTCTTCTCTTGATTGTTGACTTTTACACACATACACCTACCTCCTGGAGAGTGTTCTTGATCTGGCAAACTGTTGTGAAGGGTGTTGTCTTCACCAGGGAAATAATTCTTTGGTCATCCACCACAGTTCTTTTCCGTGGTCTTCCGGGGCTTTTGGTGTTGCTAAGCTCACCGGTGCGTTTGTTCTTTTTAAGATTGTTCCAACTAGTTGTTTTGGCCACGCCTAATGTTTTTGCTATCTCTGATGGGTTTGTTTTGTTTTTTCAGCCAAATTATGGCTTGTTTCACTGATAGCGACAGCTCTTTGGATCTCATCTTGAGAGTTGAGAGCAACAGATTCCAAATGCAAATAGCACACTTGAAATGAACTCTGGACCTTTTATCTGCTCATTGTAATTGGGATAATTAGGGAATAACACACACCTGGCTATGGAACAGCTGAGAAGCAAATTGTCCCATTACTTTTGGCCCCTTAACAAGTTGGAAGCACATATGCAAACTGTTGTAATTCCTACACCGTTCAACTGATTTGGATTTAAATACCCTCAAATTAAAGCTGACAGTCTGCAGTTAAAACACATCTTGTTTGTTTCATTTGAAATCCATTGTGGTGGTGTATAGAGCCAAAAATTTTAGAATTATGTTGATGTCCCAATATTTATGGACCTGACTGTAGATGTTAGCATCAAGAAGAAGCACGCTCCTTTTACATGCTTTTCAGCTGATTCCACATAGATGTCTACAGAGCCTGTTCTATTAAATGCTTATAAAAGTAGAGCCACCCCTGACAGAGTGGAGAGTGTGTCAGCAGTAAGTTTGTGTTGACGTCACTGATTATTTTGCCCTTCCTTTGAGCCGTCATAACAATAACCCCTCAAAAAACTGATCCTGTCTGTTGAGCATTTGCCTTTACTCGGTCAGCATTTGGTCAGCAATCCATCAGTATTGATAATGCTAAATAAAACAGGAGTGGATATAAAACAGAGATGAGATGTGAACCAAATATTTGCTTTTCTTCTGTGTACTCTTCCTGGTTTTGGCTACCAAATCATATGTAACAGTCCTACAGGCTCACCTGAGTCAGAGGACAGCTGGCTGGAGGTAGGAGTGGAGCCCAGTGGCAAGGACCGCAGGCAGGTAGTAGGTGCAGGAAGTCTGGCAGAGGCGTAGTCGGTAGGCAGGCGGTAGGTCAGGGCAGGCGGCAGTAAGCGTGGTCAGACAATCCGGATGGCAACGGTGGTAGCAGTTCAGTAGGTAGGGGCAAAGCAGAAGAGTAGTCGGTAGGCAATTCCTGGTCAGCAGTGGACTTCCAGTAGTAGCAAGAGCAGCAGATGAGGAGAAGCTTGATCAAGGCTCAGGAGCTCAATAATGAGCAAGCTAGAGTGCAAGGGGCTGGACTTATATAGGGAAGTACCAGGTGTGGGGAATCAAGGGTGATGAGCAAGGCTTGGCAAGACTGAGGTTACATAATAGGTTTCAGGGAGGAATGTCCAGAGAGGATGGTAGCCTAGTAAGCAGGGCTACTGCCTGGGATGTGGCTGGTCACGGGTTTGAATCCCGACAGTACTCCCCCCCTTCCAAGGTGACTTCTGGACACTGCAGGGGCAGGCTTACCGGGGTGCTGTTGGTGGAACTCTTTTACCAGTCTGGGGGCGTGGACATTTTCTTCTGGCTCCCAGGAGTTATCCTCGGGAGGGTAACCCTCCCACCCAATTAGGTATTGTAGTCTTCCCCTGTGGATCCTGGAGTCGAGGATCTTTGCGACAACGTATTCTTCTTCACCCTGTACCCTCACGGGTGGTGGTGGGGGCAAGTGACGGCCTGTAAAGGTGTTCTCCACGTATGGCTTGGGGAGTGAGCAATGGAAGACAGGGTGCACCCTAATGGAGTCCGGAAGGTCGAGCCGGAACGTGACCTCGTTGATTTGTGAGGTGATCGGGAACGGACCCATGTATCTTTGGGCCAACTTTTTGGAGGGGACCTTCAATCTGAGGTTCCTGGTGGACAGCCACACCTTGTCTCCCACATGGAAGCCCAGGGTGGGTTTGCGACGTCTGTCTGCTCCCTGTTTAAAATGCCTCTGGGCGAGCTGGAGGTTGTCTATAATGTTCTTTTGTGCCTCCTGTAGGGTTGTTAGGCATTCGGCCACTGCTGGGAGGGTGGAGGCGACGGGCAGGTGGGGAATGAACACCGGGTGCAAGCCTGTGTTAGCAAAGAAGGGGCTGTGCTTGGTTGAGCTGTGCTCAGCAATGTTGTAGGCGAACTCGGCCGTGGGGAGATGGTCAAGCCAGTCATCCTGCAGGTGGGAGCTGAAACAGCGTAGGTACTGCTCTAGGGTCTGATTAGTTCTCTCAGTCTGCCCGTTTGACTGAGGGTGGAAAGCAGAGGACAGGTTCACTTTAACCCCGAGCGCCAGGCAGAAGTTCTTCCAGAACTTTGAGGCAAATTGTACGCCTTGGTCGGAGACCACGTCGTCCGGGATCCCATGCAGCCTGAAGACCTCTCTGAGAATTAGATCGGCCGTCTGTTTGGCAGTGGGTATGCCTTTGTAGGGAATGAAATGGGCCATCTTGGTGAGACGGTCGACCACGACCAGGATGGTGTTCATCCCTTTTGAAGGAGGAAGGTCTACCACAAAGTCCATGGAGATCGAGCCCCATGGGCGGGAGGGAATAGGGAGGGGTTGTAACAGACCCACGGGAGAGGAACGAGGAGTCTTATTGCGGGCACAGACCGCGCACGAGGAGATGTACCTCTTGATGTCCTCCTTGTATGTTGGCCACCAGAAGGAGCGGGAGAGAAGCTCTTGGGTCTTTCTGGTTCCAAAATGGCCGGCCAGCTTGGAGTCATGGTTGAGTTTGAGCACCTTGAGCCGTGCGATTTCTGGTACATATAGTTGTAGGTCCTGATGAAACCAATGACCGTTCTTAAACGTAAGGCTGATATTCCCTGTGGGGTGGGCGAGGAAGGGGTCATTTTCATATCCTTCTTTGATTGTGCCCAGGAGTTCTTTAGAGTAGGTGGCCCCTACGACCCTTCTCTTAGGTAAGATGTTATTTTGGCCCTTGTTACTCTGTGAGGGTTCGGAAAACATTCTGGAGAGGGCGTCAGCCTTGCCGTTTTTTGATCCGGGGCGATAGGTGATGAGAAAGTTGAAGCGGGAAAAGAATAGGCTCCATCTGGCCTGTCTGGCTGAGAGTCTCTTAGCGCTGCGGATGAACTCGAGGTTCTTGTGGTCAGTTAGTACGATTATGGGGTTGGTGGCTCCCTCCAGCAGGTGTCTCCACTCAGAGAAGGCATCCTTGATCGCCAGTAGTTCTTTGTTCCCGATGTCATAGTTCTTCTCGGAGGGGGACATCTGGCGGGAGAAATATGCGCACGGGTGTAATAGCATCTTCTCCCCTGTCCGTTGTGACAAAACTGCCCCCACAGCGGAGTCTGATGCATCCTCTTCGACTGTAAATGGGAGCTCGGGGTTCGGGTGGATTAGGATTGGGGCAGAAGTGAAGAGGAGTTTCAACTTGGTGAAGGCCTCCTGGGCCTCGGGTGTCCAGGAGAAGGGGACTGCCTTCTTGGTGAGTTGGGTGATTGGTGCTATGACCTTGGAGAAGTTCCGGATAAACTTCCGATAGAAGTTGGCGAAGCCAATGAATCTTTGTATCTCCTTCTCGTTTTTCGGAACGGGCCAGTTCATCACAGCTTGGACCTTCCCCGGGTCCATACTTAGGCCCTCTGGGGAGATGTATCCGAGGAACTGAGTGGTGGTTCGCTCAAACTCGCATTTCTCTAGCTTGATATAGAGAGAGTTCTGTCGGAGTCTCTGCAGTACCCTGCGGACGTGTTCGCGGTGCTGCTCGAGGTCTTCAGAGAAGATCAAGATGTCGTCCAGGTAAACGACTACAAACAGATCCAGCATGTCCCTGAGGACGTCGTTAATGAAGTGCTGGAAGGTGGCGGGAGCATTGCAGAGTCTGAAAGGCATGACCAGGTACTCGAAATGACCATAACGTGTCCGGAAGGCGGTCTTCCATTCGTCCCCAGGGCGGATTCGGACGAGGTTGTAGGCCCTTCGAAGGTCGAGTTTAGTGAAGATCTTCGCTGCCCGGAGTCTCTCAAGGAGTTCTGAAATCAGTGGGAGCAGGTACCGTTTTTTTACGGTTATGTCGTTAAGCTTTCTGTAGTCTATGCAGGGACGCAGGGAGGAGTCTTTTTTCTCTACGAAGAAAAAGGGGGCTCCCGCGGGGGAGGTGGAGGGCCGGATGAACCCCTTCCTCAGGTCCTCATCCAGGTACTCTTTCAGAGCCTTGAGTTCAGGCTCTGAGAGGGAGTAGATACTGCCAAAGGGTATTTCGGCCCCGGGCAACAGTTCTATAGGGCAGTCGTAGGGTCGGTGTGGTGGCAGCTTGTCTGCGTTTTTCTTGTCGCAGACATCATGGAACTCGCGGTATTGAGAGGGTAGCAGATCCTTGACGGATAGTTTTGAGATGGTGGTGTCTTCGGGTGGAAGGACGTGTTTGTGGGAGCAATTTAGCGAGCAGAACTCGGACGGGAATCGTATGCAGCAGGTTTCCCAGTCCACCGAGGGGTTGTGGGTGGCCAACCATGGGATGCCCAAGATCACTGGGAACTTCGGGGAGGCGATCAGAGAGAAGTGGATCTTTTGACGGTCATCTGGTTCTATGAGGAGTTGTTGTTCGGTGATCTCGTGAGTGGCCGGCCCCGAGGAGAGTGGGGATCCGTCGACGGTTTCCAGGTCAACGGGGCTGCCTTGATTGTCAGTGGAATATTCTTTTCGTGGGCGAAGGTTAGGTCCATGAAGTTGCCTCCCGCCCCGGAGTCTAACATCGCTGAACAGGGGAGTTGTCGCCCCTCAATCTCGATGAGGATGGGGGCGATGAAGTGGGATCCATGAGCCGCCGTGTTGTTATTTTCAGGGGCTGCTGGTGGGGTTGGAGTCTGTGGTTGCTCCTTTAGTTCCGTGACGGCAATAGTCTTTCGGATCTTATGAGGACATTTGATGGTAAAATGACCCGGCTCCCCACAGTAGAGGCAGAGGTTTTCGGCCATCCGTCTCTCCTGCTCAGCTGTGGATAGAGACCTACGTAGAGCGTCAACCTGCATAGGTTCAGTTGCTGACTGGGGGTCGCGCTGGGCAGTGGAAGAGAAGGAATAAGTGGGTCTGTGGTCCAAGGACCAGAGTCTTTCTCTCTTCCTCTCGGAGAGTCTTTGACCTATCCGGATGCATAACTGAATGAAGTCATCCAGATCGTCCGGGGCCTCAACTCTGGCGAGTTCGTCCTTTATTAATTCAGACAGGCCTCGCCGGAATTGGCTCCTCTGTGCCGCTGGGTTCCAGGTGGTGTCCGTGACCCAACGGCGAAACTCAGCGGTGTATTCGGCGACGGAGCGTCTCCCTTGCCGCAGACTATGTAGTCGCGCCTCGGCTGTCGCACAGCGGTTGGGGTCGTCGAAGACTTGGCTCATGGTGGTGATGAAGTTGTTTAGGTTGTTCAGGAGCTGACTGTTAGTCTCCACGTATGGTGATGCCCATGCTAATGCTTCATCCGTCAGGAGATTGACCATGAATAGCACCTTCTTTTTCTCGGTGGTGAAGGGGGCCGGGTACATCTGAAAATAGATGCGGCATTGGTTTAGAAACCCCCGATACTGGTGTCTGTCACCGCCAAATCTTGATGGGAGTGGCATGCGGGTGTCTGCAGCCGTGCCGCAGACGTCCAAGAGTTGCCTCTGTAGTTCAATAATCTCGCTCTGTTGGCTTTGGACTACGACTTGGAGCTGGGCAAATTTCTTTTGATATGTAGTACCAAATTCTTGAAGTTCAGAGACCTGCTTACGCAAAGTGGCCATTGCGGACTCCATAGTGTGGCTGATTATTCTGTAACAGTCCTACAGGCTCACCTGAGTCAGAGGAGAGCTGGCTGGAGGTAGGAGTGGAGCCCAGTGGCAAGGACCGCAGGCAGGTAGTAGGTGCAGGAAGTCTGGCAGAGGCGTAGTCGGTAGGCAGGCGGTGGGTCAGGGCAGGCGGCAGTAAGCGTGGTCAGACAATCCGGATGGCAACGGTGGTAGCAGTTCAGTAGGTAGGGACAAAGCAGAAGAGTAGTCAGTAGACAGGCGGTGGGTCAGGGCAGGCAGCAGTAAGCGTGGTCAGACAATCCGGATGGCAACGGTGGTAGCAGTTCAGTAGGTAGGGGCAAAGCAGAAGAGTAGTCGGTAGGCAATTCCTGGTCAGCAGTGGGCTTCCAGTAGTAGCAAGAGCAGCAGATGAGGAGAAGCTTGATCAAGGCTCAGGAGCTCAATAATCAGCAAGCTAGAGTGCAAGGGGCTGGACTTATATAGGGAAGTACCAGGTGTGGGGAATCAAGGGTGATGAGCAAGGCTTGGCAAGACTGAGGTTACATAATAGGTTTCAGGGAGGAATGTCCAGAGAGGATGGTAGCCTAGTAAGCAGGGCTACTGCCTGGGATGTGGCTGGTCACGGGTTTGAATCCCGACATCATAAGCCAATTGTGATGAGACCATACAGGCCTTAAAGCAGCTACACAGACAGGATCCGTTGTGCATCTCATTTTTCCTTCCTTCTGACAAATCAGAAGAAGTGTCAAATAAATAATGATGTCAGCCAGGCCAAAAGCCACAATAGTGGACCAATCATGAAGTGGGGGAAGGGTGAGAACCGCATAAGAAGTCCACAGAGTGAACCTATGACATAGTGGTGAAATGGAAATAGCATGACGAGACCACAGAGTAGCCAAATGACAAGGTCTGGAGGTGGAAGCAGTATAAAGAGTCCACCAAGTGGTACAATGAAAGAGTCTGTAGGTAGCGGCAGCAGCACCAGCATTAAGAGAAGTACACTGAGTGGCACAATGACAGAGTCTGAAGGTGGCGGCAGTATGAGGATGCAACCGAGTGGCACAGTGACCAAGTCTGGAGGTGGTGGCAGCATGAGTAAGACACAGAGTGGCACAATTAACGAGTCTGGAGGTGGCAGCATCAGGAGGAGGCCACAGAGTGGCACAATGACAGAGTCTGGAGGTGGCAGCATGAGTAGGCCACGGAGTGGCACAATGATCAAGTCTGGAGGTGGCAGCAGCATGTGGAAGCCACAGAATGGCGCAATGACCAAGTCTGGAGGTGGCAACAGCATGAGTAGGCCACAGAGTGGCACAATGACAGATTCTGTAGATGGCAGCAGGCAGCATCAGGAGGAGGCCACAGAGTGGCACAATGACCGAGTCTGGAGGTGTCAGCAGCATAAGTATGCCACAGAGTGGCACAATGACCAAGTGTGGAGGTGGTGGCATCATGTGTAAGCCGCAGAATGGCACAATGACCGAGTGTGTAGGTGGCGGCAGCATGAGTAGGCCACAGAGTGGCAAAATGACAGAGTCTGGAGTTGGCCGCAGCATGAGTAGGCCACAGAGTGACACAATGACCGAGTTTGAAGGTGGCAGCAGCATGAGTAGGCCACAAAGTGGCACAATGACCGAGTCTGGAGGTGGCAGCAGCATGTGGAAGCCGCAGAATGGCACAACGACCGAGTCTGGAGGAGGCAGCAGCATTAGGCCACAGAGTGGCACAATGACCGAGTCTGGAGGTGACAGCAGCATGAGTAGGCTACTGTCATGCCCTGCTCAGGTTATGTGGGGAGGTCTGCCAGGTTAGCAGCATGTTTGTAGTTATTTGTTTGTTTTGGGTTTGGAGTTGAGGTGTAACCGCCTCCCTTCAGGTGTACTGGGTTGGGTCGTTTGTGTGAGTTTAAATTGCACCCCTTCCCAGTGTCCTGTGCAGGTTATAGCTTATATCTTGCTCTGAGGAAAGGTGAATTTGCTGTTTCTGCCCAGCTACAAAATAAGTTGGTTTCTTTTTTCCTTTTTGTGTGTTCTGTCTAGGCTGTTAGAGAGACACCTGCCTCCTCCAGGTCCTGAGGAAGCAGGGTGCCTCTTTCCCCCTTTCCACCATCTTAGGGACTTTAGGGAACCTACAGCCTTAGGCACGTTTATTCCCAACTTTAGGGTCTGAATGTAGGCACAGAAGTACAGGGAGTGCTGGTAGGGAATTTTCAGGATGTGACCTTTATTACCAGCTTCTGGCCTAGACGCTTGTTTTGTGGTTTTCTGTGTGTTTTTGTATCTTGTATCCTACCCAGTGTGACATTATAACCCGCCAATCCCTAGACTGCCATTTCTCAGCTGCTGTAAGATGGAGCCAATTGATGCGTTAGTTGATCGCATGCAGGGATTATCCCTCGAGATTGCTAATTTGCGTAATTCTGTCGCACAGTGTCAGAATGCTGTGGCATCAGGTGCGATAGAAGGAAGTCAAATTTTTGGGGAGCCAAGAGTCGCTCTCCCTAATAGATTTTCAGGGGGTGTGGATGACTTTATCCGCTTTAGATAGTCATGCAAGCTTTATTTTCGGCTGCGGACGTCCATGAGAATCAGAGAGTAGGGATAATGATATCCCAGCCTAAAGGGGACATGCAGTCATGGACCTTTTCTCTGCAAACCGGTTCTGGTCTCTCCGGTCGGTGAATGAATTTTTTAAAGCCTTGGGATTAATTTATGATGACCCAGATCGGGTCTTGATGGCGGAATTTAAATTGCACAATTTATTACAAGGATAACATACTGCAGAGGCGTACTGCGTTGAGTTTAGGAGATAGGCTACGGAGTCTGTGTGGAATGTCCTCGCGCTACGTAGTCAGTTTTGCCAGGGGTTGTCTGAGAGATTGAAAGATGCCCTCGCTTTCCTGATACGTTGGAGAATGCTATGTCTTTAGCAGTACAGTTAGACGCATTGGAGAGAGGTGTAAGGTTCCTTCCGCGCGAGGGATCCCTTCTGTGAGTGGTTTCGTCTCACCGGTTCCCCAGGGTAATATGACATGTAATTCTGGGGTAGGGGAGGAACCCTTGCAGCTGGGTCAGGTGTCTTTCCGTTCTGGTAATAGGAACTTTAGGAAGGTGAATAAGCTATGTTATTACTGTGGAGAAAGTGGTCATTTTGTTTATGCTTGTCCTTTTGTTAAACCGCATGTTGATGATAAAGAACCACAAAGAGGTTTACATAAAGAAAAAAAAAAAACATCCCTGACTATTGGTAGTGTGAATAGGGTGTTGGAGCAAGCAGGTATGCAATCTCCCTGCAATACTCGTTTTCTCCTTCCAGCTATAGTGGCGCTAGACTCTGGGCTTAAGTACTTGCACTTTAGAAAGAGAGATTCCGGTGTTCGCTATTGATTCTTCCCCTCTTTCTCAAAGGAGTCTCACTCATATTGCTCATGGCATTCAGTTAAGGGTGGGTGATTCACATGGTGAGATCATTTCTTGTTTTGTCATGAAGGACTTGCCCGCTCCAATGGTCTTAGGTTTACCGTGGTTGATAAAACATAACCCAACTATAGACTGGCAGGTAAGGCAGATCATTGGTTGGAGTGACTTTTGTTCAGACAATTGTCTTAGTGCGTCTATTTCAGGTGTGTCTACTACGGTTCTAGCTCAGTATCTCTCAGATTTTACAGGACGGCCACTCCTAGAGAGAGTAGTAGCAGTGCTGAACTTTCTCCATTAATAGACAATGTGTCTTACCATGGACTGGTGGACAGCAAGGCTTTTAGAGATACCTTTATAACCCTTTCGAGCTTTATGCAAGTCAACAATTCTTAATCGTAGGTCTTCTGAGAGCTCTTTTGTCCGAGGCATCATTCACATCAGGTAGTGCTTCTTGTGAAAATCAAACCCAAACTGGTGTGTGTTTTTTATAGGGCAGGGTAGCTGTAACCAACACCTCTAATCTCATCTCATTGATTGGACTCCAGTTGGCTGATACCTCACCCCAATTAGCTCTTGGAGATGTCATTAGACGTCTTAGATGAAGATCAGATCACATTTTATGACCAATTTGTGCAGAAATTCATATCATTCCAAAGGGTTCACATACTTTTTCTTGCAACTGTAACTGCAGAAGTGAAATGCGTATATATTTTTCTTTTTGTACTGAAATAGGACACTGGACGCTTTCAAGACAAAACCGCCGCTGACGTGAACTGAGAATGTATTTTTCTTTTTGTACTGATATAGGCCACTAAACGCTTTCAATACAAGTAACCACTGAAGTGAATTGAGAATTATTTCTCTTTTTGTACTGAAATACAAAATCACACATATAACCGCCGCACTGACTGACTGCAACCGCCGCTACTTCTGTGAACCCCTGCACCACTACATCCCAAGCAGGTAGGCTGAGAAGCAGGTGGTCTACCCCGAGCACGTTTGGCTCCCAACCTCGCACTGCTGCCACCATGCTGACTCCCAGCCATGCTTTCAACACATATAACCTCCAGCATGAACTGATAATATATTATTCTTTTTGTACTGAAATAGGCCAATAAACGCTTTCAGCAGAAATAAGTGCACCAGTGAAGTGTGTGTATATTTTTTTCTTTCTATAATAAAATAGGGCATTAAACCCTTTTGCCACAAATAAGTGCACCAGTGAAGCTTGTATATTTTTTTCTTTTATGTATGCTTTCAATACATATGACCGCCGACGTGACCTGAGAATATATTTTTCTTTTTTTACTGAAATAGGCCAGTAAACGCTTTCAAGACATATAACTGCAGAAGTGAACTGAGAATATATTTTTCTTTTGTACTGAAATAGGCCACTAAACGCTTTTAGCAGAAATAAATGCACCAGTGAAGTGCGTATTTATTTTTCTTTCTGTACTGAAATAGGCCGCTAAACCCTTTTGCCAATAACTGCACCAGTGAAGTATGTATATTTTTTTTCTATAATGAAATAGGCCACTAAACACTTTCGCCACAAATAAGTGCACCAGTAAAGTACATATATTTTTTTCTTTCTGTACTGAAATTGGCCACTAAATGCTTTTGCCACAAATAACTGCACCAGTGAAGTGCGTATTTATTTTTCTTTCCATACTGAAATAGGGCACTAAAGCCTTTTGCCATAAATAAGCGCCCAGTGAAGTGCATATATATTTTTCTATATATAATGAAATAGGCCACTAAACGCTTTTGCCGCAAATAAGTTAACCATTGCAGTGCGCATATTTTTTCTTTCTGTACGCTTCCAAAACATCTTCTGTACCTTCTGTACGCTTTCAAGACATATAACCGCCGATGTGAACTGAAAATATATTTTTCTTGTTTGAAAAGATATAAGCCACTAAAGGCTTTTCAACATAGCACTTGCACCACAAGAATAAATTGCTGGATTGACAGAGCTGTATAATGGCTATTTGAATCCCCAAATTATCTTTCCCTGCACTTGTAAATCGCTTTTCTAGCACTGTCCCTAGCACCCTCTGACGTCTCTCCCTCAACTAAAATGCTGTGAAATTATACCTTCCTATCCTTTCCCTGCACTTGTAAAATCACTTTAATGGCACTGTTCCTAGCGCTTTCTGACATCTCTCCCTGCACTAAGATGCTGTGAAATGATTCCTCCCTATCCTTTCCCTGCACTTATGAATCGTTTTTTCAGTTTTTTTTTTTCACTATGAGGTTTTTCCAATTGCTGTCTTTAGCGCCTTCTCACATCTGTTCCTGCAATCAGAATGCTTGAAAATGTCTGATTTTAAGATGGCCGCTGTATTTATAGGGCTGTGACATCACAGGGCTGGCTGGCTGCTGATTGGCTGCATGCATGGCATTAGGGGTCATCCCACCTTCCCAGAGTTCCTTGCCCCATGTCCTCACACGTGTAGCTGTTAATGTAGTCGCCATTTCAGGAAATATTGCGATTCGTTACTATGAAGCGCAAGGAAATTCTCATTCGTTGCAAATCAAATTTTTTCAGAATTTCTGATAGAATTTGAGTTTGTTTGATTTGATTCGATCATCTCTAATCACTAGCAGACTCCAATTTTGGTTATCTTTTCATTTCTAATATCTTCGGAGTGTTAATCGGAGTTAGGTGCACCTTTGTGGCTTTGTCTACTGTCCATGTGACAAAAGACAGCACACAGATAACAAATACAGATATAGAAAAATCATTCCTTAATTTCTTGATACATTGTATCTGCCCTTTACTCAGCTATAAAGTCAAATTATACAATTCTGATTCTAAGTAATAGTCTTTATTATATTATAAAGCTGCATTTAAATATTTTCAATTGAAATATTCAGTTTTTTGGGGAATATTTCAATTGAAAATATATAAATGCAGCTTTATGATATAATAAAGACTGTTACTTAGAATCAGAATTCTTGACATACACAGCTGAACTTCTATAATGTAATATGCTCCAATCTACAGCTGATTCCTAATGCATATTACTGTGCTAATGATTGCCCTTCTCTGAAAGCAAATCACAAGAGCAGACTCCGTATAGCATGTTTAAAGGCTGGGAGCCTTTGGCTCAAAAGAAGCCAGCAGAATTATGAGTACAGATGTGAATGGCAATGAACTATAAAATGCTTTACATTTTAAGGTATGTATACTCTTACATGCAATCAAATCACATTTTCCAGATGACACCTTTATCGGGTTACTAACCATACAGGGTATTTTTTCCAGTGTCCGTGGAAAAAAAATAAAAAATCATCCTTGATTTTTTAGACGCTTGTGGAATGTGGAACTTGAGCTAATAATTATGGTAATGAGTTCATATTTGTATATTGAGCTGTAAATATTGTTTCACTTTTAATTTGTCCATAAAGTTTTCAAGAGAATAGAAAAATACAGGCTGACAACACTGTCCTTTATCCTGCACCAGAGATACCAATTGAGTCTGACAGTGGAACTTTTATGACACTCAAAATTATGTGACTAAGCCAAGAGAAAAGAAAAAAGGCACAGACTGTACCTGGGGCGTAACTGATCTCATAAGGCCAGGGCCATCTTTAACGCAGGGCAAAAGGGGCAGCTGCCCTGGGCCCAATTGCTCCTGGGTGGCCCAAGGCAGCTGCCTCTTGAGCCCTGTTGGCCACTAGTGACGTGGGGGGCGGCGGCAGGGCACAGGGAGATGAGCGCTTCTATTGTGGAAGCACTCATCTCCATAGTCATCTGTATCGCCGTCCTCAGAACAGCGATACAGATGGAAGTGCTGTGGCGGGGCAGGAGAGGGAGAGGCATCTCCCTTACCTGTTTCTCTGATAGGCCGATGCAGGCGATGACGTAATTGCGCTGCCTGAGCCGTACAGTGTGGTACACAGGCCGGAAGAGACCTGCATTGCATCGCTGCCTGCCTTATGGAGGTAAGTATAAGTGTTTATTTTTTTATTCTATATGATACTACAACCGGCACAAGATTGGGGGGCATCTATGGGGGCACCTGTTACTGGAACATGACTGGGGGGCATCTATGGGGGAACTTCCTATTGGCACATGATTTGGGGGCATCTATTGGGGCACTTGTTACTGGCACATGATTGGGGGCATCTATGGGGGCACTTGTTACTGGCAAATGATTGGGGGGCATCTATGGGGGAAATTCCTATTGGCACATGATTGGGGGCCATCTATGGGGGAACTTGTTACTAGCACATTATTGGGGGAAATCTATGGGGGCACATCTTACTGGCACATTATTGGGTGGCACTGTGGGGGCATCTCCTGAGGCCACAAAGAAGGGGTATTTTATATTGGGGAAGGGGGGAGAGGAACACTATGGGGGCTTCTACTGAGGCCACAAAGAAGGGGTGTTTTATATGGGGGGCTCTGTATAGGGGTATTTTATACTGGGGCACATTATGGTGGATACTATGAGGAAGGGGAGAGAGGAGTACTATGGGCTCATCTATGGGGGGCACTAAGAAGGGGTGTTTTATACTTGTAAATTATGGTGGACATTGAGGGCATCTACTGGGGCCCTATGTATGAGACATTTTATACTGGTACATTATGGGAGCACTAGGAAGAAGTGGGGAGGGAGGAGAACTATGGGGCATTTACTGGGGGCACTGTATAGGGGTATTTTATATTGGCACATTATGGGGGCACTATGGGGACATTAGCTCAACTGGGGGGATTAAAAGGGGGTATTTTTTTGCACTGGCACATAATAAAGGGGGTTATTACTACTGGGGGCATTATGATAGGGCTTTATTACTACTGGGGGTCTATAGGGAACATGATTACTAGTATGGGCACTATGGGAGCATTATTACTTCTGGGACACAGTGGGTACCATGTGTGCTCTAGTAGAGAATTATTCCTATTGGTGGGACTTTTGGGAGCACTATTACTGTGGGGGACCTTGGCACAGTATCAGCTTACCACAATTATTTTTGGGGGACGTTATATTTACACTATTAGTGTCAGGGGGACTATTTGCTGGGGGCAGTTATTTCAGGGCACTGTGTGCCAATAATTATTGAAGGGCCCTATCTGCATGGTACTACTATTATCAGGGGGTTTATATGTTTCTGCAGTATAGTATTGGGGAGCACAGCAGCACAGTATTGGGGGTGGTAGGACTATTTATCCAGAAGATGGGAGGATGATTGAAAAGTAGTAAACTAAGATTTTGTTTGTAAAACTGCAGAGACGAGAAATGGCTGAAAAATGGTGTTCTGGTCTGTAGGTCTGAAAGGAGAAGATGAGGAAAGAGAACATCTACTGTACATCAAAGAGACGTCACTGTAAAAGGTATGTGGCGCAGTATTACCCTGAATGTAGGAGTGGATGGAGGGGTTAGTAGTAGGGATGAGCGAACCCGAATTTTGGGGTGTCAGTGACTGACCCGAACCCGGACATTTTCGTAAAAGTCCGGGTTCGGGTTCGGTGTTCATCGCTTTCTTGGCGCTTTTTGAAATGCTGCAAAGCAGCCAATCAACAAGCGTCATACTACTTGCCCCAAGAGGCCGTCACAGCCATGCCTACTATTGGCATGGCTGTGATTGGCCAGAGCACCATGTGACCCAGCCTCTATTTAAGCTGGAGTCACGTAGCGCCGCACGTCACTCTGCTCTAATCAGCATAGGGAGAGGTTGCAGCCGCGACGTTAGGGCGAGATTAGGCAGTGATTATCTCCTCCAAAGGACTTCATTCAGAGATCGATCTGCAGCTGTGGATCATTGAACTGCTGCTATTGAATTGCTCACTGTTTTTAGGCTGCCCAGAGCGTTTTTCAGTCACTTTTTTCTGGGGTGATCGGCGGCCATTTTGTGTCTTGTGGTGTGCCAGCACAAGCTGCCACCAAGTGCATTTAACCCTCAATGGTGTGGTTGTTTTTTGGCTAAATCCTACATCAGGGTGAAGCTGTCACACCAAGTGCATTTAACCAGCAATAGTCTGGTTATTTTTTGGCCATATACTACATCAGGGGCAAGCTGAGCCTGTCACCAAGTGCATTTAACCCTCAATGGTGTGGTTGTTTTTTGGCTAAATTCTACATCAGGGTGAAGCTGTCACACCAAGGGCATTTAGCCAGCAATAGTCTGTTTATTTTTTGGCCATATACTACATCAGGGGCAAGCTGTCACCAAGTGCATTTAACCCTCAATGATGTGGTTGTTTTTTGGCTAAATCCTACATCAGGGTGAAGCTGTCACACCAAGTGCATTTAACCAGCAATAGTCTGTTTATTTTTTGGCCATATACTACATCAGGGGCAAGCTGCGCCTGTCACCAAGTGCATTTAACCCTCAGTAGTGTGGTTGGTCAAGCTGTCACACCAAGTGCATTTAACCATCAATAGTGTGGTTATTTTTTGGCCATATTCCAGTCTAATTCTGTCAGTAAACGTATACCTGTCACCCAGCGCCTAAATACTAGGCCTCAAGTTTATATCCAGCTAAATCTGTCGTTACTGGTGTGGCTGGTCAAGTTATTTAGTGTCCGTCAAAGCACAGTTTTTGTTCTGGGTTGAAATACAATTCCCAATTTAGCAATTTCCTATTTTAGTGGTTTCTGCTGTATCAGGCCTACTTTAAATTTATCCCTAAAAGGGTATATCAGATTCAAGGTGCACATAGGGTCATTCTGAATAACTTCACACACACGCTACTGTGCATTTCCAAGTCTAATTCTGTCAGTAAACCTATACCTGTCACCCAGCGCCTAAATACTAGGCCTCAAGTTTATATCCAGCTAAATCTGTCGTTACTGGTGTGGCTGGTCAAGTTATTTTGTGTCCGTCAAAGCACAGTTTTTGTTCTGGGTTGAAATACAATTCCCAATTTAGCAATTTTCTAATTTAGTGGTTTCTGCTGTATCAGGCCTACTTTAAATTTATCCCTAAAAGGGTATATCAGATTCAAGGTGCACATAGGGTCATTCTGAATAACTTCACACACACGCTACTGTGCATTTCCAAGTCTAATTCTGTCAGTAAACCTATACCTGTCACCCAGCGCCAAAAGAATAGGCCTCAAATTTATAGTCAGCTAAATCTGTCGTTACTGGTGTGGCTGGTCAAGTTATTTAGTGTCCGTCAAAGCACAGTTTTTGTTCTGGGTTGAAATACAATTCTCAATTTAGCAATTTCCTAATTTAGTGGTTTCTGCTGTATCAGAGTTATTTTAAATCTATCCCTAAAAGGGTATATAAGATTCAACGTGCACATAGGGTCATTCTGAATAACTTCACACACACACGCTACTGTGCATTTCCAAGTCGAATTCTGTCAGTAAACCTATACCTGTCACCCAGCGCCTAAATACTAGGCCTCAAATTTATATTCAGCTAAATCTGTCGGAACTGCTGTACTGTTGTGGCTGGTCAAGTTATTTAGTGTCCGTCAAAGCGCAGTTTTTGTTCTGGGTTGAAATACAATTCCCAATTTAGCAATTTCCTAATTTAGTGGTTTCTGCTGTATCAGAGCTATTTTAAATCTATCCCTAAAAAGGTATATAAGATTCAAGGTGCACATAGGGTCATTCTGAATAACTTCACACACACTCTACTGTGCATTTCCAAGTCTACTGTGCATTTCCAAGTCTTCTGCTGCTGCCGATTCGGCCTCTTCTGCTGCTGCCGCCTCGGCCTCTTCCTCCGCCTCTGGAGGAACGTTGGCACCTGCCACCCAGCAAACAGGGGATGTACCACCAACACCACCACCTCCGTCACCAAGCATCTCAACCATGTCACACGGCAGCTCTCCATCTCACAAACATTTGAGAGAAAGCGTAAATTCCCACCTAGCCACCCTCGATCCTTGGCCCTGAATGCCAGCATTTCTAAACTACTGGCCTATGAAATGCTGTCATTTAGGCTGGTGGACACAGACAGCTTCAAACAGCTCATATCGCTTGCTGTCCCACAGTATGTTGTTCCCAGCCACCACTACTTCTCCAAGAGAGCTGTGCCTTCCCTGCACAACCAAGTATCCGATAAAATCAAGTGTGCACTGCGCAACGCCATCTGTAGCAAGGTCCACCTAACCACAGATACGTGGACCAGTAAGCACGGCCAGGGACGCTATATCTCCCTAACTGCACACTGGGTAAATGTAGTGGCAGCTGGGCCCCAGGCGGAGAGCTGTTTGGCGCACGTACTTCCGCTGCCAAGGATCGCAGGGCAACATTCTTTGCCTCCTGTTGCCACCTCCTCCTACTCAGCTTCCTCCTCATCTTCTTCCACCTGCTCATCCAGTCAGCCACACACCTTCACCACCAACTTCAGCACAGCCCGGGGTAAACGTCAGCAGGCCATTCTGAAACTCATATGTTTGGGGGACAGGCCCCACACCGCACAGGAGTTGTGGTGTGGTATAGAACAACAGACCGACGAGTGGTTGCTGCCGGTGAGCCTCAAGCCCAGCCTGGTGGTGTGCGATAATGGGCGAAATCTCGTTGCAGCTCTGGGACTAGCCGGTTTGACGCACATCCCTTGCCTGGCGCATGTGCAGAATTTGGTGGTGCAGAAGTTCATTCACAACTACCCCGACATGTCAGAGCTGCTGCATAAAGTGCGGGCTGTCTGTTTGCGCTTCCGGCGTTCACATCCTGCCGCTGCTCGCCTGTCTGCGCTACAGTGTAACTTCGGCCTTCCCGCTCACCGCCTCATATACGACGTGCCCACCAGGTGGAACTCCACCTTGCACATGCTGGACAGACTGTGCGAGCAGCAGCAGGCCATAGTGGAGTTTCAGCTGCAGCACGCACGGGTCAGTCGCACTGCGGAACAGCACCACTTCACCACCAATGACTGGGCCTCCATGCGAGACCTGTGTGCCCTGTTGCGCTGTTTCGAGTACTCCACCAACATGGCCAGTGGCGATGACACCGTTATCAGCGTTACAATACCACTTCTATATCTCCTTGAGAAAACACTTGATGATGATGGCGATGATGGAAGAGGAGGTGGCCCAGGAGGAGGAGGAGGAAGAGGGGTCATTTTTAGCACTTTCAGGCCAGTCTCTTCGAAGTGACTCAGAGGGAGGTTTTTTGCAACAGCAGAGGCCAGGTACAAATGTGGCCAGCCAGGGCCCACTACTGGAGGACGAGGAGGACGAGGATGAGGAGGAGGTGGAGGAGGATGAGGATGAAGCATGGTCACAGCAGGGTGGCACCCAACGCAGCTCGGGCCCATCACTGGTGCGTGGCTGGGGGGAAAGGCAGGACGATGACGATACGCCTCCCACAGTGGACAGCTTGTCCTTACCCCTGGGCAGCCTGGCACACATGAGCGACTACATGCTGCAGTGCCTGCGCAACGACAGTAGAGTTGCCCACATTTTAACGTGTGCGGACTACTGGGTTGCCACCCTGCTGGATCCACGGTACAAAGACAATGTGCCCACCTTACTTCCTGCACTGGAGCATGATAGGAAGATGCGCAAGTACAAGCGCACGTTGGTAGACGCGCTACTGAGAGCATTCCCAAATGTCACAGGGGAACAAGTGGAAGCCCAAGGCCAAGGCAGAGGAGGAGCAAGAGGTCGCCAAGGCAGCTGTGTCACGGCCAGCTCCTCTGAGGGCAGGGTTAGCATGGCAGAGATGTGAAAAAGTTTTGTCAACACGCCACAGCTAACTGCACCACCACCTGATACGCAACGTGTTAGCAGGAGGCAACATTTCACTAACATGGTGGAACAGTACGTGTGCACACCCCTCCACGTACTGACTGATGGTTCGGCCCCATTCAACTTCTGGCCATGGCCATGGCCAGAGCTAGCCTTTTATGCCTTGGAGGTGCTGGCCTGCCCGGCGGCCAGCGTTTTGTCTGAACGTGTATTCAGCACGGCAGGGGGCGTCATTACAGACAAACACAGCCGCCTGTCTACAGCCAATGTGGACAAGCTGACGTTCATAAAAATGAACCAGGCATGGATCCCACAGGACCTGTCCATCCCTTGTGCAGATTAGACATTAACTACCTCCCCTTAACCATATATTATTGTACTCCAGGGCACTTCCTCATTCAATCCTATTTTTATTTTCATTTTACCATTATATTGCGAGGCTACCCAAAGTTGAATGAACCTCTCCTCTGTCTGGGTGCCGGGGCCTAAATATATGCCAATGGACTGTTCCAATGTTGGGTGACGTGAAGCCTGATTCTCTGCTATGACATGCAGACTGATTCTCTGCTGACATGAAGCCAGATTCTCTGTTACGGGACCTCTCTCCTCTGCCTGGGTGCTGGGCCTAAATATATGACAATGGACTGTTGCAGTGGTGGCTGACGTGAAGCCTGATTCTCTGCTATGACATGCAGACTGATTCTCTGCCGACATGAAGCCAGAGTCTCCGTTACGGGACTTCTCTCCTCTGCCTGGGTGCTGGGCCTAAATATATGACAATAGACTGTTGCAGTGGTGGCTGACGTGAAGCCTGATTCTCTGCTATGACATGCAGACTGATTCTCTGCTGACATGAAGACAGATTCTCTGTTACGGGACCTCTCTCCTCTGCCTGGGTGCTGGGCCTAAATATATGCCAATGGACTGTTGCAGTGGTGGCTGACGTGAAGCCTGATTCTCTGCTATGACATGCAGACTGATTCTCTGCTGACATGAAGACAGATTCTCTGTTACGGGACCTCTCTCCTCTGCCTGGGTGCCTGGGCCTAAATATATGCCAATGGACTGTTCCAATGTTGGGTGACGTGAAGCCTGATTCTCTGCTATGACATGCAGACTGATTCTCTGCTGACATGAAGACAGATTCTCTGTTACGGGACCTCTCTCCTCTGCCTGGGTGCTGGGCCTAAATATATGACAATGGACTGTTGCAGTGGTGGCTGACGTGAAGCCTGATTGTCTGCTATGACATGCAGACTGATTCTCTGCTGACATGAAGCCAGATTCTCTGTTACGGGACCTCTCTCCTCTGCCTGGGTGCTGGGCCTAAATATCTGACAATGGACTGTTGCAGTGGTGGCTGACGTAAAGCCTGATTCTCTGCTATGACATGCAGACTGATTCTCTGCTGACATGAAGCCAGATTCTCTGTTACGGGACCTCTCTCCTCTGCCTGGGTGCTGGGCCTAAATATATGACAATGGACTGTTGCAGTGGTGACTGACGTGAAGCCTGATTCTCTGCTATGACATGCAGACTGATTCTCTGCTGACATGAAGCCATATTCTCTGTTACGGGACCTCTCTCCTCTGCCTGGGTGCCGGGGCCTAAATATCTGAGAATGGACTGTTCCAGTGGTGGGTGACATGAAGCCAGATTCTCTGCTATGGGACCTCTCTCCAATTGATATTGGTTATTTTTTATTTATTTTATTTTTATTTTTATTCATTTCCCTATCCACATTTGTTTGCAGGGGATTTACCTACATGTTGCTGCCTTTTGCAACCCTCTAGCCCTTTCCTGGGCTGTTTTACAGCCTTTTTAGTGCCGAAAAGTTCGGATCCCCATTGACTTCAATGGGGTTCGGGACAAAGTTCGGATCGGGTTCGGATCGGGTTCGGATTCCGAACCCGAACATTTCCGGGAAGTTCGGCCGAACTTCTCGAACCCGAACATCCAGGTGTCCGCTCAACTCTAGTTAGTAGTACAGTACTATCTGCACATTGGAAAAAAAAAAGTAATCTGCAAAATACTATATATTTGTGTCAGAAGTTGTGCTTTTTTTAATTTTTTGAATAATGATATAGCCATTTAATTTGATACTTTTGTGCTGATTCTTTTTTTCTCTATATATTAAGGGACACTATAGTCACCAGAACCACAACAGCTAAACGTAGTAGTTCTGGTGTCTATAGCATGTCTCTGCAAGCTTTTTTAATGTAAACAGTGCCTTTTTAGAAAAAAAAAGGCAGTATTTACATTACTGCCAAGGAACACCTCTAGTGGTCACTCATCATTATTAAAGTTTACTACTCTACGATGTGTGTGGATTTTAGTTTTTGTGTGTGTGTTGTGGTGGAGGGTGTGATTGCATGCTAGGGTGTTGGAAGGTGGAATCCAGGGGGCCCAAGTAAATTTTTGCCCAGGGGTCCAATCAATATTAAAGACGGCCCTGCATAAGGCCCCATAGCAAAACTTAGTATGGAGCACCCCATCCCACCCAATTTCCGGGTATGGGTAACATCAATCACTCTCAGACAATGCAGAATGCAAAGTGTAATATCTCAGATTTCTGATAAATAAAAAAAATAATATTATTCAGCAGAAGAAATTTTAATTAAAAACAAACTGTAAAAAATATTGCTCTCATTGTAACACCATATCTCTCGATGTATTTAAAGGGGTTGTCCAAGTTATGAAAAATAAAAAATTCTCATTTCCCAGGTTCTCTTCTGGCCTTTTGTTTACCTACAATAACAACAATCTCTGAAGTTTTCCTCATTAATATTTGTGCCCCTCCCCCTGCTCTGCTAAGGAAGTGAATGCAAGTCCTGCCCTGAGTAAAATGTACGACAGCTGTGATACTCAGCAGCATGTTGTATGTGTAGGACTACAAGTCCCAGCTGTACAATGACACTACTGATACACACAGCCTCCTCTCCCTACCTGTTCTTGTTCAATGCTCTGCAGAACGCCTCTAGTCTGTCAGCTCCTGTGCCCAGCATTTGTCTCCTCACTGCCTGCAGATACTCAGCAAAGACTTCAGCCCTGAGTCTGTGCTACTGAAGGGGTTAAAGTTTTTTTTTTTTTTTTTTTTTTTTCTTAAGAATCCAGGGAGAGAGCAGACGGCAGTGCAGGGGGGAGTGGCCAGCACATTGATGTCTCGTGTACAGACACATATATTCTCTCTCAGGCTTGTGCACAAAACATCAGAGCAGGGAGAGAAGCTGACATCACAGGTCATGTGACCCTCAGTGAAATCTGAGAAAGCAGCAACTGGAGATAAAGTAAGTGCATTGTAAAGTCCTTACATTTGCCTAGTTAGAAACATACAAAGAACAAAGAAATAACTCAGACAACCCCTTTAAGCTAGGCAGCTGGCATAAATACAGATAAATCTCCTGCTTCCCTTCTATTACAAAGCCGGCTGCCTAAAACCACCACTATAGGGAGCTCAGCACATAGGAAGTTATACAATTACCATGGAAGCTATAATAATCCTTTTCCATGAAAATGTAGTGCTTTCATGTTAATGAGAAAAATCTGTTCGGTGCCAGTCTCATGGTCTGCCACTGGGCACTGTCTGCCAAGCAAAATTGTCACTAGTTGTTGATTTGGAAATAGTTGGTTATTTATTTGATGACCAAAAATTTGGTGAAAGCCATAAGAGGGTTAGGGAATGAGAAATATAAAAAAAAAGACTTCAGCATCAAAAAGCTGCCAAGCAGCCACATGGGAGGCCATTCTGCCATTCACGTGGCTGCAGTTAATTACCATGACATGCCTGGTGTAACAGGGCTGCTGTGCGTCGCTGTTCCCATTCTTAACGCCACGGTCCTGGATGCCGTGTACAGCGGTGATCTGCTACCAGTGCTTCTCTATTCACCACTGCAGTCCTGGGCTCTGTCCTTGCAGGAACTGTTGTTTTGGGATCCGGTCCACAGTTTCCATTCAGCCCTGGCCACAGCAGGCCTGCTGACTACGTCTGTACCTCTGGTACCTTGCTATGGTACCTCCTGGTCTGCCTGGACCAGCTGCCTAGTGTGCCAATACTCCTCAAGAGGTAGCAACCTGGTGTTCCCCTTGGTAAAGTATATCCCCACAATCAGGGGTACTGTGAAGATGGAGAGGTTCACTTAGACAACACACTTAGAGGAGATAAGACACATGGCACAGTGGGTTCACACCCGCTGGAACGTGACACCTGGGCATGGTGCCATTCATAAACTGTGGCCTCTGTAGGAAAGTGCAAGGGAAGCTTTGACGGAAGATATGTGTCACCGAGGTTCCTGGCCTCGGTGAGGTAAGAGCTGGTAAATGTGTCAGTGGCAGCTAGTGCTGAATGACACTATTGGTGCAGGGTGGGTGGCTGTTCCCCATGTTCCGGGCCACGTTCCAGGCCGGGTTTTGTTTAGGGATATAAAACCCAGCCAGCATTCTCAGTTGGGTGTGGATTATCATCTTTCTGACAGTGGAGCTTTGCCAGTCTCTGTGTTGGGGCCTGAGAGTTTGGACCGGGATTAAGGCCTGCTATCTTGTTTGGATGAAAGCACATGGACTTCTGATTCACCCAAGGATGTATGTGTTGCTGCCTAGTCTGAACAAACACCAGACTCAAGGTGACAGTTTTTTCTTGAAACTGACTTTTTGTTGTCACTTTCCTTATATGTGAATAAAACACTGAACTGTTTAAGATAAAAACGTTGTTGTTGGCTCTATACTACGTCCGCAAGCCTGTCTCCTGGAGCAAATCCCCACAATTGGTGGAGAATTTGTGCAAACGCAGTGAGGCAGGAGTGAAGGCCAAAAAAAAACATTTTTTCCCGGCACAAGTGCATGTCCTGCATTAAGCTGTCAAGGTTACGACCCGTGTCAAAATGAAGGTGGTCGTGAAAGCCCTCGTGGAGGTTAACTTGCGGCAGCGGGAGGCTAACAAGCAGCAACAGAAACTAACCAGATGCTATTACAACATGTAATGCCATTGCAAGCGGCAGTTGCGTCCAAGAACCTCCACGATGCCCGGAAAGCTGTCCGCGCGGCGATTCCTAAGATGACCCCCTCGGATGACGTCAAGACCTATCTGGCGGTCTTTGAAAAGGTGGCCGTGAGGGAAAAAATACCATGAGATCAGGGCCTGAGGTCGTTGTTCTGTTCCTGGCATCTGGTCCCCAGCAAGTATTTTTGAATCTCCTCGATGATCAAGCGGCCAACTACCCGAAAGTAAAAGGTGAGATCCTGGTGAGACTCGGGGTAAATGTATTGGTCCGGACCAGCCGGTGCATCAGTGGGAATATAACCCGGCTGAACCCACCAGACCACAATATTATGATCTGCTGCACCGATTGCAAAAATGGCTGCAGCCTGACATATTGACTCCCACTGCTATGTTGGATCGGCTGTTGGCGGATGTGTTTTGGAGGACTTTGCCATACCCTCTCCAGCACTGGATCGGCCAGCTGCCTCCAGATAATGCCTTGGAATTGGTCGACCTGGTGGAACACTACGAGGCCACCATAAATTTGCAGGGGGGTTCTTGGGACGTACCCCCTGGAGACCCAGCCCCGATGGTCTGCTGGCGGAGTAACGAGCCTGGACACATAAGAGCCGACTGTCCCCATCGGGGTGAACCCATGGATACCAACTATGGCTACCACCACTCATTGTATGCCAGGAAGCTGTACACCACAGGTACCTCCGAGACTGTAGACAATAGTCAACTTTGCCAGGTGGAAGTGGGGGACAGTCTGGCGGTGGCACTGCTGGATTCAGGGAGCCTGGTGTCCCTGGTTAGAGCTGCCCTGGTGCGGCCCGCCGAGTATACTGGTCGAAAAGTCAGCGTTGTCTGCATTCATGGGGACTTAAAGGACTATCCCACCACCCTTGTCTCTCTGTCAACAGTGGCAAGCAGGTGGACCCAATAGGTGGCTGTCGCCGCAAAGTTACCGTATGAGTTAATAATTAGGAGAGACTTCCCCGGTTTCCTAGCACTATGGCTGGATACTAAAGTTACCGATACACAGGAGACAGATGTAACCCTAGTAGAGTGGCCCAGCTCAGGGGGTAGACCAGAACCATTGGAACCTGAGTCAGAAGGGCCAGCGGTAGGTGTGGCTGCCACTTCGGTGGAAGAGAGGGAGTCAACCCCGCTAAGTGTGATGGTGGGAGATGTGGAGGACTTGCCGCCGGCTCCTGAGCTGGCAGACCTCAATGTCTCTGGGGATAATTTTCGTACAGCACAGCGCCAGGACCCAACTCTGTCTCAAGCCTGGAAAAATGTGGTGATAGTTGAGGGTGAGCCGCAACAACCGGGGGCCGAATCTTTGTTCCCTCATTTTGTGGTTCAACAGGAAATGCTGTACCGAATAAATCAACTATGGGGTGAACATATAGAACAGCTGGTGGTGCCCAAGGCGTATCGCAAGCTCGTGTTGGAGTTAGCCCACCAACATGTTCTTGGGGGACACCTGGGCCAGCAGAAAATGCAGGAACGGATTCTACAGCAGTTCTACTGGCCCAGTGTGTTCAGAGAGGTGGAAGAGTATTGCAAGTCTTGCCGAACCTGCCAGATAACCAGCCCCCAGCCACATTTCTGTAGTCCCCTGGTCCCTCTCCCGATTATTGAGGTTCCATTTGAGCGGATTGCTATGGATCTCATAGCCCTAGTACTGAAGTGCGCTAGAGGGCACCAAGACATCATGGTTGTGAATCTGCTCAAATCCTGAAAACATAGGGAAACCTGTACGGAAGACAGCCCATGTCCAGGGTTTCTAGGGGAAGCGGATTCTGTCCCTCTGTCTGAAGCAAGGGAAGCAGCTGCCACAGTGAAAATTGCTGACAGCCTCTCCTCTAAACAGGCTCAGGAAGCCAGGGAGTTCGTTAGTCGGAACACAGATGTGTTCTCGGACCTTCCTGGATGCACTCCCATAATCCGACATGACATTGTCACTGAGCCTCAGGCAAACATCCTGTTAAAACCATACTGGGGACCCAAGGTTCGGCGACAAGCCATCATGGAGGAAGTGCAGCTAATGCCATCGAGGAGTCAAAAAGTGAATGGGCAGGTCTGATAGTCTTAATATCCAAGCCGGATGGGATATTGCGCTTCTGTAACGACTTCTGCAAACTGAATGAGGTGTCCGAGTTTGACGTGTATCCCATGCCCGAGTAGATGAGCTTATTGAGAAGTTAGGCCAAGCCCGGTATTTTTCTGTGTTAGACCTCACCAAAGGGTACTGGCACGTACCCTTGACAGAGGCTGCCAAGGAAAAAACAGCTTTCATCACGCCAGAAGGGTTGTATCAGTACAAGATATTACCCTTTGGTCTACATGGCGCTCCCGCCATTTTTCAAAGGCTAAAGGACATTATACTCAGTCCACATCGTCGGTACGCTTCAGCGTACCTGGACGATATCATTATCCACAGCACCGACTGAGAAAGTAATCTACCTAAAGTACAGGCTGTAGTGGACTCCCTTAAAAAGGATGGATTAACCGCTAACCCCAAAAAATGTGCGATAGGGTTAAAAGAGACCAAGTACCTGGGGTATGTAATTGGGCACGGAATTATTAAACCTCAGGTAAAGAAAATGGCAATTTGGAATTGGCCGTGACCTGTCACTACTCGGCAAGTAAAGTCGTTCCTGGGAATGGTGGGATACTATATGAGGTTTGTCCACCACTTTGGTACAGTTGCTGCACCATTGACAGGCCTTTTGAAGGGACGCAAGTCAGTGGCGATCCAGTGGAATGCGCAAGCGGAAAAGGCTTTCTCCGTTTTGAAGTCACCCCTGTGTGGGTCCCCGGTGTTGGTTACACCCGACTTCAAGAGGGAGTTTGTGGTACAGACAGGTGCCTCTGAAGTAGGCCTCGGAGCTGTACTCTTTCAGGACATCAATGAGGAGGAACATCCCGTTATTTTCCTGAGCCGCAAATTTACCCCAGTCGAGACTAGGTACAATATAGTGGAAAGAGAGAGTGCTTGGCCATCAAGTGGGCACTCAAGTCTCTCCGCTATTATCTGTTGGAGATAAAGTTCCGTCTGGTAACCGACCACTCCCCTCTCAAGTGGATGAGCCAAGCCAAAGAGAGGAATGCTCGGGTCACCAGGTGGTTTTTGTCTCTTTAAGTTTTCTGTGGAACATAGGGCATGCAGGTTACAGGGAAATGCAGATGCCCTGTCCCGGGTACAATGTCTGGCGGGTGTTCACCCCCTCAGGGTTGAACAAAGGGGGAGGTATGTAGGAAAGCGCAAGGGGCCGTCATTGACGGAAGATATGTGTCACCGAGGTTCCTGGTTAGAGCCGGTATTTTAAGCTAGTGCTGACTGACACTATTGGTTATTTAGTGTGGCTGTAAAGCTGATCCGGGACGGCTCTTACTGGGAGCAGCCAAAGTGCAGGGTGGGTGGCTGTTTCCCCACGTTCCTAGCCATCAGTCTCAGCTGGGTGTGGATTATCCTCCATCTGACAGTGGAGCTTTGGTAGTCTCTGTGTTGGGGCCTGAAAGTTTGGGCCTGGGATTAAGGCCTGCTATCTTGTTTGGATGAAAACACGTGGACTTCTGTTTCACCCAAGGACTTATGTGTTGCTGTCTAGTGTGAACAAACACCAGACTCAAGGTGACAGTTTTTCCTTGAAACTGACTTTTTGTTGTCACTTTCCTTATATGTGAATAAAACACTGAACTGTTTAAGTTAAAGACGTTGTTGTTGCCTCTATACTGTGTCTGCAAGCCTGTCTACCGGAGCAAATCCCCACACCTCCCATTGAAAACAATGGGAGGCAATTTCAGTGGAGCCACCTAGAGGCCTTCTGGCACGGAATCTGAACCAAGTTCAGCATGCATAAAACACTGGTTGAATGACCTCTTATATTTTTCCCCTTCTGACTTTAGCTCAAAAAAACGTATCAGAAACTACCACAAAAACCTACATTTGACACCACCCTCAGTGTCTGATCTCTTTTGTTTTTGCCTAATACAGTATTTCAAACTAATAAGATTTGCATAAGTGGGGGAAGAGAAAGGAAGCTAGACAGAGTAGCTACTTTTCTGAGGGCAAGGTAGACCAGGTATGTTAGCTGTTGTCTATGGCGGAGTGGAGGGAGGCTATCAACGTTATGTGGTGAAGAAAAGAACAAGAGAAGTATGTTATATGTCAATCTATAGGAGAGGTTCAGTGGCACATACTGTATAAAAAAGTGAAAATCCTGGGCAAGGACCCTTTACACGTATGCCACAGAAAAGTAACATCATTGGGCTTGAAGAATCTAGTTAACATAAAATACCATGTAACAAAACTATATATCAAAGAATGGCATTAGGGTAAAGTTACATGGTGACATTCCTGATCAACCAATTCTTCAAGTCTTTGTCCCAGTATATATGCACTATTATTTGTGAGCTTTTACACTGCTCAACACTCCTGACCAATAGATTTACTAGGCTATAATTTGGGGCAAAATTATAGAGAGGAAATTATTTCAAGTTTTTGTGTAAGGACAACAGATTTACCACAAATTTATTAAAGGGAATCTGTCCTCAGTTTTAGGGTGTCCTAACTAAGGGCAATATAAACTAGTTACATATCTGCTTAGCAAAATGCTGGGTCAATTGCAACATGCCTCCCCCAGGGCTGATCGTGTCCCAGGTTCATAGCAATGCCGAGTGGTGTGATGCAGCCCCAACAGTTTTCTGTGTGTGTCACAGTGCTCCTACCTGGATACCGTCGCTCCCTAGGGTTAGGCTCCAAAACAATAAAGGGGATGACTTGCATTAACTTGCATACAAACAATATTCAGGCTTTCTCTTGGTTCCAGCAGGGTTTGGCATAAACTGTCAGGCACACTTGATAATTGTGCTTTCTCTCTCTGCTGCACTAAACTCAGCTTGGGTCTAGTTACTGAACTTTCGGTCAGTTCTGGTAACCCTGGATTGGGGTGCCCCCCTCCTGACACTCGGTAAGTAATTTAGCAAGGAAAAAAGAAGAAAGAAAGAAACGACCCCAGATGACCCCCAACCTGAATGGCAAGGACAATGCCTACATTTTTATCAAGTGAATGTTAGGGGGTACCTAAAAGAGGGTAACTCGGTACAAGCTCCGAGTATAATGGCAGAAAACAGAAGAAAGAAGCTTAGAGTACCAAACTAATAATTAGAAAAATACACGTTTTTATTGAATTCATAATAAAAAGCACACATATAATGGCTGCCAAAGACAGGGTAAGGGAACAGGGAAGAGAGAACGAGCGCCACCCTGGACGAACACACTGATCACAAAATATTCATATTTTGTGATCAGTGTGTTCGTCCAGGGTGGCGCTCGTTCTCTCTTCCCTGTTCCCTTACCCTGTCTTTGGCATCCATTATAATTTAGCAAGGAGTCATGGTGCTCTATAAGCTACTTTCCCTTTGAGAGACTCCTGCTGCAGACGGAGAACTTTCTCCCCTTGCTGCTACATCTTCCACACATCTGCCTCCATTGCAAGCTTAGCTTAGACTGTACTGAATGCTACTTGTTAGGCACATCTGGCTCTAATGGTGCCCCGGCTTAGGCTGCTCTAGTTACTGAACTTTCTGGTAACCCTGGATTGGGGTGCCCCCCTCCTGACACTCGGTAAGTAATTTAGCAAGGAGTCAGGGTGCTCTATAAGCTACTTTCCCTTTGAGAGACTCCTGCTGCAGACGGAGAACTTTCCTCCCTTGCTGCTACATCTTCCACACATCTGCCTCCATTGCAAGCTTAGCTTAGACTGTACTGAATGCTACTTGTTACGCACATCTGGCTCTAATGGTGCCCCGGCTTAGGCTGCTCTAACCTAGATCTGCAACTCCTCCCTTCTGGTTGGAAGCAGGACTGGCCCACTTCTGTCAAGGAGGGAGAATGGAATGGTGAGTTCCATTCTGTCTAGAGATCTCTCTCCCATACACTGTGCTAACTGCTGGTGAACCAGGCACAGTACATGAACATAACAATAGCAATAATATAAATGCACAGTGTAAAGGACTAGGAAATAAATACACAGATTGCATTAATGTTAACCATTGGAGACAGCAGAGGAGTGCAGAAATGGTAATACCACTCTGGGGTATTACACACTTTTTTTTTAATGATGACCCAGTCGTTTGGCCAAAATCTTGTACAGAACAGCTTCAGTGGATGTTAATGTCATGGCTCTTTCCGTGGACAGGGAAAGCTGTGAGCTCATCAATATGAGGACTCATTGGCATGTACTGGGGCTGTGAGGATTTAAAAGTGAGGGTAGAAAACTGTTGACAGATTCAATTTTTTAAGAAAGAAGTAAATCAGTGGCACTGGTCAACAAGTTACCGATTGTAGTGTAGTGGCCATTTTGCTTTTAATCCCATTTCATCATGGTCTTCACTAAAGATAAGAGAAGTTATGAAAAATTTGATTTGGCTGCTTCATCAAATTTAATAAATCATTTTTTTTTGTGACGATTCTTTTGTATGCAGCAGGCGCAATGATGGGGAACGTCCGCCCCCCATCATTCAACAGATGCTGCATTCATCACTGATCACGGCATCCTAGATTAAAATAAAAGCCTTTCAGGGGCTAATCCAGCTAAAAAAAAAAAAAAAGAAACATACTCACTTTATTCATTTGATTACAGCCATCTTGATTGAAGGCGAAATCTCATGCGGTGATGTGATTATGTCATCACGCTGGCCAGCCACGGTGACATCATCACTGATGGCTACAATGGCCTCATTGTGCGCAAATAGATGAGGTATGATTTTAGTTTTTTGCCACCATTTCAGGAAAAATTGATTTGTTACCACGAAGCAAGAGGAAATTTGGCTTCACGGTTAATCAAATCGAATTCCACTTTAGATTGTTTGACTCATTCAAACTAGTCCTCACTATTGTGCCTACATCTGGGCAGAGGATGGATGACTACTACTAATAGCAGCCATATCATAATGTTCACAGGGCAGGGTGTGTTGGGCCACCACATAATAATGAACCGTTTACCAATCTACCATAGTTATTGTGTGTGAGACCAAATAATACATTCCCCTTGAGCAGCATGTACCCCTTAATTTTTTATTTTTTTTTATGCAGCAAGATTTTACTGCATTTTGGGCACTTCTAGCGATGGGCCCTTGTGCATTGCCTTAATTCCTGAATTTTCAGTCCACCCCTGCTGCAAAATTTGCCTTCAACTGCCCTTTGGTTGATAATGGCACATTAGTATTGCAACAAGCTGTGGTAGATTACATAGCAGATGAGACTTCTAAAGATTGGTGAGGGCTGATTAACCTCTATGGGTCAGATAATAACTGTCATTGGTGGTTGTCATCCAGCATCCATTAAAGCATGTAAGACCAAGATAACGCACACATTTCTAACTAGGATATTAAAAGGCCTCACAAGAAGTCAATTCAGGGATTTATATTTCCAGGAAATAATTTGATTTTAGTGGGAGATACTCTTTATGCTTTAGTATGCTGTCTGTATTAAATGTGAAAGTAATAAGCATAGCACACAAATATACTAAGCACCAAATAGAACTATCCTACAAGGATTACATATTTGCATAAAATTCCATCCTTATTAAATTAGCTTTTGGAGATTCATAAAGCATGAAAATACATTAAGTTCATTATGATCAGTCAGATATGATGGAGAGAACCACATATAATATTCACAGAACTGATGAAATAAATGCTGCATTGTGCAAGTAAAATCTAAATTTTCGTTTATTTGTAAACACTTATATAATGGAAACTGCAAATATGATAATAACAATAATACTATGGAGGTATTTAAGGCCATTCACAACAAAGCCTGGTATTCTCCGGTTTGTGTGGAGTTTTATGGGTGTTTTAAACCTTTTCAATTTGAAGCATCATTAGACAACGCTTGGTAATTACTATGTACTTTAAAACAATAAACAAATGTGAATGTTATTTTCTCATTGCCATTGCTTTCTCGCAAAAAATAAATAAATAAATAAACTAAATGCATCTAGTACCAAATGCAACTGTATTACTAAAGAGTTTGTCCGGGATTTGTATATCGATGGGCTGTCCTCAGGAGAGGGCATCAATATTTAATTAGCAGGGGTCGGACACCCTGCTGATCAGTTGTTCTGCAGTAGCTCAGGCGCTGGAGCATTGTGTAGAGGAAGGAGATGGTTATGCAGCAAGGAAAAGCTGTGAGGAGGATGGGAGTAGTAGTGGTTGCACAGATAGGAGTAGTCATGGTTCACAATGGCTGTCCTCACTCTGTCTCTCCCTGGAGTTGTGCAACAGTGACCGGACGTAGATGACCGTTATTCCCCTCAGGGCACACCATGGGCCTTTTGGGGACTCCTGCCTGCTGGTAGTTGGGGTGCCCTTGATGATAAACGGTTGACAGGTTACAAGGAAAGTGCATAGCTGGCAAAAGGTTGAAGGAGTCATTAACTAGGCCCACTGGTTGCAATACATAAAGTTTATTTTATGCTAGGGAGTAGCAGTTCATACAGCAGCAAAAGGCATAGGTGTGAGGTATGTTACAGAGTAGAATTCTCCCAATAGTTGTGTATAGGCAGTAACAATGATGGTAGTTATCTGACATAAGTCTCATTTTAAGCACACTTTGCAGTCTCCCAAATAACCATAGGCATGAAGTTCAGTTCACATTAACTCAATGCAATTTCCAGGCTGCAGAGTGCAGATCTTATATCCAGATGGCCAGTTCACCCGGTGTGGTGAGCACCAGAGGCAATTATCCCTTTCCACAAGCAGTAAAGTTTCAAAGGGGTTGTCCCGGCTCAGAGCTGAACCCAGACATATCCTCTTTTTCAGCCAGGCAGCCCCTCTGAGTTGAGCATCTGCCCATTTCAGCGCAGGGCAAGATCCGGGTCTCTGCTAGGTGGAGGCTTATGCCTAGCAGTGAGCCCAGTGATGTCACCGGCACTGATGGGCAGGCTTTAGCGCTGCCCTAGCTTGTAAAACCTGCCCCAACTGTTCCTAGGCTTACTGGGTACCAACTGTTTTCCACTTTCTAGTACTGGCTGCACACAGAAAATGGGTATACTTTACCTGTGTTTGCATTTCCCTTAGTAACTGGTCTTTGCACCTAGTTTTCCACCATTTGGATATTGATGACTTATCCTTCAAATAGATCATCATGTCATCAGTATCAGATCATGTGGGTTCCGAGTGTCCCAGCTGTTTGTGGCAGCCACCAGTGCCAGAAACATAGCAATGGACCTAGTGACAATGCAGTACCCCAGAACAGTGTACTGTGAAAAGGGCAGATGCCAGTCTAGCTCCACGAAAAACATCATTCCTCTTGAGAGAACAATTCCTGAGGGAATTCATAGGTTATCCAGGATCCCAATGCCGTGCATGTTATTAAGGTATTCTCTGTTTTTGGGTATAGACGTTGCTGTTTTTGGAAGGAATAACAGTTAACTGCACTAGTGTTGGTAGATTTGGATTTGTCCTGCTTTGAAACTTTTTGATGCTTTCAGTAAACAAAATTGGGGTCATTTATGACCACTTTTGTGGCGTATATCAGGTGCAGGTTCTGTTGCATGCCATGGTGCGGCAGAATCTGCGACTTCTTTCTCGCTCACACCAGTTCTAAAAAAAGTGGGTGTGCTGCCAGGTGGCCTGTCTCATTCATTATTTTCTAAGCCTGGTTTAGGCATAGAAAATCATCTAAATGTAAGACGCTAGGAAGCTGGCTTATGTTTAGACTGGTGCTGGATGCCCCGAAGTTATGTAGAGGCTTGTGCCACTACATAACTTTTTCAATCCACCACCAGTGCAGGGCCAGAGCAACGCCTTAATAATCACAGTACCTTCCTTATACTATGGAAGTCTTGCGCATATGCCATTACTGTAAGTAGCAGAGCATGATGAACTGTATTACAGAATAAATCCGAACCTGGATTTGTTATGGATTTCAATAGAGTCCAAGTTCGGATTCATTCTGTAATACATTTCAGTATGCGCCACTATTTACACTGGCGCAAGCGCGAGACTCACATAGTCTCCTGTTACTGGCATTACTCACCTCATTGATCACATCACCTGCTACTGCTGTTCCAAGGCTTACTGGGTCCAAACTGTAAGTATCAGCCACAGCAGAGCCAATGCAGTGAAATGAAGGTACGGAGATCACGAACTCATAATGTTTAGTGAAAGCACCAAAAAGATTAGGATTCGTCCAAACAGTACAAATCCGAATTTATTATCAACACTAAACTGCACCTTTCAACTTATGTATCGGTTTAGCCAATCATTGTTTGATAATCTGCATTCCTCAGTTGGAAATTGTGGAGCTGATTCAACCATGACAGGGGTCTGATCTGACATAGGGTGTAATTAACATTGGGGGTCTGATATGAGGTCTGTTTGGTGGTCTGAGCTGGGGTCTAATTAACATGGAGGTCTGACTAAGGGTCTGAGCTGAGGTCTGATTGACTTCAAGGGGCAGTTGTGTCATATATACAATACATGGGCAGTTGTGTCATATATACATGTGTCATTTGGAAAAATAATGATTTATAGAAAAGGTAGTGTGGAGGAATTTATTAATGCCCTATAACAATTTTCTGTAGTTGAAAAGATACACAAGTCCTGTGTAGTGCAAAAATGTTTGACTTTCTCCCCTTCTACGCCACACATACCACTTTACAAAAAGTGATCAGTGTGGGTGGGAGGAAAAATAGCATATTCATGCTGGCTCGTTTCTAGCATAGATTTTATTTTCTGGTGCACAGCTCTCCCAAGATGCACCTTTTAATCATTTTGATGCATCATACACAAGCATATTCTGTATTAAGACTGGCATAAATAATGCTAGCCTTAATTAATTCCCCACTATCCAGTATGTATATTTATGTCACTCTACCAAAACAAAGTTGAGAATTTTATGAACCTTCCCTGGTGAGCTCCATCAGACAGATGCAAAATCCAACACATAAACTATCCTTAAACCAAACTCACTGCTCATTGATCAGTTATGGTCCTTACAATCCATTTTATTGTACCCACTGATTTTGTTTTTTGCTTGGGAGTCAAAGAATAAGCCCCACCTCTAAGAAATTGTGGGGATAATAAAAATTGTAACGGAAAGAATATCCTTTTCAGTCTACCAAGTAAATTAAAGGTACGAGCCCAGAGAAGTAAACTCACTCACTAACTCACCAAGAAGGAGTTTTTGGAATCAAATGCAATATTAAAGCAAAAGCATGTTAATTGGGGAAAACTGTAATTGAAAGAAGGCTCTAAGACCCTGTTGGGCCATCTCTAGCCTGGATACACGATGAGATACGGTTAGGCGTGGATGCATACAGGTTCTGTATGGTATCCTGCAGCACGTTTGCTTACAGAAGTTGCAACTGGGCTTGTAGATCCTGCAGACTTGTAGATTGCCGAAGCTGGCATCCCAGCTGATCAATGATCGTTTGGCAACCAGATATGCCAAGGAAATGTAATCTGTTGGAAACATCTTTTGTGGTTTGTTCCCTTTTAATAATTCCCCTTTAATTATTAACTTTATTTAGTATCCTAATGTAGTGATATTCTTTGTATTGTAGTTAGTTAGTGAGCATATACAGGCCCCTAGTGTTCTACAGCTATCAGGACTGGTACCTGCGTCTAAAGGGGAGAGGTAACAGTTCATGCGTACTGCACACTGAAGACGTTTAGGCGGGGCTAGGAGAGGCGATAAAGCTAGAAAGTATAATGTTCTATGTATGTAACAAAGAGCTCAGCTCCTCCGATTACATTGATCGGGTAAGACTTCTTGTCACCACCTCTCTTTGTATCAACATAAGCGTTGGCCAGATGCCATGTTGGGAACTGGTCAATGGGGAGCCCGCTCAATTGTTTGAAGGGTAGGTGATTTTTTTACTTAATTTTTACTCTGTATGTAATCTGTATAGATAGATATATTTTATGTATTTTATCACTGTTTAGTGAACTTTTTATGCACCTAAAGCCTCATTTACATGTCATTGTTTTGGTAAGTGATTTCCATCAGCGATTGTGAGCCAAAACCAGGACTGGAGCCTCCACAGACATAAGGTATAAGGGAAAGATCTGCACTTGTTCTCTGTTAAGAGACGCACCTGGCTTTGGCTCACAATCACTGAGAGAAATCATTGACCAAACACTGACATGTGAATGAGGCGTAATTCCTTGTCAAGACTACTTTATTCTCAGATCTCAGAATTCATAGTAAAACAGTGGGTTAGCATAATCCTGCTGAAAAATGCCACTTGGAAGCCCTTCAATGAGAGGCAAAACATGTGGCTGGATATCCTGCACATATTACTGAGCTGTTAGTGTGACTTGTATCACTACTAAGGGTGACTTACTGTTGTATGCAATGGCTCCCCAGATCATCACACTAGCAGTTGGGGCGTGTGTTGCTCCACAGCAAAGGCAGGGTTGAATAGCTCACCACGAAGCCTCAATGTAATGAATGCATGACACCAAATTGCTTCTGCAAAGCACCTGGAAATGGTCCGGGAAAAGACAGGAGTGTGTTATGAAGGTGTTGCCTGTGTCTGGATGGTGGACAACAAAACTTTGGGAACCGCTCTTGTTTGTTGGTGGATCTGATGTGGTCAGGTGATCTGTTTGGGCTGTCTGGATCATGTTTACCATTTGTGCGTGCCCTCACATAACCACTACTCTCAACACATCCTAACAGCTAGGTCAGAATGGCCTAGATGGTGGTCAGTTCGTTGAAACCACCATCCTACTTCTCTAAGACCAATTATACACCCCCTCTCAGAGTCTGTCAGCTGGGAAAAATGTCTTTGTATACATCATATAGGCACATATCTAGCAGAGAAAGATCATTCACCAAGTGGTACACTACCCAAACATAGCCTCTAGGGTTGTACTTATAGGGTAGCAGGAGAAGAACGTTTACGCCCTCTTATGGCAAGATCCAGTATCTAAACAGACCACATCGGTAATCATTTACATATCTAGTTTTGCAGCAATCCATCTTTTCTATCTGGGTGTCTTATTTTTTTTGTCAATGAGTATATTAGGGCACAGTCACATATGGCAAGTCCTTGAGAACCAGGCCTTGAGACATAACGTTATAATGTTAGCCAGCACCTCACCTGTAGACAGCTTTTTCATGGACATTTCCCCTCATCATTGCAGAGCAAGGATTATTGGCTTAACTGAGCTAGAGGCCTTTGGTCAGGATTCAGGGGATACTATTTCCCCTTATGGAGAATGCCTATTCGGACCTTACATTTAGTGGCAGTAGAAGTTCACCTTTCTTATCTTTTTGGAAAGAGCTGATTAGCTTGTCTTCTTCCTATAATCAGAAGTTGTCGCTCTGGGATATAACACAGCCATATTGTGTTCTATAAATTAGAAGCAGTTACCTCCTCAAAAGCAGCTTTATGTTTTATCCCAAGGTAATAAACAACTGTGTCTGGTCCAATAAAGAAAGGCTCATAAACTTAGAAAGAAAAAGCAACATATTTAGTAAAATCACTTCAGGGTATCAGCAAGACAGTAAATCTGTACCTTGATTTTTTTTTTTAACTCTGGCTTTATTGATTATTAGCAGGTTTTTTAATCTTATTTCTAACATACAAAGAGCTAAGGCACAATGAAAATTATTTCTTGAAGCTGCCATTGTCATAAGTGTGCTCCTTACAGTGTAGCATGCCTGATTTTACAAAGATTGGGGGAGGAATTAGTCAGGAAGAACTTACAGGACATTAATTAAATTTCCACTTCTGCCATGAGCCATAAAGAGAACAGATGTAGCAGGCCTGAATATGTCATTGAAACAGCTCCTTTTTGACTTAATAGGTTTACCAGCAATTCTAAAGTAAACCAACACATATTCATATAAAACACACATAGCTTCATTAAATCTGATCTAAAATTAATTTGTGTTTGCAGAGATGAGAAAACTAAAGAGTCACTCTATTGCTGGGCCATTCAAAGATAAGGTTTGGACACACCTTTTCATTTCTGTGGTTTTTAATAATTTTCTACATTGTAGATTTATATTGAATACATGAAATTGATGAAGGAACACATACAGATGTAGCCACCATTATTTTCACAGGCTTAACACGTTAACACAACAAATCGTGTTAAAATAACCATCCTGTCATCAGCTGGTGTCACAATAATGCTGGCTACATCTATATGGAATTAAGTAGTAAATAAGGTTAAGCGAACCCAAACTGTAAAGTTCTGGTTCGTACCGAACTTTAGGATTTTTGGACCCCGGACCCGAACCCGAACTTTTCAGTAAAAGTTCGGGTTCGGTGTTTGGCTATTTTAGAGCAGCCAATCAACAAGTGTTTAACTGTGTGCCCTTAGAAGCCATCACAGCCATGCCTACTAATGGCATGACTGTGATTGGCCAGTGCAGCATGTGACCCAGACTCTATATAAGCTGGAGTCACATAGCGCTGCATGTCACTCTGCTGTTACTAGTGTAGGGAGCGGATAATGCTGCTGTGAGGGAGAGAATAGGAAAGAATCTTTAATCAGAAGTGCTTGCTAACTCAGCAATCTACCTAGATTTAGTTTTGTGGGTGCAGGGCACAATCTTTTTACCCTGCCATGAGCCCAGTGACACAGAAAAAATAACTTTTATCCGTCTGTTAGGTGGGCGGCTGCGGCCATTTTATGCAAGCTCAGTGCACTAGCACAGCATATGTGCTTTTGTGACATTCAAATCCAAGCTTGAAATACTGCAATAATAATCTGGGTTTAAAAAAAACACCAATTTTTGGCAATATCCTACATTTGGTGCCTTTGCATCATTTGTCAGTGTGAAATAGAATCTTGCAATACTTCAATAATTTTCTGGGTTTAAAAAAATCACCAATTTTTTGCAAGACCCTACATCTGGGGCCTTTGCAGCATTTGTCAGTGTGAAATCCGATCTTGAAATACTGCAATAATAATCTGGGTTTAAAAAAACACCAATTTTTTGGCAATATCCTTCATCTGGTGCCTTTGCAGCATTTGTCAGTGTAATAGACAAGCTTGAAACACTTCAAAACTAAATTTGCAGCCTTTGCTGCATCTGTCAGTGTTAGATACACACGTTAGATACTGGTGTTCTATTGTTACTAAAAATACACCCATTTTCGGCAAAATACTTAATTTTGCAGCCTATGCTGCATCTGTCAGTGTGAAATACACACATTAGATACTGTTGTTCTATTCTGTTATTTAAAAAAACACCCATTTTGGGCAAAATACTTAATTGTGCAGCCTATGCTGCATCTGTCATTGTGAGATACAAGCTAAAAATACTGCAATAATGTTACGGTATCATCCGTGTCACCGCCTAGTATTCCCTTCTTCCATTGAAATAGCACAGCCAAATAATAGGGGAGGGCTCGCTTACCTCCTCCTCCTGGTATCCCTGCGGAGATGCTTGGGGATCTGGACCAACCGTCCAGCATCCCTGTAGGACTGGCACAGAGCCCGCAGTCTCATCTGCGCCCGTGTAGGGGGGTTTGTGTTCCCCTTTTCCCGGTATCTCCGGCTGCTGTTGGAAAGTGAGGCTGGTTGCCTCTCCTCCCCAGGACTCTGGTTGCTGTAGGGCAGAGGGACCCAGCATCTCCTCCCCCTGGAAATCAGGTTGCCGCTGGGAGAGAGACCGGTTGTCTCCTCTCCCTGTGATATGCACTGCCGCTGAAGATCTGGGCAGGCGGCCCAGCATCCCTGTAGGGTCGGTAAAGAGACCTCGGTCCCATCTCCACCTGCCGGTCTCATCTGCGCCCGTGTAGTGGGGTTTGTGTTCCCCTTTTCCCGGTATCTCCGGCTGCTGTTGGAAGGTGAGGCCGGTTGCCTCTCCTCCCCAGGACTCCGGTTGCTGTAGGGCAGAGGGACCCAGCATCTCCTCCCCCTGGAACTCAGGTTGCCGCTGGAGAGAGAGACCGGTTGTCTCCTCTCCCTGTGATATGCACTGCCGCTGGAGATCTGGGCAGGCAGCCCAGCATCCCTGTAGTGCCGGTAGAGAGACCTCAGTCCCATCTCCACCTGCCATCTGTGGGTCTGCCCAGGACAAGTCTATGAGGTTGCTCACTGCTGAAGTTGGGGAGGGAGCAGTGGGTATCGCAGGCTCATCCCCTGGCCCCAGAACTCGGTTGGGTAGTAGCTGGGAAGGGGAGGGCTCGCTTACCTCCTCCTCCTTATATCCCTGCGGAGATGCTTTGGGATCTGAACCGACCATCCAGCATCCCTGTAGGACTGGCACTGAGCCTGCGGACTCATCTGCGCCCGTGTAGTGGGGTTTGTGTTCCCCTTTTCCCGGTATCTCCGGCTGCTGTTGGAAGGTGAGGCCGGTTGCCTCTCCTCCCCAGGACTCCGGTTTCTGTAGGGCAGAGGGACCCAGCATCTCCACCCCCTGGAACTCAGGTTGCCGCTGGGGAGAGAGACCGGTTGTCTCCTCTCCCTGCGATATGCACTGCCGCTGGAGATCTGGGCAGGCAGCCCAGCATCCCTGTAGTGCCGGTAGAGAGACCTCGGTCCCATCTCCACCTGCCATCTGTGGGTCTGCCCAGGACAAGTCTATGAGGTTGCTCACTGCTGAAGTGGGGGAGGGAGCAGTGGGTATCGCAGGCTCATCCCCTGGCCCCAGAACTCGGTTGGGTAGTAGCTGGGAAGGGGAGGGGTCGCTTACCTCCTCCTCCTTATATCCCTGCGGAGATGCTTTGGGATCTGAACCGACCATCCAGCATCCCTGTAGGACTGGCACTGAGCCTGCGGACTCATCTGCGCCCGTGTAGTGGGGTTTGTGTTCCCCTTTTCCCAGTATCTCTGACTGCTGTTGGAAGGTGAGGCCGGTTGCCTCTCCTCCCCAGGACTCCGGTTTCTGTAGGGCAGAGGGACCCAGCATCTCCACCCCCTGGAACTCAGGTTGCCGCTGGGGAGAGAGACCGGTTGTCTCCTCTCCCTGTGATATGCACTGCCGCTGGAGATCTTGGTAGGCGGTCCCATCTCCACCTGCCTCTGTGGGTCCTCCCAGGACCAGTCTATGAGGTTGCTCACCTCTGAGGTTGGTTAGGCAAAAGAGGGTATAATTTCCAGGCAATCCTCTGGGCTGAGGGATGGTGGTTGAGCTAGGTTGAACAGTTGACGGTAGCTCTGCTCCAGCTCCCAATCTATGGTGACTAGATGCATCAGGTCTGGCCCAAGGTCGTCCGCTCGGGGAAGGTCCAGCATGGTTTCCCTGATGTCGTGGATGTCCCAGAACCGACATTCTGTGGGGCATCCAAAGTCATCGCCCTCCTCAAAGGCTTCCCACAGTAAGCCAGGACCATTATAATCCTCTCCCTCCGGCAGATAGTGGTTAGTCATCCAGGGGTTGCGCTGGGTGGCATACCACTTTAGTGCCTGGTATGCGTTGTCCAGCCACAACTCCTACTGAATCAGGTTCCACAGTTCCATCACCCACTCAGCCAAGGGTTGTTTTCCTAGGAAGGGTGACCGCAGGGCCACGAGTACCTGGAACCTCTGTTCCTCACCGGGAAGGCTCTCTCTCCGCCGCCGCTGTACCTCCGCTAAGGCCTCATACCACAGCCCCTTTCGAGTGGCATCTCTGTAGTCCAGTATGCCCTCCTCTGATACAGGCCCATCCAGTTAGGCCAAGTGCTGCTGCAACCTCCAGCGAAACTCCTCTTCCATGTTGTGGATAGGAACACTGCCCGGTAGCTAGCTCTGTCCCTTGAGCTCCTTCAAAGCCAGGGTCGCTGCACGAGTGCCAGCGTTGCCCTCCATGCACCATACACTAGTGCCTTCCTTAAATCCTCTGTGCAGGGAACAAGAAGGGAAAATCCCGCTGCTTGCCACCAGTTGTCCATGTCACCGCCTAGTATTCCCTTCTTCCCTTGAAATAGCACAGCCAAATAATCCACAGAGCAATAAATCGCTATTATCGCTGGCATCACCGGTATCGCTGGTATCGCCAGTATCGCTGGTATTGCCAAATAAGTCCATACATGAGTCAAAGCTGAATTCTGGAACAAGACTTTACTGGAAGCAACCCAGGCATTCAGAACTACACATTATGCCCTGCTCTCATGCAAGGGAGACACCCACAAAAAATATACATTAACCAATAACACAAAGGTACAACCCACATAGAATCCTCCTCTCTGCCTGTGATATAATTATGGTACAAAATGGTTAGCATAATTATCACAGGCAGGAACATACACAATGTCTTCTGTCCTGGAGACAACCGAGGTGTAATTCAATTATCTCTCAGGACAAAGGGAAATTGTCAATACACACAGGGAGACAATGGGACAGACATCAATACTTAAATATACAATGTCCCACCCTTTATAGTACACATAGACATTTAACATCCCAAAATGGCACGAATTAGACCAAGGGTTCAAAAGTTAGCAAAAGTCTCTTTGGCCTGGCTGTACTCATTGCTTTTCTGCCCCAAACCGGTCCTACACAGTCTTTTGTCCTGGAGACAATTGAGAAGGGATCCACTTATCTCCCAGGGACAGAGGCCAGACTCCATTAGCCACATGGTAGCAAAAGACAGCAAAATACCTGAACTTATATAACTATGCAGCTATTACATAAAACAGGTACATTCAACATGGGACCATAATCCCATGGTAAGAGGCTGGCAAAGTAGTCCTCTCCAAGTACTCGTGGCAAACTCAAAAGAGGGGGATTTGTCACAAATAATATTATGGGTTTAAAAAAAAAAACATTTTGGGCAAAAAAATAAATTTGCAGCCTTTGCTACATCTGTCAGTGTGAGATACACACGTTACATACTGGTGTTCTATTCTGTTATTAAAAGAACACCCATTTTAGGCAAGATCCTAAATGTGAGAAATATGAGGAGAGCGCCAAATAAGGGACGTGGCCAAGGTCGTGGTGCTGCTGGTGAAGCTCCTGTTGGAGAGATAGGACGTGGTCGATCTGTGCCAGCTACACGCACAAGTGAAACACCTTCCTCAGGTGCGAGTAGGCGACAGAACCTTCAGCGTTATTTGGTCATGTCTAATGCGGCTCTACGAATGGTGAGGCCAGAACAAGTACAGGCGATAGTAGATTGGGTTGCTGACAGTGCCTCCTGTTCCTTTACATTGTCTCCCACCCAGTCTCCTGCTGAAAGATCAGAGTTGGCACCTGGAGCCGATGTCCATCAGTCTTTCACCTCACCCCCTTGCAAGTCAGCCAAGCAGTCTGAGCCCCAAGTCATGCAGCAGTCTCTTTTGCTTTTTAACCCTTTCATGACCAAGGGTCATTGATGCGCCAGTGTCCAGGTCAAAATTTACAAATCTGACATGCATCACTTTATGTGGTAATTGCTTTGGAACACTTTTATTTATCCAAGCCATTCTGAGATTGTTTTCTCGTGACATATTGTACTTCATGATAGTCATAAATTTGAGTCAATATATTTCACCAATTTATAAAAAAAATTGAAAAATTTCTCTGCTTCTGAAACAGAAAGTCAGACCTAATAAAATATTTATTACTTAACATTTCCCATATGTCTACTTTATGTTGGCATTATTTTGGAAATGTCATTTAATTTTTTTAGGACGTTAGAAGTCTTAAAAGTTTAGAAGCAATTCTTAAAATTTTAAAGAAAATTTCCAAAACCCATTTTTTAAGGACCAGTTCAGGTCTGAAGTCACTTTGTGGGGCTTACATAGTAGAAACCCAACATAAATGACCCCATTGTAGAAACTACACCCCTCAAGTTACTCAAAACTGATTTTACAAACTTTGTTAACCCTTTAGGTGTTCCACAAGAATTAAAGGAAAATGGAGATGACATTTCTAAATTTCACTTTTATGGCAGATTTTCCATTTTATTACAGTTTTTTTCTTTAACACATTGAGGGTTAACAGCCAAACAAAACTCAACATTTATTACCCTGATTCTGCGGTTTACAGAAACACCCCACATGTGGTCGTAAACTGATGTAAGGGCGCACGGCAGGGCGTAGGAGGAAAGGAACGCCGTATGGTTTTTGGAAGGCAGATTTTGCTAAACTGGTTTTAGATGCCATGTCCCATTTAAAGTCCATGTCCCATTCACCCTTAGGCTACATGCACACGACCGTATTTTGTTTCAGTGTCTGATCCGTTTTTTTGCGGATAGGATGCGGACCCATTCATTTCAATGGGTCCGCAAAAAACACGGACAGCACACCGTGTGCTGTCTGCATCAGTATGTCTGTTCCGTTGCTCCGCTAAAAAAATAGTGCATGTCCTATTTTTTTCTAGTTTGTGGACAAGGATAGGCATTATTACAATGGATCCGCAAAAAAAAAAATGGATCCGCCAAAAAAAACGGATGCCATACGTAACATCATCAGGTTTTTTTTGCGGATCCGCAATTTGCGGACCGCAAAACACATACGGTCGTGTGCATGTAGCCTTACAGTAGAAACTCCCAAAAAGTGACCCTATTTTGGAAACTAGGGGATAAGGTGCCAGTTTTATTGGTACTATTTTGGGGTACATATGATGTTTAATTGCTCTATATTACGTCTTTTGTGAGGCAAGGTAACTGAAAAATAGCTGTTTTTGCACATTCTTTTTTTTTTTTTTTACAAGATTCATCTGACAGGGTAGATCATGTGCTATTTTTATAGAGCAGGTTGTTAAGGACGCAATGATATCAAATATGTCTACTTTCTTTTGTTTGTTTCAGTTTTACATAATAAAGCAATTATGAAAAATAAATTATGTTTTTGTGTGTCCATTTTCTGAACGCCATATGTCTTTTATTTTTCTGCTGATCGTCTTGTGCAGGGGCTCGTTTTTTGAAGAAAGAGTTGAGGTTTTTATTGGTACCATTTTTGGGTACATAGGATTTTTTGATCATTCATTATTACACTTTATGGGGCAAGGTGACCAAAAAATTGGGTGTTTTGGAACAGTTTTTATTTATTAATTTTTACAGTGTTTATCTGAGGGGTTAGGTCATGTGACAGTTTTATAGAGCAGATCGCTACGGACGTGGCAATACCTAATATGTATACTTTATCTTATTTATTTAAGTCTTACACAATAATAGCATTTCTGAAACCAAAAAAATGATGTTTTAGTGTCTCAATAGTCTGAGAGCCATAGCTTTTTTATTTTTTGGGCGATTGTCTTAAATAGGGTATCATTTTTTGCGGGATGAGGTGATGGTTTGATTGGTACTATTTTGGGGGTCATAAGCCTTTTTGATCGCTTGCTGTTGCACTTTTTGTGATGTAAGGTGACAAAAATTGCTTTTTTGGCACTGTTTTTTATTTTTATTTTTTACGGTGTTCACCTGAGGGGTTAGGTCATGTGATATTTTTATCGAGTAGGTTATTACAGATGTGGCGATACCTAATATGCACACTTTTTTTATTTATTTCACTTTAACACAATAATAGCATATTTGAAATACAAAAAATCATGTTTTAATGTCTCAATGTTGTAAGAACTATAGTTTTTTTATTTTTTGAGCGATTTTCTTATGTAGGGTCTCTTTTTTTGCAGGATGAGGTGACGGTTTTATTGGTACCATTATGTTTGATATACACCTTTTTGATCGCTTGGTGTTGCACTTTTTGTGATGTAAGGTGACAAAAATTGCTTCTTTTACACAGTTTTTATTTTATTTTTTTATGGTGTTTATCGGACGGGGTCTATCATGTGATATATTTATAGATACGGTCGTTGTGGACGCGGTGATACCTAATATGTGTATTTATTTTTATTTTTTTCATTTTTAATGATGGGGGGTGGGGGGCATGAGGACCTGATTTCAGGCTCTGATCTGCAGAGCGCAGATCAGAGCCTGAAATCAGCATTTTTTTCACTGCCACGATCCGATTGGTTAGTCTGCACAGACTAACCAATCGGATCGATTGCCGGCAAGGGGCCACTCTGATTGGTCCCTTGCCGGCATTACTGCACTGTATGCTGTCCGTGACAGCACCAGGGCAGGAGGAGAAGCTTTAATCCAAGCGCTTTGCAGCGCTTGGATTAACCACCTCCGGACCGCCTAACGCACATGTGCGTTCCGGAGGTGGCAGGCTGGCGCACAGTCACGCATATACGCGTCATCTCGCGATACGCGAGATTTCCTGTGAACGCGCGCACACAGGCGCGCGCGCTCACAGGAACGGAAGGTAAGCGAGTGGATCTCCAGCATGCCAGCGGCAATCGTTCGCTGGCAGGCTGGAGATCCGAATTTTTTAACCCCTAACAGGTATATTAGACGCTGTTTTCATAACAGCGTCTAATATACCTCCTACCTGGTCCTCTGGTGGTCCCTTTTGTTAGGATCGACCACCAGAGGACTCAGGTAGGTCAGTACAGTCGCACCAAACACCACACTACACTACACCCCCCCCCCGTCACTTATTAACCCCTTATAAACCCCTGATCACCCATGATCACCCCATATAAACTCCCTGATCACCCCCCTGTCAGTGATCACCGCCCTGTCATTGATCACCCCCCTGTCAGGCTCCGTTCAGACATCCGTATGATTTTTACGGATCCACGGATACATGGATCGGATCCGCAAAACGCATACGGACGTCTAAATGGAGCCTTACAGGGGGGTGATCAATGACAGGCGGGTGATCACCCATATACACTCCCTGATCACCCCCTGTCATTGATCACCCCCCTGTCATTGATCACCCCCCTGTAAGGCTCCATTCAGACATCCGCATGATTTTTACGGATCCATGGATACATGGATCGGATCCGCAAAACACATGCGGACGTCTGAATGGAGCCTTACAGGGGGGTGATCACCCATATACACTCCCTGATCACCCCCTGTCATTGATCACCCCCCTGTAAGGCTCCATTCAGACGTCCGCATGATTTTTACGGATCCATGGATACATGGATCGGATCCGCAAAACACATGCGGACGTCTGAATGGAGCCTTACAGGGGGGGTGATCAGTGACAGGGGGGTGATCACCCTGATCACCCCCCTGTCATTGTAACCCCCCTGTAAGGCTCCATTCAGACGTCCGCACGTTTTTTGTGGATCCGATCCATGTATCCATGGATCCGTAAAAAATCATGCGGATGTCTGAATGGAGCCTTACAGGGGGGGTGATCAGTGACAGGGGGGTGATCACCCTGATCACCCCCTGTCATTGATAACCCCCCTGTAAGGCTCCATTCAGACGTCCGCATGTTTTTTGTGGATCCGATCCATGTATCCATGGATCCGTAAAAAATCATGCGGATGTCTGAATGGAGCCTTACAGGGGGGGTGATCAGTGACAGGGGGGTGATCACCCTGATCACCCCCTGTCATTGATAACCCCCCTGTAAGGCTCCATTTAGACGTCCGCATGTTTTTTGTGGATCCGATCCATGTATCCATGGATCCGTAAAAAATCATGCGGATGTCTGAATGGAGCCTTACAGGGGGGGTGATCAGTGACAGGGGGGTGATCACCCTGATCACCCCCTGTCATTGATAACCCCCCTGTAAGGCTCCATTCAGACGTCCGCATGTTTTTTGTGGATCCGATCCATGTATCCATGGATCCGTAAAAAATCATGCGGATGTCTGAATGGAGCCTTACAGGGGGGGTGATCAGTGACAGGGGGGTGATCACCCTGATCACCCTGATCACCCCCTGTCATTGATAACCCCCCTGTAAGGCTCCATTCAGACGTCCGCATGTTTTTTGTGGATCCGATCCATGTATCCATGGATCCGTAAAAAATCATGCGGATGTCTGAATGGAGCCTTACAGGGGGGGTGATCAGTGACAGGGGGGTGATCACCCTGATCACCCCCTGTCATTGATAACCCCCCTGTAAGGCTCCATTCAGACGTCCGCATGTGTTTTGCGGATCCGATCCATGGATCCGTAAAAATTATACGGACGTCTGAATGGAGCCTTACCAGGGGGGTGATCAATGACAGGGGGGTGATCCGGGAGTCTATATGGGTGATTACCCCCCTGTCATTGATCACCCCCCTGTCATTGATCACCCCCCCTGTCATTGATCACCCCCCCTGTCATTGATCACCCCCCCCTGTAAGGCTCCATTCAGACATTTTTTTTGGCACAAGTTAGCGGAAATTTTTTTTTTGTTTTTGTTTTTTCTTACTAAGTCTCATATTCTACTAACTTGTGTCAAAAAATAAAATCTCACATGAACTCGCCATACCCCTCACGGAATCCAAATGCGTAAACATTTTTAGACATTTATATTCCAGACTTCTTCTCACGCTTTAGGGCCCCTAAAAAGCCAGGGCAGTATAAATACCCCACATGTGACCCCATTTCGGAAAGAAGACACCCCAAGGTATTCGCTGAGGGGCATATTGAGTCCATGAAAGATTGAAATTTTTGTCCTAAGTTAGCGGAAAGTGAGACTTTGTGAGAAAAAAACCAAAAAAATCAATTTCCGCTAACTTATGCAAAAAATAAAAAATTTCTAGGAACTCGCCAGGCCCCTCATTGAATACCTTGGGGTGTCTTCTTTCCAAAGTGGGGTCACATGTGGGGTATTTATACTGCCCTGGCTTTTTAGGGGCCCGAAAGTGTGAGAAGAAGTCTGGGATCCAAATGTCTAAAAATGCCCTACTAAAAGGAATTTGGGCCCCTTTGCGCATCTAGGCTGCAAAAAAGTGTCACACATCTGGTATCGCCGTACTCAGGAGAAGTTGGGGAATGTGTTTTGGGGTGTCATTTTACATATACCCATGCTGGGTGAGAAAAATATCTTGGTCAAATGCCAACTTTGTATAAAAAAATAGGAAAAGTTGTCTTTTGCCAAGATATTTCTCTCACCCAGCATGGTTATATGTAAAATGGCACCCCAAAACACATTCCCCAACTTCTCCTGAGTACGGCGATACCAGATGTGTGACACTTTTTTGCAGCCAAGGTGGGCAAAGGGGCACACATTCCAAAGTGCACCTTTCGGATTTCACAGGCCATTTTTTACAGATTTTGATTGCAAGGTACTTCTTACACATTTGGGCCCCTAAATTGCCAGGGCAGTATAACTACGCCACAAGTGACCCCATTTTGGAAAGAAGACACCCCAAGGTATTCCGTGAGGGGCATGGCGAGTTCCTAGAATTTTTTATTTTTTGTCACAAGTTAGCGGAAAATGATGATTTTTCTTTTTTTTTCTTTTTTCCTTACAAAGTCTCATATTCCACTAACTTGCGACAAAAAAAAAAAAATTCTAGGAACTCGCCATGCCCCTCACAGAATACCTTGGGGTGTCTTCTTTCCAAAATGGGGTCACTTGTGGCGTAGTTATACTGCCCTGGCAATTTAGGGGCCCAAATGTGTGAGAAGAACTTTGCAATCAAAATGTGTAAAAAATGACCGGTGAAATCCGAAAGGTGCACTTTGGAATATGTGCCCCTTTGCCCACCTTGGCAGCAAAAAAGTGTGACACATCTGGTATCGCCGTACTCAGGAGAAGTTGGGGAATGTGTTTTGGGGTGTCATTTTACATATACCCATGCTGGGTGAGAAAAATATCTTGGTCAAATGCCAACTTTGTATAAAAAAATGGGAAAAGTTGTCTTTTGCCAAGATATTTCTCTCACCCAGCATGGGTATATGTAAAATGACACCCCAAAACACATTCCCCAACTTCTCCTGAGTACGGCGATACCAGATGTGTCACACTTTTTTGCTGCCAAGGTGGGCAAAGGGGCACATATTCCAAAGTGCACCTTTCAGATTTTGCAGGCCATTTTTTACACATTTTGATTGCAAACTACTTCTTACACATTTGGGCCCCTAAATTGCCAGGGCAGTATAACTACGCCACAAGTGACCCCATTTTGGAAAGAAGACACCCCAAGGTATTCCGTGAGGGGCATGGCGAGTTCCTAGAATTTTTTATTTTTTGTCGCAAGTTAGTGAAATATGAGACTTTGTAAGGAAAAAAGAGAAAAAAAAAAAAATCATCATTTTCCGCTAACTTGTGACAAAAAATAAAAAATTCTAGGAACTCGCCATGCCCCTCACGGAATACCTTGGGGTGTCTTCTTTCCAAAATGGGGTCACTTGTGGCGTAGTTATACTGCCCTGGCAATTTAGGGGCCCAAATGTGTGAGAAGTACCTTGCAATCAAAATGTGTAAAAAATGGCCTGCAAAATCTGAAAGGTGCACTTTGGAATATGTGCCCCTTTGCCCACCTTGGCAGCAAAAAAGTGTGACACATCTGGTATCGCCGTACTCAGGAGAAGTTGGGGAATGTGTTTTGGGGTGTCATTTTACATATACCCATGCTGGATGAGAGAAATATCTTGGCAAAAGACAACTTTTCCCATTTTTTTATACAAAGTTGGCATTTGACCAAGATATTTTTCTCACCCAGCATGGGTATATGTAAAATGACACCCCAAAACACATTCCCCAACTTCTCCTGAGTACGGCGATACCAGATGTGTCACACTTTTTTGCTGCCAAGGTGGGCAAAGGGGCACATATTCCGAAGTGCACCTTTTGGATTTCACCGGTCATTTTTTACACATTTTGATTGCAAAGTTCTTCTCACACATTTGGGCCCCTAAATTGCCAGGGCAGTATAACTACGCCACAAGTGACCCCATTTTGGAAAGAAGACACCCCAAGGTATTCCGTGAGGGGCATGGCGAGTTCCTAGAATTTTTTATTTTTTGTCGCAAGTTAGTGGAATATGAGATTTTGTAAGAAAAATAAAAAAAATAAAAATCATCATCATTTTCCGCTAACTTGTGACAAAAAATAAAAAGTTCTATGAACTCACTATGCCCATCAGCGAATACCTTAGGGTGTCTACTTTCCGAAATGGGGTCATTTGTGGGGGTTTTCTACTGTTTGGGCATTGTAGAACCTCAGGAATCATGACAGGTGCTCAGAAAGTCAGAGCTGTTTCAAAAAGCTGAAATTCACATTTTTGTACCATAGTTTGTAAATGCTATAACTTTTACCCAAACCATTTTTATTTTTTTGCCCAAACATTTTTTTTTTATCAAAGACATGTAGAACAATAAATTTGGCAAAAAATTTATATATGGATGTCGTTTTTTTTGCAAAATTTTACAGCTGAAAGTGAAAAATGTCATTTTTTTGCAAAAAAATCGTTACATTTTGATTAATAACAAAAAAAGTAAAAATGTCAGCAGCAATAAAATACCACCAAATGAAAGCTCCATTAGTGAGAAGAAAAGGAGGTAAAATTCATTTGGGTGGTAAGTTGCATGACCGAGCGATAAACGGTGAAAGGAGTGTAGTGCCGAAGTGTAAAAAGTGCTCTGGTCATGAAGGGGGTTTCACCTAGCGGGGCTGAAGTGGTTAAAGAGCTGCCATGACGTCTATACACATGGTAGCTGCACGGGGTATGTGCAGCTATCACATATATATATATACTGATTGCGGTCGTGAATGGGTTAATGACTATACTAGCAGGGTTTGCCAGGGCCATCCACATAGCCCTGCCCCAGAAGTGGAAGAGATTGAGTGCACCGATGCCCAACCACTTATGTTTCAAGATGAGTACATGGGAGGACCACCGCAGTACATTTCGGATGATGACGAAACACAGGTGCCAACTGCTGTGGCTTTTTAAAAGTGTGCAGACCGACAAGGAGGGCAGGGGTGAAGACTGGGTGGAAGATGATGTGGAGGACGATGTGGTCCTCGACCCCACATGGAATCAAGGTCATGTGAGTGATCTGTGTAGTTCGGAGGAAGAGGCGGTGGTTGCACAGAGCCACCAGCATAGAAGACGAGGGAGAAGAGTGCAAAAGTGGAGCAGCCGTCCCCTAGACAGTACACCTGCTACTGCCCACCGCAGCAAGGGACCGAGCACACCAAAGCCAGCTCCAAGGAGTTCCCTGGCATGGCAGTTCTTCAGACAATGTGCTGATGACAAGACACGAGTGGTTTGCACGCTGTGCAATCAGAACCTGAAGCGAGGCATAAATGTTCTCAACCTGAGCACAAACTGCATGACCAGGCATCTAAGTGCAAAGCACGAGCTGCAGTGGAGTAGACACCTCAAAAACCAAGAAAGGTCTCTGGCTCCTCCTGCTTCCTCTTCTTCTGCAGTTTCGGCCTCTTCATCCACCTCTGGAGTGACAGTGCCACCTGGCACCCCGCAAACAGAGGATCTGCCAGCAACACCACCACCTGGGTCACCAAGCATCTCCACAATGTCCCACGGAAGCGTTCAGTTCTCCATCTCCCAAACACTGGAGCGGAAGAGGAAGTACCCCCCTACCTGCACTGCGCAACGCCATCTGTGGCAAGGTCCACCTAACCACGGATACGTGGACCAGTAAGCATGATCAGGGACGTTATATCTCCCTAACAGCACACAGGGTAAATGCAGTGGCAGCTTGGCCTGAGGTGCATGTCCTTCTACCCCAGCATTGCAGGGCTCTTCAGTTTGCCTCCTGTTGCTTCCTCCTCCTACTCCGCTTCCTCATCCTCTACCTGCTCCTCATCCGGTCAGCGTAACACCTTCACCACCAACTTCAGCACAGCCAGGGGTAAAAGAAAGCTTGCCGTTTTAAAACTTATCTGTTTTGGGGACAAACCCCACACCTTGCAGGAGCTGTGGACAGGCCTTGAACAGCAGACCGATGAGTGGTTGGTGCCAGTGAGCCTCAAGCCCGGCCTGGTGGTGTGCGATAATGGGCTCCACCTTGCACATGCTGGCCAGACTGTGCGAGCAGCAGCAGGCGATAGTGGAGTTTCAGCTGCAGCCCGCACTGTGAGTCGCTCTGCAGAACAGCACCGCTTCACCACCAATGACTGGGCCTCCATGCGAGACCTGTGTTCCTTGTTGCGCTGTTTTGAGTACTCCACCAACATGGCCAGTGCCGATAACGCTGTTCTCAGCGTTACTATCCCACTTCTATGCTGCTGTGGGGGCACAGTGGAAGCACAAGATAAAGGCAGATGAGGAGTAAGAGATCACCAACACAGCTGGGGCACCACCAGCACCTCAGAAGGCAGGGTTAGCATGGTCGAAATGTGGAAAAGCTTTGTCAGCATGCCACAACAACCAGCACCACCAGCTGATATGGAAAGTCTTAGCAGGAGGCAGCATTTCAGCAACATGGTGTAGCAGTATGTGTGCACACACCTAGACGTACTGAATGACGGGTCTGCCCCCTTCAACTTCTGGGTCTCCAAAGTGACCCCATTTTGGAAAGAAGACACCCCAAGGAATTCCGTGAGGGGCATGGCGAGTTCCTAGAATTTTTTATTTTTTGTCGCAAGTTAGTGGAATATGAGACTTTGTAAGGAAAAAAGAAAAAAAAAGAAAAATCATAATTTTCCGCTAACTTGTGACAAAAAATAAAAAATTCTAGGAACTCGCCGTGCCCCTCACGGAATACCTTGGGGTGTCTTCTTTCCAAAATGGGGTCACTTGTGGGGTATTTATACTGCCCTGGCAATTTAGGGGCCCAAATGTGTGAGAAGTACCTTGCAATCAAAATGTGTAAAAAATGGCCTGCGAAATCCGAAAGGCGCACTTTGGAATATGTGCCCCTTTGCCCACCTTGGCTGCAAAAAAGTGTCACACATCTGGTATCGCCGTACTCAGGAGAAGTTGGGGAATGTGTTTTGGGGTGTCATTTTACATATACCCATGCTGGGTGAGAGAAATATCTTGGCAAAAGACAACTTTTCCCATTTTTTTATACAAAGTTGGCATTTGACCAAGATATTTTTCTCACCCAGCATAGGTATATGTAAAATAACACCCCAAAACACATTGCCCAACTTCTCCTGAGTACGGCGATACCAGATGTGTGACACTTTTTTGCAGCCTAGATGCGCAAAGCGGCCCAAATTCCTTTTAGGAGGGCATTTTTAGACATTTGGATCCCAGACTTCTTCTCACACTTTCGGGCCCCTAAAAAGCCAGGGCAGTATAAATACCCCACATGTGACCCCACTTTGGAAAGAAGACATCCCAAGGTATTTAATGAGGGGCCTGGCGAGTTCATAGATTTTTTTTTTTTTTGCATAAGTTAGCGGAAATTAATTTTTTTTTGTTTTTTTCTCACAAAGTCTCACTTTCCGCTAACTTAGGACAAAAATTTCAATCTGTCATGGACTCAATATGCCCCTCACGGAATACCTTGGGGTGTCTTCTTTCCGAAATGGGGTCACATGTGGGGTATTTATACTGCCCTGGCTTTTTAGGGGCCCTAAAGCGTGAGAAGAAGTCTGGAATATAAATGTCTAAAAATTGTGAACAATGACAGGGGGGTGATCACCCATATAGATTCCCTGATCACCCCCCTGTCATTGATCACCCCCCTGGTAAGGCTCCATTCAGACGTCCGTATGATTTTTACGGATCCATGGATACATGGATCGGATCCGCAAAACACATGCGGACGTCTGAATGGAGCCTTACAGGGGGGTGATCAATGACAGGGGGTGATCAGGGAATCTATATGGGTGATCACCCGCCTGTCATTGATCACCCCCCTGTAAGGCTCCATTCAGACGTCCGTATGATTTTTACGGATCCATGGATACATGGATCGGATCCGCAAAACACATGCGGACGTCTGAATGGAGCCTTACAGGGGGGTGATCAATGACAGAGGGGTGATCAGGGAGTGTATATGGTGATTACCCCCCTGTCATTGATCACCCCCCTGTAAGGCTCCATTCAGACGTCCGTATGATTTTTACGGATCCATGGATACATGGATCGGATCCGCAAAACACATGCGGACGTCTGAATGGAGCCTTACAGGGGGGTGATCAATGACAGGGGGGTGATCAATGACAGGGGGTGATTAGGAAGTCTATATGGGTGATCACCCGCCTGTCATTGATCACCCCCCTGTAAGGCTCCATTCAGACGTCCGCATGTGTTTTGCGGATCCGATCCATGTATCCGTGGATCCGTAAAAATCATACGGACGTCTGAACGGAGCCTGACAGGGGGGTGATCAATGACAGGGGGGTGATCAATGACAGGGGGTGATCAGGGAGTTTATATGGGGTACATGGGTGATCATGGGTTCATAAGGGGTTAAAAAGTGACGGGGGGGTTTAGTGTAGTGTAGTGTGGTGGTGTTTGGTGCGACTTTACTGAGCTACCTGTGTCCTCTGGTGGTCGATCCAAACAAAAGGGACCACCAGAGGACCAGGTAGCAGGTATATTAGACGCTGTTATCAAAACAGCGTCTAATATACCTGTTAGGGGTTAAAAAAATCACATCTCCAGCCTGCCAGCGAGCGATCGCCGCTGGCAGGCTGGAGATCCACTCGCTTACCTTCTGTTCCTGTGAGCGCGCGCGCCTGTGTGCGCGCGTTCACAGGAAATCTCGGCCCTCGCGAGATGACGCGTATATGCGTCACTGTGCGCAGGGCTGCCGCCTCCGGACCGCACATCTGTGTTAGGCGGTCCGGAGGCGGTTAAAATGAGCCAGGCATGGATCTCACAGTACTTGTCCGTACCTTGTGCAGAATAGACATGTATACCAACCTTAACCAGCCATTGTTATACTACAGCGCAATTGCTCATTGTTGTATTTTGGATATTTCCCACTCTTTTGGAGTGTACCCTAATAAAAAAAATTAAAAAATTTGAAACCAAAAACTTGTGTTGGCTACCTCGTCCTCCTCCACCGCCGCTTCCACCTACACTGCTATGTCCACCGGCTTCTCAAACTCCCACTCCATATGGACTTCCACCTCATAAATCAAGATAATTTTTTTTTTATTTGTACGTATTTTATTTTATGTAATTTCACTAATTTGTCTGTTACATTTTTGGGTGAAATTCACAATTTTTCGGGTGTGATATACCACTGCTATACCTAGTAGACAGGTAAAAAAAACACTAATTTGTCTGTTACATATTTGGGTGAAATTTACCAATTTTTGTGTGTGATATACCCCTGCTCTACCTACAGTGGGATGCGAAAGTTTGGGCAACCTTGTTAATCGTCATGATTTTCCTGTATAAATCGTTGGTTGTTACGATAAAAAAAATGTCAGTTAAATATATCATATAGGAGACACACACAGTGATATTGGATAAGTGAAATGAAGTTTATTGGATTTACAGAAAGTGTGCTATAATTGTTTAAATAAAATTAGGCAGATGCATAAATTTGGGCACTGTTGTAATTTTATTGATTCCAAAACCTTTAGAACTCGTTATTGGAACTCAAATTGGCTTGGTAAGCTCAGTGACCCCTGACCTACATACACAGGTGAATCCAATTATGATAAAGAGTATTTAAGGGGGTCAATTGTAAGTTTCCCTCCTCTTTTAATTTTCTCTGAAGAGTAGCAACATGGGGGTCTCAAAACTACTCTCAAATGACCTGAAGACAAAGATTGTTCACCATCATGGTTTAGGGGAAGGATACAGAAAGCTGTCTCAGAGATTTCAGCTGATTGTTTCCACAGTTAGGAACATATTGAGAAAATGGAAGACCACAGGCTCAGTTCAAGTTAAGGCTCGAAGTGGCAGACCAAGAAAAATCTTGGATAGACAGAAGCGACGAATGGTGAGAACAGTCAGAGTCAACCCACAGACCAGCACCAAAGACCTACAACATCATCTTGCTGCAGATGGAGTCACTGTGCATCGTTCAATCATTCGGTGCACTTTACACAAGGAGATGCTGTATGCGAGAGTTATGCAGAGGAAGCCTTTTCTCCACCCACAGCATAAAAAGTGCCGCTTGAGGTGGGCTAAAGCACATTTGGACAAGCCAGCTTCATTTTGGAATAAGGTGCTGTGGACTGATGAAACTAAAATTTAGTTATTTGGCCATTACAAGGGGCGTTATGCATGGAGGAAAAAGAACACAGCATTCCAAGACAAACACCTGCTACCTACAGTAAAATATGGTGGTGGTTCTATCATGCTGTGGGGCTATGTGGCCACTGCAGGGACTGGGAATCTTGTCAAAGTTGAGGGACGCATGGATTCCACTCAGTATCAGCAGATTCTGGAGACCAATGTCCAGGAATCAGTGACAAAGCTGAAGCTGCGCCGGGGCTGGATCTTTCAACAAGACAACGACCCTAAACACTGCTCAAAATCCACTAAGGCATTTATGCAGAGGAACAAGTACAACGTTCTGGAATGGCCATCTCAGTCCCCAGACCTGAATATAATTGAAAATCTGTGGTGTGACTTAAAGAGAGCTGTCCATGCTCGGAAGCCATCAAACCTGAATGAACAAAATATGTTTTGTAAAGAGGAATGGTCCAAAATACCTTCAACCAGAATCCAGACTCTCATTGGAACCTACAGGAAGCGTTTAGGGGCTGTAATTTCTGCAAAAGGAGGATCTACTAAATATTGATTTCATTTATTTTTTGTGGTGCCCAAATTTATGCACCTGCCTAATTTTGTTTGAACAATTATAGCACACTTTCTGTAAAGCCAATAAACTTCATTTCACTTCTCAAATATCACTGTGTGTGTCTCCTATATGATATATTTAACTGACATTTTTTTATCGTAACAACCAACGATTTATACAGGGAAATCATGACGATTAACAAGGTTGCCCAAACTTTTGCATCCCACTGTATTAGACAGGTAACATTTCACTAATTTGTCTGTTACATATTCGGGTGAAATTCACCATTTTTTGGGTGTGATATACCTCTGCTATACCTTTTAGACATTTAAATTAAAAAAACACTAATTTGTCTGTTACATTTTCGGGTGAAATTCAACAATTTTTGGCTGTAAAATACGCCTGCTATACCTAGTGGACAGGTAAACAAATTTCACAAATTTGTCTGTTACATTCTCGGGTAAAATTCGCCAATTTTGGGCTGTGATATACCCCTGCTATACCTAGTAGAGAGGTAAAAACATTTGTCTGTTACATTCTTGGGTGACATTTGACCATTTTTTCTGTGATTAAACCCCTGCTCTGCATAGGTGACAGGGACATAAATTTTAAAATTTCAAACAATTAACCTCCCTTGGATGTGGTATCCCTTTCTCACGCTCCTTCTCCAGCGTTAAACCCTGATTCGCACTAACCCAGTGGCGGATCCAGGGGGGCAATTGACCCCCCCGAGCTGGCGGCGGGCGGCGGCGGGGCACAGGGAGATGAGCGCTTCCATTGTGGAAGCGCTCATCTCCAGTCATCTGTATCGCCGTCCTCAGGACAGCGATACAGATGCCTGCCTGTGCTGCGGCAGGGAAGGGAGAGGCGTGTCCCTTTCCCTTCCTCTGATAGGCTGCCGGCCTAGTGCCTGCAGCCTATCAGAGGCCGGCGCAGGCGGCGTGATGACGTCATCACGCCGCCTGAGCCATACAGCGTGGGACACAGGCCTGAAGAGGCCTGCATCGCATCGCTGACATGGAGGTAAGTATGTGTGTTTTTTTTTTTTCTTCATTATATACAATACTTTTACTGGCACCTGGGGGCGGTTATTACTGGCAAAGGGGGGGCTATTACTGGCAAAAGGAGGGCTATTACTTTCAAAGGGGGGCTATTACTGGCAAAGGGGGGGCTATTACTGGCAAAGGGGGGCTCTTATTACTGGCAAAGGGGGGGTCTCTTATTTCTGGCAAAGGGGGTCTCTTATTACTGGCAAAGGGGGGGCTGTTATTACTGGCAAAGGGGGGCTCTTATTACTGGGGGCTATTACTGGAGGCTCTTATTACTGGCTCAGAGGGGCTGTTATTACTGGCACAGAGGGGCTCTTATTACTGGGGGCTGTTATTACTGGCACAGAGGGGCTCTTATTACTGGGGGCTGTTATTACTGGCACAGAGGGGCTCTTATTACTGGCACCGGGGGGGCTGTTATTACTGGGGGCTGCTATTACTGGCACAGGGGGGCTGCTATTACTGGCACAGGGGGGCTATTATTACTGGCACATGATTGGGGGCACTATAGGGGCATCTACTGAGGCCACAAAGAAGGGGTATTTTATATGGGCTCTCTGTACAGTACAATTTTATACTGGGACACATTATGGTGGGTACTATGGGGAAGGGGGGAGAGGAGTACTATGGGGTCATCTACGGGGGGCACTAAGAAGGGGTATTTTATACTTGCAAATTATGGGGGACACTGAGGGCATCTACTGGAGCATTTTATACTGGTACATTATGGGGGGCACTAGGAGGAAGGAGGGTGTGGAGGACTATGGGGTCATTTACTAGGGGCACTATATAGGGGTATTTTATACTGGCACATTATGGGGGCACTATGGGGACATTAGCTCAACTGGGGGCATTACAAGGGGGTATTTTTTGCACTGTCACATTATAAGGAGAATTATTACTACTGGGGGGGGAATTATGGTGGGCTTTATTACTCCCCCATGGTATGACCCCCTAGTAGCAGCACCATCCTCTCCCTGCTCTGCTATCCCTCTGCCCCTTCTCCAAATACTTATTATGAAATCTTTCTCATTAGGATAAAACACATCAGCTCCGCCGAGCCCCCGGCCAAAGTGTGGAAGTGGCATCCGAGATCCCGAAGGGCCAAGTAACTGTGAGTGTTCATGTGAAATATGTTTGTTATACACATATAGCCTACACTGTGTAGTCTGTTCTATAAGCACCATTGTTTTGTAGCGGCGGACAGAAAATAATCTGAAAGTGCCCCTCCCGAGACCAGGCTCTGGATCCGCCACTGCACTAACCTTGATCAACATGGTAGGTGCAGAAAAGAACATCGAAAGTTCATAGAGCCGATATCCAATTGGATCGTGGACATCACAGGGACGTGCGACAAGGTGGAGCACACGCCTACACGTACTGACTGATGGGTCTGCCCCCTTCAACTTCTGGGTCTCCAAATTGGGCACATGGCCTGAGCTTGCCCTTTACGCCTTGGAGGTGCTGGCCTGCTCTGCAGCCAGTGTATTGTCTGAACATTTGTTTAGCACAGCTGGAGGGGGTTATCACAGGTTATATTTCCCAATGTTTTGGGGTATACCCTAATTTTAAAATAAAAATGTAAAATTAAAACCAAATACCAGTGTCAGCTACCTCCTCCTCCTCCACCCCCTCTTTCACCTACACCACCACATCCACTGCCTCCTCAACCTCCTACTCCATATGGACCTTGTCCTCCTAGATCAAGATTATTATTTTTTATTTTTACGTATTTTATGTTATTTTAAGTCATTTCCCTATCCACATTTGTTTGCAGAGCACTTGCCATGCTTTTAAACACATTTTTATGGCATTTGCAGCCCTCTAGCAAGTTTGGTTCCCCATTGACTTCGGGTTCGGGGTCAAGTTCGGGTCCCGAACTCGAACCTTTTTGTGAAGTTCGGCTGAACCCGTCGAACCCAAACAGCCAGGTGTCCGCTCAACTCTAGTAATAAACAAAAATGTTTTAAACAAACCAAATTGTTTTCTATAGAGATGAGAGAATTGATTCTTAGGAATCAATATGTTCATCAAACAGAGTTCTTGAGCAGAATGGGGATGTCTTCCCTGCTGAAGATGCTCTTCCATGCCTTTTGAATAACTAGGTCAGACATTTCACCCAGCCCTGACAGTCTCTTGCTTGTGCCACTGCTCCAAGTAGGGACCCAAGAACAGAGGCTCTGCTGCCCTCCAGGGCAGTGGGGGCAGCCAGTCGCTGCTCAAGAACTCTGATGAACAATTTTACATTCTTCAAAATAGAACCCTTTTGCTTTGATGACAGCTTTCTCTTAGCTTCATAAGGTAGTATGGGAGTGGTATCAGATCTGGCGGCAACAGTTATTCACAGTGGCAATCCTCACACTGATGCTCCCTAGGGCTGAGCAAAGACAGGATCCTTTTTTCTTTCAGGGCACACTGATGTTGGGACTTCTGCCTGATGGTAGTTGGGATGCCTTTGGTTTTAAAGAGTTTGGTACAGATGCAGAATTTACGGCTGGCAATAAGGTTTTTGAAAAAGTGTCTGTAATTCCCAGCTGAGTGTCATGTACTTACCTGTCCTTGCTCTTTGTTGCACTGCAGCCAAGGTTGTACCATTGCTGTGGCTACCAGTCCCACTGACAGTCAGGCTGGTTGACCTATTAGGGAACGGGGACTCTAGGGTTGAGCGTGAATATTCGAATAGCAAATATTAATTTCGAATATCGCAACTTCGCTAATTCGCGAATATTTCGAATATAGTGCTATATATTCGCTATATCGAATATTCGTCATTTTTAAACATCTGAAAACATGATTCCTCCCTGATTCTTTCTTGTGGGTCAATAAGTCATTGGCCCACAAGCAACTAAAGCAGGAAGGAATCATGTTTTCATATGGAAATAAAATGACGAATATTCTAAAAAACTAATATATAGCAATATAGTCAATATATTCGTTATTTAGAATATTCAATTTTTTTTTCCCAATCTGTACATTTGTTCGCATACTCCTCCCCGACAAGCGTCCCCGTCACCATGGGAATTCCTGTGGGTTAGAAAATTCTATCGGATCTGAGTTTTTCCTGAGATCATGAAAACTCAGATCCGGTGGTATAGTCTAACCCACAGGCATTCCCATGGTGACGGGGACGCTTGTCGGGGAGGAGTATGCCAAAGTGGAATAACAGTACACATTGAAAAAAAAAAAGACGGATATTCTAAATAACGAATATATTCGCTATATTGCTATAACTTAGTTTTTTAGAATATTCGTCATATTCACTATATTGCTATAACTTAGTTTTTTTTAGAATATTTGTCATATTCTGAGACAAGAATATATTGCAATATAGCGAATATTCGTAAAATACACATATAGACTGCAATTTAGCTAATATAGTGCTATAGTATATTTTTTTTAATAGTGTACATTTTTTCCAAATCTGAAGTTCAGAAGAGACAAAAAATATTAGACAATAAAAAAATATTATAGCACTATATTAGTTAAATTACAGTCTATATTTTGACGAATATAAGACAAATATTCAATTGAATATTCGCGAAATATCGCGAAATCGAATATGGCACCTCCCGCTCATCACTAGTCTTTATTGCCACACTAGGAGTTCTTTTTAGAACTACTGTATATTGAACTCTGCTTTGACTTTGACCTTGTCTCTGACTGTTGAGTATATATCTGATGCTACCTCTTGCTATTAACCCTGCCTATTTTTTGACTCTGAGTATATCCTGTCTTGGCTCTGATGTTTTACATTTTGGTTCTGTCTTTGTCTGACGATATTTGTTTATCTTTTCGTTTTGGCCCCTGCACTAAGCTAAGGACTGTCATCCATTTGAGGGCTGTCATTTAGGATGGACTGTCTGAGTAGGTAGGGATAGTGGTGTGGGTGAAAGTACAGAGCTGCACTATTCCCTACCTAACATGACACTGGAGGCTGCAGGGATAAGATACAGTTGGGTAGACTTGTGTCAAAATGTGGAAGGGTATAGTAGCAATGACCCTCTCACTGCAGTAAACTTTTTACCAGCCTTAAACAGTGAATACTACTAACTTACTCCAGTGCTCTGCCATGCAGATTCTGGACTTCTGGTTCTTTATCTCTCTCTTTCTGGAGTACTGTAGAGATTTTTTTTTTATATGCAAAGCTCTAAGGGGTGAGTACATGTAAGATCTCTGACTCAACTAAAACTAGAGTGAACTAGGGGTGGACCTAAGTCCATCACCTAGGTTCCTACAAAGGCAGAATAAGGATTGCTAATGCTGATAAATCCATACAGTGCTCTACTAGGTTATACAAAACATCAGAACATTATGTAACAAGAAATAACTTTGCAAGTACCCTATTTTATCCTACCCTATTAGGAGATAGGAGTACTGCATCCCACTTATTGTAAGATAAGCCATCCCTGGCATTCTTGACATGGAGTCTTTCTGCAGTACAGTATGCATACATTCAAAGATGCAAAACTGAGTAGGGTTTTTTCTCTTGAATATGTGCTGTAAAAGAAGGGTTAAGCAATATGCACAATACAACAACAATGATAATAATAATAAGCCTAGGCATTTTCTAACTTAAGACCGGATTGAAAAAAAACGGCATGGTATGTGCATAATGGGTCACAGATAGGGATGAGCGAACTCGAACTGTATAGTTCGGGTTCGTACCGAATTTTGGGGTGTCCGTGACACGGACCCGAACCCGGACATTTTCGTAAAAGTCCGGGTTCGGGTTCGGTGTTCGTCGCTTTCTTGGCGCTTTTGTGACGCTTTCTTGGCGCTTTTTGAAAGGCTGCAAAGCAGCCAATCAACAAGCGTCATACTACTTGCCCCAAGAGGCCATCACAGCCATGCCTACTATTGGCATGGCTGTGATTGGCCAGAGCACCATGTGACCCAGCCTCTATTTAAGCTGGAGTCACATAGCGCCGCCCGTCACTCTGCTCTGATTAGCGTAGGGAGAGGTTGCGGCTGCGACAGTAGGGCGAGATTAGGCAGATTAACTCCTCCAAAGGACTTGATTAACTGATCGATCTGCAGCTGTGGATCATTGAGCTGCTGATCCTCAATTGCTCACTGTTTTTAGGCTGCCCAGACCGTTTGTCAGTCACATTTTTCTGGGGTGATCGGCGGCCATTTTGTGTCTTGTGGTGCGCCAGCACAAGCTGCGACCAAGTGCATTTAACCCTCAATGGTGTGGTTGTTTTTTGGCTAAAGCCTACATCAGGGTGAAGCTGTCACACCAAGTGCATTTAACCAGCAATAGTCTGTTCATTTTTTGGCCATATACAAAATCAGGGGCAAGCTGCGCCTGTCACCAAGTGCATTTAACCCTCAATGGTGTGGTTGTTTTTTGGCTAAAGCCTACATCAGGGTGAAGCTGTCACACCAAGTGCATTTAACCAGCAATAGTCTGTTCATTTTTTGGCCATATACAAAATCAGGGGCAAGCTGCGCCTGTCACCAAGTGCATTTAACCCTCAATGGTGTGGTTGTTTTTTGGCTAAAGCCTACATCAGGGTGAAGCTGTCACACCAAGTGCATTTAACCAGCAATAGTCTGTTCATTTTTTGGCCATATACAAAATCAGGGGCAAGCTGCGCCTGTCACCAAGTGCATTTAACCCTCAATGGTGTGGTTGTTTTTTGGCTAAAGCCTACATCAGGGTGAAGCTGTCACACCAAGTGCATTTAACCAGCAATAGTCTGTTCATTTTTTGGCCATATACAAAATCAGGGGCAAGCTGCGCCTGTCACCAAGTGCATTTAACCCTCAATGGTGTGGTTGTTTTCTGGCTAAAGCCTACATCAGGGTGAAGCTGTCACACCAAGTGCATTTAACCAGCAATAGTCTGTTTATTTTTTGGCCATATACTACATCAGGGGCAAGCTGCGCCCGTCACCAAGTGCATTTAACCCTCAGTAGTGTGGTTGGTCAAGCTGTGACACCAAGTGCATTTAACCAGCAATAGTCTGTTCATTTTTTGGCCATATACTACATCAGGGGCAAGCTGCGCCCGTCACCAAGTGCATTTAACCAGCAATAGTGTGGTTATTTTTTGGCCATATCCCAGTCTAATTCTGTCACTAAATCCATACCGGTCACCCAGCGCCTAAATACTAGGCCTCAAATTTATATCCCGCTAAATCTCTCGTTACCGCTGTCCTGTTGTAGCTGGGAAAGTTATTTAGTGTCCGTCAAAGCACATTTTTTGTTCTGGGTTGAAGTACAATTCCCAATTTAGCAATTTCATAATTTAGTGGTTTCTGCTATATCAGAGCTATTTGAAATCTATCCCTAAAAGGGTATATAATATTCAAGGTGCACATTGGGTCATTCAGAATAACTTCACACACACCCGCTACTGTGTATTTCCAAGTCTAATTCTGTCACTAAACCCATACCTGTCACCCAGCGCCTAAATACTAGGCCTCAAATTTATATCCTGCTAAATCTCTCGTTACCGCTGTACTGTTGTTGCTTGGAAAGATATTTAGTGTCCGTCAAAGCACATTTTTTGTTCTGGGTTGAAGTACAATTCCCAATTTAGCAATTTCATAATTTAGTGGTTTCTGCTATATCAGAGCTATTTGAAATCTATCCCTAAAAGGGTATATAATATTCAAGGTGCACATTGGGTCATTCAGAATAACTTCACACACACCCGCTACTGTGTATTTTCAAGTCTAATTCTGTCACTAAACCCATACCTGTCACCCAGCGCCTAAATACTAGGCCTCAAATTTATATCCTGCTAAATCTCTCGTTACCGCTGTCCTGTTGTAGCTGGGAAAGTTATTTAGTGTCCGTCAAAGCACATTTTTTCTTCTGGGTTGAAATACAATTCCCAATTTAGCAATTTCATAATTTAGTGGTTTCTGCTATATCAGAGCTATTTGAAATCTATCCCTAAAAGGGTAGATCATATTGAAGGTGCACATAGGGTCATTCAGAATAACTTCACACACACCCGCTACTGTGTATTTCCAAGTCTAATTCTGTCACTAAACCCATACCTGTCACCCAGCGCCTAAATACTAGGCCTCAAATTTATATCCCGCTAAATCTCTCGTTACCGCTGTCCTGTTGTAGCTGGGAAAGTTATTTAGTGTCCGTCAAAGCACATTTTTTGTTCTGGGTTGAAGTACAATTCCCAATTTAGCAATTTCATAATTTAGTGGTTTCTGCTATATCAGAGCTATTTGAAATCTATCCCTAAAAGGGTATATAATATTCAAGGTGCACATTGGGTCATTCAGAATAACTTCACACACACCCGCTACTGTGTATTTCCAAGTCTAATTCTGTCACTAAACCCATACCTGTCACCCAGCGCCTAAATACTAGGCCTCAAATTTATATCCTGCTAAATCTCTCGTTACCGCTGTACTGTTGTTGCTTGGAAAGATATTTAGTGTCCGTCAAAGCACATTTTTTGTTCTGGGTTGAAGTACAATTCCCAATTTAGCAATTTCATAATTTAGTGGTTTCTGCTATATCAGAGCTATTTGAAATCTATCCCTAAAAGGGTATATAATATTCAAGGTGCACATTGGGTCATTCAGAATAACTTCACACACACCCGCTACTGTGTATTTTCAAGTCTAATTCTGTCACTAAACCCATACCTGTCACCCAGCGCCTAAATACTAGGCCTCAAATTTATATCCTGCTAAATCTCTCGTTACCGCTGTCCTGTTGTAGCTGGGAAAGTTATTTAGTGTCCGTCAAAGCACATTTTTTCTTCTGGGTTGAAATACAATTCCCAATTTAGCAATTTCATAATTTAGTGGTTTCTGCTATATCAGAGCTATTTGAAATCTATCCCTAAAAGGGTAGATCATATTGAAGGTGCACATAGGGTCATTCAGAATAACTTCACACACACCCGCTACTGTGTATTTCCAAGTCTAATTCTGTCACTAAACCCATACCTGTCACCCAGCGCCTAAATACTAGGCCTCAAATTTATATCCCGCTAAATCTCTCGTTACCGCTGTCCTGTTGTAGCTGGGAAAGTTATTTAGTGTCCGTCAAAGCACATTTTTTGTTCTGGGTTGAAGTACAATTCCCAATTTAGCAATTTCATAATTTAGTGGTTTCTGCTATATCAGAGCTATTTGAAATCTATCCCTAAAAGGGTATATAATATTCAAGGTGCACATTGGGTCATTCAGAATAACTTCACACACACCCGCTACTGTGTATTTCCAAGTCTAATTCTGTCACTAAACCCATACCTGTCACCCAGCGCCTAAATACTAGGCCTCAAATTTATATCCTGCTAAATCTCTCGTTACCGCTGTACTGTTGTTGCTTGGAAAGATATTTAGTGTCCGTCAAAGCACATTTTTTGTTCTGGGTTGAAGTACAATTCCCAATTTAGCAATTTCATAATTTAGTGGTTTCTGCTATATCAGAGCTATTTGAAATCTATCCCTAAAAGGGTATATAATATTCAAGGTGCACATTGGGTCATTCAGAATAACTTCACACACACCCGCTACTGTGTATTTTCAAGTCTAATTCTGTCACTAAACCCATACCTGTCACCCAGCGCCTAAATACTAGGCCTCAAATTTATATCCTGCTAAATCTCTCGTTACCGCTGTACTGTTGTTGCTTGGAAAGATATTTAGTGTCCGTCAAAGCACATTTTTTGTTCTGGGTTGAAGTACAATTCCCAATTTAGCAATTTCATAATTTAGTGGTTTCTGCTATATCAGAGCTATTTGAAATCTATCCCTAAAAGGGTATATAATATTCAAGGTGCACATTGGGTCATTCAGAATAACTTCACACACACCCGCTACTGTGTATTTTCAAGTCTAATTCTGTCACTAAACCCATACCTGTCACCCAGCGCCTAAATACTAGGCCTCAAATTTATATCCTGCTAAATCTCTCGTTACCGCTGTACTGTTGTTGCTTGGAAAGATATTTAGTGTCCGTCAAAGCACATTTTTTGTTCTGGGTTGAAGTACAATTCCCAATTTAGCAATTTCATAATTTAGTGGTTTCTGCTATATCAGAGCTATTTGAAATCTATCCCTAAAAGGGTATATAATATTCAAGGTGCACATTGGGTCATTCAGAATAACTTCACACACACCCGCTACTGTGTATTTCCAAGTCTAATTCTGTCACTAAACCCATACCTGTCACCCAGCGCCTAAATACTAGGCCTCAAATTTATATCCTGCTAAATCTCTCGTTACCGCTGTACTGTTGTTGCTTGGAAAGATATTTAGTGTCCGTCAAAGCACATTTTTTGTTCTGGGTTGAAGTACAATTCCCAATTTAGCAATTTCATAATTTAGTGGTTTCTGCTATATCAGAGCTATTTGAAATCTATCCCTAAAAGGGTATATAATATTCAAGGTGCACATTGGGTCATTCAGAATAACTTCACACACACCCGCTACTGTGTATTTTCAAGTCTAATTCTGTCACTAAACCCATACCTGTCACCCAGCGCCTAAATACTAGGCCTCAAATTTATATCCTGCTAAATCTCTCGTTACCGCTGTCCTGTTGTAGCTGGGAAAGTTATTTAGTGTCCGTCAAAGCACATTTTTTCTTCTGGGTTGAAATACAATTCCCAATTTAGCAATTTCATAATTTAGTGGTTTCTGCTATATCAGAGCTATTTGAAATCTATCCCTAAAAGGGTAGATCATATTGAAGGTGCACATAGGGTCATTCAGAATAACTTCACACACACCCGCTACTGTGTATTTCCAAGTCTAATTCTGTCACTAAACCCATACCTGTCACCCAGCGCCTAAATACTAGGCCTCAAATTTATATCCCTGCTAAATCTCTCGTTACCGCTGTCCTGTTGTAGCTGGGAAAGTTATTTAGTGTCCGTCAAAGCACATTTTTTGTTCTGGGTTGAAGTACAATTCCCAATTTAGCAATTTCATAATTTAGTGGTTTCTGCTATATCAGAGCTATTTGAAATCTATCCCTAAAAGGGTATATAATATTCAAGGTGCACATTGGGTCATTCAGAATAACTTCACACACACCCGCTACTGTGTATTTCCAAGTCTAATTCTGTCACTAAACCCATACCTGTCACCCAGCGCCTAAATACTAGGCCTCAAATTTATATCCTGCTAAATCTCTCGTTACCGCTGTCCTGTTGTAGCTGGGAAAGTTATTTAGTGTCCGTCAAAGCACATTTTTTGTTCTGGGTTGAAGTACAATTCCCAATTTAGCAATTTCATAATTTAGTGGTTTCTGCTATATCAGAGCTATTTGAAATCTATCCCTAAAAGGGTATATAATATTCAAGGTGCACATTGGGTCATTCAGAATAACTTCACACACACCCGCTACTGTGTATTTCCAAGTCTAATTCTGTCACTAAACCCATACCTGTCACCCAGCGCCTAAATACTAGGCCTCAAATTTATATCCTGCTAAATCTCTCGTTACCGCTGTACTGTTGTTGCTTGGCAAGATATTTAGTGTCCGTCAAAGCACATTTCTTGTTCTGGGTTGAAGTACAATTCCCAATTTAGCAATTTCATAATTTAGTGGTTTCTGCTATATCAGAGCTATTTGAAATCTATCCCTAAAAGGGTAGATCATATTGAAGGTGCACATAGGGTCATTCAGAATAACTTCACACACACGCTTCTGTGCATTTCCAAGTCTAATTCTGTCACTAAATCCATACCGGTCACCCAGCGCCTAAATACTAGGCCTCAAATTTATATCCCGCTGAATTTGAATACAATACATTGGGCCAAATAATATATTTGTTGTTGTGGTGAACCATAACAATGAGAAAAACATCTAGTAAGGGACGCGGACGTGGACATGGTCGTGGTGGTGTTAGTGGACCCTCTGGTGCTGGGAGAGGACGTGGCCGTTCTGCCACATCCACACGTCCTAGTGTACCAACTACCTCAGGTCCCAGTAGCCGCCAGAATTTACAGCGATATATGGTGGGGCCCAATGCCGTTCTAAGGATGGTAAGGCCTGAGCAGGTACAGGCATTAGTCAATTGGGTGGCCGACAGTGGATCCAGCACGTTCACATTATCTCCCACCCAGTCTTCTGCAGAAAGCGCACAGATGGCGCCTGAAAACCAACCCCATCAGTCTGTCACATCACCCCCATGCATACCAGGGAAACTGTCTCAGCCTCAAGTTATGCAGCAGTCTCTTATGCTGTTTGAAGACTCCGCTGGCAGGGTTTCCCAAGGGCATCCACCTAGCCCTTCCCCAGCGGTGAAAGACATAGAATGCACTGACGCACAACCACTTATGTTTCCTGATGATGAGGACATGGGAATACCACCTCAGCATGTCTCTGATGATGACGAAACACAGGTGCCAACTGCTGCGTCTTTCTGCAGTGTGCAGACTGAACAGGAGGTCAGGGATCAAGACTGGGTGGAAGACGATGCAGGGGACGATGAGGTCCTAGACCCCACATGGAATGAAGGTCGTGCCACTGACTTTCACAGTTCGGAGGAAGAGGCAGTGGTGAGACCGAGCCAACAGCGTAGCAAAAGAGGGAGCAGTGGGCAAAAGCAGAACACCCGCCGCCAAGAGACTCCGCCTGCTACTGACCGCCGCCATCTGGGACCGAGCACCCCAAAGGCAGCTTCAAGGAGTTCCCTGGCATGGCACTTCTTCAAACAATGTGCTGACGACAAGACCCGAGTGGTTTGCACGCTGTGCCATCAGAGCCTGAAGCGAGGTATTAACGTTCTGAACCTGAGCACAACCTGCATGACCAGGCACCTGCATGCAAAGCATGAACTGCAGTGGAGTAAACACCTTAAAACCAAGGAAGTCACTCAGGCTCCCCCTGCTACCTCTTCTGCTGCTGCCGCCTCGGCCTCTTCCTCCGCCTCTGGAGGAACGTTGGCACCTGCCGCCCAGCAAACAGGGGATGTACCACCACCACCACCACCACCACCTCCGTCACCAAGCGTCTCAACCATGTCACACGCCAGCGTTCAGCTCTCCATCTCACAAACATTTGATAGAAAGCGTAAATTCCCACCTAGCCACCCTCGATCCCTGGCCCTGAATGCCAGCATTTCTAAACTACTGGCCTATGAAATGCTGTCATTTAGGCTGGTGGACACAGACAGCTTCAAACAGCTCATGTCGCTTGCTGTCCCACAGTATGTTGTTCCCAGCCGGCACTACTTCTCCAAGAGAGCCGTGCCTTCCCTGCACAACCAAGTATCCGATAAAATCAAGTGTGCACTGCGCAACGCCATCTGTAGCAAGGTCCACCTAACCACAGATACGTGGACCAGTAAGCACGGCCAGGGACGCTATATCTCCCTAACTGCACACTGGGTAAATGTAGTGGCAGCTGGGCCCCAGGCGGAGAGCTGTTTGGCGCACGTCCTTCCGCCGCCAAGGATCGCAGGGCAACATTCTTTGCCTCCTGTTGCCACCTCCTCCTTCTCGGCTTCCTCCTCCTCTTCTTCCACCTGCTCATCCAGTCAGCCACACACCTTCACCACCAACTTCAGCACAGCCCGGGGTAAACGTCAGCAGGCCATTCTGAAACTCATATGTTTGGGGGACAGGCCCCACACCGCACAGGAGTTGTGGCGGGGTATTGAACAACAGACCGACGAGTGGTTGCTGCCGGTGAGCCTCAAGCCCGGCCTGGTGGTGTGTGATAATGGGCGAAATCTCGTTGCAGCTCTGGGACTAGCCAATTTGACGCACATCCCTTGCTTGGCGCATGTGCTGAATTTGGTGGTGCAGAAGTTCATTCACAACTACCCCGACATGTCAGAGCTGCTGCATAAAGTGCGGGCCGTCTGTTCGCGCTTCCGGCGTTCACATCCTGCCGCTGCTCGCCTGTCTGCGCTACAGCGTAACTTCGGCCTTCCCGCTCACCGCCTCATATGCGACGTGCCCACCAGGTGGAACTCCACCTTGCACATGCTGGACAGACTGTGCGAGCAGCAGCAGGCCATAGTGGAGTTTCAGCTGCAGCACGCACGGGTCAGTCGCACTACAGAACAGCACCACTTCACCACCAATGACTGGGCCTCCATGCGAGACCTGTGTGCCCTGTTGCGCTGTTTCGAGTACTCCACCAACATGGCCAGTGGCGATGACACCGTTATCAGCGTTACAATACCACTTCTATGTCTCCTTGAGAAAACACTTAGGGCGATGATGGAAGAGGAGGTGGCCCAGGAGGAGGAGGAGGAGGAAGAGGGGTCATTTTTAGCACTTTCAGGCCAGTCTCTTCGAAGTGACTCAGAGGGAGGTTTTTGGCAACAGCAGAGGCCAGGTACAAATGTGGCCAGCCAGGGCCCACTACTGGAGGACGAGGAGGACGAGGATGAGGAGGAGGTGGAGGAGGATGAGGATGAAGCATGGTCACAGCGGGGTGGCACCCAACGCAGCTCGGGTCCATCACTGGTGCGTGGCTGGGGGGAAAGGCAGGACGATGACGATACGCCTCCCACAGAGGACAGCTTGTCCTTACCCCTGGGCAGCCTGGCACACATGAGCGACTACATGCTGCAGTGCCTGCGCAACGACAGCAGAGTTGCCCACATTTTAACCTGTGCGGACTACTGGGTTGCCACCCTGCTGGATCCACGCTACAAAGACAATGTGCCCACCTTACTTCCTGCACTGGAGCGTGATAGGAAGATGCGCGAGTACAAGCGCACGTTGGTAGACGCGCTACTGAGAGCATTCCCAAATGTCACAGGGGAACAAGTGGAAGCCCAAGGCCAAGGCAGAGGAGGAGCAAGAGGTCGCCAAGGCAGCTGTGTCACGGCCAGCTCCTCTGAGGGCAGGGTTAGCATGGCAGAGATGTGGAAAACTTTTGTCAACACGCCACAGCTAACTGCACCACCACCTGATACGCAACGTGTTAGCAGGAGGCAACATTTCACTAACATGGTGGAACAGTACGTGTGCACACCCCTCCACGTACTGACTGATGGTTCGGCCCCATTCAACTTCTGGGTCTCTAAATTGTCCACGTGGCCAGAGCTAGCCTTTTATGCCTTGGAGGTGCTGGCCTGCCCGGCAGCCAGCGTTTTGTCTGAACGTGTATTCAGCACGGCAGGGGGCGTCATTACAGACAAACGCAGCCGCCTGTCTACAGCCAATGTGGACAAGCTGACGTTCATAAAAATGAACCAGGCATGGATCCCACAGGACCTGTCCGTCCCTTGTCCAGATTAGACATTAACTACCTCCCCATAACCATATATTATTGGACTCCAGGGCACTTCCTCATTCAATCCTATTTTTATTTTCATTTTACCATTATATTGCAAGGCTACCCAAAGTTGAATGAACCTCTCCTCTGCCTGTGTGCTAGGCCTAAATATATGCCAATGGATTGTTGCAGTGGTGGCTGACGTGAAGCCTCATTCTCTGCTATGACATGCAGACTGATTCTCTGGTGACATGAAGCCAGATTGTCTGTTACGGGACCTCTCTCCTCTGCCTGGGTGCTGGGCCTGAATTTATGACAATGGACTGTTGCAGTGGTGGGTGACGTGAAGCCTGATTCTCTGCTATGACATGCAGACTGATTCTCTGGTGACATGAAGCCAGATCCTCTGTTACGGGACCTCTCTCCTCTGCCTGGGTGCTGGGCCTAAATTTATGAAAATGGACTGTTGCAGTGGTGGGTGACGTGAAGCCTCATTCTCTGCTATGACATGAAGACTGATTCTCTGCTGACATGAAGCCAGATCCTCTGTTACGGGACCTCTCTCCTCTGCCTGGGTGCTGGGCCTAAATATCTGACAATGGACTGTTGCATTGGTGGCTGACGTGAAGCCTGATTCTCTGCTATGATATGAAGACTGATTCTCTGCTGACATGAAGCCAGATTGTCTGTTACGGGACCTCTCTCCTCTGCCTGTGTGCTAGGCCTAAATATATGCCAATGGATTGTTGCAGTGGTGGCTGACGTGAAGCCTGATTCTCTGCTATGACATGCAGACTGATTCTCTGGTGACATGAAGCCAGATCCTCTGTTACGGGACCTCTCTCCTCTGCCTGGGTGCTGGGCCTAAATTTATGAAAATGGACTGTTGCAGTGGTGGGTGACGTGAAGCCTCATTCTCTGCTATGACATGCAGACTGATTCTCTGCTGACATGAAGCCAGATTGTCTGTTACGGGACCTCTCTCCTCTGCCTGTGTGCTAGGCCTAAATATATGCCAATGGATTGTTGCAGTGGTGGCTGACGTGAAGCCTGATTCTCTGCTATGACATGCAGACTGATTCTCTGGTGACATGAAGCCAGATCCTCTGTTACGGGACCTCTCTCCTCTGCCTGGGTGCTGGGCCTAAATATCTGACAATGGACTGTTGCATTGGTGGCTGACGTGAAGCCTGATTCTCTGCTATGATATGAAGACTGATTCTCTGCTGACATGAAGCCAGATTGTCTGTTACGGGACCTCTCTCCTCTGCCTGTGTGCTAGGCCTAAATATATGCCAATGGATTGTTGCAGTGGTGGCTGACGTGAAGCCTGATTCTCTGCTATGACATGCAGACTGATTCTCTGGTGACATGAAGCCAGATCCTCTGTTACGGGACCTCTCTCCTCTGCCTGGGTGCTGGGCCTAAATTTATGAAAATGGACTGTTGCAGTGGTGGGTGACGTGAAGCCTGATTCTCTGCTATGACATGCAGACTGATTCTCTGGTGACATGAAGCCAGATCCTCTGTTACGGGACCTCTCTCCTCTGCCTGGGTGCTGGGCCTAAATTTATGAAAATGGACTGTTGCAGTGGTGGGTGACGTGAAGCCTCATTCTCTGCTATGACATGCAGACTGATTCTCTGCTGACATGAAGCCAGATTGTCTGTTACGGGACCTCTCTCCTCTGCCTGGGTGCTGGGCCTGAATTTATGACAATGGACTGTTGCAGTGGTGGCTGACGTGAAGCCTGATTCTCTGCTATGATATGAAGACTGATTCTCTGCTGACATGAAGCCAGATTGTCTGTTACGGGACCTCTCTCCTCTGCCTGGGTGCCGGGGCCTAAATATCTGAGAATGGACTGTTCCAGTGGTGGGTAACGGGAAGCCAGATTCTCTGCTATGATATGAAGACTGATTCTCTGCTGACATGAAGCCAGATTGTCTGTTACGGGACCTCTCTCCTCTGCCTGGGTGCTGGGCCTAAATTTATGAAAATGGACTATTACAGTGGTGGGTGACGTGAAGCCTGATTCTCTGCTATGACATGAAGACTGATTCTCTGCTGACATGAAGCCAGATTGTCTGTTACGGGACCTCTCTCCTCTGCCTGGGTGCCGGGGCCTAAATATCTGAGAATGGACTGTTCCAGTGGTGGGTGACGGGAAGCCAGATTCTCTGCTATGGAACCTCTCTCCAATTGATTTTGGTTAATTTTTATTTATTTAATTTTTATTTTAATTAATTTCCCTATCCACATTTGTTTGCAGGGGATTTACCTACATGTTGCTGCCTTTTGCAGCCCTCTAGCCCTTTCCTGGGCTGTTTTACAGCCGTTTTAGTGCCGAAAAGTTCGGGTCCCCATTGACTTCAATGGGGTTCGGGTTCGGGACGAAGTTCGGATCGGGTTCGGATCCCGAACCCGAACATTTCCGGGATGTTCGGCCGAACTTCTCGAACCCGAACATCCAGGTGTTCGCTCAACTCTAGTCACAGAGAATAGCTAACAAACTATACTGAATGGCAAGGGAATTAACTACATTAAAGTCCTTTCCCTAAGCATACGGTAATAACAAAGAGCACAGGCGGCTTAGCTGTGTTAAAGTCCATCACCTAGCATAATGTCCAAACAAACAATGGCTTTGGGGCTCAAGTACATGAGAATCTTTAGCAATGACAAACAGTCACATTGTTGCTCAAATGCATTAGAGCAGGCATGCTCAACCTGTGGCCCTCCAGCTGTTTCAAAACTACAACTCCCAGCATTCTCGAACTGCCTACAGCTATTAACCTACAGCAGGGCATTGTGGGAGTTGTAGTTTTACAACAGCTGGAGGGCCGCAGGTTGAGCATCCCTGCATTAGAGTCCTTAGCAATAGGTCCCAACTTTAAACATTGCAATAAATTTCAGCACTTGGGTAATGTGGGAATCTTTTCCCTGGGTGCCTCAATTTAATGATGCAAAACTTTAAGAACAAAGAGCTGTAGTTCATCAGAGTCTTTTCTCTGGGTACATAGTTTAAAATGGTGCAAATATCTCAGGTATTAGGGCCCAACCTTAGAAGGAAAGGTTGTGCAATGGCACCTCTTGGATATAAAGTGTTAACTAGAGATTAGCACATTTTTTAAAAGTTTGATTCGCCAGTTTCGGGAAAAATTTGGTTCGAGCCGAATAAATTTGAGGTGAATTACATAAAAAAAATCTATTTCCTGGCTGCTGAGAGCCTTTATAGTGATGTAGAACTCTGTGCCTTGTAGTAACACGCATAGGGAGTCTGCTTTGGTAGTGAAACAATACTGTGAGTCTGTATGACATGCAGATGACAGGCGTCGCTCTTAGTGCCCTTTTACATGAGCGAGTTTTCCCGCAAGGGTGCAATGCGTGATGTGAGCACAAAGCACCCGCACTGAATCCTGACCCATTCATTTTGCTTGTAAAATGGTGCGAGTTTCACTGAACGCACCGTGAACTAATCTGTCACGCTGGTGTGAAAGAGGCCTTAAAATCACTGCACACTTCACTTATTTGGACAGTCAAGGGGCCAAATAACTCAAGTATGAACTCAGCCTTACAGGTCGATGTTAGCACCAAGAAGAAGTGCACACCTTTTACGCTGTCGCCAGCTGATTCCACATCGATGTCCCCCCTGACATGATGGAGACAATGTCAGTAGTACTTTTGTGTTGACCTCACTGATTCATTTGCCCTTCCTCTAATCCGTCAGAACAATAAACCCCAAAAAACTGATCCTGTCTGTGGAGCATACGCTTTCACTTGGTCAGGATTTGCTCATCAGTATTGCTAAAGCCCCCCCCCCCCCCCCAAAAAAAAAAACAGGAGTAGATGTAAAATAGAGATGACAAGTGCAAAGAATATTTGCATGTCTTCTGTGTTTTGTACCCACTCCTGCTTTTGGCTACCAATTCTGATGAGACCATACAGGCCTTACAGCTGCTACACAGACAGGATCCATTGTGTGTCTCATCTTTCCTTCCTTCTGACAGATCAGAAGAAAGGTCAAATAAATGATGATGTCAGACAGGCTGAAAGCCAAAATAGTGGACCAGTCATGAAGTGGGGAGGGTGGGAACAGCATGAGAAGTCCACAGAGTGGACCTATGACATAGTGGTGAGGTGGAAGCAGCATGAGGAAACCACAGAGTGGCAAGGTGACATAGTGTGGAGATGGCAGCAGAAGGACACCAAAGAGTGGCAAGGTGACATAGTGTGGATATGGCAGCAGCAGGAGGAGACCACAGAGTGGCACAGTGACATAGTGTGGAAATGGCAGCAGCAGAAGGAGACCACAGAGTGGCATGGTGACATAGTGTGGATAATGCAACAGCAGGAGGAGACCACAGAGTGGCAAGGTGACATAGTGTGGAGATGGCAGCAGCATGAGGACATCACAGAGTGGGAAAGTGACATAGTGTGGAGATGGCAGCAGCAGGAGGAGACCGCAGAGTGGCAAGGTGACATAATGTGGAGATGGCAGTAACAGTACCAGCAGCATCAGGAGGATACCACAGAGTGGCAAGGTGACATAATGTGGAGAAGGTAGTAGCAGCTGCAGCATCAGGAGGATACCACAGAGTGGCAAGGTGACATAGTCTGGAGATGGCAGCTGCATCAGGAGACCACAAAGTGACCCGGTTAACAGAGTGGGGCGGTGGGTGGCAATATCAGTACCCGCTGACGAAGGTGGGTGAAATAAGGAGCACTTTGCATTAGATGTGTGGCATCAGGCTGGTTTCAGCATCAAAGTAGTAGCTGAGGCAGGTAATAAGAAAAAAACGGTCTCTTGTATCAAAGTGTTGGTGTCGCACCATGGATGATCTAGTCTGATGCATCAGGAATTGGTGGTTGGAAATCATGGCTGATCCACGCCTGATTCATCTTGACAAAGGTCAGTCTCTCCATATTTTGGGTAGACAGGTGAGTTCTAATTGGGGTAACTATGGCCCCCCTGACATACTAAACACCTGCTCTGATGCCACACTACTGGCCGGACAGGACAGCTTTTCCAGAGAAAACAAATTTGCGGCCACAAATCCAGTTTGGCTGCCCAGTAGTCCTGCTCCAGGTCTACCTGCTGCTGCTTGTGAGTGGTAATGAGTGGGAGGTGCCATATTCGATTTCACTATATTTCACGAATATTCAATTGAATATTCGTCTTATATTCGTCAAAATCTAATAATCTTTTTTATAGTAATTTTTTTTTGTCTCTTCTGAACTTCAGATTTGGAAAGAAATGACACTATAAAAAAAACGATAGCACTATATTAGCTAAATTGCAGTCTATATATGTATTTTATGAATATTCGCTATATTGCTATAACTTTGAATTTTAGAATATGACAAATATTCTAAAAAACGAAGTTATAACAATATAGCGAATATTTTTGTTATTTAGAATATTTGTAAAAAAAAAAATGTATATGAAAAAATGATTCCTTCCAGCTTAATTTGTTTGTGGGCCAATGACTCATTGGCCCACAATCTAGAAGCAGTGAAGGATCATGTTTTCAGATGTTTAAAATTGATGAATATTCGATATAGCGCTATATTCTAAATATTTGCAAATTCTCGAAGTTGTGATATTCGCTAAAAATATTCATTATTCGAATATTCACGCTCAACACTACTTGTGAGTAGTTTCTTCACTATGCGGGTGAAGAAAGCTACTCATCAGCGACTGCAGACTCAGGCTGCTGCTGATGGTACTGCTCCTGCCACCCCACCCTTCCCCAGCAGCCATGGCTGTGGAACGTGAGTGCAGAGGGCCCCCCGGTCAGACCTGCGAGAAGGATGGATGATGGCACAGATAGGCAGCGGCCAACTGACTACATAGGATGCCTCTGTAGTAGTTCAGTTTGTCCTCCCTCTCGGTGGGTGTAAAAAAGGCCCCCATTCTAGATCGGTAGCGAGGGTCCAACAAGGTGCAGAGCCAGATGTCATCCCTCTGCCGAATGGTGACAATTCGGCTGTCACTACGCAAGCAAGTGAGCATGCATCGGGCCATTTGTGCAATTGACTCAGAGGGACTCCCTGCCTCCATCTCCACTACATACTGCCACGGTGTGTACGGATCCTCTGTCTCGTCTTCCTCATCTCCCTGTAGCTCCTCTGGCTGCTCCTGATCCTCCTGTCCTGTCAGCTGAGTAGAAAACCCACCCATTTGGCTACACATTGCCTGTGCTCTAAAGTCCTCCTCCCCCTCCTCCTCTTTCAGTTCATCCCGCACAAGGCTCATGTGGCCGTGAGATCGAGGCGCTACGTCTCCTGTCCCCTGACCAACCATTGTTACCAGCATCTGTTCCAGGACATGAAGCAGTGGAATGACGTCATTCATCCCATAGTCCTGGCGACTGACAAATAACGTGGCGTCCTCAAAAGGCATGAGCAAACGGCAGGTGTCACGCATGAGCTGCCACTGGCTGACATCAAAGTTACACAGTGGAATACTCCTATCCACTTGCATCATCAAGAAATCGTTGATGGTCTTTCTCTGTTCGTATAATCGGTCCAACATATGGAGGGTGGATGCCATTCTGCCGCTGCAGCTCAAAGAGGGTGTGCTTTGTGGTATACGAATGGCTGAAGTGTATGCGAAGTTTCCTGACCATTTTTAGGATGTCTTGCAGATGGGTGATAGAATTCAGGAACCACTTGACAACCAGATTGAACACGACTGTCATGCAGGGTGCATGGCTCAGCCTTCCTTGACGCAGCGCCGACACCATGTTCATCCGGTTGTCGGTCAGCATGGTTCTGATTTTCAGTTGTCGCGGAGAAAGCCAGAATTCAATTTCTTAATGCATCACACAGAGCAGTTCATACCCTGTGTGACTCCGTTTGCCAAGGCAAACCAGGTGCAGAACAGCGTGACACCGCCTAGCCATGCACATGTGGTATGCTGGAAGGGCACTGTGAATTGTCCCTGCAGTGGAGGCTGAGTGAAGTACTTACATATATTTCTTGCAGTAATGAAATACGCCACTATACACTTCCACCCGAAATAACTGCAGCAGTGAACTGAGAATATATTTTTGGTTGGACTGAATTAGGCCACTATACATTTTGACCAGAAAAAAATTAAAGGGTGAAATGCTTATATATATATTTACAGTACTGAAATACGCCACTATACTATTTCACCAGAAATCACTGCAGCAGTGCACTGAGAATATATATTTCTTGTTGGACTGAATTAGACCACTATACACTTTGACCACAAAAAACTTAGAGTGAAGTGCTTATATATATTTCTTGCAGTAATGAAATGTGCCACTATAGGCTTTCACCTGAAATAACTGCAACAGTGCAGTGTATATATTTTTGTCTTTTTCTACTGAAATACTCCCCTATACGCTTTCAACAGAAATAACTGCAACAGTGCAGTGTGTATATATTTTTCTTATTTTACTGTAATATGCCCCTATACGCTTTCACCAGAAATAACTGCAACAGTGCAGTGCATATATTTTTATTATTTTTCTACTGAAATACTCCCCTATACGCTTTCAACAAAAATAACTGCAACAGTGCAGTGCGTATATATTTTTCTTTTTTTACTGTAATATGCCCCTATATTCTTTGACTAGAAATAGCTGCAACAGTACAGTGCGTATATATTTTTCTTGTTGTACTGTAATACGTTCCTATATGCTTTCAACAGAAATAACAGCTCATCAAGAGAATGCCAAGAGTGTGCAAAGCAGTAATCAAAGCAAAAGAATATGACATATTTTCAGTTGTTTCACACTTTTTTGTTATGTATATAATTCCACATGTGTTAATTCATAGTTTTGATGCCTTCAGTGTGAATCTACAATTTTCATAGTCATGAAAATAAAGAAAACTCTTTGAATGAGGTGTGTCCAAACTTTTGGTCTGTACTGTATGTAGTTACTAATAACATGATATTCCAGAATCAGTTACTATTAGACTGACTTACCCCATATTTAATAAGATTCAGCCCTTAGCAATTTCACTATTCAGTTAAGATGGCCGCCACTGCCCTCACCCTGAGACTAATCCCGCCTGCCCTCACTAGCCAGTAACAATAGCCCCCCAAAAGTGTCAGTAACCAGAGCCCTCCCCCCCTAAAGGGTTAATCTCCTGCAGCACAAAAGGGTCCTCTTACCACATGTTGCTTTCACTTATACACTGAGCAGATGGCAGATCTCCCTTCCCTGTTGTGCGCTGCTTCAACTCTGCATTTTCCAGCTCTGCTGAGTGAGGGAGCGTCTGCCAAGTGCAGGGACAGGGAGAAGTGCACACAGCCCAGGCACTGTTATCAGCTGCTGGGGAGGACCTGGCTTTAATAATTTACTTACAGTTCCTGGCTGTCAGTAATGTGACCCTGCACGCTGCGTGCTCCGTCCTTCAACAGATAGACGGACCATGCCTAGCAACCCTATTTTAAGCAAAGGTAAAAGTAGACAGTACAGGGAACAAAAATGTGGATAAAGAGGTAATTGAATACACAGTGAAAAGTTGAAATAGGGCCACCAAGGCGATATTAATCACCACAATCCAATACTCCAAAAAAAAAATATATATACGAAAGTTATCCTTTAAGGCCATCTGTCGACCAGCTGAAGCTCAACAGAAGATGGGTGTTGCAATAGGACAACTACCCAAAGCATAGTAGTGAATCAACAGAATCGCTTAAACAGAAGAAAATACGCCTTCTGGAGTGGCCCAGTCAGAGTCCTGACCTAAACCCAATTGAGATGCTGTGGCATGACCTCAAGAAAGCGATTCACACCAGACATTCCAAGAATATTGCTGAACTGAAACAGTTCTGTAAAGAGGAATGGTCAATAATTACTCCTGACTGTTTTGCACGTCTGATCTGCAACTACAGGAAACATTTGGTTGAAGTTATTGCTGCCAAAGGAGGTTCAACCAGTTATTAAATCAAAGGGTTCACATATTTTTTCCACCTGCACTGTGAATGTTCACACGGTGTGTTCAATAAAAACATTGTAACATTTAATTCTTTGTGTGTTATTAGTTTAAGCAGACTGTGATTGTCTATTGCTGTGACTTAGATGAAGATCAGATCACATTTTATGACCAATTTGTGCAGAAATCCATATCATTCCAAAGGGTTCACATACTTTTCTTGCAACTGTATGACACCCTTGGTTCCAAGGTGATGTTTATGGTGGGACTGACTGGATCATGTTGTCAGAGGTGTTGGTAGCACAAGAATTAAGGGTCCTGGGTCAGTTAAAGCCTCTGGCTTGGTGAGAGGTCCATATGTAAGAGCACACTCAGCAGTCACGCATTAAGCCATATGGCTCCACGACTGGAGCCTAGGCTTCCGGCCATACATCTTCTGGCCTGGCATGTTGGATGAGCTTTGGCAAATGGGTTACTGAAGCAGCAAAAGTACATGAACACCATCCACAGGGGTAAATTCCACCTGATCCTCTGGGTACAGACTGTGCATGTACATAATGAGGTATGGTGATCTCACCAACTTCTGGCACACTAGGAGTACTTCCATGGACTTGTCATCTTTCAGGAAGCCAAATCCATGGTCAACAGAGAACCAGCGGGCTCCAGAAATTTAGTCTAGTCCTCCGGTCATACATCTGCTGGCCTGGTAGGTTGGATAAGCTTTGGAAAATGGGTTATTCCAGCAGCAAAATGTGTATGAGGACCATCCACATGGGTAAATTCCACCTGATCCTGTACAGACTGTTCAAGAAGCCAAATTCACAGTCAACAGAGAACCAGCAGACTGTGTCTGATCTCCGGGACAGAGGTTGATCCATTATACGGATTATCTCTTCCCCCTACAGGATTAGCTCTTTCAGGGTGGCCTGCAATCCACCCCACTCAAGTCCAGTTGGGAATAGGCCTCAGTCTATGAAAAGTAACAGATGGCATAGCAATCCTCTTTGGCTAGGTGGTGCAGAAGATTCTCCAGCTGCAACCTCTACACCAGCCACAGTAATTCAGGTTCAAGACAGAAATCTTTGAACTTCATCTGAAGATCATCTTCCACAGGGATCTCAGTCTCACCCCCCCCCCCCCCCAGATAATCTTGGCCCAGTTTGGCCAGACACGTGCTCCCACCATCTTGTCTCCAACATGCAGGTAGCAAGGTCTCTTTCTGTCCCAAGTTGTATGCCGGAGGACTTCTGGCAACAGGAGGTGCTTCTTCTTGTGCTGAAAAGCTTTTCCTGAAAACCAAGGTTTGGTCAATGGTACCAGTACCCCAGGGACAGGAGTACACAGGCGACATGTCTGCTGCTGCTCTTTGCAGGGTGTTCATTCACTTTTTTTTGCTGCTAGTGAGGAACCCAGTACATACACATCCTTCTCTGCTCTTTGCAGGGTATTACCTTGCTGATTCCAGGATGGGACATATTCAATATGGCTGATTAACTTCTTGTGGGCCAGTGTACAGCCAATAGCAGGACTCTATTCCTTGAAAATAAGCTGTATGAATGATAACACCCACAATGAGTCTTTGCAACACATTGCAGCTATAGAATCCTTAAAGCAGTCAGTTTTAGCTTAACAAAGTCTCTTTAGGGTTAGTAACACAGTAATAAGGCCACTTGCCCAATAGGACACAGAGGATTTTGATCATGTTCATGATGCCAGATTCTTGCTGCAAGCCCTGGAGGAGCAGAGGATGGGAGTGGTAGTTGCTCTGTCTGCACAGAGAAACCTCACACCAATGCTACAAGGCAGTTACCGAAGGGTGCACCCTTTCTTTTCTCAGGGCACATCCTGATGTTGGGGCTTCTGCCTGATTGTAGTTGGGGGTGCCCTTGGTGTTATGAGTTTGGTATGGGTGTAAGGAAGGAGGTGTAGGTGCTGTGACCGGCGAATGGTGCTGGAGTCACTAACCAGGCCAGTTGTAGAAAATAGAAACTCCCTTTACTAAAGTGCAGAATAGGAGTTGGGGTACATTCAACAGTATCGAAACATTGTTCCAAACAATTTACAGTGTGTATCTTCTCTTATAGCAATGTATGGATATAAGCAAGGATGGGGCTTGTAGTACTCCTGTCCTCTATATCTCCAAAGTCTATTTCTCTCTGCAGAATCTAAGTCTGACAATAAGGTTCTTAAAAATGTGCCTGTAATTTCCAGCTGAGGCTACAGGATTATGATATTTTTGGCCAGAACATGTCAAAGTGTGGAAGGGTGTAGCAGCAATGTCCCTTTCACTGCAGCAAAGTCTTTACCAGCCTTAATACCTTATTGACTAACTCCAATGCTCAGCCATGCAGATTCTGGACATTTTAGTTCATTGATGGTGAACCTTTTACAGACTAAGTGCCCAAACTGCAACCCAAAACCCATTATTTATCGCAAAGTGCCAACACGGCAATTTAACCTAAATACTACAGTCCAATATAGTATATCTTCCATGTACATTATTATTTAGCTATAATAGCCTGCCTACATTCAGTGTCCTGACTGTGCTCTTCATAGAGCGCCCTGCGCTGATGAATGGCAGGAAAAGTCTAAGGCATATTGGTACACCATAGACTTTTTCCAGGGTGCGAGTGCCCACAGATAGGTCTCAGAGTGCTGCCTCTGGCACCCATGCTATAGGTTCGCCACCACTGTTCTAGTTCTTTATCTTTCTTTCTTCTGAAGTACTGTAAAGTAGAGATGGCTTTCATGATGTAAAGCTCCATGGAGTTAGCACAAGTAGCTCCTCTCACTTCCTCAGTTAACAGACCTAAGTCCATCACCTAGCTTCCTATAAGGGCAGAGTCAGGATTGTTAACCCTGACCAATCCATACCGTGCTATACTGGATTATACAATACATGAGAACATTATGTAATAAGAAACTACTTTGAAGGTACCCTATTCTGGGGTACTACATTTAAAATGTTTAACTTTTTTGCTTACTAATTATTTTAATATGTGTTCCTTCATTTTTTCATGTCTCCATATGAATCTGCAATATAGAAAATTAAAACAAAAAAAATGGGATGGAAAGGTGTGTGCAAACTCTTGATTGGTACTGTATGTTTAGCAGAGGTTTGATACCATGCACCAATGTCGATTAGCTGTTCTTCAGTAGCTGAAATCAATAAGCAGGCATTGTGGGACAATGCCCAGGGGGTCCTGTGACACCCCCATGTCGGCGATCGCAGCAAACCGCAGGTCAATTTAGACCTGCGGTTTGCTGCATTTCTGGGTTATTCAGGTCTCTGATGACCCAATAACCCGGAAAGGACGGTGATCGGTGGTGTGATAATACACGTTCATGCCACCTCTCAGGATCGCATCTGATTGGCTGGCAGGGAGGCTGGGCGGGCAGAGCAGCAAATTTGAAGTGCCTGAGCTCCTATCCCCGCTCATACCGGTTCGTGGAGCGGGAGAGAGTGGAGCTCCGGCTGTGCTGCCCAGAAAAAGTGATTTTTTTTTTTTTGTGCCATCAGGCACTATAGTCTGTAGGGACAGGTAGGCGATTTCGGCAGGGATAGTGAGGGATAGATAGGGGGGAAAGTTTTTTTCTTTCTAAAGCACTTTTAGCACCTTGATCAGGTGTCTGGGGTCCTTAGCTGTGTGACCCTCGACCCCCCCCCCAGGGGTGCTGCACCTTGCCCCCTCCTCCCCACACTATTTTGGGGGGAGAAATTTTTATAAATTTTTTTCAGTTCTTTTCTTTGCATGCGCTGACTGTGGCCGGCACTCTTTGCGTCTGGCCACTGTTAACGCATCGCCCACCTCACCCCACCCCACAGCGCATTTGTAACTTTCTTTTTATTTTTTCACACTTTTTTTGAATTTTTTTATTTTGTTTTTCTTTACTTTTTTTTTTTAGCTGTAAGGCAAAGTTCGCAAACAACCGTGCCCCCACACACACGCACACTGAATAAAGATTTATACGCACACACACACACACTCCCTTATGGCCCGCCAGACGTTCTTGGCCTAGGAGACATACGCCTGCTTGCCTCCGACTCAGAGAGTCCCAGTGAGGATGAGGATGACCCCACTTTCATTTTGTCATCCGCGTCCTCCTCATCATCTAGTGATGATGATGAGCCCCCAAGGCCGCGGAGATGCCACCAGGTGGATCAAGGGGACCGCCATGCCAGGGACCCTGTGGCCCACGCTAGTACGAGAAGCTCTGGGGCTCGTAATAGTTTTCCGGCCCACCAGATCAGTCCACCTGAGCCCCCTGCCAGTGAACTTGTCTGGTGTACCCCAGAGAATTTTGAGCCTGTGATTCCTGATTTTGTAGGCCAACCAGGAATCCAGATTTCCACAGTGGGCTTCACTGAATACGACTACTTTAGTCTTTTTTTCAGTGACCACTTTGTAAATCTGATGGTGGAGCAAACGAACCTGTATGCCCAACAGTTCGTTGCTCAACACCTGGGCTCCCTTTTGGCTAGGGCTGGTGGCTGGACTCCAGTCAGTGCAGCCGAGATGAGGATGTTTTGGGGCCTCGTGCTGCACATGGGCCTAGTAAAAAAAAACTGTGTCAGGCCGTACTGGAGTGGGGACGTCCTCTACCAGACCCCACTCTACAGTATGGCCATGACACGTACCCAGTTTAAGGCCATTCAGAAATGCCTGCATTATGCAGATAATGCAGCATGTCCCCCCCCCCCCCCCCCCAAAATCAGGCCAGTCATCGATCACTTGATGAGTCTCTCATTGCTTTCCAGGGGCGACTCATTTTCCGCCAGTATGTTCTTTCTAAGTGGGCGAGGTATGGTGTGAAGCTGTACAAACTTTGTGAGAGTACCTCAGAGTACACTTACAAGTTTTGTGTGTACGAGGGGCAATATTCCCTTATTCAACCCCCAGAATGTCCCCCCACTCTGGGTGTTAGCGGGAAACTTGTGTGGGACCTTATGAACCCACTGATAGACAAAGGGTTACCACCTGTACGTGGATAACTATTATATTAGTATCCCCTTGTTCCAGTCCCTTGTCGCCAGATCCACGTCCACTTGAGGGACCATGCGGAAAAATCTGCGAGGCCTACCCCTCCAGGTACCTGTCCCCAGGGGTGAGACCTGTGCCCTTACCAGTGGAAACCTGCTGCTGGTCAGATATAAGGACAAGAGGGATGTCCTTGTACTGTCCACAATTCACGGTAACGGCATTACCCCTGTCCCTGTGCGAGGTACCGCGGCAACAGTCCTCAAGCCCGATTGTATCGTCAACTACAATCGGTATATGGGAGGAGTTGATCTCTCTGATCAAGTCCTCAAGCAATATAACGCCATGCGCAAAACCCAGGCATGGTACAAAAAAGTTGCAGTCTACTTGGTGCAGATTGCCTTGTACAACTCTTTTGTACTGTCACAGAGTGCTGGCAACACAGTGAAATTCCTTCAGTTCTATGAGGCAGTCCTCAAGGCCCTGGTCTTTTCTGACCGGGAAAGAGCAGATCGGAGTACCTCGGGAACTGGAAGCGCCCGGATCGTCTCTGGTCTACACTTTCCAGGTGTGGTCCCCCATACTGGAAAGAATGGAGGGACCCAAAAAAGGTGCAGAGTGTGTCACAGGAGGGGGATACGAAAGGACACCACCACTCAGTGTGACACGTGCCCCGATCATCCGGGCCTCCGCATTATTGGTTGCTTCAGGGAGTATCACACTTCCATTGAGTACTAAATTTATAGTCCCCTTCCCCAATTTAGCCACTGACTATGGTTCTCAGATTTGAGACACCCAAAAATATATATTTTTTCCAAAAAATTATATTTAGTAAAACTAAAATAAATAAGAAAGTAGACATATTAGGTATCGCCCCATCTGTAAGAATCTTCTCTATAAACATTTCCCTATGACCTAACCCCCCAGATTAACCCGGTCAAAAATAAATAAATAAACGGTGCATAAAACCTTACATAACAAAAAGAGTAATAGCAAGTGATCAAAAAGTCATATAGCCTCCAAAATAGTGCCAATAAAACCGTCCCCTCATCCCACAAAAAATGAGCCCCTACTTAAGATAATCGGCTAAAAACTAAAAAAAAACTGACTCTTAGACTATGGAGAAACTAAAATGTTTTTTTTTGTTTATAAAAGGATAATATAGGGTAAAACCTAAATAAATGTAAAAAAGTAGACCTATTCAGTATCACCGTGTCCGTAAGAATCTCCTCTATAAAAATACCCCGTGATCTAATCCCCCAGATTAACACGGTCCAAAAAAATTAATTTTAAACGGTGCCAAAACAGCTATTTTTGGCAGATTTTCCATTTCAGGTAACAAAGCAAGGGTTAACAGCCAAACAAAACGTAATATTTATTACCCTGATTCTGTAGTTTACAGAAACGCCCCATATATGGTCGTAAACTGCTGTATGACCAAACGTCAGGGCGCAAAAGGAAAGAAACGACATATGGTATCTGGAAAGCAGATTTTGATGACCATTTTGTTTACACCATGTCCCATTTGAAGAACCCCTGATGAACCCCTAGAGTAGAAACTCCATAAAAGTGACCCCATCTAAGAAACTTCTCCCCTCAAGGTATGCAAAACTGATTTTACAAACTTTATTAACCCTTTAGGTGTTCCTCAACAGTTTATGGCAAATTAAGATGAAATTTCAAAATTTCTATTTTTGGTAACCTTACCTCACAAAAATGTAATATAGAGCAACTAAAAAACATATGTACCCTTAAAATAGTCCTAACAAAACCGCCACCTTATCCCGTAGTTTCCAAAATGGGGTCATGTCAAGGGGGCTTCAAGGGGGCTTCAAATGGGACATGGTGTAAATAAACTAGTCCATAAAAATCTGCCTTTCAAAAACCACACTGCGCTCCTTTCCCTCTACGCCTTGCCGTGTGGCCGTACAGTAGTGTACGACCACATATGGGGTGTTTCTGTAAACCGCAGGGTCAGGGCAAAAAATATAAAGTTTAGTTTGGCTGTTAACCCTTGCTTTGTTAGTGGAAAAAAATGGATTAAAATGGAAAATTTGACAAACAAATTGAAATTCTGAAATTTGATCTTCATTTGCCAATAACTCTTGTGGAGCACCTAAAGGGTTAACATAGTTTGTAAGATCAGTTTTGAATACCTTAAGGGGTGTAGTTTCCAAAATGGGGTCATTTTTAGGGAGTTTCTACTGTAGGGGTGCATCGGGGGGGCTTCAAATAGGACATGGTGTAAATAAACCAGTCTACCAAAATCTGCCTTCTAAAAACCACACTGCGCTCCTTTCCCTCTACGCCCTGCCGTGTGGCCGTACAGTAGTGTACGACCACATATGGGGTGTTTCTGTAAACCGCAGTCAGAGCAATAAATATAGAGTTTAGTTAGGCTGTTAACCCTTGCTTTGTTAGTGGAAAAAATTGATTAAAATGGAAAATTTGGCAAAAAATGTAAATTCAGAAATTTCATCTTCATTTGCCAATAACTCTTGCGGCGCACCTAAAGGGTTAATGATGTTTGAAAAATCAGTTTTGAATACCTTGAGGGGTGTAGTTTCTATAATTTGGTCATTTTTGAGTGGTTTCTATTATGTAAGCCTAACAAAGTGACTTCAGACCTGAACTGGTCCCTAAAAATTTCTGAAAAGTTTCAAGATTTGCTTCTAAACTTCTAAGCCTTGTAACACCCCCAAAAACTAAAATGTAATTCCCAAAATGATCCAAACATGAAAGTAGACATATGGGGAATGTAAAGTAATAACAATTTTTTGAGGTATTACTATGTATTATAGAAGTAAAGAAATTGAAACTTGCAAATTTGCTAATTTTTCCCAAATTTTGGTAAATTTGGTATTTTTTTTATAAATAGGAATGAATGTTTTTTTTTTTACTTCATTTTACCAGTGTCATGAAGTACAATATGTGACAAAAAAACAATCTCAGAATGGCCTGGATAAGTAAAAGCGTTTTAAAGTTATCACCACATAAAGTGACACTGGTCAGATTTGCAAAAAATGGCCTGGTCCTTAAGGTGAAATATGGCCATGTCCTTAAGGGGTTAAAAACAACAGATCATCCGACAGAAAATGAGCCCCTACAAAGCTCCATAGACATAACTTTAAAAAAAAAAGTTATGGGGGTCAAAATATGGCAATGAAAAGAGAAAAGAAAAATCAAAAGTTTTGTTTTTAAGTATTAAAACCGAAGAAAAACGGAACAAATATTGTATCACCGTAATTGTACTGAACTGGAGAACGAAGAGCACAAGGCAGTTTTATCGTATAGTGAATGCTGTAAAAACAAAACCCATGAGAATGTGGCAGAATTGCATTTTTTTTCCCAATTCCACCACATTTGTAATTTTTTGGACCACTACATGGCATGCAATATTAAAAGTATTAGAAAGTACAACTTGGCCCACAAAAAACTGAACTGAAAAATAAAAAGGTTATGGCTCCTGAAAGGCAAGGAGTGAGAAACAAAGACAGAAAATTGTGTTAAATATTTGCTTTTCAATATATTCTTTAAATAAAGCCTTTGAAACTCTTATCCTTGGAAAACAAAAGCATATTTTCTGTTCTGCTTTATAAATCTTCACTCACATTTGATAGAAAACATGTTGCTAATGAGTTTTTTTTTTTTGTTATTAATAGTTAATAAATATTACAGACTCAATGAATGATTCTGCTCTCTATGCTATGTACCCATGGGAAGCACAGTTTTGCCTGATGGACATATTATGGATGTGAAGAAGATGTCTTATTAATGTTTTTTTTTTTCTCACTTGCAGGTCTTCTTGGTATGGTGGCTCACATGATGTACACTCAAGTCCTTCAAGTTACTGTGAGTTTAGGACCTGAAGACTGGAGACCGCATTCGTGGGATTATGGGTGGTCTTTCTGGTAGGTATCAATGCAATACCATTTGTAGGATTTATATTTAAAAGTAGATATGTGGAGGACATATCATTTTCATATACAAGCAGCAAATTAGGGTAGATCCAAAGGTTTTCATTTTGTCAGTCTTAAAAATCTATAACTATAGACTAAGGTTATGTTTAGTGATGAGCGAATATCATATTTTGAAGTTCGCATGCGGGTTCGTGTGGGGGTGTTTACCGAATTGCGTTATGGATTTCGTTACCACGGACCATAACGCAATTCCATGATGGAATGCATAACGGAATGCCTTTAGAGACATTCCGTTATTCATTGCGTCATAATAGAAGTCTATAGCCTGCATAACGGATCCTTCTGATTAACGTTATGCTTGAGTCCTCTCATGCATAACAGAAACCAGACTTATTTGTTATGCAGGCCATAGACTTCTATTATGATGGAATGAATAACGGAATTGCGTTATGATCTGTGGTAATAGAATCCATAACGCAATTCAGTAAATACGAACCCGCACACTAACTTCAAAATAAGAAATTCGCTCATCCCTAGTTATGCTGAGGTGCATGTAAAACCATTTGAAAACCACCTTGGAAAAATGTGATTTGATGTGCTTTTCAGTTTGGTTGCAGGTGAAATACATTTACTTAATACAAATTAAAAAAAACTCATGAAATCTCATCTGATGTGGTTTGGTGGTGTTTGGACCACACCTGAATTGCTACATGTAAACATACCCTTAGTGATGTGCTCCCATAAAGACACAGTTTTCACTGAAGCAGTAATATTAAAGGGGTTTCTGGGAATAATGATATTTTAACAAGTGCCTGCAGCCTGCCACCTGAAACAGAAGATTCATACTTACCAGCTCCATGCCGCTCAAGTCCTCAGTGCAGCCTCCACTGTCTACATCTTTCAGTCCCCACAATGTTTTCTTCTAGCGGTGCATGAGCATGGTCACATGCACTGCTCCAGCCAATGACTGGCTTCAGTGGTGATCTGCTGCTTGTGGCTGCATCACCGCTGAAGCCAATCATTATTCCCAGAAAACACTTTTAAGGCTACTTCCACACATTCAGTATTTGATCAGTATTTTGCCTCAGTATTTGTAAGCCAAAAATACATAGTGGCTTCATAAGATGGAAAAGGTCCCAAATCTTCCCATTAAACCTTTTCTCTGCAGGTTTCACTCCTGGTTTTGGCTTACACATACTGAGGAAAAACAATGACTAAGCACTGACAGTGTGAAAGGATCCTAAGGTCCTACTCACAAAGGTAGTGTTTGGTCAGTGATTTCAAGTGTCAGTGATCGCTATTAGTGTTGGGGGAGCATGCTCGGCACATCGCAGTGTTCGGCTGAATACCACGTGTGCTCGAGCGCAATGCTCGAGTCTCCTTCCCGCACGTTTATTGGCTCCTACGCAGCCAACAAACATGCAGGTAAGTACTGCCATTCATTGTAATGCAGTAGCCATGTTGGCTGCTTTCATTACAGTGGTTGGCTGGCCAAAACGCATCATCGGGTGCTATATAGCACCCAATGACACGTGTTCGGCTCAGTATTAGTCTGAGAGCTGGAGAGCAGAAGAGATAGTATAGCGAATTAAATATCAATATTTTAGTTTTTATACTTGTTAGAGACCCAAAAGTCTTTTTAAAGATTATTGTGTGTGGCAGCAATAAATATTTTTAGCGCGACCTGCGCTAAATTGCTAAAACTTGTTAGAGACCCAAAAGTCCTTTTAAGGACTATAGTTGTATCTAGCAGCAATATATATTTTTAGCGCACCCTGCGCTAAATAGCTTGCAATTGTTTGGGCGCTGCAGACAGCGACATTATCCGCGCTACATCTCCTGCCTAACATGTGCGCAGCCAAAAAATATCTGTGACATTCAGTGTACTTTTTCTGTAGACGTTGTCCAGTGCGGACAGTTATATTACCTGATCTGCATCTCCTTTATAACATTTGCGTATCCGAAATATCAGTGACATTCAGTCAAATATTTTTGCTGCTAGTGGTAGCGATATTACCAGCGCTACATCTTCAGTATAACGTTAGCGCATCCGAAATATCAGTGATATTCAGTCAATTTTTTTTGCTGCTGGTGGCATCGACATTACCTGCGCTACATCTCCAGTATAACGTTGGCGCATGCAAAATATCAGTGACATTCAGTATAATTTTTTTCACAGTTGATGACAGCCACATTATGCGCTACATCTCCTGTGACAGCGCTTGCTGCAGAGTACGTAGTTCCTTGGCCAACCGAGGAGGAGAGACGAGGGGAATAGAGAGCAGTTCCAACAGAGGCAGGGCAACACTCTTCAAGGCCTGGGACAGTTTTATGACACCCTACCAGCACCCTTAACCTGATGCGCAGCCTAGTGTCACAAGGAGGGAAACATTTTGGAAGATGGTGAAGGATTACGTAGCAGACCATGTCAGCATCCTCAGTGATCCCTCTGTGCCTTACAACTATTGGGTGTCCATGCTGGACACGTGGCAGTAACTAACGCTCTACGCCTTGGAGGTGCTGGCCTGCCCCGCTGCCAGCGTTTTGTCAGAGCGTTTATTTAGTGCTGCTGGGGGCATATTAATTGATGAGAGCAACTGAAAATGCTGACCAGTTGACTCTTATAAAAATGAACAAGGCCTGGATTGCCCCTGACTTCTCTACTCCACCAGAGGAAAGCAGCTGAGCATAAAGACACTCTAAATGTGGCTTTTATGGTGTATTGAATACACTGTATTCCCATGCACCCCTTCCACCACTATAAAGGGTATATGGTTCAATCTCCTTTTTATCATCGTCCTCCTCCTCCTCCATCATATCAACATGCTTATTAGGCTGCCCTTGCTCCTAATGTTTTAGAGGGTCAGCTCAGCAGTGGGCCGTCATCAATAATGTTTTTGAGGGTCACCAACAGGCCCTCAACCATAATGTTTCAGAGGGTCAGCTCAGCAGTAGACCCTCACCCCTAAATTTTTAGATGGTCAGCTTGGCAGCAGGCTCTCGCCACAAAAGTTTTTAGATGATCAGATAAGCAGCAGACCCTCACCCCTAATGTTTTAGAGGGTCACCAGCAGGCCCTTGCTCCTAATATTTTTGAGGGTCACCAGCAGGCCATCAATCATAATTTTTCAAGGGTGTGTATGATGCCCTCCTTTATGTGTAATAAAGGGTGTATTGGAGTGTCGGTTCCTTGTCATTTTTGGCAGCCCTTTCCCTTAGTGCATAGGCTTTATGAGTGGTGTAGGAGTCCCACTACCTGAACAATTGTACCACAATGTGAATAAGGCCCTCCTTTATGTGATATACAGGTTGTATCGGAGTACCTCTTTCCTTGTAATTTTTTGCAGCACTTGCACTTTATATACAAGTACATATACAGAAAACAGTGTTTCCTAACAATTTTTCCCCTAAAATCGATTTTATCTTTGGTTTTGTGCATATTATTATCAGTCTGTAAAAGTGGCGTACTACTCGGACAACATCGTTCCCAGCAGCGACCTAGGAGTCAAAGATGCATCCAGACATCCTCCCCATGCAGTTCCCAAACCATTTCAGTGGTGTTTCCATCAATGTCTGAACTTTTACTATGAACCAGACACTCTCCCCTCTTCAAAGCAGTGGGAACCTGGTTTAATGCTCGGGTTCTCCCATTGACTTCTATTGAGCATCTTGAGGTGTTCTACTAGAGCACAAGAGCACTTTGGTGCACGACCAACACTAATAGATACCCAAAATCAGGAATGGAGCCTACACAGAGATAAAGAAATGGAAAGACTTGTGCCTGTTCTGTGTTTCTGACCCACATCTGGTTTTGGCTCATAATCACGGATATAAATCAGCCCCAGGAATCTTTCACACTCTTTTGTGGCTTGTTTGTTTATTACAAAAAATGCAATAAATTTAATGTGTGCCTTTTATATATGTGTTTTTTTTTTTATTATTATTCACACATTCTTCACATGTTTTTGAGTGTTTTTTCCCCCTAAAGAGGTCTATATTAAAATGGCTGAAGAAAAACACAATACCAAGTGTATGTGGTTTGGGGGGGGGGGGGGGGGATACAAATACAGAAAACAAGGCATTGTTTGCATTGTGCTTCAAAATTCTCTATTAACTTACAGCATATATCTGGCCACAGCGTGTTTTGTAAAATAAAACAAAAATACTAAAGATTCCAAGAAGGTGTCAGATAAATATGACCTTAGATATCTTACAGACAACATGGTTAAACATGACGTTTGAGAGGTCATACAAACACATTTCCTAAATTCAAGAAATTAACATGACTGGCTACAGGCCTACAAGAGCCCATGGAACAGATGGCCTCTTAATGCCTCAACTGTAAATCTGTAATACAGTGTTCATAGACTGCCATGTGCCTATACTGATTTTCAGAGTGCTTCTGGTTTATAAAAAAAAAATCATGCTTAAAGAGGACCTTTCACTACAGCATAAACTAAAAACGAACTAGATCAGTGGGCAGAGCGGCGCCCAGGGGTCCCCCTGCACTTACTAGTATGTCTGGGCGCCGCTCCGTTTGCCCGGTATAGGCTCCGGTGTCTGCGCTCCCTCTGACTGATTTTTTGTCGGAGGCGTGTCCCTTGCTGCAGCACTGGCCAATCGCAGCGCACAGCTCATAGCCTGGCTATGAGCTGTGCGCTGTGATTGGCCAGCACTGCAGCAAGGGACACGCCTCCTACAAGAAATCAGTCAGAGGGAGCGCAGACACCGGAGCCTATACCGGGCGAACGGAGCGGCGCCCAGGCATACTAGTAAGTGCAGGGGGACCCCTGGGCGCCGCTCTGCCCACTGATCTAGTTAGTTTTTAGTTTATGCTGTAGTGAAAGGTCCTCTTTAAACGGTACAGTTGAAAAGACTGTTTGTCCATCAAGTTCAACCAAGGGGTGGGAGGGGATGTGGAAGAAGGGAAGGAGAGTAGGGAACCAGAATTCAACACTAAGCATTACTGTTATTAGTTATAAAAAATCCTCAAAGTTTTTTTTTTTTCTTTTCTGTCAATCGTTTCTGCATTCTTGTCACCTCAGGAGACTCAATTTTTTCTTCTCGAGATGGAGACATCTGTCCCCTTTGTCTTTTGATGGGTTTTTATATGGAACAGCCTTTTACCATACTTTTAGTACAAGCCATTTATATATTAATATAAGTTAATTATGTCCCCTCCTAGATGCCTCTTCTCAAGACTAAATACATTTAGTTATTTTAATCTTCACTCATAACCGATACCATGCCCCTTATTTATTTATTTTTTCACTTTTTCAAACTCCAGGGCATCCTTTCTATGAACTGGTGCCCAGAACTGAACATCATATTCCAGATGAGGCAGCACTAGAACTTTGTGAAGTAGTAATATTACATCCCTGTCCTATGAGTCCATGCCTTTTCAATACATGACAGTATTCGTCTGGCCTTAGAAGCTGCTGTATGATCTACAAGAACACTCAAGTCCTTTGTGAAGATGGCCCATGCCAAGCTGCTGCTATTTCTCTGAGCAGACACTTAAATGCTTTCCATGCTGCTCTGCTGGCAGTCTGGACTGGCATGCCCTCCTCTGCCTATCTGCACCATTCACCATGCCCGACCACCAGCATCCCATGTGGCCTCTTCTGTTGCAGGCCATGGTCTGTGCTCTCCTGTAAATTTTCCTGATTTAGGACACGCATGCTTCCCGGCTCATGAAGGGTCAGCACATGCGCAGTGACTGGGTTTGGGGTGGCCCCAACACTAGGCCGGGTCTCCTGAAACCAGCAAGGTGTAACCACACGTTGTTGCTTATAAGAAGGGATAATAAGGTGTAATGCAACCCAATGGGAAGTAAGTCCAGAGAGTCAGGGTGTGCAGTTAACCAGTGTGATTTTTTACTGGAGGAACTCAAGTGAAAAACAATAAAGGCAAGGTACTGAGCTAGCTTCTCCAGTTTCCTCCCTGGCAGAAGAAAGTTTCATGCTGAGGAAAGGCCTGAACTAGCTTCCCTCCTCTTGCTCTCCCAGAAGGCAGGTACCTTGGCCAAAGGGTCTGTTGCTTAGTCATCTGGCTGGAGTCCAGGTCAGACTGGTAGAGTTTCTTCTGCTAAACACTAGTCCCTATCTGTAGACAATAGGGTCTCTGACTACTCTTCTTGTACAGAGTTCCTAGGTGAACTAGAACCTTCTAGTGAGAGGGGTGGAGAGGAGAATCACAGCCTAAACTGAAACAATGTTACAATTTTAGTCTGTCATAGAATTGTATTGAATTTCAATGAATTTATATGGGAATGACTAAGAAGCTTCTGCAGACATAAACAACAGAGCTAAACCAGTCAAAAGGTCAGTGTGTCTGGCATTTTCCCTCCAAAACTTTTCAGAGGTTGAAAGTCATAAATTCTCTTAGCTGGCTGTAACATGAATTCAAAATATTTAAGAAGTAATAAGATTACACATGCTAAGTGAATAAATATATTTACTAAGTGTGACTAAATATAAGATATCACAGACAAATCACATACAGAATAATAAAATGTAAATAAACATCACTGTCTACCACATTATAACACATGGCCAACAACCCAAGGTGTACACGAGATAAGACAAATCACTACTTACTTCCAAGTGTGTAATAAAAGTTATACAAGTCACCCGCAATCCCCCCAGTGTGCATCACGTATGTCCTGAGATGTGTCTGAAATCACTACTCAGGAATTTAGCCTTATCAGCACATCGGAGGATGGGTACTACATTACAAGGAATTATAAGGGATATCCTAACACAGAATGCTAAAAGTAATATAAAAGAGAGAAAATTAAAGGAGACAGAACCAAGCAGTACTTAAAAATACTAAAATACTCTTACAATACCCTGGTTGTGTATTAACCCTTTCAACTGTGCAGTGCAACTATAGTGTAAAACAATGCAAATGAACTGGATATATTGCAATACACATATAAATGCAGTTTAACAATATGAAACAGTATAAGTGAACACAACAGCATAAATCACTTTAACCAGTAAAGGTGTGTCACGTTATTCTGATTGTTTGCCCAAATACCAAACCTTTGTCTGATACTCCGCTGCTTGCCTTGACCGTAGCTTGTCTACCATACTGACCCCTTGCTGCCTGCTCTGACCTCAAATTAATTTCACGGAATCGCACAACCTCTGCCTGCCCTAACCTCTATGAATATAGTTGAATCCCTTGGTACTTCACACCAGTGTCACTGAACCCCGTGGCTCACCTACCAACTGAACATGGACTATTCAAAGAGGTAGTAGCCTAGTGGCTGCCCTACAGCGAAGACTAAATCCCTGTATATGGGTTAAAGGGTATAAACCAGGGGGACACCAGAATAATCTCAGGCCTAGCCCAAAGTCAAACCAGTTAGTTGATACAGTGGTTCCACATCCACTGCCCGTTATCATCTTATCTACAATGTACTCTCTTAGCATTACTCCCTTAAGACATATGTTGCATGTAGATAATTATTATTATTATTATTATCCTGATGCCTAACTTTACATTTGTTTACATTAAATCTCATTTGCCAAGTGCAAGCCCAAACACTCACAGTGACCAAGTCAGCTTGTAGTTTATGGACATTTTCTATAGACTGCATAGTACAACATAGCATTGGTGTCATCTGCAAAAATAAAAACATTGCTATTAATACCTAATCCCATCCTCTATATCATTATTGAATAAGTTAAATAATAGCAGACCCAGCACTGAACTTTGGGGTACACTACTTATTCTGAAAACCATTCAGAATAGGAATCATTGACCACAATTCTCTGGGCACGGTCATCAAGTCATTTTTCAATATAATTACAAACCATACCTTCTAAAGCTATAGACCTTATTTTATTAAGTTTCTATGAAGGACAGTGTTAGATGCCTTTGAAGTCTAAAAACACTATACCTAACAAAACATAGTATCACATTTTGAATATCACAGAAAATGGGGATGCTAAAACTAATATACTTTATTAATACTAGTTAAAACCAGGGGGAATATATAACATAATTCACTCATATAAAATCTTCTATCAAAAATACCTAATATTTGGGTTGGGTATATTTTGCATGCCCAATTCCGATACTAAGGTGGATTAGAAAACCAAATAGGGTGGATGGTGTCTGTAGGTAAGTATGAGAGCACCTAATGGTCAGTATTCTGCTCACTGGAGTAGGACCAGCTCCCATAGACTGACCCCTTGTATATGTCAACCCACCAGATGGTTATTTATAACAACAACCAGCCAAAATGGCAATACTCTCAAGACAGCTCAACACCTGCCCATATATGGGAGCTTTTGTTAGTAGTGGGCAGGTGATGAGGTGTCTTGAGAGGATTGCCATTTTGGCTGGTTGTTATCATAAATAACCATCTGGTGGGTAACATATACAAGGGGTCAGTCTATGGGAGCTGGTCCTACTCCAGTGAGCAGAATACTGACCATTGGGTGCTCTCATACTTACCTACAGACACCATCCACCCTATTTTGTTTTCTAATCCATCTTAATATCGGAATTGGATGTGCAAAATAGACCCAACCCAATTATTATTATATTCGTTTTAGCGTCCACATTTTCTGTGATATTCAGTTTAAATTGAGACATACACCCCAATTTTTTTTCCACACAGTGAATTAATAGTATCACATTTTGTATTATGAAGGTATTCTTCTCTACAAGCATTGCATCATAAAGGCATCATAATGCAGCACTTGGAGTGTCTACACAACTGTAGATGTATAGAGACTCAGTGCCATGTGTATGGACCCTTTGTTTTGAAAAGGTATGACATGCCACTTGCTGATAATATTTAATTAACAGTTTTATCTCCTCTGCTATATGTATTCGGTACATGTATACAGTTTTCTACACTCATCATGCTCTTTGTGTTTTACAGCCTTGCCTGGTGTTCCTTCACATGTTGTATGGCAGCCTCTGTTACCACTCTGAATTCATATACAAAAACAGTCATTGAGTTTGGACACAAGCATAGGATTTTTGAGCAAGCTCTGCAAGAAGAACAGTCATTCACAGATCACAATGCCCTTAAATACATCAATGAGCGACCAGTCCAATCTATTTCTAGCTCCATAGAAATATCAGATGATGCAGCCAGAAGTATCAGAAAGTCTGTGCTAGCTTCAACATCAGTTGACCTTGGAGAAATACAGGAATCGTTGGGAGAAGAACAATGTTAATATGTGTCAATTTAGAATTCATAGTAATGCATTTATTTCTCTTAGTGTTTGACTGGTTAACAACAAGAATCTACAATCCTATACTTGACATTTTCTTTCTTCTCTTTTTATTTTTATTTTGGAGAACAGTTTGACTCAAAAAGTGCATACATGAAGTCTGATTTTCCACTTCTGTTCTATAAAGTATTCAAGATGATGTATAAAGGGGCATACTTTACATCCTAAAGTGCCAGTGCTGTTTTTGTGACATCACATATTGTGTTTTCACAAATGCTCTCCAATAAAGTTGGCTTTGCCACAGTCTATCATAAATTTCCAATAAAAAAACAAGATATTAGCATTTTCTTACAACTTATCACCTTCCATAAAATGTATTGCAGTGTTGGAAGACTCGTTGAGGGATTCTGTTGATTTGGTCTTTGCAGGTAAGTAAGGATGTCATACACAACACTGCCCCAGTAAACATTCTCTGTTTATACCAGTCAGGTCAAATCATTAAAATGCAGGGTCGCTTTAATCTCCAGCAAAAACAGAAATTGACATTAAAATACAGTAGATCTGTGGAGTTGTGTGTTCTAAAGGCAGCTCTTACTAAGTAGTAGTGACAAATCATTTTACTCCCTAAAAGATAACCTTCTTTTCACAGCATGTAGCCAATTCAAACAATATAAAGATGTTCTTGGACAAGCTTTTTAATGGGCTTTAGGTTACACTATTGCAATCTTCCTCTATCAGCAAAATGTAATTTTTGGTTTGGGATTAATTTCGGAATTCAGGAAACCACAGTCTTGCACTTCAAAGTTCAATAATACAATATTTTCCTGTTTTTTTTCAGCAGCAATCCTCCCATGATCCGCTTGTATCTGAGCGACCTAAAATTGAAAAGACACTGGGGGAGCTTTATCTAACTGGTGTAAAGGAGAACTGGCTTAGTTGCTCATAGCATCAAATCAGATTCCACATTTCATTTTCCAAAGGAGCTGTGAAAAATGAAAGGTAGAATCTGATTGGTTGCTATGGACAAGTAAGCCAGTTCTACTTTACACCAGTTTGATAAATCTCCCCCATTGTTCAAACAGAACAACCCAGATGCAATAGTATGCGTCTTTAGGCCTTTTTTATGCATACTATTTAAAATTGCACTGCAGAAAAATTGTAAAACTGAAACAAAAACTCAGTAAGAAAAATGAGATAGGAAAATCAGTGACTGTGATTCTCTATAACTCTTGGTCTGTGGGAGAATAGAATATCATAGCTAAACACATACTATGCCATCAGGAATGTAAACTGCATAGAAACCACTACAAAGAAAAACCTGGCCACTCACTTTTAAATATATGTTGGTGAGACGTATAGCCCCTGTTGCTGGACTGGAATTGTGGTGAACAGACCGGCTGATATATGAAGGTGAGGCAAATGGTTTAAGCGGGTGATAGTTGGGGGGATCTGGGGTGCCTAAACTGGTCCTAAAAGTTTATCTCCAGTGATCCTGCTGACTGCCTATATCCAGAAAATAAGCCTGGACTGTGGTTCTGGAAGGGGCTAGGCTGTAGTTATGGAAGGAATTATTGCACGGCAGCTCTGATTCTACAAAGTTGTAGAGAGAGAGCCACTGATCCCGAACGTGGAAATAGAGGTAGGAGGCCTCATACCTTAAGGCCAGACGGGAAGCCACTTATGTAAACCTAATATGGAGACACTATTTGAAGATCCTGATTTTGGCGTGCATGAAACAGTTGTTGATGCTGGGAACTAATGAAAGATGTCTCTGTAGAAGTTGTGCTACATGAATATAAAAACCTGTGGGGGCTCCCTTTCCTCCTTCCCCCCGAGGGTATAATGTTTGCTGTATCGGAACTCCCCTTTGTCTCCTCTCCTTTTTACTTCCCTTTATATGTAAAGTGGTAATGTCTTCTGTCCTCCCCACGAATATTACTAATAACGTCTGGGACTAACTTGCACCTTTATTTTGCACCACCTATAGTGTGGAGTGGGCCCACGGCTTGGTTAATACCCAGGTAGAGGGGGCGAAGTGGAGTTGTACTCGAATGAACTTTTGCATGAATTACTAATAACTAATAACATCTGGGACTAAATTTGAACTTTTATAACTGCAATGTTTCACCAGCCTGGGTTTCAGGCCGGCAATCTTGTCACCATTTATGCTGTTTATGGGTGGACGAACAGTATTTGAAAGAAAGACTGTATGCAGCATTAATAACTAATAAGGTGCTTTGAATGAACTACTGTATAATTAATAACCTACTCATGGAAATTGATTTGCATATATTATCCTACCAAAGTGTTGATTGCAAATAGTAGATGAAAGACTGACAGTTAATAGGCGGTAGTAAGGAGGAAAGGGAAGGAAGGGATAGGGGAGGGGGGAGGGAAGGAGGAGGGAAAGGAAGGAGAAGGAAAAAAGGAGAATAAGAAGAGGAGAGGGGGGTAGAAAGGAAGAAGGGGAAGGGGAGAAGGAAAAAAAAAAGTGAGCTTTGAAATTGCTAGGCAGGGGGGCAGGAAAAAGGGGGAAAATCTAACCAGAATTAAATACCTCTATCTCCCCAATGTTCAACCGGGCAGAAAAATTGAAACAGCAAGTGCTGACCAATATAAGCGGACAGACCAGCCCTCCTAGGAGGAAGAAAGAAGATATTTCCCAAATCCAGGAGGGGGAGCCCTTTAGGCTGATAGAGAACACCAATACGAGATTATTTGATTTTGAATTCCTAAAAATTAGAATTTCCTAAAAGAGGCGGAAAAAAATGTCCCCACTCAGGAGGAACAGGCGCCTAGTTTGCAGGATATATTCCAAGAAATAAAAAAATGTAACCTGGCAATACAGGACCTCTCTTCTCCAGACTGGAAATATTAAGGAGACGGTGGGATTCCTCAGGACAGATTTACAAAAAAATAAAGAAAGGTTATTAGAAGTGGAGAAGAGAACATCTGATTCTGAGGACCTACTGCAGATAATAGTTAAATAAAAAACTATGCTAAAGCAGGAAAATATAGTACTCCTGGCACAAGATCACGACCAATAATAATAAATGTTCTATCAGTTAGACATAAGGAGGAGGTATTGCGTAGGGCAAGAAATAAAGGGAATTTAGAATACCTGGGCACAACAATAATGCTATTCTCTGATTATGAAGAGAAAGAAGCCACTATATTGATGTAAAAAAGATGCTGCGCCAAAATAATGTTAAGTACTCAATGATGTTTCCCGCCAAATTAAGAGTTGAATGGGAGAATAAAACCTGGTTCTTTGACACGGCAGGGGCGGTGGGGGAATGGATCAAAGAGAAAATAAAAAAAAATTGGTATTAAAAGGGTTGGGGCACATCCGGGAGGGAGTAATGCAAGGGAGAGGACCAGGTTTTGAGGTTAATCTGGACCAATCAGGAAGGGAAGGTTATGTAGCCGGTTGCAGCGTTCATTCCTGGGAGGGAAGCAAGAGGAGGACTGGAAAAAAGGGAAAATTAATAATCTTTATATGTAAAAAATATATTTTTTTCAATATTTATTTTCCCCTCTTTTTCTCACTGCTTCTCCCCTCCCGTTTATTGCCCCTCTGTTGCCCCCTTCTTTTCCCTGGTTTCTTATTCGGTAACAGGATGTGGATAGTGACCACGTGAATTAGACCCTATGAGAATAATTTCTTGGAACATTAGAGGGCTGAGTAAGGGAATAAAGAGAGTGGCAGTTTTTGACGCAATTCATAGGTCTCTCCCTGCTATAGTCTGTCTACAAGAAACCCACCTGACAAGTGAGACGATAATGGGGGTGACTAGGTCGTGGATGCAGTGCGCGTTTCATTCAGTTTTTTCATTGTATGCTAGAGGGCTGAGTATATTAGTACATAGGAACATAGATATTAAAATAATAAAAACAGCAATAGATGAGGAAGGTTGATATGTCCTTATGGACTGTATACTGGAAGGTAGACCCCGGATTATTGCAAATGTATATATACCTCTTCCCTTTAGATTAGATGTATTATTAAAAATAAATGAGTTTGTACTTAAGGTAGGCGATAAACCATTTTTGGTAATGGGAGACTTTAATAACGTAATGGATGGCCAAATGGACAGATGTAGATTAAATAATTAATTAAAAGATATTATAGCAGAACTGGGCTGGATCAATATATGGAGGGTAATGCACCCAAAATTAAAAAAGATATTCATGTTTCTCTAAAACTCACAGGTGTTTGTCACGGATTTATAATAAAGGGGCACAAGATATTGAACAGGTGAGGTACGGACGACGGGGGGTTCTCAGATCACAACTAAATCACTATAAGTATAAAAACAAAGAAAAAAATAAATAGAAGGATGAATATAACTATAGGATGGATTAATATAATGGGTACTCACGATAAGATATTGAAAGATATTGGGGAATACTTTGAGACAAATGAGGGTTCAGCTGGGAACAATATGGTTTGGGAGGCCGCAAAGGTCTTTGTAAGAGGAATTATCACTAAATACACTGTACAAATACACATATATCGGAAGGAAAATAGGAAAAAAATTACTGATCTGGAAACTGAAGTGGAAAAATCTTAAAATAAATATATCGATAATGCTACAGCACATAACTATAAAGAATGGACAGATAATGTGGCCAAATTGGAAAGTGACTTGCGGTTAATGGCTGAACAACAAAAAGGGAACTATGTAAGGGATAATTATATTTTTGCACATATACCTGGCAAGAAGTTGGCTACCCTGGTGGCAACTCAGACCAAAAACAATAAATATATTCATTGCTTGATAGATAAATCCGGTTATAAAACTGTTGAACAAATGGCAAAATTAGAGCTTCTTAGGGAATTCTTTGAAGATATATACAGTAGTAAGGTAAACAAGAGTTCGGTGGAATCACGACAATTCCTAGGGAAAATTACTATTACTAAATTAACTACGGATCAGAGAGAAAGCCTAGAAGTCCCTTTAGATTTGGCTGAAGTAGAGATAACACTGTCCAAGATAACTAAGAACACGACCCCAGGAACAGACGGTATCCCATTTGAAATATATGCCCAACATAAAGAAGTATTAATATTGAAATTGCTCACAATGTGGACAGTTTCGAGGGAAATGGGGAAACTCCCAGATTCTGTCAGAGAAGCCTTAATAACCTTAATATTAAAACCAGGGTAAGACCCGAAGATCCTGGATTCATACCGCCTAATCTCATTAATTAACACCGATAATAAAATATTAGCACAGATTCTTGCAAATAGACTTGGGAGAGTGGCGCCTGGGATCATTCATGAGGATCAGTTGGGTTTTATGCCAGGTAGAACTACAAGTGATAACATAATCAAATACTTTATGGGTACCCAGTTGGAACCCTCGAACTGTGGAGAACGTATGATTATAACTATAGATGCCACAAAAGCCTTTGATATGATAGAATGGCCCTTTTTATTTGCTACATTGAAGACAATGGGATTTGGAGACCATTTTGTATCTTGGGTTAAATTATGATATACTGAAGTCTCCGCAAGGTTAATATTGAACGGTGAGTATTCAGAGAAAATACATATTGCTAGGAGGGTTAGACAGGGTTGCCATTTGCCATAGCTATGGACACCTTAGCGGATATGATTAGACAAGATAAAGAGATTGTAGGATTTAGGTTTGCGGCATATGAGGAAAAAATATCATTGTACGCAGACGACATTAGGTTGTTTCTGGTATCTCATGGCTCACTGAGGAAGATCTTTCAGGTATTTGAAGAATATAGTGAATATACTGGATTGAATATAAACTGGTCCAAATTGGCGTGTATCCCGATTGATCCCTTGAATGTGTTTGTACCGGGGCCACTTGAAATCAAAGAAAGGCAAGAATCAGTCAAATATTTGGGTATTCAGATAACATCTAATCCTAGGGACTATTTGCAGCTGAATGTGCTCCCTAGAAAAAAAAATGCAAAAGACGCGCAAGAAAATAGAGGTTTGGAAAAAAATTCATATATCGATGGCAGGTCACATTTCACTAGTAAAAGCATTTATTTTACCTTCCTTAAACTATATGTTATGGAATGCACCAATTATAATTCCTAAAAGATTCTTTAAAATAATAGCCTCCCTAATAACAGATCTGGTATGGCGAGGTAAAAAAACGAGAATAAGAGCACAGATACTGCATATTTATGAGAAAGAGGGTGGTTTGTCAGTCCCGGACCTAGAGCTGTACTCTATTTCTGGACAGATCAGAAACATGATAATATGGAGTCACTCATATAGATAATAAAGTTAGGCAAACGCGTAGCCTGCTGTGGCAACTTGAGCATCTAGATATGGAAGTGACAAATAAAGGCCAGTGACACTGAAAATTTTAATACACTATTGTTATGTTGGTATATTACCAAATCACTTTTATTTTTATTTGAGAGAAATTAAAAGTTAAGTCTTAAGACTATTGGTAGGTGCAGGGAAAAATAGGTTAATAAAGTCCCAAAGGACATTAGTTAAAAGTTAGTTGTTAGTCCAACACACCTTAACCCTGCACTTAAAGGGAAAACGTAGAATGTTGATACTCATATAGATACAACACAATGGTAGCCGGGGTTAAGAAAGGCCTCTAAAACTGTAACAATTTTCCACTAATAGAAGCAGACATTCTGTTTTAAAAACAAGTTAAGGAAATACCCCTATTGGATATGTGGATTAAATCTTGGAATAAGGTAAAAGAACTTTGGTCGCATAAGGGAAGACACTCAGACACTTTGTTATGGGAAAACACCAATTTAACGGAATTAAAATCAATTGAACAAAAAGTCTGGGGGAAATATGGAATTTTCAAACTCGGCCAGATATGGAAAGAGGGAGATATAAATACTTATCAAGAACTTAAAAAGGAATATGTAAAAGATAATAAAGACCTGAGTTTCTATTATTTTCAATTGAAACAAGCCTTGCAAGTGGAGATAGGGAAAGGAACGCAAATTGTCCCTCTTCCATCAACCTTAGCTACTGTAATATTGTGAATTTACCAGTAGGGAGGAAATGGATATCTAAAATATACGGATGTCTGTTACACCAGTTGACAAAAAATAAATCTATCACTTTGCTAAATCATGGATGGCAAGATGGCTTAAATACGCAATGACAAGAATTTGGGGAAAAGGTCATACAGGCAAAAAATAGAGTGTCAAATAGTTTCGCCTTTAGAATTACACAGTTTAATATACGATATCACCTGTATTATTCCCCCAAGATTTTAATGAAATGTTGTAAATCTAAACAATTTAGTTGCAAGAAATGTGGGGAAGAAGGGGTAGACAACGTTCATATACTCTGGACTTGCATAAAGACCCAGAAATTTTGGGGGATAGTGACAAAAAAAATAGAGGAATATCATTTTTTTAAAGTCCCACTTTCTCTTGAGATCTGTATTCTGGGTATGACTGATAAAATATAAAATGCTAACGAATGAGAAGTAGCATCCAAATTATTTTTTCACACGAGGAAATGTATTGTAGCACACTGGGGAGATAGCACCATACCTACGGTTAAGGAATGGGAGAACCTGACTAGAGTCTCACTAGTCGGAGAGAAATTTCATTTAGTAACACCGAAGAAAAAATACATGTTTGCTAAAAGGTGGCAGAGATGGTTGAATTAGCAGACTGTAGCAGGGGTAGGACCTGGGGGACACGGGGTGGGGAGGGATCGGGGGGTGGAGGGAGACAAGCAGGTGAGCTGCGAGGTTTTAATATAATTTTTTATTTTATTTTTTCTGGTTTCTCTTCTGTCCGCCTTCAGGAATGGACAAAGCAACAGGCAGAGTGGGAAGAACAGGTTAAAATATATTTCAACCAACTGTTTACTGTGTAAAACAAAATAGGAAAAGTGTAAACAATAATTTGTATGAATAAATGTATAAATGAGCATATAATAATAAAGAATATAAAAAAAAAAAAAAAAAGATAATACAACCGGATCCGTTCATAATGGATGCAGATGGTTGTCTTATCAGTAACTGAAGCGTTTTTGCTGAACCCTGCCGGATCCAGTAAAAAACGCTAGTGTGAAAGTAGCCTAAGGCATGTGTGCAAACAATGCTGTACAGTAAAAATGCTTTAACCCCTTAAGGACCCACACAGTACATGTACGGTGCTGGTGAACGTGACATAAGGACCAGCACCGTACATGTAAGGAGGGCTGATCAGGCAGGTTCAGGAGCTGCGCCCGCCTGATCAGCGGCAGGGGTCCGGCAGTCACTTATAGCCGGACCACTGCTATATGCACCAGCACATTAACCCTCGCACTGTCGCTGTCAGTGCTGACCACAGCACGTGAGGGATCACGTGGCCATCGGGTCCCCGTGCTGCTGTGACGGGGAAAGGATGGCAGGGAAGGGAAGTTTTCCAGTATTGAGCCTGATGCATCGTGGCTGCCTACCGTGACAGCCTGTGAGATCCAGCCCCCTGGATCTCACAGACAGGAAGCTGTAAGTGTATTACTCAGTGTAATACTTTTACAGCCAATGCATTACAATACAGAAGTATTGTGATGCATTGTAAAGGGGATCAGATCCCCAGAGTGGTACAAAAAATTTAGTGAAAAAAGAAGTTAAAAAAATAAAGTTTTACAAAAAAATTAAAAGTAAAAAAAACATCATTTTCTCAAAATAAAGTAAAATAATATTGTAAAAAATAGGGGAAAAACAAAAGTAGACATATTAGGTATCGCCGCGTCCATATTGACTGGCTATATAAAAATATCATGTGACCTAACTCCTCAGGTGAACACTGTAAAAAAATAAAAAATAAAAGCTGTGCTAAAAAAAACATTTTTTGTCACCTTACATCACTAAAAGTGCAACACCAAGCGATCAAAAAGGCGTATGCCCCCCAAAATAGTACCAATATAATTGTTTCCTCATCCTGCAAAATATATATATATATATATATATATATATATATGGCTCTCAGACTATGGAGACACTAAAACATGATAATTTTTTTGTTTCAAAAATGCTTTTATTGTGTTAAATGTAAAAACAAAATTTAAGAGTAGACATATTAGGTATCGCAGCATCCTTAACAACCTGTATTTTAAAAATATCACATGACCTAACCCCTTAGGTGAATGCCATAAAAAAAGATTAAACAAAAAAGAACACAGTGTCAAAAAAGCAATTTTTTGTCACCTTACATCACAAAAAGTGTAATAGCAAGCGATCAAAAAGTCATATGCACCCCAAAATAGTGCCAATCAAACTGTCATCTCATCCTGCAAAATGATACCCTACCTAAAGCAATCGCCCAAAAAATAAAAAAAACTATGGCTCTCAGACTATGGAGACACGAAAACATGATTTTTTTTGTTTAAAAAATGATATTATTGTGTAAAACTTAAATACAACAACATGCCCTATATAAATATCACATGACCTAACCTCTCAGATGAACACCGTAAAAAAATATATATAGTGTGTCAAAAAGCCATTTTTTTGCCCCTTTACATCACAAAAAGTGTAATACCAAGCGATCAAAAAGTCATATGCACCCCAAAATCATAACAATCAAACCATCATCTGATCCCACAGAAAATGAGACCCTACCTAAGACAATTTCTAAAAAGAAAAAAAATATATATGGCTAATAGCAAGCAATCAAAAAGTCATATGCACCCCAAAATGATGCCAATCAAACGGTCATCTCATCCTGCAAAATTATACCCTACCTAAAGCAATCGCCCAAAAAAAAAAAAAAATATATGGCATTCAGACTATGGAGACACTGAAACATGATTTTTTTTGTTTAAAAAATGCTGTTATTGTGTAAAAAATAAATCAATAAAGTATACATATTAGGTATTGCCTTTTCCGTGAGAACCTGCTGCATAAAAATATCACATGAACTAACCCGTCAGGTGAACACCGTAAAAAATAAAAATAAAAAAAGTGCATCAAAAAAGCTATTTTTTGTCACCTTACATCACAAACAGTGTAATACCAATCTATCAAAAAGTCCTATTGTCGGAACTACAAAGCAAATGCTTTATATAAAAGACAGGATCAAAGGAAAAATTTCTAATGGAATTGATCCTAGAGGTGGACATAGAAAACATCTAAAAAGAGTTTGTCATTAATTTAATTATATTGTGTATTCAGTAAAACATGGTACAAGCGTCTATGCAAAAAAATATAAATTATTTATTATACAATAATTTAAAATGCAATCAAATCTTAATCAATATAAAATTCTATAATATGCAATAACACACAGTGACATGCAGTACCCTAAATACGCCACTAGATGGCTCTAGCACAAATACCAGCGTTCCTTATTACCTTTCAAACATAAAATGTAATACAACTGTCTCAACCACAATTATGAGATATACTCTTGTTGACATAGTAAACTCAATGGTGATTAGGGTAGATATGAACCCTTGCTCTGCTCAAACTATGACCAATTTCGGATATCGGGTAGTGTTGCTACACAACTTATAAATTATTAGGCCTGATATTGACTATAGAATGTGAATATTCCAATCAGAGACTTTCTCCAATATCAATATTAGATCTTTGATTCAATAATATGCATCTTTACTGAATAGTAATAATATTGATGTAGCACTTTTAACATTATACATCCGCACTAAAGTAAATATCAGGCCAAATAATTCAATCAATACTACACATAATAAAGTTATACGTTACCCGAAAATGCAGATGATATGCAGCGTCTAAGGGAAGTCAGCTCTAATGTCCGTTCTGATCATTGAGATTTTTCTCCTGGGGTCTCTCCTTTCTTTCTTTTCCTCTCTTTTTATTTCCCTATTGTGTGTGGTTTATTATCCAAAAAGTATCAGTTAGACACACCTTCCCAATTTGGAGTTTTCCAATCATTGTCGGTTAGGCTTGTACATATGATAATAACTGTGATGTCACTGTAATGCATTTCTGCTGTTGGTGTAATGTTACTTATTTATACCTAGGTGGCACTATTGCATAAGCTATTACCATCATTACCAGTAAGGGTTAAATGTCCAGATCTGACTTCATCATACATTCCATACACATAACATAAGGAATCCTAAATCAGAGCTACAGGGATTAACTTTGACACATGTACCAATTAAAGCATAGACATTTAAGTACCATTTTAGACATCTACCAACTAGCAAATTTATGGTACCGATAAAAATATAATAGACCTTGTACGGTCACAGACGTGTGTCTCCCCTGTAACTTCAACGGGTGATTGATTGCTAGCTAAAATAAAGAATCCCTGTTCAGGGAAGGCGGTGTTAACATAGTCTACAGTGAGGAACAGAAGTATTTGAACACCCTGCAATTTTGCAATTTCTTCCACTTAGAAATCATGGAGTGGTCTGAAATTCATATTGTAGGTGCATTCCCACTCAGAATAAAAATAATAATAATAATAATAAGGAAATCACATTGTATGATTTGTAAAGAATGTATTTGTCTTGCACTGCTTAACATAGGTATTTGAACACCTGAGAAAATCAGTGTTAATATTTGGTACAGAAGCCATTGTTTGCAATTACAGAGGTCAAACGTTTCCTGTAGTTCTTGACCAGGTTTGCACAGACTCGAACAGGGATTTTGGCCTTACTCCTTCACACAGATCTCCTCTAGATTTGTCAGGTTTCGGGGTTGTCACTGAGCAACACAGAGTTTCAGCTCCCTCCAAAGATGTTCTATTGGATTTAGGTCTGGAGACTGGCTAGGCCACTCCAGAACCTTGATATGCTTCTTACGGAGCCACTCCTTGGTTATCCTGGCTGTGTGCTTCAGTCGTTGTCATGTTGGAAGACCCAGCCATGACCCATCTTTAATGCTCTGACTGAGGGAAGGAGGTTGTTACTCAAAATCTCACAATAAATGGCCCCATTCATCCTCTCCTTAATACAGTGCAGTCGTCCTGTCCCCCAGAGCATGATGTTGCCACACCCATGCTTCACAGTAGGGATGGTGTTCTTGGGATGCAAATCATCCTTCTTTTTCCTCCAAACACGACGAGTGAAGTTTAGACAAAAAGTTGTACTTTGGTCTCATCTGACCACACGACTTTCTCCCATTCCTCCTCTGGTTCATCCATATGGTAATTGGCAAACGTCAGATGGGCCTGGACATGTGAGGACTTGAGCAGGAGAACCTTCCGTGCAATGCATGATTTGAAACCATGACGGCGTAGTGTTCTACTGACAGTGACCTTTGAAACTGTGGTCCCAGCTCTCTTCATGTCATTGACCAGCTCCTCGCTTGTAGTTCTGGGCTGATTCCTCACCTTTCTTATCATCAGTGATACCTCACGAGGTGAGATTTTGCATGGAGCCCCAGTCCGGGAGAGACTGACAGTCGTCTTTAGCCTCTTCCATTTTCTAAAAATTGCTCCAACAGTTGATCTATTTTCACTAAGCTGCTTGGCAATTGCCCCGTAGCCCTTTCCAGCCTTGTGGAAGTCCACAATTTTGTCTCTGGTGTCTTTTGCTACTAAGTTATATTAATGAGTGGAGTAGAGGTGGATTTTTTAAAGGCACAGTAACAGGTCTTTGAGAGACAGAATTCTTGCTGTTTCTCAGGTGTTCAAATACTTATGTTCAGCAGTGCAAGACAAATAAATTCTTTAAAAATCATACAATGTGATTTCCAGATTTATTTTTATTTTTATTCTGTCTCTGAGAGTGGAATGCACCTACAATGTGAATTTCAGACCCCTCCATGATTTCTGAGTGGAAGAATTTGCAAAATCGCAGAGTGTTCAAATACTTCTGTTCCTCACTGTATACTTAAAATTCTTCTCATCATATTTTAGCAATACATGCTTTCCTAGTGAGTAGGGTTGAGCGAACCCGAAATGTAAAGTTCGGGTTCGTACCGAACTTTAGGATTTTTGGACCCCAGACCCTAACCCGAACTTTTCAGTAAAAGTTTGAGTTTGGTGTTCGGCGAGTTAATGGCACTTTTTGTAAGGCTGCAGAGCAGCCAATCAACAAGCGTTTAACTTGTCTAACAAGCGTTTAACTACTAATGGCATGGCTGTGATTGGCCAGCGCAGCATGTGACCCAGCCCCTATATAAGCGGGAGTCACGTAGCACTGCATGTCACTCTGCTCTTACTAGTGTAGGGATAGGATGCTGCTGCTGCTGTGAGGGAGAGGATAGGAAAGAATTTATCAGGAGTGCTAGTTAACTCAGGGATCAACAGTGATTTTGTTTTGTGGGTGCAGTGCACCATTTTTTTTACCCTGCCCTGAGCCCAGTGACACAGAATAAGAACTTTTATCTATCTGTTAGTTAGGTGGGCGTTGGCGGCCATTTTGTGCCAGTTCAGTGCACCAGCACAGCATATGTGCATTTGTGACAGTAAAATACAAGCTTTAAATACTGCAATTATATTCTGGGTTTAAAAAAACACCAATATTTGGCAAGACCCTACATCTGGGGCCTTTGCTTTATTTCTGACAGTGAAATACAAGCTTTAAATACTGCAATTATATTCTGGGTTTAAAAAACACCCATTTTGGGCAAGATAATAAAATTGCAACATTTGCTGCATTTCTGGCAGTCTAATACTAGTGTTAGATACGGCAGTTATATTCTGGTTTTAAAAAAACACCCATTTTGGGCAAGATAATCCATTTGCGGTCTTTGTTGCATTTGGGACAGTCACATACAAACTTTAAATACTGCTATTATATTCTGGTTTAAAAAAAAAACACCCATTTTGGGCAAGATAATACATTTGCAGCCTTTGTTGCATTTGTGACAGTCAAATACAAACTTTAAATACTGCAATTATATTCTGGATTTAAAAAACTACCCATTTTTGCAATACCCTACATCTGGGGCCTTTGCTGCATTTGTCACAGTGAAATACAAGCTTTAAATACTGCAATTATTTTCTGGGTTTAAAAAACCACCAATTTTTGGCAAGACCCTATATTTGTGGACTTTGATGCATTTCTGACAGTGAAATACAAGCTTTAAATACTGCAATGATATTCTGGGTTTTAAAAAAACACCCTTTTTTTGCAAGACCCTACATCTGGGGCCTTTTCTGCATTTGTCACAGTCAAATACAAACTTTAAACACTGCAGGTATATTCTGGGTTTATAAAAAACACCCATTTTGGGCAAGATAATACATTTGCGGCCTTTGCTGCATTTCTGGCAGTCCAATACTAGTGTTAGATACTGCTGTTATATTCTGGGTTTAAAAAAACACCCATTTTTGGCAAGACCCTACATTTGGGGCCTTTGCTGCATTTCTGTCAGTGAAATACAAGCTTTAAATACTGCAAGTATATGCTGGGTTAAAAAAACACCCATTTTGGGCAAGATAATACATTTGTGGAATTTGTTGCATCTGTGACAGTCACATACAAACTTTAAATACTGCTATCATATTATTATTATTTTTTTTAAACACCCATTTTGGGCAAGATAATACATTTATGGCATTTGTTGCATTTGTGACAGTCAAATACAAACTTTAAATACTGCTATTATATTCTGGTTTTAAAAAAAACTATTTATTTTTTAAAGACTCTACATCTGGGGCCTCTACTGCATTTGTCACAGTCAAACACTAGCATTAGGTACTGCTGTTATATTCTGGTTTAAAAAAAACACCCATTTTGGGCAAGAAAATACATTTGCGGCCTTTGTTGCATTTTTGACAGTCCAATACAAGTGTTAGGGCTCTTTCACACTTGCAGTGTTCTTTTCCGGGGAAGGGGGGGGGGGGTCCGTCGTCGGGGCTCTATGCCGGAAAAATCCTGATCAGGATTATCCCCATGCATTCTGAATGGAGAGAAATCTGTTCAGGATGCATCAGGATGTCTTCAGTTCAGGACCGGAATGTTTTTTGGCAGGAGAAAATACCGCAGCATGCTGCGCTTTTGCTCCGGTCAAAAATCCTGAACACTTGCCGCAAGGCCGGATCCGGAATTAATGCCCATTCAAAGGCATTAATCCGGATCCGGCCTTAAGCTAAACGTCGTTTCGGCGCATTGCTGGATCCAACGTTTAGCTTTTTCTGAATGGTTACCATGGCTGCCAGGACGCTAAAGTCCTGTTTGCCATTGTAAAGTGTAGTGGGGAGCGGGGGAGCAGTATACTTACCGTCCGTGCAGCTCCCGGGGGGGTTCAGAGTGACGTCAGGGTGCCCCACGCGCATAGATGACGTGATCGAATGGATCACGTCATCCATGCGCATGGGGTGCTCTGACGTCATTCTGGAGCGCCCCGGGAGCCTCACGGACGGTAAGTATACTGCTCCCCCGCTCCCCCGCTCCCCACTACTACTATGGCAACCAGGACTTTAATAGCGTCCTGGCTGCCATAGCAACACTGAACGCATTTTGTAGACGGCTCCGTCTTCAAATGCTTTCAGTTCACTTGCGTTTTTCCGGATCCGGCGTGTAATTCCGGCAAATGGAGTACACAACGGATCCGGACAACGCAAGTGTGAAAGAGCCCTTAGATACTATTATATTTTGGGTCTAAAAAAAACACCCATTTTTGCAACACCCTACATCTGGAGACTGTTGCATTTGTGACAGTCAAATACAAACTTTAAATACTGCTGTTATATTCTGGGTTTAAAAAAAACACAAATTTTATGAAAGACCCTACATCTGGGGCCTTTGCTGCATTTGTCACAGTGAAATACAAGCTTCAAATACTGCAATTATATAGTGGGTTTAAAAAAACAACCATTTTGGGCAAAACCCTACATTTGGGGCCTTTGCTGCATTTGTCACAGTCAAATACAAACAGTCAATACTACAGTTACATTGTTGGTTGATAATTTAACATATTTTGGGACCGTGAAGTACTTGTATAAAATTCGCCTGTCACACTGTTGTGTGAGAAATGTTTCCTCTTTATGACACCGGCACTGCCTTACTCTCAGTGAACTTAATTGTTGACTACTGGCAGTTAAATTGTCGCCACACATAAACTATCTGTTAATTTGGTGGGTGAACGCAAAGAATGAGGAGAGCGTCAAATAAGGGACGTGGCCCCAGTCGTGGTGCTGCTGGTGGAGCTCCTGTTGCAGGGAGAGGACGTAGTCGATCTGTGCCAGCTACACACACAAGTAAAACACCTTCCTCAGGTGCGAGTAGGTGACAGAACCTTCAGCGTTATTTTGTAGGGCCGAATGCGGCTCTACGAATGGTGAGGCCAGAACAAGTACAGGCGATGGTAGATTGGGTGGCTGACAGTGCCTCACATTGTCTCCCACCCAGTATCCTGCTGAAAGATCAGAGTTGGCACCTGCAGTCCATGTCCATCAGTCCTTCACCTCACCCTCTTGCAAATCAGCCAAGCAGTCTGAGCCCCAAGACATGGAGCAGTCTTTTCTGCTTTTTTATGACTCTGCTAGCAGGGTTTCCCAGGGCCATCCACATAGCCCTGCCCCAGAAGTGGAAGAGATTGAGTGCACCGATGCCTAACCACTTATGTTTCAGGATGAGTACATGGGAGGAGCACCGCAGCACGTCTCGGATGATGACGAAACACAGGTGCCAACTGCCAGGGCTTTCGAAAGTGTGCAGACCGACAAGGAGGGCAGGGGTGAAGACTGGGTGGAAGATGATGTGGAGGACGATGAGGTCCTCGACCCCACATGGAAGCGAGTGACCTGTGTAGTTCGGAGGAAGAGGCAGTGGTCGCATACAGCCACCAGCCCAGCAGAAGAGGGAGCAGGGTGCAAAAAACGGAGCGGCCGTCTCCTAGACAGTACGCCTGCTACTGCCCACCGCAGCAAGGGACTAAGCACACCAAAGCCAACTCCAAGGAGTTCCCTGGCGTGGCAGTTCTTCAGACCATGTGCTGATGACAAGACACTAGTGGTTTGCACGCTGTGCAATCAGAGCCTGAAGCGAGGCATAAACGTTCTCAACCTGAGCACAACCTGCATGACCAGGTATCTAAGTGCAAAGCACGAGCTGCAGTGGAGTAGACACCTCAAAAACAAAGAAAGGTCTCTGGCTCCTCCTGCTTCCTTTTCTGCTGCAGTCTCGGCCTATTCATCCACCTCTAGAGGGACAGTGCCACCTGCCAGCCAGCAAACAGAGGCTCTGCCAGCAACACCAACTCCTGGGTCACCAAGCATCTCCACAATGTCCCACGGAAGTATTAAACAATAGGCCTGACAGAACAACAGACATGCAGGTTGGGGGACACCTGGTAAATAGTGACCATAAAGTAATAACCTTCCAATTATCATTCAAAAGATCGTTTCTACAGGGAGGAACAAAAATACCAAACTTCAAGAAAGCTAAATTTAGCCAACTAAGAGAGGCCATAGGCCTAACTAACTGGGACAAAGTCCTCAAAAATAAAAATACAGTCACAAAATGGGATATCTTTAAAAACATCCTAAAATCTCATTGTGAGAGGTACATACAGTAGGGGAATAAAAGGTTAAGGAACAAAAAGAAACCAATGTGGATAAATAGAACTGTAACGAAAGCAATAAATGACAAAAAGAAAGCATATAAATCACTAAAACAGGAGTGCAGCATGGAAGCACTGAAAAACTATAAGGAAAAAAAAGAACATGTAAAAAACTAATAAAAGCGGCCAAACTAGAGACCGAGAGATTAATTGCCAAAGAGCGTAAAACTAACCCAAAAATGTTCTTCAATTATATAAATGTTAAAAAGTATAAATCTGAAGGTGGTCGGCCCTTTAAAGAGGATTGAAGGGGGGAGTCGCAGAGAGCGACGAGGAGAAAGCAAAGCTGTTAAATATTTTTTTCTCCAATGTATTCACTGAGGAAAATAAACTGTCAGATGACATGCAGAATCTAAAAATAAATTCCCCACTAAAAGTGTCCTGTCTGACCCAGGAAGAAGTACATCAGCGACTTAAAAAGATTAAAATAGATAATTTGCCGGGACCGGATGGCATACAACCCCGTATCCTAAGGGAATTAAGTAATGTCATAGCCAGACCCTTATTTCTGATATTTGCAGACTCTATACTGACAGAGAATGTCCCACAGGATTGGCGCATGGCAAATGTGGTGCCAATATTCAAAAAGGGTCTAAAAACAGAGTCTGGAAACTATAGGCCGGTAAGTTTAACATCTGTTGTGGGTAAACTGTTTGAAGGTTTTCTGAGAGATGCTATCTTAGAGCATCTCAACGGAAATAAGCAAATAACGCCATATTAGCATGGCTTTGTGAGGGATCGGTCATGCCAAACTAATTTAATCAGTCTCTAAGAGGAGGTAAGTTCTAGACTTGACAGTGGCGAATCAATGGATTGTCGTATATATATGGACTTCTCAGAAGCATTTGACACTGTACCACATAAAAGGTTAGTATATAAAATGAGAATGCTCAGACTGGGAGAAAACGTCTGTAAGTGGGTAAGTAACTGGCTCAATGATAGAAAACAGAGGGTGGTTATTAACGGTACACACTCAGATTGGGTCACTGTCACTAGTGGGGTACCTCAGGGGACAGTATTGGGCCCTATTCTCTTCAATATATTTATTAATGATCTTGTAGAAGACTTGCATAGGAAAGTATAAATTTTCGCAGATGACACTAAACTGTGTAAAGTAATTTACACTGAAGAGGACAGTATACTACTACAGAGGGATCTGGATAGATTGGAGGCTTGGGCAGATAAGTGGCAGATAAGGTTTAACACTGACAAATGTAAAGTTATGCACATGGGAAGGAATAATGCAAGTCACCCATACATACTGAATGGTAAAACACTGACATGGAAAAGGATCTAGGAATTTTAATAAACCGCAAACTAAGCTGGAAAAACGAGGGTCAGACAGCTGCTGCCAAGGCCAATAAGATAATGGGTTGCATCAGAAGGGGCATAGATGCCCGTGATAAGAACATAGTCCTACCACTTTACAAATCGCTAGTCAGAACACACATGGAGTACTGTGTACAGTTCTGGGCTCCTGGAAACAAGGCAGACATGGCAGAGCTGGAGAAGGTCCAGAGGAGGGCAACTAAAGTAATAACTGGAATGGGGCAACTACAGTACCCTGAAAGATTATCAAAATTAGGGTTATTCGCTTTAGAAAAAAGACGACTGAGGGGAGATCTAATTAATATGTATAAATATATCAGGGGTCAGTACAGAGATCATCTATTTATCCCCAGGACTGTGACTGTGACGAGGGGACATCCTCTGCGTCTGGAAGGAAGAAGGTCTGTACACAAACATAGAAAAGGATTCTTTACGGTAAGAGCAGTGAGACTATGGAACTCTCTGCCTGAGGAGGTGGTGATGGTAAGTAAAATAAAGGAATTCAAGAGGGGCCGGGATGTATTTCTGGAGCGTAATAATATTTCAGGCTATAGCTACTAGAGAGGGGTCGTTGATCCAGGGAGTTTTTCTGATTGCCTGAATGGAGTCGGGAAGGAATTTTTTATTCCCCTAAAGTGGGGGAAATTGGCTTCTATCTCACAGTTTTTTTTTGCCTTCCTCTGGATCAACTTGCAGGATAACAGGCCGAACTGGATGGACAAATGTCTTTTTTCTGCCTTATGTACTATGTTACTATGTTACTATCTCCCAAACACTGGAGCGAAAAAGGAAGTACCATCCTACCCACCCGCAAACCCTGCCACGTAGCAGCTCTGGGCCTAGCCGGTTTGACGCACATCCCTTGCCTGGCTCATGTGCTGAATTTGGTGGTGCAGAGGTTCCTTAAAAATTACCCCGAAAGAAAGTGCGGGCCGTCTGTGAGCGCTTTCTGCGTTCTCACCCTTCTGCTGCTCGCCTGTCAGTGCTGCAGGATAACTACGGCCTTACCGCTCACCACCTCATATGTGACTTACCCACAAGGTAGAACTCCACCTTGCACATGCTGTCCAGACTGAGCGAGCAGCAGCAGGCGATAGTGGAGTTTCAGCTGCAGCACCACTTCACCACCAATGAGTGAGCATCTATGCGAGACCTGTGTGCCTTGTTGCACTTTTTTAAGTACTCCACCAACATGGCCAGTGCCGATGACGCCGTTCGCAGTGTTACTATCCAACTTCTATGCCTCCTTGAAAAAACATTTCTGGCGATTATGAAAGAGGATGTGGCACAGGAGGAGGAGGAAAAGGGATCATTTCATAGGGTTTCTTGGTTCCTGCACCAAGAAACGCCAGGTACACAATTGTCCAGCCAGGGCACAGTTCTGGAGGATGATGAGGTGGAGGATGATGTGTCACGATAAGTAGGTAAGCGTGGAAATAACCAAACATGGGAAAACAAACAGAACGAACGACTAGGGAGAAAAGGTTCACCTACTAGCGATCCCTAAAAGCTTTCCCTAAACTGCCCATGTGCATACCCTTAGGGTGGATATACACATGCCCTCGTGACTAACCCTAAACACCTTGTGCAAACCCTAAGCTGCAGGGAAAAGGGAAGAGTCAACCTACTTCTTCAAACCAGGAGGAAGCAAGCGTCTCCCTAGAGGCCTAGATAAAACACACAAAGGGAAATAAAAGAGAGGATTTATCTTGAGCAGAGCTGGAGCAGATGATCCACCACAAATCAAGAGCTCCCAGGATAGAACTATAACCCGCACAGGCCACTGGGGGAAGGAGGGATAAATAAGAATAAAAGAATAAAAATAAAAACAGGCACTCACCAACTGGTATGTCTATAGTAGAATATTTATATAGTAGAATGTAAAATTATCATATAAAAGTTATAAAACATATAATAACAAAATTTAACATAAAATACTAATAATAGTGTAAATACACTGAGCTCGATTTATCTATGGTTGACAAAATACTGTTGGGTTTCAGAAAAATTGCTTACATCAATATAAATGAATTAGTTGAAATAAATAGTGGTGGTAGTGAACAAATATATTGGTTAGTGAAATAAATATAATAATAATAGATATATAAAATAGGTGAAGTGAAACATATAACAACTGTGTCCATATAAAGTTGTTGTAGCAACTTATTTCCTTACATGAAGTTCAGTCCAGTATTTAGTAACGCTGCTGTAGCAGAGTGAAGATACAATTGTAGCAGCACACAGAGTCCGCACTCCAAGTACAAGGATATAGGTAGTAATCGGGTTTTTAGAGTGGGGCGTCCCCCTCACTGTAAACCCTCTTACCTTGCCTTTCAGAATGCTTGTCGCTGTGTAGTTTCTACTGCCGATAGAATTGAGTCCTTTGTAGCACTCGATATGGGATCTGTTGTTTTAGAATTTTAAACTTCCCGCTTGTTGCTCTCCGGTCTCGGCGTTCCACGTGATGTCAGTGCGTGTCACCTTCCAGGAAGCAGCATGCAGGGATCGCGTAATCTCGCAATAGTTCCGATCCGTTCCTCTTTTACTGGTATCTAGAGGCTTATATTCGCTGATAATGTTGCCGATAACATGTGGGTCTCTTTCCTCGGGTTCAGGTGGGTAGTGTATCACTCGCAAGACCTGCCAGACGCGTTTCGAGGGGTCTCCCTCTTCCTCAGTGGCTATATCTGGGGGAAGGAGGGATAAATAGCCTCACTAACAATGAAACCCAGTACACCTGAGGGAAGGTGGATCCAGCTCAAACCCAAATCAAAACAGAGAAGTCAGACATGTGCAGCCAGTCTGAAAGACCTCCGCACATTCACAGGGCAAGGCGTGACATGATGCGGAGAAGATGGAGGAGGAGGAACCGTGTTTACAGCAGGGTGGCACCCAAACTAGCTCACAGGCATCACTGGTGCATGGCTGGGGGCATACAAAGGACACAGACCTGCAGACAGTGTATTGTCTAAACATGTGTTTAGCTCGGCAGGGGGCGTTATCAGAGAAAAGCACAGCCGTCTGTCCACAGCCAATGTGGACAAGATCATGTTCATTAAAATGAACCAGGCATGGATCCCACACGACTTGTCCGTACCTTGTGCAGAATAGACATGTATACCGGCCTTACCCAGCCATTGTTATACTACAGCACAATTTCCCAATCTTGTGTGGTGTACCCTAATAAACAAAAAATAATAATAAATAAAACCAAAAACCAGTGTTGGATACCTCGTCCTCCTCCACCGCCGCTTCGACCTACACCGCTACGTCCACCGCCTCCTCAACCTCCTACTCCATATGGACCTCCACCTCATAGATCAAGATTATTTTTATTTATTTTTTACATATTTTATTTTGTCATTTCACTAATTTGTATGATACATTGTTGGGTTACATATCCCAAATTTTGGGCTGTGATATACCCCTGCTCTACCTAGTAGACAGGTAAATAAATTTCACTAATTTATCTGTTACATTGTCGGGTGAAATTCACCAATTTTTGGCTGTGACATACCCCTGCTCTACCTAGTAGACAGGTTAATAAATTTCACTAATTTGTCTGTTACGTTGTTGGGTGAAATTCACCAATTTTTGGCTGTGATATACCCCTGCTCAACCTAGTGGACAAGGAAATACATTTAATTAATTCGTCTGTTACATTGTTGAGTGACAAATGCTCATCTTTTGCGCAAGAAAGTACATTTGCGGCCTACACTGCATTTAGGACAGTACGAATCAGATGAGGCCAGAACAAGTACAGACTATAGTAGATTGGGGGGCTGACAGTGCATACAGTTCCTTCGCATTGTCTCCCACCCAGTCCCCTGCTAAAAGATATGAGTTTGCACCTACAGCCCATGGCCATCTGTCTTTCACCTCACCCCCTTGCAAATCAGGCAAGCAGTCTGAGCACCAAGTCATGCAGCAGCCTGTTATGATTTTTGATGACTCTGCTGGCAGTGTTTCCGTGGACCATCCACATTGCCCTGCACCAAAAGTGGAAGAGATTAAGTGCACTGATGCCCAACCACTTATGTTTTAGGATGAGGACATTGGAATACCACAGCAGCACGTCTCTGATGATGACAAAACACAGGTGCCAACTGCTGCGGCTTTCTGCAGTATGCAGACCAACAAGGAGGGCAAGGGTAAAGAGTGGGTGGAAGATGATGTGAAGGATGATGAGATACTAGACCCCACATGGAATCAAGGTCATGCGAGTGACCTGTCTAGTTCGGAGGAAGAGGCAGTGGTCGCACAGAAACACCAGCACAGAAAAAGAGTGAGCAGGGTGCAAAAGAGTCTGTTATATTCTTGGGTGACATTTTACCATTTTTGCCTTGAATAAACCCCTGATTTGCATAGGTGACATGGACATAAATGTCAAAAAATCATCTGTTACACTGTCAGGTGACATTTTACCAATTTTGCCGTATACAGACCCCTGCTATGCATAGGTGACAGGGCCCAACATTTTTTAAAATCATCTGTTCCATCGGTGGGTGACATTAACCTGCTCTGCATAGGTGACAGGGACTTAAATTTCTAAAATTTGTCTTTAATTGACGCGCGCCACCTCCTTTCATTCGATCCTTCCGCTTTAACAACTTGTCCCACATTTCCGCTCGATAACATTTCAGCCATTGACCTCCCTTGGATGTAGTATCCCTTTCTCACGCTCCCTCTCCGGTGTGGAACCCTGATTCACCGCTAACCGTGATCATCATGGTAGGTGCAGAAAAGAACATCGAAAGTTGATAGAGAAGATATCCAATTGGATCGTGGACGTGCGATCAAGCAGAAGTTATTTAAAGTCAACAAAGCGACAGAAGGGCCTCTCCTGTCTAACGTTTCCAAATCCAAAATGCCCCAGTGACATTCCCTATAATTTTTTATTAATCATTCCAATAACAGGGCATCTTAAGAGTCCTGTATTGTTATTTATCATCACTACCTCCCCGAGTCAGGAGTGGGTAATTGCCGCGTGCCCCCTCTTTCACTTGGAAGCTTAGGCTTCAATAATTTGTCTCACATTTAATTTCATTCCAAAATAGAGGAGAATAATTTGGGGGCACTCACCCATCAGTAGTATATAAAATGATCCTTTATTTCATCCGGGATACGAGTAACAAATTGCTAGCAGAGTAGACGGGGGCTAACAGCTAATCTTCCATACATAGCGGTGTTTGAATGATCGGTTCCTTCTCTATTTGTACAATTAATTTCATACATTGACCTCCCTTGGATGTGGTATCCCTTTCTCATGCTGCCTCTCCGGCATGGAACCCTGATTCGCCACTAACCGTGATCAACGCGGTAGGCGCAGAAAAGAACATCGAAAGTTGATAGAGCAGATATCCAATTGGATCGTGGACATCACGGGGATGTGCGACATGGTGGAGCAGTATGTGTGCACAACTTCTGGGTCTCCAAATTGGGCACATGGCCTGAGCTTGCCCATTACGCCTTGGAGGTGCTGGCCTGCCCTGCAGCCAGTGTATTGCTTGAAAGTTTTTTAGCTTGGCTGGAGGGGATTATCACAGGTTATATTTCCCAATGTTTTGGGGTGTGTTAGCGGTTTTTCTTCTGGCAGGTTTATGCTGGTTAAATGATGATGCATCAGACCTCCAACCCGTGAATATTTCCCTGTACAACGAATATCCGCTTTGCTTCTGATCAGGAGATAAATAACCAGCCCATACTTAACATAGGTTGTTAAATATCTCAAATCTTTATTTCCCAGCACATACTTATAGGGCTTTTTGGGGGTGGGTGCATATTGTCTCTCAAGATCCAATTGGAACAATCCTGGTGTTTCTTAAGAGGCCTTTGGAAACATGTTTGTCCAGATACAGCTGAAACTTTGTTAAACAATACTGGTATTTGCTATATATATACAATACATGAAAAGGGTTATTTTACATATTCAACGGGTTTATCTACATGCTAATAAGTTGAATGGCTTATGATAGGTTGCTGTCATTGTATGTGAGGTGAGATGTTAAATAGCCTTTTGTTAAGGGAGGCTGCTATTGTGTCCAGCAACTGGCAAAGTTGTGAGATGTGCTAATTCGAGGTACTGCATTCCACAAGAGATGAGGCTTGTATAATCTATGTTTAATCTGTGATGTATCAAAAGTAAGATTTAATTTAAACAAAAATAATAAAAAAATTTAATTAAAACCAAAAACCAGTGTTGGCTATCTCCTCCTCCACCGCCTCTTCCACCTACACCGCCACATCCACCGTCTCCTCAACCTCCTACTCCATATGGACTTCGTCCTCCTAGATCAAGATTATTAATATTTTTTATGTATTTTATGTTATTTTCCCAATTCACATTTGTTTGCAGAGCACTTGCCATGCTCTTAACCACATTTTTCTGCCATTTGCAGCCCTCAAGCCCTTTCCATTACTTTTTTTTAGCCATTTTGGTGCTCCAAAGTTCGGGTCCCCATTGACTTCAATGGGGTTCGGGTTCGGGGTCAGGTTCGTGTCCTGAACTCAAACTTTTTTGTGAAGTTCGACCGAACCTGTTGAACCCGAACATCCAGGTGTCCGCTCGATAATAGATGCATTGACGTCCTTCATAATAATTTAACAATATAAAACAATACATATGTCCTATTGATTATCTTATACAAAAAAAACTAAGGTTCATTATATGTGTATATAGACACCACAGATTTTCTGCTTCACCAACTGTAGTACTAGATACATCTATAGAATATCCTTATCTCAGTCATCAATCTATAAGGAGACAAGAATAACTCTTCTCAAACTGTTACATCTATTGAGAAGAAACCTTAGGAACAGTGTCCTTTCCATGAACCTCTCTTGGCCGACTTTAAAATAAATACACAATGGTGAATATATCACAATATGGCCTCTTAAATCTAATCTAATCCACTATAATTATGATATTTAGATATAAATGTTATATACCTATGAAAAAGCACAATATGCACCCCAAAATAGTACCAATCAAACCATCATCTCATACCAAAAAAATGAGCCCCTACATAAGACAGTCGCACAAAAAAAAATATATAAAAGGGTACTGAGCACTTTGACCCCCTAAGCGTTTTACTAAATTTGCAAACACTTGGCTGTGAAAATGAAAAGTTTCATTTCTTCCAATAAAATGCTTCTTTAGCCCCAAATTTTTCATTTTCACAAGGGGCTTCATTCACATTGAGTTGTGGGCCTGCAGGTGAGCTGACCCTGTAAAAGATTTTAGGCTTGGGCCTGCAGGTGAGCTGACCCTGTAAAAGATTTTATTTGCTGCCTTCAGGTGAGCTGACCAAGTAAAAGATTTTAGGTGCGGGCCTGTTGGTGAGCTGACCCTGTAAAACATTAGGGGCGAGGGCCAACTGGTTAGCTGACCCTGTAAAACATTATATGCGATGGTCTGCTGCTGAGCTGACCCTCTAAAACATTAGGGGCGAGGGCCTGCTGCTGAACTGACCCTCTAAAACATTATATGCGAGGGCCTGCTGCTAAGATGACCCTCTAAAACATTAGGGGCGAGGGCCTGCTGGTGAGCTGACGCTCTAAAACATTATATGTGAGGGCCTGCTGGTGAGCTGATGCTCTAAAACATTATATGCAAGGGCCTGCTGCTTAACTGACCCTCTAAAACATTAGAGGTGAGGGCCTGCTGCTAAGCTGACCCTCTAAAACATTAGGGGCGAGGCCCTGGTGTTGAGCTGACCCTCTAAAACATTATGGGCGAGGGCCTGCTGCTGAGCTGACCCTATAAAAAATTTGAATTGAGGGCCTGCAGTTGAGCTGACCCGATTAAAAAAAAAATTGAGCGGAGAGAAAATACACAATCTGGATGAGGAGGAGGAGGAAACGAGATTCAACCATATACTCTTTTTTTGTGGTGGAAAAGGTGCATGGGAATACACTACAGTGGATTGAGTACATTATAAATGATAGATTTAAATTGCCTTTATGTTCATCATGAGCTCAGCTCTCCTCTGTTGTAGTTGAGAAGTCAGGGGCAATCCAGGCCTTGTTCATTTCTATCTGAGTCAACCTGTCAGCATCGGCAGTGGACAAGCAGATACGCTTATCTGTTATAATGCCACCAGCAGCACTAAATACATGCTCAGACAAAACGCTGGCGGCAGGGCAGGCCAGCGCCTCCATAGTCATAGAGCGCAAGTTTGTGCCATGTGTCCAACTTGGACATCCAGTAGTTGTAAGGCACTGAGGGATCATTTAGGATGCTGACACGGTCTGCTATGTATTCCTTCACCATCTTCCAAAACTTTTCCCTCCTTGTACCACTAGGCCGCACTTCAGGGTGAGGTTGCTGGTGGGGTGTCTTGAAAGTGTCCCATGCCTTGGAGAGTGTTGCCCTGCCTTTGTTGGAACTGCTGTGTGTTTCCCTTGTCTCCCTTCCTCGGTTGCCTAAGGAAGTACGGACCCTGCCGCCAGCGTTTTCAGATGGAAAATTTTGGAGCAATTTCCCAACAAGGATCTTCTGGTATTGCACCATTTTGCTCATCCTCTCCACCAGAGGAATGAGAGATGAGAAGTTCTATTTGTAGCGGGAGTCGAGAAGGGTGAACACCCAGTAATCCGTGCTATCTAAAATGCGTATAATGTGAGAATCACTGAAAAGGCAGCCTAACATGAAGTCAGCCATGTGTGCCAGAATTCCAACAGGCAAGACGTCAATGTCGACATCAGGGTGACTCTCCATCTCCTCCTCCTCTTCTGCCCAGCCACGGTGAACAGATGGAATTAAAGTTCCATGGGTACTACCCTCCAGTTTCTCCTCCTCCTCTTTATGGTCCAATTCGCTCTGAGAAGACGAACTGAGGGTGGTCTGGCTATCACCCTGTGTAATGTCCTCCCCCATTTCCTCATCTGCCACATTCAGAGCGTCTTTCTAAATTGTGAGCAGCGATCATTTGAGTAGACACAGCAGTGGGATGGTTATGCTGATAATAGCTTTATCGCCACTAACCATCTGTGTGGATTCATCAAAGTTTTTTAAAACCTCACAGAGGTCTGACATCAATGCCCACTCCTCGCTTGTGAATAGTGGCAATTGACTCGAAAGGCGATGACCATGTTTCAGCTGTTATTCCACAACTGCCCTCTGCTGCTCACAAAGCCTGGCGAACAGGTGGAATGTAGATTCCAGTGCATGCTCACATCGCACAACAGTCAGTAAGCTGGAAGCTGCAAGGGCTGCTGCGGCGTTGACAGAACGATTGAAGCTGTGGACGACTTGTGGAAATGGGGACACACGCGGTGCGCCTTCACTAGTAGCTCTGGCAAATTGGGGTCGATTTTGATAAACCACTGAACCACTAAGTTTAAGACGTGGGCTAGGCATGGGATGTGTGTTAGGTTGCCGAGCTCCAAAGCCGCCACCAAGTTACGGCCATTGTCAGACATAACCATGCCTGGTTGTAGGTTAAGTGGCAAGAGCCAGAGCTCGGTTTGGTTCCTTTATCACGGATCTACCCACTTCCTCCGGTTGTTCCGTAATTTGGGTAGGGGTTGATCACTTCTCTAGAATGGCGCATTTTGTTCCTCTACCTGGACTTCCTTCTGCTCCCTAACTGGCCAATAAATTTATCGAACACATTTTTCGTCTCAATAGTTTCCCATGCCTTATTGTGTCCGATAGAGGTGTACAGTTTACGTAAAAATTCTGGAGCGCTCTCTGCAAGCTATTAAATGTATCTCTGGACTTCTCGTCACCGTATCATCCTCAGTCCAACGGTCAGGTGGAGCGTGTCAACCAAATTTTTACTAACTTTTTGTGCCACTTCACTAACAGTCATCACAACCACAGGGTCGAACCATTGCCTTGGGCTGAGTTTTCATACAACAATCATGTCAGCGAGTCTTCCAAAAAAATCTAAATTTTTAGTTGTTTATGGCCAACAGCTGAATATTCCACTCCCGGTTTGGTCTTTTTCTTCTGGTCCATTTGAAATCAATAATGTTTCCTACAAACTTAAGCTGCCGGCTCTCTCCGCGTACCAAAATCATTCCACATCTCCCTGCTGAAGCCTGTCATCCTGAATCGTTTTTTCAAGAAACCTGTCTCAGGTCATGTTTCGGTCAGTGATGAGAACGTCTATAAAAGCTATTCTGGATATGAAGAAGAGTAGAGGGAAAACAGTGTTTTGGTGGATTGGAAGGGATTTGGCACTGAGAAAAGAACTTAGGAACCTAGAGAAAACATCAACATACCCCTTCTTCTAGTTCTTGTCCAGGACCAGGCCTGAGAAGAGGGGGCGTAAGATGGGGGTACTGTTAGCCCAGCGGTCCGTGCCGACGCTGCTGCCCTTAGCCGCGGGCTGGGGCGCCTGTCTCCCTCTTTCTCTCCTGCGTGCCGTCCTGACAAGCGCAGGCAGCAGGTATCTTAAATAAGGTATCTGGGATCCATTCCTTCCTGCTGGAGACCTGTACTGGTGTTTGAGCTTGCATAGGTGTGTCTCTCTTCACCTATGAAACAGCACATACACGCCCTCTGTCTCACCAGCCTATGGCTGGATTGCAGCAGTTATTTAAAGGCACCTCCTACCACAGGAAGATGCTTGAGCAACTCATGGTCTCTAGCTCCAAGTGCAAAGGTGTTTCTCATGTCTGCTTTACTGTATACCGGACCCTGCTTATTGAACTCCTGGACTTTAACTATTTTCTGCCTGCCTCTGACATCAGACTTCTTTTATGGACTTTGCCTGTTTGCCGCCCGCCTCTGACCTCAGATTTTGTTTATGGATTTTATTTGCCGTCTGCCTGTGACCTTGGACTTTGCTTACTGACTTTGCTTGATTGCTGCCTGTCCTGACCCGGAACCTCCTGGCCACACACATCCCCTCGGTGCTTGCACCAGGTACTCTGACCCCCTGGTCAGCTGCCACTGACTCGGGGACTGCTCTGGAGTGGCACCTGGCAACTACCCTAATGGTGCAAGCCTATCCTCACCATCAGAGGCTCTAGTGAAGACCAGGTAGTTGCTTAGTTACACCCCTCCAGAGTGCAGCCAGACAGTACACCTGTTAGCATAATAGGCAGAGATATGCATTAAGGAGATGTTCCATCACTTTCATCAGGCCATCACAGAACCGCATAGCTCAGCCCTTGTTTTCTTTTTTTCTTTATTCAATAAATACTTTAGTAAAATACGAGTATTAAGTCCAAGAAGGGACGGCTCAAGGTTTGACAAATATGGATAAAGGTGCAACCAACCAAGTCTGGCTCACCCTGCCAGTATAAGTAAAGCTATAAACAATGAGAATTGTGGGTGGGAACTCAAATTATGGACTAGGCAAGAAGCAATTTATTTAGAGAGTCAATAAAAATATATGTAAAAATAATTACTATATATAAACATAAAACAATCCTAGTGTCGCTTATCAATACAAATCGCAATAAAAGTACTGAGACTTGCAACAGTATGAAGATTTAGTTGCTTAAAACATCCAAACAGTCAGTAAAGTCCAGTACTGGTGAAATATATCGCAATGGTCAGAGAGTTCAATAGTGATATATTGTGGCACAATGTCTCTGGTATGTATCATAGGGATCCTTGCGGTAAATGCAGGGCTAAACAGCCATCAGAGGAATTCCTTCTGGATAAATCCCATATAAATCAAATAGCCAGCCTATATGTAAATAAATTCAAGAGGGAGTATAACTACTTAGGTACCGATATCTTCCTGTGCGGTGTCCCGCATCGATGGTACAGTAGACTCACCTCTATGTCCGTGTGTTAGTATATTTCAGAAGGTAATCTCCTCTCCGCCAGTGTTCAGCAGTTTCACTTGTCAGTGGTGGCGGGGGAGCAGACTGCAACCACTGTTCAGCTGGTCGATTTTCATCCACCAGTCTCACGATAGTTTGCAGCATTGATTTCGACTGTATTGCCGCTCCAGCTGGGAAAAGTTCTTCAAACAAATTCCATCAACTGTATAAAGCTTGGTAGTTCCTACAGCATATTTTTCCACGCCAAACACGTTTCAAAACAACCAGTTTCTTCATCAGTGGCTTTATGGTGTTTTATGTTTTATATTTTATTGTAATTATTTTTACATATATTTTTATTGACTCTCTAAATAAATTGCTTTCTGCCTAGTTCATAGTTTGAGTGCCCACCCACAACAGACGTGCAGGTTGGGGGACACCTGGGAAATAGTGACCATAAAGTAATAACCTTCCAATTATCATTCAAAAGAACGTTTCTACAGGGAAGAACAAAAAAGCTAACTGGGACAAAGTCCTCAAAAAAAGAAAATACAGCCACAACATGGGATATCTTTAAAAGCATCCTAAAATCTCATTGTGAGAGGTACATACCGTATGGGAATAAAAGGTTAAGGAACAAAAAGAAACCAATGTGGATAAACAGAACTGTAAAGAAAGCAATAAAGGACAAAAAGAAAGCATATAAAACACTAAAACAGGAGGGTAGCACGGAAGCACGGAAAAAACATAAGGAAAAAAATAAAACATGTAAAAAGCAAATAAAAGCGACCAAACTAGAGACCAAGAGATTAATTGCCAAAGAGAGTAAAACTAACTCTAAAATGTTCTTCAATTATGTAAATGTTAAAAAGTATAAATCTGAAGGTGTCGGCCCTTTAAAGAGTAATGAGGGGGGAGTCACAGAGAGCGACGAGGAGAAAGAAAAGCTGTTAAATATTTTTTTCTCCAATCTATTCACTGAGGAAAATGTCATCAACTGTCAGATGAAATGCTGAATGTAAAAATAAATTCCCCATTAAAAGTGTCCTGTCTGACCCAGGAAGAAGTACATCAGCGACTTAAAAAGATTAAAATAGACAAATCGCCAGGAGGCCTAATTCCTAAGGGAATTAAGTAATGTCATAGCCAGACCCTTATTTCTGATATTTGCGGACTCTATACTGACATGGAATGTCCCACAGGATTGGCGCATAGCAAATGTGGTGCCAATATTCAAAAAGGGTCCAAAAACAGAGCCTGGAAACTATAGTCCGGTAAGTTTAACATCTGTTGTGGGTAAACTATTTGAAGGTTTTCTAAGAGATGCTATGTTAGAGCATCTCAACGGAAATAATCAAATAACGCCATATCAGCATGGCTTCGTGAGGGATCGGTCATGCCAAGCTAATCTAATCAGTTTCTATGAAGAGGTAAGTTCTAGACTTGACAGCGGCGAATCAATGGATGTCGTATATCTGGACTTCTCAGAAGCATTTGACATTGTACCACATAAAAGGTTAGTATATAAAATGAGAATGCTCGGACTGGGAGAAAACGTCTGTATGTGGGTAAGTAACTGGCTGAGGGATAGAAAACAGGGGGTGGTTATTAACGGTACACACTCAGATTGTGTCACTGTTACTAGTGGAGTACCTCAGGGGTCAGTATTGGGCCCTATTCTCTTCAATATACAAACCGGATTCCAAAAAAGTTGGGACACTATACAAATCGTGAATAAAAACTGAATGCAATGATGTAGAGGTGCCAACTTCTAATATTTTATTCAGAATAGAACATAAATCACGGAACAAAAGTTTAAACTGAGAAAATGTACCATTTTAAGGGAAAAATATGTTGAATCAGAATTTCATGGTGTCAACAAATCCCCAAAAAGTTGGGACAAGGCCATTTTCACCACTGTGTGGCATCTCCCCTTCTTCTTACAACACTCAACAGACGTCTGGGGACCGAGGAGACCAGTTTCTCAAGTTTAGAAATAGGAATGCTCTCCCATTCTTTTCTAATACAGGCCTCTAACTGTTCAATCGTCTCGGGCCTTTTTTGTTGCACCTTTCTCTTTATGATGTGCCAAATGTTCTCTATAGGTGAAAGATCTGGACTGCAGACTGGCCATTTCAGTACCCGGATCCTTCTCCTACGCAGCCATGATGTTGTGATTGATGCAGAATGTGGTCTGGCATTATCTTGTTGAAAAATGCAGGGTCTTCCCTGAAAGAGATGACGTCTGGATGGGAGCATATGTTGTTCTAGAACCTGAATATATTTTTCTGCATTGATGGTGCCTTTCCAGACATGCAAGCTGCCCATGCCACACGCACTCATGCAACCCCATACCATCAGAGATGCAGGCTTCTGAACTGAGCGTTGATAACAACTTGGGTTGTCCTTGTCCTCTTTAGGCCGGATTACATGGCGTCCCAGATTTCCAAAAAGAACTTTGAATCGTGACTCGTCTGACCACAGAACAGTCTTCCATTTTGCCACACTCCATTTTAAATGTTCCCTGGCCCAGTGAAAACGCCTGAGCTTGTGGATCTTGCTTAGAAATGGCTTCTTCTTTGCACTGTAGAGTTTCAGCTGGCAACGGCAGATGGCACGGTGGATTGTGTTCACTGACAATGGTTTCTGGAAGTATTCCTGAGCCCATTCTGTGATTTCCTTTACAGTAGCATTCCTGTTTGTGGTGCAGTTTCGTTTGCAAAGTCTTTGCAATTTTTCGCTGGGTAACACCATTCTGATATTGCTCCACTATCTTTCTGCGCAACATTGTGGGAATTGGTGATCCTCTACCCATCTTGGCTTCTGAGAGACACTGCCACTCTGAGAAGCTCTTTTTATACCCAATCATCATGTTTCCAATTGACCTAATTAGTGTTAATTGGTCTTCCAGCTCTTCGTTATGCTCAAATTTACTTTTTCCAGCCTCTTATTGCTACTTTGTTGACACCATGAAAATTTGAATCAACGTATTTTTCCTTTAAAATGATACATTTACTCGGATTAAACGTTTGATCTGTCATCTACGTTCTATTACAAATAAAATATTGAAATTTGCCATCTCCACATCATTGCATTCAGTTTTTATTCACAATTTGTTTAGTGTCCCAACTTTTTTGGAATCCGGTTTGTATTATTAATGATCTTATAGAAGACTTGCATAGTAAAATAAAAAAATTTGCGGATGACACTAAACTGCGTAAAGTAATTAACACTGAAGAGGACAATATACTACTACAGCGCACTCTGGATAGACTGGAGGCTTGGGCAGAGAAGTGGCAGATGAGGTTTAACACTGACAAATGTAAAGTTATGCACATGGGAAGGAATAATGCAAATCCCCCGTACATACTAAATGGTAAAACACTCGGTAACACTGACATGGAAAAGGATCTAGGAATTTTAATAAACTGCAAACTAAGCTGCAAAAAACAGTGTCAGGCAGCTGCTGCCAAGGCGAATAAGATAATGGGTTGCATCAAAAGGGGCATAGCTGCCCGTGATGAGAACATAGTCCTACCACTTTACAAATCGTTAGTCAGACCACACATGGAGTACTGTGTACAGTTCTGGGCTCCTGTGAACAAGGCAGACATGGCAGAGCTGGAAAGGGCAACTAAAGTAATAACTGGAATGGGGCAACTACAGTACCCTGAAAGATTATCAAAATTAGGGTTATTCACTCTAGAAAAAAGACGACTGAGGGGAGATCTAATTACTATGTATAAATATATCAGGGGTCATTACAGAGATCTCTCCCATCATCTATTTATCCCCAGAACTGTGACTGTGACGAGGGGACATCCTCTGCGTCTGGAGGAACACAAACATAGAAAAGGATTCTTTACGGTAAGAGCAGTGAGACTATGGAACTCTCTGCCTGAGGAGGTGGTGATGGTGAGTACAATAAAATAATTCAAGAGGGGCCTGGATGTATTTCTGGAGTGTAATAATATTACAGGCTATAGCTACTAGAGAGGGGTCGTTGATCCAGGGAGTTATTCTGATTGCCTGATTGGAATCGGGAAGGAATTTTTTTCCCCTTAAGTGGGGAAAATTGGCTTCTACCTCACAGGGTTTTTTTGTTTTTTTTTGCAGGGTGGCAGGCTGAACTGGATGGACAAATGTTTTTTTTGGCCTTATGTACTATGTTACTATGTAATTGAAAGAACAGACAGTGCATTTAATCTGTCTTGCGACATTTTGGACCTTAGGTAGTTTTTAATTAACTTCAATTTACTAAAGCTACTTTCAACAGATGCAACTGAAGCAGGCACAGTTATCAACAACTGCAATGCCAAAACAAGGTTTAAGAATGCCAGATTAAGTGGTGGGAGGATATATACTTTAAAATCTCCTGTGGGCACTGATGTTCAGGCATCTCCTCAAGCATAATTTCTCCATCAATTGCTGGGTCACAGAATTTTGAACACGGAACTGTAAGTTAGACAAGTCAGTAGCTTCTTTCTTAGGCTAGGGCTACATGACGACAATAAGTCGCACGACACATAGGGCACAACTACACTGCAATATGTGTCACATGACATTGATGTCGCACCAATGTCGCGCAACAATTTTTATAATGATAGTCTATAGTGTCGCACTACGACATGCTGATACTGCGATGCAACAGTCGCATAAAAATCCATCTTGAATGGGTTTTTTGAGACTGTCGTGTCGCAGTGGCAGCATGCTGCAATGCGACACAATAGACTATTATAAAAATTGTCAAATGACATTGGTGCAACAATATGTCGAGCAACAAATGTCGTTGTGTAGCCCTAGCCTTAATGTCATATAGAAATCCAAACTTGTCTGTAAATGTTTGCAAAAATGTTTACCTTATTTCAATTTCACCAAGGACAGTTTCAAGCAGAGGCTTGAAGAATATTTCTTCAAATTCTTGCCTTGCATCTAAAAATTATGTTCTTCCACTTGCCTGCTGGCATGCTGGCTCTTGACAGTTTTGGTCACTGCATTGCTGAGTTTTCTTTCTAACCCTGTTTTTCGGGTATCCAGTAGGTATTACATTCAGCTTGTTTGAAACCTGACACCTTGTATTCTTTAAAAGCTGAGGTAATAGATTTTACAAGTGGAATAACACTTGAAACATTAATGGTTTTTGTTTGTACAGCCAGGCTAATTTGGTTGACCTGGAGGAGAATGCCATACCATACACATAAAGAGACAACAAAGGATATGCATATGGATTCCAATAAAATCTTTGCCTCACTGTATGTGTCACTGGAATATTGGGTACCATGTAAAAAAGCTTCTAAAGCATCTAAAAGTTGTGGAAACGTAACAAAATAGCTTTCACTGATTCAAGGCAAGTACACAATTGTGTCTGAGACAGAGCTGTGTCTGAGACAAAGTGTCAGATGTTACAAATGCTCTAAAGCCACTTCCCACCTCTTAGTTGCTCCAGAGAAGAACACATAAATGTGATTCAACAGATCATAAAATAATTTGCTCGGCTTGAGCTCCCTGCAGTGTGCACTATTACCCGATTCCAGTTATGTTGAGATTAGAACATGGTACAAAGAAGGCATTAGGATTTTTTTCTAAAATAATTGCCTGAACTTCTTTGCATTGTCCCCTCATATTAGTACCATTGTCATAGCACAGACCTCGAATGTTTGACACACACAATACATGTTGTTCTGTCAGTCTTTCCAAAACAACTCTTGCAAGACCTTTTCCAGTTGTATCTGTGACAGCCAGAAATTACAGGAAGCTTTCCTTGACTTCCACTGTTTTGCTAACATCATTGATATCGACATATCGTAGCACAAGTGGTAGTAACACTTGGTTTAATATCTGATGTAGTGCAAATGGAGGACTATTCATTCTCCTTATATTGTACTTTTCCTGAAGAAGCTGTCAATGGAACCTAGCTTCTTGATTTTGTCTTCCAGTATCTGCCCCTCTTTTCTTTTTTGGCTTCCAGACTTGTGCTTCTTGGTGGGAGGTGTTTGTTGACCTGCCACTTCTTGGTCTTGATGCCTATTCATTTTGGCCTAAAAAATAAATAAAGTGAATCCCATTCTCTTCTGCAGCTGTGGCAATGCAATATTTATTACAGTCATTCTGTCTTCTGCTTGGTTTTTCAAGCTTCTTAACCCCTTAGTGACCAACCATATGTGTTTTTTTACTGACGTAAACAATGGGGGTTTTAGCTAAACAGCTGGCTTTAATCAATCATTACATGTACTCAAAATGGTGCATTACAAACTATAACTTGTCCTGCAAAGAATAAGACCTCATACAAGTACATTTATGAAAAAACAAAAAAGTTCTAGCCCTTGGAATGCAATTATTAAAAAAAAATGTGCTTGGTCACTGAGGGGTTAATGATGTATTCATGCTTTTGTCAATTTGTTTTGGTAGCCAGAGACAACTTGTAATGCCGTTTGACAACACATAGCTTAATTAACCCTTCAATGTAATTATTTAACCCAATATGTGTTCTTTTTAATTTGGCAGTATTATACAATTAAAAATGTATAATGCATGTGCTTTAACTGTGGAGAGGAGTTTAAGATGCTGTCAAAGGGGCAGATAGTATCAAGCATGACCAAATTCTAAATAATTAATCTTACTTCTCCCCAACATCACATAGGATAGTATTATGCATAAGATTGGAATGACAGATTGACAACCCTATTGTTCACTTAGTAAGGGCTCACGCAAATGTGAAATACAGCTGTTGTTCAGGCCATATTTTACGGACGGTTACGGCCCCATTGAATTCAAGTCCATGTGGAAAAAACTCACCGCCTGTCCTATTGTGATCTGTATTTTACAGGTCAGAATAGGTGTGTCAATGCGCAGTCCAAGGAAACCTTGGACAGCACATGGACGCATAAGAGTGGCAGCTGTGTTTTTTTTCTCCTCCGTGGTATGTGCAAAACAAATAAACAACAATGTCATAATTTTTCAAATAATGCCAGACATAACCTTAGGTAACTCACCAATCCACATATAGATTGTAGGGCCCAGGTAAGAAATACAGGTTTCTGTGACTGCAGTGACTCATTGTTATGACGCAAAAGTGGTGAGCTTCAGATTGTAGCACAGATGACTTTGTATCTGTAAGCTTGTGTGCATCAATACCTGGAGGTATTAGAAGCAAACACAATGTATATATAAACTGCCCCAACAAATATCACCTATTCAGTCCCTTCCAGGGTAATCACCTCAAAAGGTCAACCCTGGGAAGCTGTTCCCTACTAGCATGACTTTGGTCTGTGTCACCATATATAAGAAAATTGGTCAATTTTTCACTTCATATATGAAAAACTAAGTATATATCTATATATATGTACAGTACAGACCAAAAGTTTAGACACACCTTCTCATTCAAAGAGTTTTCTTTATTTTCATGACTATGAAAATTGTAGATTCACACTGAAGGCATCAAAACTGTGAATTAACACATGTGGAATTATATACATAAACAAAAAAGTGTGAAACAACTGAAAATATGTCATATTCTAGGTTCTTCAAAGTAGCCACCTTTTGCTTTGATTACTGCTTTGCACACTCTTGGCATTCTCTTGATGAGCTTCAAGAGGTTGTCACCTGAAATGGTCTTCCAACAGTCTTGAAGGAGTTCCCAGAGATGCTTAGCACTTGTTGGCCCTTTTGCCTTCACTCTGCGGTCAAGCTCACCCCAAACCATCTCGATTGGGTTCAGGTACGGTGACTGTGGAGGCCAGGTCATCTGGCGCAGTACCCCATCACTCTCCTTCATGGTCAAATAGCCCTTACACAGCCTGGAGGTGTGTTTGGGGTCATTGTCGTGTTGAAAAATAAATGATGGTCCAACTAAACGCAAACCGGATGGAATAGCATGCCGCTGCAAGATGCTGTGGTAGCCATGCTGGTTCAGTATGCCTTCAATTTTGAATAAATCCCCAACAGTGCCACCAGCAAAGCACCCCCACACCATCACACCTCCTCCTCCATGCTTCACGGTGGGAACTAGGCATGTAGAGTCCATCCGTTCACCTTTTCTGCGTCGCACAAAGACACGGTGGTTGGAACCAAAGATCTGAAATTTGGACTCATCAGACCAAAGCACAGATTTCCACTGGTCTAATGTCCATTCCTTGTGTTCTTTAGCTCAAACAAGTCTCTTCTGCTTGTTGCCTGTCCTTAGCAGTGGTTTCCTAGCAGATATTCTACCATGAAAGCATGATTCACACAGTCTCCTCTTAACAGTTGTTCTAGAGATGTGTCTGCTGCTAGAACTCTGTGTGGCATTGACCTGGTCTCTAATCTGAGCTGCTGTTAACCTGCAATTTCTGAGGCTGGTGACTCGGATGAACTTATCCTCCGCAGCAGAGGTGACTCTTGGTCTTCCTTTCCTGGGGCGGTCCGCAAGTGAGCCAGTTTCTTTGTAGCACTTGATGGTTTTTGTGACTGCACTTGGGGACACTTTCAAAGTTTTCCCAATTTTTCGGACTGGCTGACCTTCGTTTCTTAAAGTAATGATGGCCACTCGTTTTTCTTTACTTAGCTGCTTTTTTCTTGCCATAATACAAATTCTAACAGTCTATTCAGTAGGACTATCAGCTGTGTATCCACCTGACTTCTCCACAACGCAACTGATGGTCCCAACCCCATTTATAAGGCAAGAAATCCCACTTATTAAACCTGACAGGGCACACCTGAGAAGTGAAAACCATTTCAGGTGACTACTTCTTGAAGCTCATCAAGAGAATGCTAAGAGTGTGCAAAGCAGTAATCAAAGCAAAAGGTGGCTACTTTGAAGAACCTAGAATATGACATATTTTCAGTTGTTTCACACTTTTTTGTTATGTATATAATTCCACAAGTGTTAATTCATAGTTTTGATGCCTTCAGTGTGAATCTACAATTTTCACAGTCATGAAAATAAAGAAAACTCTTTGAATGAGAAGGTGTGTCTAAACTTTTGGTCTGTACTGTACATATGTGATGTGATGTGACCCAATAAATATCAATATAAATGCTGATAGCAGTATGCTGCTGCCTGCACCTTTGCCCCCAATGCCCAATAAATATCAATATGATATTTTAATTTGGGGCACAGCAGGGCAGGCTGCAGCAGCCTACTATGACATAGGCTGGAGTGGACATGCTGAGCCTTATAGTTCTTTCCCCGTCTTACACTCCTTCCCTGTACTGTCCTATGGTAATCTAATCAGTAATAACAGACTGGACATGCAGAGCCTTGTAGACAGTTCTCTGAGAGAACTACAAGGCTCAGTCAGCAGTGAGTCTGTCGTTACTGATATCTGAACCAATGTCTCTCTCTTCCCTCTCACCTCATGCAGTTTCACAGACACACTGAGAGAGGCTGTAGCAGCATCCACCACTTCTACACTTCTCCCTGAATTCTATTATTTGGAGACAGAAGAGACGACTGACTATTTACACACTATGTGGGTAATTTTTGAAGTGTGTCATGCCAGTTTTAGATATTAAAAAAGTTGCAAGACCCCATTTTTGTGCTATCCTCCCTACTTGGCAGCGGCGGGGTCCAAGACATTGTCATAAATTAGGTCCTTACTTGCCAGTGTGGAAGGGGAAACGTAAATGAATGTCTTTGTAAATGACCCCCTTTTACTTTAGCCTGTAGACTCCTGCGGGTTATATCCCACCTCTCCCTGACTCCAGCAATCCCTCTCACTTTAGTCCATCTTGCTGTTTTTGTTTGGCAGGCAGATACCAGGTCCTAATAATATAATTACACTGCACCGCTACACCACTCTAAGGCTGGGTTCACACCTGAGTGTTTTACAGTGCGTTCCTACGCTTTGTAAAACGCTCAACAGGCAAAATCCAATTATTACCTATGGGCATGGTTCTCACCTGAGTGTTTTACAGCATGTACAAATGCGCTGTAAAACGCCCTACACCCCAAGAAGTACAGGAGCTTCTTTGGGGCGTATTGTCCCGCGTATTGTGGCAGTTTTTCACTGGATGCCTCTGTGGTTAATAACACAAACGCGCGTACTACGCGCGTTTCTAAAATACAAAACGCCCCAAAATGTGCCTCAAAAACGCCCGATAAAAAAGCCTGTAAAAAGCGCTTATCGAATATGCTCAGGTGTGAATCCATAATAGCAAGAACGCGCATACGACGTGCGTTTCCAAAATACAAAAACGCCCCAAAATACGCCTCAAAAACGCCTGATAAAAACGCGCTTATCGAATACGCTCAGGTGTGAACCCAGCCTAAAGGCTCTCTCATACGAGCAGATGCCGTGCAGGTAATCCGCTGCCTGAAAGAATGCCAAGCCCTGCACTGGACAGCAGAGACACGGAGCATTAACATGATTGATGGGTCCATGATGGGTCCGTGATCCGTCCACACCACAAAAAAATAGTTCTATTTTATTGGGGTGTGAACTGGAGGCACGGCCAGAAACACCACAGAAGCACTCCATAGTGCTTCCGTGGGGTTCCGATCCGTATTTCTGTTCCACATCTCAGTGATTGCGGACAATTCAAGTGACCATTCACAACGGCCGTGTGCATGAGGCCTAAAACCTAAACTCCTATAAGAAAATAATAACCAATAATACACTTTATTGGCAAAAATTCATAAGAGAAGTTTTTTTTTATTTATTTCATGCATTCTAGTATTTTCTTATAGGAGTTTATATTGTGTTTTATTATAGGCATGTGGTATTATTGAGCTAAGCAACACATGGTAATAGTTAGTGTATGTCCTCTATTCAATGATTGGCTTGAGCCTTTATTTTGGTGTACACTCTACTAAGCCCCGCGACCATGTTACTGGTCTGGTCACCTGTCCTGAATTCTAATAAAACTCCAGGTTTCCTTGGGCTCAGCTGCTATGCTGTCTTGATTCTTCTGCAGCTGCTGATCAGCTCCGCCTCTGCCCCTGTGTCCTCCGAGTCCTTGCTGACAGTCTGTGTCCCACTCCGCCCACTGTACTCACGCCGCACGCGCACTGACGCTCCACAGGCCTGGAGATCCTGTGAGGCAGCAGCAGCGCTGCACAGCAACAGTATGTAAAAATGTTTAAAGGGACAGTGGAAATGAGAGGGCCCCCTAAGGAACAGTGGTCTCCAGCACTTGCCCGGGTATGCCGGGTGTTGACGCCGGCCCTGCTAGTACCTACTGTATTTTGCACAAGGCTGTGGTTTTGTGTGCTGGTCTTGTGAAGATAAACCTCTATACGGGAGTTCCTTACATAGAGCTAGAGGCAGCCAAGCTTGGTCTAAGTCTGGTATGTTTTTAGCCTGTGTGATAGGCAGGGCAAAAGTGCACAAAAAACGGTACTCACAAGATAAAATAGAAGGCATTGACACTTAACGGTGCCTCTCTTTCAAGAGTATATTACCAACTAATCAAAAATCACATAAAAAGATACAAAACATCCTGCGCAATGTAATAAATAAATAAGCGGATATGCATGGCTACATTTATAAAAGAAAGGTCACAGAAAATAACGCACTAACACAATAAATGCAAACATTATATTTGGTAGTCTTTTTTGTACATTTTTCCCGCACCTATCCCACAGGCAACCTTATTTAGGTGGTACATCTAGCTGTGCGGGCTCTTCCTCTTATTGGTTGGTTGGTGCACACAGAGGTAACAGGAAGCAGCACACTATATGTGCAGGGTCTGCTGTCCTGAATGTAGATGCCCAATGGCATAGGTAGGTTTAGAGTAGAACCTGCCTGAGACCACCTTGGCACTGGTAGGCGCAGATGTGTTTTAGATGTGTTTTGATCACAGACAGTCTCGGATTTCTTCATATCAGAGTGAGAACTTAGTCCATATATAATGTTTGCATCTATTATGTTAGTGCATCATTTTCTGTGATTTACAGAAGTGGATCTGACCCTGCCAGTTTTTGGGAGGTTCTGGCTGTTTCTGTCAACATCATAGTCCTCACCTTCCCACCATTTTTATCAGATTGTGATATGCCATTGTGGGCTCCTCGAGCAGGACCCCAGACATGGTGATATCTGCAATTGTTTAATCTTTTATATACAATATTATGTAATGTCATGTGATGCAATGCCATTTATTCCAGCAGAGGAGGTAATGGTTAGCATTAGTTGGCAAGAACAGGGCTAATCACCCTGTTCCTCCCCTCTTGGTAGGAGTGTGCTGGTCCCACTTCCTGCCAGTAGTAGTAGTTCCAGTGTAGTGAGACAGGGAAAGCAGAGGAGAAGGGAGTTCATGTCTGGATATTGGGGGAGTGAGGAAGCACATATCAGAGCCCCATACCCCAGAACCAGATATTATTTTCCTGTGAGACCAATTCTCTAGAGAGACCAGCAAATACAGCTTAAAGAAAGCATCTGTGCGACAAGACAGCAGAGTGAATTAGCGAAACACAGCTTTACAGACACTGGGACTACAGCTCCGACACCACTGCCTACCTAAACCATCACAAGGCCAGACTAATATCAAGCCTGTATTATAATTATAATCCCCTGTTGAGATCCATTGGGGCGAGGATCCAGAAATAGTCCTTGCTCCAAATCTCCTGGTTTGGCAAAATTAAAGCCCTCAAGATGGACATATTGCCTATACTATTATACCTCTTTCAGATGGTCCCATGTCAGATCCCACAAAGTATTTTTTTTTACCCATCTTAAGAGGTTAGCGTCTCAAATTATATGGAAGGGTTCTCATGTGCAGTTGAGCTACAGTTTGCTGACGTGTCCAAAACTCTTTGGTGGGGCGGTCTACCCAACATTTTTGTATACTGTAGAGGTGCGATTGTGTCCTCGACTATTTACACAACCGCAACTCGAAACTATGGGTTGAGATAGAACATAAAACAGCACCGTCCCTAACATCTGGAGTTTTCTGGTTACCACCTTCTCCAACTGATCAGGAACTCCAACTCCAACTCTCTCCATTTCTGCTATGTCTGAAGAAATCCTGAAGTATGTTTGCAACTGGGCTTAAATTGGCCACAATACCGGCCCCAGTCACTGTCATAACTGATCATCCGGCTTTACCTCCAGGCATCAAAACTGCACTCACTTTCCGGCCTTCCCTGGGGAAATTAATTAGAGTTCAAGACTTTTGCAATACTTCTGGTCTCCGTCCCCTCAGTAACCTATCAAACATATTACCCCAATCTCCCGGATGCTGGTTTCTTTATTTTCAACTCCATAACTTCCTTATCTTCCTGGCACCTGGAACGAAGCTCTGCACGCCTCGCTATAGCTTTGAATATTTGTATACTGCTGGCTCAGCACCCAGACAAGCTATTTATCTGATCTACAATCTACTGATCATTGAAGAGATAGGGAATGGGGCACTGAATACCCTACCATAAGCACCTAGGTTCATGTCTGCATGGGAGGGAGAATTAGGCTCACTACAGAGCAGTTGTGCAGGTCATTACTGTTGACACACAAACTGTCAGTATCATGTAGGTTACAAGAAATTAATTACAAGATACAAGGACGTGATGACGTAGACGTAGTACGTCACGCTCTCCTCTCTCCCCGTGGCTTGGCTACCTCGCTATCCTGCTGCTCTCGGCGTCTCCGCGGCCGTTCCTGCCTCCATGGACCTGGGGTGTATGCTGTTCCCCTAGCCCTTGACTCCGTTTGTTGTCCGGCGCTGTTTGTGTCTCCGGCTCTTCTGGTCCGCCTGCCTTTCCCGCTCGCCTCTGGGACTCAGCTCGTGGGGATTATCTGGAGCGCAGTCGGCTGGCTGGCTCTTCTTGCACCTGGGATCCTGGATTCCTCGACTGCGGGTGCGCTTTCAGACTCTCCGGTTCTTGCCGGTGATAGCGCTCTTCTCCTCCGCTCTGTGTGCCAGGCCTTGATTCCGGTGGCAGGGGTCGATTGTGGTGGCTATAGGAGTGAGGTCGGCTGCTCCGCCTGTCCTGGACATTAGCGTTTTATCTGGTGGCCACTACTCCCTTTTGCTCTGCCCCCCCTTCAGAGATTCCTGGGATCGAGGGGTCTTCTTTTGGACATCCAGGTGGGATCTTCGTGGACACTCGGTGGTCAAGGAACGGAAAAAGCTGGTGAGATTGTTCCTGTTTGTTCCTGCATCCATGTTCCTGCTTGTCTCCTCTGGCTCTCTTATGACCTTTTTCCTCCTATACTAACTACTAAAGAACCCAATTAAAAAGAATGAAAGTGCACTAGAGTATACGTAATCTACTTTTTATATGGTTTATTTCTAACAGAGAATAAGGAGGTGAATACAAATATAAAACATAAAACACATAGAAATATAAAAGGAAGAAAAGAAAAGGAGAACAAACAAGAAGAGAGAGGAAAAAAAAAGGGAAAAAAGAAAAAAAAAAGAAAGGAAAAAATATTAATAATAAATAACTAAAAAGGAAGAAGAAGTGACACATATACAAAAGGAAAGAAAGAGGCGGAACAAGGGAAAAAAAATATAGAGTGCAGGAACAAGGTATGGCTCCCAAAGCCAGTAGGCGCTCGGCTGACCTCTCAAGTCAGAAACCTGGGTCCAAAACTGCTGAAACAACAAAAATAGACCAGTTTCTGAGGTCTCCGAGGGTTAATACGAGGGGCGCACAAAAGGAACCTGTCACAAAAAAAAATGACGATCCGGAGATGACTGAGTTAGAACCACAAAAAGCCTCTAGATTCCCCGAAGAGGAAGATGGTATAATGGGGGAAGTTATCCCTAATGACAACTCCTCTCCGTTAGAAGAAATATTGCTAGCGGTTAAACAAAATGGGGATTTAATACAGGCTGTCACAACCCAACTTGGGTTTATCCAAGCTGATGTGGGACTAATAAAAGACGATTTGTCAAAAATGCGAGACAGAGTTAATAACCTTGAGAGTTCCGTTGCCCTGATACAAAATGAATCCAAAAAAATAAATACCGAAGTCTCCACATTTAAATTAGAGTATAACCTTTTGAAGAAAAAGGTAGCGGACCTCGAGGATAGGTCACGAAGATACAACGTGAGAATAATAGGGATTCCAGAGGGTGCGGAAGAGAAGAACCCAACCCAATATATACAGAAGTTAATCTTTGAGAATTTTGGGAAAGATTCGTTTTCCTCTTTTTTTATGATTGAAAGAGCTCATCGGGTCCCAGGGGGTAAACCAATTCCAGGGAGACAACCTCGGACATTTCTTGTTAAGTTATTGACTACAGGGGATAAAGACATCCTTTTGAGAAGGGCGAGGGAATGCTCACCGGTTGTATATAACGGGAATAGATTGGCCTTTTTTCCAGATTTTTCAAAAGATATACAAGAAAAGAGACGCACATTTTTGATTGTCAAAAAGAGGCTAAGAGAAAGGGACATTAAATATTCTCTTATATTCCCAGCAAAATTGCGGATTATTTTTAATGATAAAACTCTTTTTTTTGACACTTCGGAAGAAGCCGCGGATTGGCTTGATCGAAATAATCTATGATTTAACTGTTCTATGATCTGGCGGGAATAATAATTGTTATAAGGGGGCTTATCCCCCTAAATTTATTTCTCTTCGGTTCCTAATGGGGGTGGCCGAGTGGGGGGAGTGCGGGAGGGATGGTCATAGGAAAGAAATCTACTACAATACGTGGTAGATTACCTGCACGTGGGGGGGGGGTTGGGGTTGGGGTTGGGCTGTGGTGCGTCAAAATAGGTGTGGTTTTTTTTTTTCTTCCTTTGTTGTATTTCTTCCTTTCCATCTCCTTTTTTCCCACTTAACCGCTGTTGATAATGTTGACTAGAATTATTGCCTGGAATATACGTGGTTTGGGGGATAGAGGAAAGAGACAAGCGATTTTTGACTTGACTCAGGTCCATTTACCAGCAATAGTATGTCTGCTAGAGACCCACCTCACTGAGGAGACCTCTAGGGTGGTCGACAGGGGATGGGCTGCGCACACTTATCATTCTACCTTCTCTAATTACTCGAGAGGTGTTACTGTCTTGATACATAGACTTATTGATTTTGTCTGCGAGGCATCCTCTGTCGACCAACAGGGGAGATTTATTTTTTTATATTGCAGGTTAAGGGGGAAGATATGTATTTTGGCCTTTGTCTATATTCCACCGCCATTTTCCTTTTCGGTCCTTAATTCTTTGGTATTATTTATGGATAAATGGCCAGAGTGTCCAACACTGATTATTGGCGACTTTAACTGTGTCATTGATCCTGTACGTGATAGGGTCTCTACGAGTGCTAGGAGTGACAGTCCGCTCCAGGGGTCTCCCCTGGCACGGTTCTGCCTGGAGGCTGGTTTCGAAGATGCTTGGGAATATTTAGGACAGGGGAAGAGGGCTTTTTCATGCTTTAGTAAAGCAGGTAAATCAATGTCCAGAATAGATCTTGCATTGATAAGTAGTAAACATGTGAAATTGCTAAAGCGAATGAAATATGAAACGAGGTCAATATCGGATCATTCTCCGTTATTACTTGAACTCTGCTTATCTCAGGAAGGATATACATCAAAACCTCCTTTTAGACTAAATCCTCATTGGCTATCAGTTATAAAGACACATGAAATAATCCAAAATTAAATTGGCCGATTCTGGGATAATAACTATGGCTCAGCAAAAATTCAAGTGGTATGGGATACGTTTAAGGCGTATATGAGGGGATTGATGGTTAGTAACATTGCGAACCTTAGAAAGGAGTATGGGAAAAAAACAGAAAAATCAAGAAGAACGTGTAGCACTGGCGACAGAATCCTTTTACACGAATAAGACGGAGCAGAATAGGGAAAATATGCAAAGAGCCACACAAATATATTCTAATTTTTTACTGGATAAGGCCCAACAGAGCCTTTTCTTTAAAGGGCAAAAATATTTTACCGAGTCAGGGCGACCCGGTAAATTCCTGTCCAGAGTAATTTCAAGTCAACAATCTAAAAAATATATAGATAAGGTTCGACTGATTGATGGTAGGATGGTCACTAGACAGGGCCCGGTAGAGAAGGCCTTTGTTGATTATTTCCTTGATTTGTATAAAGCCGAATCTAACATCACAGATGATAAGATAGATTTTTATCTTGACAGGATCATCTTTCCAACTATTACTGAGACAAAAAAGAAAGCACTTGAACTAGAGGTCTCAATTCAGGAACTTGAGGGAGCTATTAAATTATGCTCAGCTAACTCCACTCCTGGTTCAGATGGGCTCCCATATGAATTCTATAGTAAATATAGGGATTGTATTCTCCCGAGACTGTTGGAGGTCTTTTCTGAATCAATGGAGGATGGGAAGCTGCCAGACTCAATGATGGAGGCTGTAATAATATTAATTCCAAAAAAAGGCAAGGACCCTTTAGATTTAGAATCTTATAGACCAATCTCACTGCTTAATGCAGATGTAAAGCTTCTTGCGAGGGTCCTGGCTACAAGGCTTTCTAGGGTCATTTCCTCTATTGTCCATCCGGATCAGAGTGGCTTTGTTCAAAACAAGGGCACACATCATAATCTACATCGGCTTTTTTCTAATATTCAGGCCCCTGGGGGGACCGCTCGCTCCATCCTGTCGTTGGATGCCTCTAAGGCCTTTGACAGGGTGGAGTGGCGCTTCCTCTGGAAGGTTCTGGCAAGGATGGGCTTTGGGGAAAAGTTTATACGTACTCTTAAGTTATTGTATAGATCCCCAAGGGCAAAATTGAGTCTTAATGGAATCCTGAGTAGTAGTATTGATTTAAAAAGAGGCACGCGGCAGGGCTGTCCATTATCTCCCTTATTATTCGATATTTATATCGAACCCCTTGCGATGGCCATCAGGCAGGATGATCAGGTTAAAGGATTTGGTACGCTAGGAGTACAAGACCGTATCTCCTTATATGCGGATGATGTTCTGTTTTTTATAGACCATACGGAAATCACTCTTCCTAGGATTATTCAAATGGTTAAAGCATTTGGTGAGGTGTCTGGTCTTCTTATAAACTGGGCCAAGACCAGCTTGATGCCAATAGACCCCCTGCCACAGAAAGAGGTTCTTGTGACACAGTTAGACATTGTTGACACTTTTCAATATTTGGGTTTGACTATATCACCTCGGGTTGAAAATTTTGTACAACTTAATTTGATTCCCATAATGGTAAGGACTAGAGCTAAAATAGGGATCTGGCTGAGACTTCCCCTATCCAGAGCTGACCGAGTTTCACTAGTTAAAATGGTGATACTACCACAATTTCTTTATGTCCTCAGGAATACACCTATTTGGATACAAGACAAATATTTTAAACTCATGGAAAGAATAATTAATGATTTAATATGGGGAAGAAAGCGAGTTCGAATAAAGCTGGAATATTTGTATAAATCTGTGGAGTGTGGGGGTTTAAATCTCCCTTACTTTAAAGGGTACTTTATTGCAGCCCAGTTATTGAGGTGCTATGAATCAGAGAATAGTGCATTGCTGGGGAAGTTGGTAACTAGCCATGCCCACAATAATATTTTTACCTTGTTGGAATCTGGTTTATTAAAGAGTTATGAGTGGGGCTACAGAGAGACCATAAAATTACTCCTGAAAGTGTGGGCTACAACTAGGACATGGTTGAAGGTCAAGGGTTCACTTACATTTACGCCTCTTTGGCATAATCTGTACTTACAAAGGCTAGATGATATTGCAGCTGACACATTTTGGCAGAAGAATAAAATTCTGTATATTTCACAGGTAGTTAAAGATAGAGAAATTAAACCGTTTATAGAGATGACACACAGTATAACAAACCTTTCCTGGTTTAGGTATTTTCAATTGCGCTCAGTACTATCCAGTTTGGATGATAAACTGGTGTTGGATATAGATAATTCGTCTTTTTTGAATGATTGGGTAGGGGGTACACTGTCTAGAATAAAAATTTCTAATATATACAGTATAAGTCATTACTTAAGGCACGGTTTAGTGATACACAGTCACCAGGACAAAAAGCGTGGGAGGTGGATTGTCCGAATTTACAAATAGAAGGGTGGGAGAATATTTTTGGGAACCTAGTCTCACTATCCCAGAACTTCAACCATGTTTTAATACAATTTTATATTTGCCATAGACTATATATTACTCCTTTATGGATGAATAAATGTGGATTAAGAGACACGTCTAACTGCCCCAAATGCGATACCGTAGGAGCGGATTTTCTTCATATGATATGGTCTTGCCCAGAACTCACAAACTTCTGGAATATTATAAATAATTGTATTATGTATAAACTAAAAATACGAATCCCTTTTGAACCACAAGTATTCGTGCTGAATGATCTCTCCAAATTAAATAATCATAAGTATCAAAAGATTCTCCTGAGTAGGATATTGATGTTGGCCAGAGTGCTGGTCATTCGAACCTGGTTTGCTCGATATACTCCAGATATAACTACATGGATAAATCTAATTGCTATGGTAAAAAATTATGAGAAAATTACGTATAAACAGAGGGAAGCTGAGGAGAAGTGGATTAAGATATGGGGTGGTTGGAGAACTTGATTAGCTGCGTTTAATTTCCTCAATGATAAAGGTCTTATTTTGACGCACCACAGGTAGGGGGGGAGGGAAGGGTTTCTTTAGGGAATTGGGGTTGGGGAGAAATTGTATTTTTTTTTTTCTTCTATTTGTAATGTTTCGATATATTAATTAATAAAGATAATCAATTAAAAAAAAAAATTACAAGATACGGATGCGATGGCATAGAATACCTGTGAAGCTCCACCAGTTTTACCCCTCAGTATCTGATAAGTGCTGGCGCTGCACATCTGCTGTTGGCACACTGCTGAACATATGGTGGGAATGCCCAGGTGTAGCCCCCACTTTGGCAAGAGGTGTTTGCCCTCCATGACTCTCTATCGATCTATTATAACACCCTCGCCCAAGATAGCACTCTTGTCTATCTTTCTCGGACAAGGGAACCTTGAGACTCTTTGTCTTAGCTAGGAGACAAATACTATGCAAATGGAGATCAACTTAGAGTCTTCAGAGACTAACCTGGGTGACTGCACTGGATGCTCTTGTTTGCATAGAGGAACTCAGGGCAGAAAATCATAATATGGAGTATCCCTTTGCAACGGTTTGGTCACCCTGGCTTCAGTTTCACAAATTTCTGACTTTCTCAAACTGGTTAGACAACGGTGTTGGCCCTACTCAGGTAGCTTAAATGGTCGCTACTCTCCAACTTACTCTCTCTTATACAATCCTACCCCGTGTTTCTGTCTGGTCTTATATGTTTGTACGTCTCCCTTCAATTTTCAGTTCTCTGATTGAATGATTGTCTTCTTTTGACATGTTCTTTGTAATTTATTGTGTTTATCAATACCCTATGCTTTCAATGACCCACTGTGTAAGAAAGTGCCTTAACAGGCTATGTTGCTTATATACTCTGCTTTTCTAACAATTATTTAAAGGGGTTATTCCATCATAGACAATGGGGGCCTATCGCTAGGATATACCCCCATTGTCTGATAGGTGCGGGTCCCACCGCTGGGACCAGCACCTACAAGCAGAACTGAGCGGAGAAACTTGAGGCGGGCGCACTGCGCATGCGCAGCCGCCCTCCATTCATTTCTATGGAGCCGCTGAAAATAGTCGAGCGCTGGAAATGAAATGAATGGGAGCAGTGGCCGCGCATGCACGGTGTGCTCCCATTCACTTCAATGGGAGAGGCAGGGAGCTGCGCCTGGTGGTGGATGGACCCCGGGAAACCCGGGGTCCTCCAGCCACAACTCTCCCAGGCTCCGTTCTCCTTGTAGGTGCGGGTCCCAGTGGTGAGACCCGCACCTATCAGACAATGGTGGCCTATCCTAGCGATAGGCCCCCATTGTCTATGATGGGATAACCCCTTTAATAATTGTTTAATAAAAAGAGATTGAATCATAATATTAAGCCTGTATTAAAGTGAACAGCTATATCCACAAGTGCTTGCTAGTGTCAACCTATTGTCAGCTAACCAGCCACCATACCTCCTCATCTAGAACAGTAGAAACTGCACTTTGTATTTATTGCTACTGGATGTGCCACAAGTTATATATAAGTGAAAAGAGACTGTTATACGTTTACTTTTGGACAGATTCTTTAAACTACCTTTCCACTGCACCAATCCCCAGGGAGCACATTGTGATACAATATCTCATTAGGGCCACTACCACTTCCATCCTCTGCACTGGCTCCTCAGGGGCTTGTTGCACTTCGCACCCTCCAGATTCCATGCCCTGTATTTTCCCTGAGTGCCACTGTTACTACCACTGCCCCTACCACCACTACCGTGGCTACAAGTGCCACTACTATTACTACTACTGGCTGGATGGCTGGTGCTGTTACTACCCACATTCTGATTGTAGGAGGACAAGGTATGGGCCTTTTGTTTTGCACTCTTCAATTTTCCAGGCATTTCATTATGAGACCTATAAATGAAGTTATTTTTTCAGTACACGCAGATTATTATATGGTACTAGCAAACCTGCAAGTGGTTTTCTGTAATTTAAAAACAGGAGTGCAGTTAAATGTCCCGAATCTTTCTCCTTCCACAAACACTTCACACTGCTATTGACAATTTACATTGGTAATAATGCAAATTTTGCAGTGAAACGTGTTTGAACTACACACTCTTATGCAAGAATACGACCCTTCATTAAAACTCTGGAGTGACATTGCAAGTGGGGAAAATGATAGTGCATCTTATGGGGTAAATACTAATGACCGCTTTCATTATGGAAGAGATCATTAGTACAGTAAGATCAGTGTTGGCTGCACTCATCGCCCTCTGTCTGCTGGCACCACATGCTGTGCTGTGACCTGTGTATAGCGTGAGGACATTGGCAAACTCAGGTAACAGCACTAGCATGGCAGGAAGAGGATCTCTATGGTGGCGGAGGTGTCCTGTGTAGGAGAGGTGAGTAGATTCATTTTTTCTGGCTGATTTGAGACACACTGGGGGTCTAATTTGAGGTCTGAGAATCACTGGGAATTTGATTAGGGGTCTCATCAACACTGGGGGTCTGATTGTGAGTCTGATATGAGGTCTGAGAAACAGTGGTGGCCTGATCTGAGGTCTGATAAAAAAAAACATTTTTTCTTATTTTCCCCTTCTAAAACCAAGTGGCGTCTTATAAGCTGAGGTATCTTATAGGGAAAAAATATGGTAAAATGAGTTACTGATGTGAAATGCTTTTGCTGCTGTAGCCACTCATTATTTTGCAGCAATGTACAACTTGTTTATTAACACTACTATGATAATGGTGTTATCATTTGAATGTTTTTTAGAAAGAATAACACACATTCACTAACACTTGGGTTTGACAATGCAATTGTTTTGCAGTGATGATATGCATCTTTTGAGCTAGATGCTGTGGTGCAGTAATGCCTTCCATAACATGGTTATAATTTGCATTACTGAGGTGAAATGCACCTGGTGCTATATCCTATTAACCCATTATCATGCAGCAATGTATGTTTTTTCCTATAATAATATGTGTTTACTAACACTTAGGTGTGACAATGCAATAGTTTTTATAGTGATGATATACTTCTTTTGAACCAGACAATGTGATGCAGTAATTCCTTCCTTAGCCTGGTTATAATTGGCATTACTGATATGAAATGCACTTGGTGCTGTATCCAATCAACTCATTATCATGTAGCAATGTACAAAATATTCAGTAACACGGCTATGATGATGGTGTTATGATTGCTGTATTACTATTGCAGTAAAATAGTTGAAAGTTTTTTTCAAAAAATATCATGCGTTCGCTAACAATCGCGTGTGACAATGCAATTGTTTTGCAGTCATGATATGTGTTTTTTTTTTACCAGACGCTGTAATGTAGTAATGCCTTCATTAACATGTATAAGGGATCATTCTCTCAAGCAGGGCGGCGATGACAGATTCCTCCTCTGACAATGGGGTTAAAGTCCAAATGGTGTTTCATTTTGGCACTTCAGCACCAGCACAAACATAAACATAGCAAAATAAACACCTGCCCGTCTGGGCTCTACCTAATACATAGGTCTTCTCCCTAACTCAACCCCCAAGCGCCGTTCACACAAGGGGTGAGATCAGGATTTTCCCATACGATCTAGCAGCCTCCTGGTTGTGACCACACCAGTACCTTGGAGGATATGGTCCAAGAGTCTCCCCGACTGTGACCGCGCAATGCCTCTTTCCTCAGGCATCGCTGGGTCCCCCAAAACTCAGGCTTTCACACAGCCTCATGGCCCCCCAGCCCTCCTGGCTGTGACTACACAGAGCCTCTGCAGGCTTTCTTTTCCAAGTCCTCTCTCACAGTCATACACAGAGGGTTGTTTTATCCCTCCATGATTATCTTTGCAGGCCTCACCTGTAATCTCCTCAGCTAAAACAAATACGTGTACTGGAAGGGTGTGAACTGGCAGGTCCCACTACCAAACCTACCCACCAATCCAAATAAAATACAGCCAAGAACAGAATGTAGACAAACATGTCTCTGCAAACTACAATTTGCTGAAACCACTGTAGCTTTTCCGATTTCAGTTATCTCACCCAGCTGAGGTATCTGGGTGGGATATACACGCCCTCCAGCACTATACTGTACACATTATCAAATATCCCCCCTCTTCTTCCTCCTTTACTTTGCGAAGTTCCTTCAGCAGAAAACGCTTGTCCACGCTCGCTCCTTTTAAACGCATCTGGTTCACTTTTTCCTTCTTTTCAGCAGGGGTTTTCTCAGGTTTGGCGGCAGTTTCAGAGTCCTCTGCTTCTTCAGTGGCTTTTTCCACTTCGGCAGACTCTCCTTCAGGCTTGTCTGTGGTCTCTGCAGCGTTGAAGGATTTTTCTCACTCCAACTCATCGGCCTTAGCTTCTTCAGCCTTTGTCTTTTTGGAGTCTCCATTCTCCTTGTTAGCCTTCTCATCCTTCCCGGGCATGGCATCATATACCTATATGATTAACTCCTCCCTTTCTTTCTCATCAAGGTTGGAGGCACTGGGGATATTGGGGTTCTTATCAGAATCTTCATTTTTCTCTTCTGGAATTCCCTCCAGAGTGTTACCCAGGACATTGTTTTCCATTCATGCATGCTCCAGGAGAGCCATCCCATAGTAGTAGAAGGCATCTGTCCAATGGTCGGCCGTCTTACCGTATTTCTTCCCCAGAAGGCTGCTGGCTTCCTAGAAGGCATTGACAGCGGAGGGGATGTCTTTCATTACCAAGTCCTAGTTACTCACTGCAATGAGTCTCTTTGCTTCTACATCCATATCAGCCCCATAAACTTGTTCAGCAGAAACTTCTTCCATCTTCTCTGCCTCAGCCGACACCGCAGCATCACCATTTCCAAACCCATCCTCAACAGGCTCTGGCTTGGACTTCTTGGCATCTTTCAGAGGACTCTCGTCCTCAGGTTTTCTATTTACTTTCTTCTGTACTTAATGAGAAACACAGTTGGTTCCCCGTACAATGCAGTCCCCGCTCTTCTCTGCTGCCGCAGCAGATGTAGGAGTACCACCGTTCTCCTTGAGGAAGTTCCACCCAGGGTCTCTTTAAGTGATTGGTCTGTGTCTTGTGCAGTTTTCTGTGCTCCTTTGGAGTCTTTAATCTTCACCTTGATATCAGGCAGTAGTCCCTTCAGTTTATTCATCTCCTTCTGGGTCTCCTCTTTGACTCCTCTGAAGTCTTCTCCAGTTGCTCTGTGAGGATAACTAGTCTCTTCTCTGTCATATCTATGGACTGTGTGGAGAGAGATAAGGCATCCTCATGTTTGCAGCTGTACTTAAATGCCAGGCCCACCTTGTAGGAAGTCACTGCCAGTAGTTGGCCATGCTCTTCTAGATGCTCCTTCTGGTCAGACCTGCCAGGAAGTCTTCCACTGCCTGGGTATAGTAATAAGACACTATGTTGACTTCTCCCCACTTAATCAGGTTCATGTCCTGAACCCGCTCAGGCTCTCTTTCATGTGCCTGGTTCACATTGTATGTCACAACACCTTCATCAACCCTGCACCCGAGCTCACTAACCATAGAACACTGTGGAGGCGGCACCTAGTACGTCTGGTACACACTCTAGCACCGCCACACTTTCCTGCCCATTTCCCACAGTGGGTTCCTTCAGCTGTATGCTCTCAACGTCAATCAGCATTTATAAATCACATACATTTTTACCACCAGGGGGAGCTTCTTCCCCGATCACAATCTCTCAAAGGAAAGGGGGTATATTCATCATCATCATCACATATTTCACATGACCCCACATTTTCATTATCAATTTCAATTAGCTTGCCAGGTTCACTCTGCACCTCATTTGCACCATTGTTTTTAATGGTCATTTCACTTACACCTTCATTTAAAGGGACAGGTACAGGTTCTGCAGGGGTTTTGTCATCTACTGCAGAACTGTCTCCATTTCCCCACAACTCCCAGAACAAGTGGAAATTAAGGTCCAACATTACACCATGCATGAGCCTTTTTGTAACATGGTTATAATTTGCATTACTGATGTGAAGTGCATTTGCTGCTGTATCTACCCATTATCATGCAACAATGTACAATGTGTTCATTAACACAGCTACGAAAATAGAGTTATGAATGCCATATTAATTTTGCGGTAAAATTATTTAACACTTTTATCAAAGAATAACGCGTGTTCACTAAAACTCAGGTGTGACAATTAAATTTTTTGCAGTGATATGTGTCTTTTAAACTAGATGTTGTGATCCAGTAACACCTTTGCAAACAAGGTTGCAAACTGTAATGTGAAATGCGTTTGCTGTACCCATTGGCTGATTCATGCTGTATGTCAACCTCTGAGCCAATCAAGGCGAGTTCTCCTTTCCACTTCCTCGCAGTGTCATGCAACCATCCTTCTTCTTCCTCTCTTGTGGTTTCAACCTGCCAATTCTCACAGTAATATGGTGCTGGGCTATCAAGAATCATTCATAACAAATCTGATTAGTTTAAAATCGCTTTGGTTATCCTTACAGTGTACACTTTGGAGCACCGTGTCTGGTTGTTTTCAGTGTTTACTCAAAGCTGAGGGTGACTCTGTAAAGCAGATCACAGCAGAGAGCACTTCACAGTGAGGCTCTGCCTCCAGGTCACTTATAGTGGTAGTACCTGGCAGAATAAAACTTTATATTTTCACTACTCCAGATAATTAAAGTTCCATAGACAGTAGGTTTTTACTGATTTCAATAGGTTTTTACTGCTTTCAACCACCTAATTAGTATTAGTTTAACAAGGTCAAAACAGATGACAAATCCCTTTCACATGAAAATTCCTAAACAGTGGTGGTTTTGACACAGGGGGCACTACTGGGTCAGTACAGAATAGGGGCATTATAAATACAAGGGGCACTTCTGGGTAACATTATAATACATGGGGCACTACTGGGGCAGTACATAGAGGGACATTATAATTACAGGGGCACTTCCGGTGGACATTATAATAATAAAAGGGGGCACTACTGGGACAGTACAGAGGGTCCATTATAATTACAAGGGGCACTACTGGAGGACATTATAGTAGTACATGGGGCACTACTGGGGGCAGTACACAGGGGCCATTAGAAATATGGGGCACCTTTGGGGAACATAATAATAAAGGGGGCACTACTGAGGTATTACAAAGGGAGGAATTATAAATACAGGGACACTGCTGGGTGACATTAAACATACTAGGAGCACTACAGGAGGAAATTATAGAAACTAGTGGCACTACTATCATGGTCCCGTCCGTGACAGTGACTAGAAGATGGAGGAGACTGCAAGTGATTGACAGTCTCTTTAGTTTCACTTTCCATGTTGTTGCTGGAGGTGACCACACCTCTTGTTTGTTGTATTTCCCCTACCTTTTAGTATTAGGCCTGAGGGGGTCTCCTGTTCCTTCAGCTGGGAAGGAACAGGCCATCAATTGTACTGACACTATCTCCAGGGCCCTGTTAGGGTGAGAGAGGGCTTAGGTTCCTGTGTATGAACATTCCTAACATCAAGTTCTGTTCATACTGTCAGTATTCAGGGCTCAGATTAGGGAGATCACTAGGTGTGACCATTACCCTAATCCCTAGTTTCCAGGCCTAATACCTTTTCCCTCCCCCCTCTGTGTTCGGTGTGGAGTCCCACACCACGCCGTGACAACTACAGGGGCCATTGTAAATACTAGGGGCACTACAGCGGAAGCATTATAAACACAGGGGTACTACAATGGGGCATTAAAGCTGCATTATTATTACTGGGGTGCTGTGGAGGCATTATTAATACTGAGGTACTCAGCGGGTATTATTACTACTATGGGTATTTTGGGAGTTTTATTTTTATTAGGCACAATATGGAGGGCATTGCAACTAATGAGGCACTCTTTGGGCTCCTATTGGAGGAAGTATTACTAATGTGGGAACTCTGGGAGATTATTACTATTTGTAGGACTTTTGGGAGAAGTTTGGGGACTATCTGTATGGCAGATATCTGTTATTTTCTTAGTATAGTATTTGGGGACATTGGAGAGCACAATGGGAACAGTATTGTAGCTTGCAGCAGTATCATAATGTTGGGGCATCAGGAAGGAAGAGAATGATAGAAAAGTGAGAAAGCTAAGATGTCTATGTGGCAAACGCTGCACAGACGAGATGTGGCTGCAATAATTTGTCATGGCGGTCTGGTCTGAATGGAGAAAATGAGGAAAGAGAACGTCTACATTAGAGGAGACTTCACTGCATGTATAGTGCTGTATATAATTTCCAACTGAAATATGCCTTCACCCGAAGGGCTAGAGGTGTGAGGGGTTGGATTGAGAATTTGGCATGGATGGGGACGCCATTTCAATTTTCACCTCAGGCAGCAGAAAAGATAGATTTGTCCCTGGCCACAGCTTTCAACTGTATCTGCATCCAAAGGACTTTCAAACAATTGTGGACAGACAGGGAGTCGCTGCCAGGAATAGCAATTCTTAACTGCCTATCCTGATTAGGGTCCCCAGGCATAACTTTTCCCAAAAAATAGTCCACCCCTGGTTCTAAACAACATGATATTCATTGTACACGACTGCAGTAGAGGACATATTTATTTCAAAGCAAATTTAATGTCCAATTAAATATTTTTTGCTACAATCAATTGTAGGTTCTCAAACTACAAATAAAGAAACTCTTCTGCTTCCATTAATTACCGTACTAATTTTCAAGAGCCACCTTGTTATGTAACCGTATGTAACACTTACTGTTGTGCTTGTTCCACTAAATTCTATATTTATATTTTGATCTGCAAATTGTGCTTTGCACATGGGCTAGGAAAACAGCAACATGAAAGATGTTCAGCTTCTGCCATTAATCTAAGTGGTACACAACCAGTACCAAACATTTGCTCATCAGTAAGACTATCGATTCTAATAGCTACAAGAAATCAAAATAGATGGATGTCAGCGTACTTCCACAACAGGATTAATTTATCATACAGTATCTAGATGAACAAGCATCAAGGAGTTTTCTGCATTATACATTAACCATTTATTTCTCTTAGGGCTCATGCACATGAGCATTGGCTGTTTTGTGGTCTGCCAATTGCAGATCCGCAAAACACGGACCCCGGCTGCGTGCGTTTCGTATTTCACTGAAAGGCAAGCCGCTAATAGAATAGTCCTATCCTTGTCCATGATGCAATGCGGACATGTTCTATTTTTTTGTGGAACGGTCATGCAGACATATGGACATGGGATGCACGCAGAGTCATTTCTGTTTGGCTCCATTAAAGTCCATGGTTATGCATACTCAAAAATGCTGCAAAAAAATGGAACCGACATCGAAAAAAAATATGTTCATGTACATCAGCGTTTTAAGAGGCTATCTAGGATACCCTAATGAAAAATTATAATTAATTACTGGTAATTTGGTTTTCTGTAGTCCAAGGGTCTGCCTCTCCCTTATTCAGTAGTTTCCAAAGACAAGAGACCACCTTCCATTCATCCATATCTTCCACTGGTTCGACCAGTCCTTACTCTTGTTCATATGTTTTCTATTTCCCCCTTTTTTTTTTTTTTTTTGCACACCCAGTGACAATTAAACTAAATCCCATGAACACTTCTAAGTAGAAGACTTTCCCAGAGGTAGACAAGTAATAATTCCTCTGAAGTGAGTTAAACAGCATCTGTCTAGTGATGACGAATCTACTGCCTGGTGTGGTTGATCATGGTGACTAAAACAAGCCTTTTCTCTCTGCAATTGGTATTATAACTGCAGAAAACCTTTTATTTTTTGTTATATGTAAATTAGGTGCTCAGAGCACTGAGGGACTGGCCTAGCCCCTCAGAGCACTACTTCACCACCACTTCACCTCCACTTATGCCCGTTGCCACTTCCTTTCCTAGTTAAATTAGCAGGGACAGACATCCATACTGCTTTGATGACTGGCAGTGTGCTGGCGCAAAAAAGATCTCACATGGTAGTCCTCACTCTAAGATCTTTGCTGCTGTGCAAGCATTCATGATATTTCAGATAACATCAAAGCAGTAAGGATGCTTGGCCCTGTCAATCTCGATGGGAGGGGGAGTAGCAGCAGGAAAAGGCAGAGGTGAAGCAGTTCTTTGAGGGGCTAGGCCAGCCTCTTGGTGCTCCAAGCACCATCATTTATATATAATTAAGAATAAGAATTCCTCTGTAATGGTAATACTGATTGCATAGAGAAAGGGCTCACTTTTGTCATCATGAATGAACCCTATCAGGCAATATGCCTGGTTTAATAAGGTTACTCATGGTGACAGTTGCTCTTTATTACATCTAACAGTCTCTAATAATATATGATTGCAGCTGATAAGTAGGGTTGCCACCCGTACGGGAATGACCCGGACAGTCTGGGTTTGTAATCCTGTGCCCGGGTACAAGCCTTTCTCAGACGCAGGCACAGGAGATTCATTTCAAACTGCAGTGCAGACTGTCTGACTTGCTCACTCACGGTCCTGACAGCTGGCAGTGAGTGAGCGGAGGTGAGCTGTGAGCGGCCGGCACTCCGGGACTGTCTCAAACCTGAAGAGGACGAGGCCGCCGATTAGGATGGATTGGAAGACGGAGAGCTGCGGGTAGTCAGGAGCAGGAGCACGAAGATGCTGTTGAAGGTGAGTGTCACGGATAGTGTTGCAGAAAGCTGGAACTTATAAATAAACATCCGACTGGCTTGATCCCAAACTAAGGAGCATATGGGTGAGCCCTATAAAACCCCTAGAGCTCTCCCTGACTGCTATGCCCATGCAAAGGTCTTAATGGTAGACGATTGCATGCCCTTGTACCTTATACTATGTGACACCTGAAAACCCTATAATAGTGAGGGGACACGACCACCGGCTCCCTGCACTTAATACGGACGGAGTCAGGGTCACCTACAATCAAGCCAGCAAGGAACCATAAATAAAGGAAACAGACTTATCTGAGGAATCAGGAGACGCAGCCTCCAGCAGAGAACACAATCCAGGAAGAAATATAAACCGCAAAGTGAGGCAGTATGGGAGGGAATATAAAGGGAGACAATCAGTGCAAATAGGTGACAGATGGGAGCAGGAAAGATGAGAAAGTGAAACCAAAACAAAGAACATCATACAACGGGTAGAGAAGAACGTCTGCCAGTTCTTCTCACAGAGTTGGCGGTGACAGAGAGCAGCAAACCCTCGCACCACAGCATGGCAGCAGCGCCGGGACTGGGCTGCTCTTACTCCCAGATCAGGCCTGATAACAATGAGAGGAGCCGCGGGCCTGCGCTCCTCCTGTCTCCGGCTCTTCTGCTGCGCTCCTTTCCTATCACCTCCCCTCTCCCCCGGTCTCCGTTACCGGGCCCAGGAAAGCTGCCGGACTCTCACACAACACTCTACAGTCAGTGTGCAAGGTTCCCGGGAGATGAGGGCCACATTACTCTAACTGAGGGTCACTAATGGGGGCATTATTTTTAATGGGTGGCACTAATGGGGGCATTACTTTTACTGGGGGCATTATTAATTCTGGGGCGCACTAAAAGGTCCATTACTCTTACTGGGGAACACTAATGGGGGCATTACTATTACTGGGTTCATTACTATTACTGGGCTATTACTAGGGGCGCTAATGGGTCTTTAATATTCCTTGGGAGCCACAGTATGACAGCGACTTCACACACAGACTTAAGCCACGCCCCCACAACCACACACCCTTTGGGGTGTGGCTTAACTTGTCCGGTATTTTTTGTTGAGAAAGGTTGCAACCTTACTGATGGGACAGACCCTGCACCTCAGACAATATAGTGACACAGATCCTGCATCTCTGATTATGTGTTTGCAGACAGAACCTTTATGTGATACATCTCTGTCTACTGTATGTTGGTAAGACTCGAAAGTGTGAAAGAAAATGATATCAGTTAATTTTAACAATATGTCTTTCTATAAGGCAGCATTGTGTGACCAGTAGTAGTTGCTCCACTATGAGATCACAACATATAAATACCCCAGAACCTGTTTGAGTTCAGTTATGTCATATCTGAGGCATATGAAGCTATTGCTTTGTCATTTATCTAGTATTACAGCTTGTTTTGGGTGGCTCACCTGATTGTGACAATGTATCGGGTGCTCAAAATCTATCTGATTCACCCAATCAGCAAGTTTTGAATCTGTGATATATTGTATAGATGAGCACTCCTCATCTGGTCTTATGCAGAAATTAGTATTTATTAGTAAAAAAATATTCTATATATAAAATGTCAAAAATATATATATGGTATGCAAATAAAATGGTGTATACAGTTGCTTGTTGGAATTCCCACACAGACATATATTTAATACAAACTTAATTGCAATTGGTGCAAATGTGCAAATAAGTGCATGTGCAGTAGAGAAATAAGTGGTTAAAAAGTTGTAACATAAAATAATAAAATAATAATAAAAATAAAGTATTTAAAAAAAAATTGTGTCAAATCTGTTTTGTGGACAAATTGATCCTTGTGCTGGTAAATTAGTTAGTGTAAATGTTCTTGATGGATAATCAAAAGATCAAAAAAGGAGAAAAAAGGGTAAAATATATATAACAGTGACCTTTACAGTACCCGTCCCTTTAACAATGACCTCCTCAGTGGCCGCCCCTTTTAACATTGACCTCTACAGTGGACGCACCTTTAACATTAACAGTAAACTCCACAGCGCCCGTCCGTTTAATAGTGGCCCCTGCCCCTATGCATGTAACAGTGTAGTATATATATATACAGTCCCTTGCAAAAGCATTCCCTCCCCTTTACTTTTTCCTTATTTTGTTACATTACAGCCTTGAGTTCAATGTTTTGTTAATCTGAATTTTACGTGATGGATAAGAAAACAATAGTCTAAGTTGGTGAAGTGAAATGAGAAAAATATATAAATAAAACTATTGTTTAGAAATAGAAAACAGAAAATTGCCATGTGCGTATGTATTCACCCTCTTTGTTAGGAAGCCCATAAAAAGTTCTGGTGCAACCAATTACCTTCAGAAATCACATAATTAGTGAAATGATGTCCACCTGTGTGCAATCTAAGTGTCATATGATTTGTCATTACATATACACACCTATTTTGAAAGGCCCCAGAGGCTGTAACAGTTAAGCAAGAGGCATCACTAACCAAACATTGCCATGAAGACCAAGGAACTCTCCAAACAAGTAAGGGACAATACCCAATATATGCCCCAACCAGGTAGTCTTATACTACTCAAAGAATAAATAACCAGCATAAGCCTATGGTAAACACAATAATATGAAACCTACAAATAACCACCAGACCGCTTATGAATTAATGTCATTTTATTACCTGATTACAAATATCTCACAAACATGATCAAAAGAACATAGGTGCAGGGAAAAAGCGACATCATCTGAAGGATAAACACTGCAGATACTGCGTTCATAAATCAGTCCATCTGTATAAACATGATTGACAATAAAGTGCAAGTGCAAAAGCCATGTTCATTCACAATGAAAAGGACATTGAACGGTTACCCATGCTGTGCTTCCTCCAGGATGGTTTCGGCGAACCTTCGTCTGAGGGTGGCGTCATCACTGGGGGACACAGGTTAAATGCACAAGCCAACCAATCACCAAATATAAAATGATTATCTTACTCTATATCATCTGTGTAACTCTGGGAATAAGATGCGGTCACGCCTCATGTGATCTGCGTTGTACCACATGATCGCAGCTGTGGTCACGTGATGATGATGTCAGCACGGAATCGCGTCACATAGTATCACGAGTCTGTGCCTCCACCATCACTTGAAACATTACGCATGTCAGACATGATAGTCGTTGGATTCGCCGCATAGTCTATATAAGTAAGAGATGGAATCATGGGAACAAGTAATGAAATAGATAATTATGAATGAAATGACAATACTGATGAGAAATAAGAAAAGAGAGGAGGGCAGCCACCCAAAAATAAGTAAAGTAGAATAAAATACATAATTGGAATATATAATAATTCATAAATTAAATACGTGATTATATACAAAAATATAAATTATATATAAAATACAAAATATATCCATTCCATAGGATCATCCGTGCTATATCACTCATTATAAAACACAATTGTAAACTTGGTAAATATATTATATAGAAAAATATATATATATCCAAAGTATATATAAAATTTATATATATAAAAATGTGAAAATATATAAAACTATATTAAAAAAATATTTAAAATAAATAATACACAATGAATAATAAATAATGCACCATAGTGTAAGTAATGCGATGAATAAAAAAGTGCAAAAATACATGAAAAAAATTCATGAGAAAAATGAAGAATATATATAAAAAAGTGAATGAATGAATGAATAAATGTGACATATGATATTTAGTGCATGCAAATAGTGATGCAAATAAATGATTGTGAAAAAGCAAATTACCGTATTTATCGGCGTATAACACGCACAGGCGTATAACACACACCTTCATTTTAAGAGGGAAATTTCAGGAAAAAAATGTAAATTTCAAATTAAGAACTTTGAAGCAAAATAAGGGTAGCTCAGAACTTTTTTTTATTAATATTAATACCACTTATAAGGTAAATAATGTAAAAGGAATGACACTTATGGGGCTCTGTGGATGACACTTATGTCATCCACAGATCCCCATAAGTGTCATCTACAGATCCCCCATCAGATGGATCAGTGTGGAGAGAGGAGGCGGGGACACTCATAGCGGGGCCCGGTGCAGTGACTCTACTCTAATACACCGGGTCCTGCAACTGTTAAACATTCAATCTGATCTCTATATCTAATTGTAGACGCGCTGTATGGTACTTACTGTAGTACCGGAGGTATAACATTAAGATGGCGCAGACCGGCATCTCCCTCGGTCATGCGCCGCCTGTCTCAGCTCCTTCCATGATGCGCCCCCTGCCCCAGCTCCCTCCTCATGCGCCGCCTGCCCCAGCTTCCTCCTCATGCACCGCCTGCCCCAGCTCCCTCCTCATGCACCGCCTGCCCCAGCTCCCTCCTCATGCGCCGCCTGCCTGCTTATCTCACTTTATGAATGAACAGGCAGGCGGCACATGACAGAGTGAGCTGGGGCAGGCGCCGCATGACAGAGGGAGCTGGGACAGGCGGCGCATGAGGAGGGAGCTGCTGCAGGCGCTGCGCCGTCTTAATGTTATACCTTCGGTATGTAAAAACATGGCTTCTTAACATTATATCGGCGTATAACACGCATACATCATTTGCCCCCTATTTTCAGGGGGAAAAAGTGCGTGTTATACGCCGATAAATACGGTAATATATATTAATACTGCTTCAAAATGTGACTGAAAACGTGATTACAAATCTTATGACGAAGTGACCATATAAAAGTGTCACACACAAACATTAAGTTAACTACGTGACCGTACCAACAAATATCTATTGTATTACCCACTAAACCCTGTATACGATCACACATAACTATGTGTGTCATAATATTAAGATAGTGGTGAATACTACAGTACACAATAAAAAATGATAAATAATAAATCATGATAATAAAAACACCACACACTCTCTTCACATTCCTCCACATACTAACCATATCCCATGAGACTATATTCACCACCCCACTCCAAAAAGACTCCTATAAATGCCAGAGAGTCACAGATTACACATTGTACGAATTACGTATATTATTTGTGGTACGTATATGCCAAAGTGAACCCCATAGATGACCTAAAGGGGGTCATGATCTGTTAAAATTCACATAGTGAAAGCATTAAAAACAAGATCATTTGGAATGTGGGGACCTGGAAAAAATATTAAAAATCACCATATTTTCAACCTATAAAAATGATGAAAAAGCGGTGGATTTGTTTAAACCATTTGGACGTAAGGTATTTAGTTTCCAAATCCACTTGCATTCAAGCTGTGCCAATCTTTTTTTTATATATCCCCACCTCAGACATTTTTCAAGACACAATCAATGGCCGAACCTTCAAACTCATGGGGTTAAAATGTCTAGCCACAGGTTTTAGATTATTGGATCTTTCTCATTGGTTGCTGACATAATATCTCTAACATGTTCGCGTACCCTAACTTTTAATTCCCTTGTGGTTAGACCCACATAAATTCTCGGGCAGGGACATGTTGTTTAATAAATAAACGCTGTACTTGTACATGTTAGATACTGTGTTATTTGAAATGTTTTTTCATGAGTCAAATCATGGAAAGAAGTAGCTCTCTCCATTTTGGACAGGCAATGCATTTTCCACATTGGAAAAAACACCATCTTGGTTTATTCACCCCTGAAACCAAACTCCGAACCAGATGATCTCTCAAGTTTTTAGAACATTTTGCCATTACTAGTGGACCAGAGGAAAGATATTTAGCAAGGATGGGGTCAGTTAAAAGAACCGGCCAAAACTTTTTTTTAAATGTCCTTTATTTTGAACCATCTACAATGATAGCCCGTAGTGAATCTTGCCTTGTTGTCACTTGAACTTTGTCTCTCTGCAAACAAAAGATCATGACGAGAATATGTCCTTGCTCATCTGTATGCTTTTTTTTGATCGAACGTTGACTGTACCCACGGCTAGTAAACCTCTGTTTAAGATCATTTGCCTGTTGCTCAAACATCTGGTCCGTTGAATATATCCTCTGAGCTCGTAAAAATTGTCCGGTCGGAATTGAGTTAATCATCTGTGGAGGATGGGATGAAGATGCATGTAAGTAAGCATAAACAGATGTTGGTTTTCTAAAAACATTTGTTAAAATAGAGCCATACACACCCCTTTCCAATTAGACATCCAAAAACTAAATGGAGTTCTTGTCGAATTTGTATGTCAGTTTAATATTCTTGTTCAATATCTCAAAAAAATCTTGTAATTCAATTGAGTTTCCCGGCCAGATGATGAATACATCGTCGATGTACCGCGCGGTCCATCCAAATGCACAGATCTGACAGCAACACTTGAGTGGTTTAAAGGGAAACATGTAAATGTGTTGGAATGGCCTAGTCAAAGCCCAGATCTCAATCCAATAGAAAAATCTGTAGTCAGACTTAAAGATTGCTGTTCACCGGCATCAGATATTGGTTAACTTTTGACCTACCTAAAACATTGAGTAATACATGGGTGAGGGTTCAGGGCTCGGGATCTTGGGGGGTCCGGGCATCGGGCGCGACCCGGGATGCGGCTTCTCCTGTCGGACATGAGTTTCAACTACGGGCAGTGATCTGACACATGTGTGGGTTGGGTCCTACCATCTGTCTTCTCTTAATGAACTGGAGTCGGTGTTGGGTTCTGTTCTCTTAATGAGACAGTGCTGGTTGGTTCTGTTTTTCTCTTCAATTGCCGGAGATTGTTGAGCAACATTTGACTCGAGTCCTCTTTCCACGAGACACCGTGGTAAACTCATGCGAGTTTTGCTTAAACAGGGCATCAATATTCAACTTAACCACACGGGGATGAGGCAGTAAAACGCATGAGTGGGCTTTATACCACTGTGATAGAAGACTGCTGGACCCCCCTCTGTTTTCCTTCGGTTCTACGGAAGTGTGCGATTAAAGATCGCTGTGAGCTCGCCCCCTGCGGTGTATGTGAGCACCAGGTGATTCGCCACACGAGTGTTGATCCTGTTGGTGGTGCTTACCTGTGTTCGAGGGAGGCCGTATGGGGTGCGTGTTCGCTGCTGGGCGGGCCGCCCGGGCTGCGGGCCTCTGTTCCCTCCCCGTATAGAGATAATAATATTAAATAAGATGTCTTTGTCTATCTGCATTAATAAAGCGTTTGATGCCGGGTGGGTCCTGCTTTCTTCCCAGGAAGTGAGACCTCTATTTGATTTAGTTAATATGCATATAATTATGGGCACTTGCATGAAATTATATCTAACTATTGTTAAAAAAATAAAAAAAAAAAAAAAATACACTAGTCCTGATGTTATCATATACTGAAAATTAATTTCACATTATTTCACATTTATAATTCTTATATGTCAATTAGTATTTTTATCCATAAATATAAACTTTTCAGTACTTTAAAAAAATAAAAAAATAAATAAAGATTGCTGTTCACAAGCGCAAACCATCCAACTTGAAGGAGCTGGAGCAGTTTTTCAAGGAGGAATGGGCAAAAATCTCAGTGGTAAGATGTGGCAAGCTCATAGAGACTTATCCAAAGCAACTTGGAGCTGTTATTGCTGTAAAAGGTGTCTCTACAAAGTATGGACTTTAGGGGGCTGAATAGTTATGCATATTGACTTTTTCTGTAAGTTTGTCCTATTTGTTGCTTGCTTCACAATAAAAAAAGAAAATCTTCAAAGTTGTGGGCATGGTCTGTAAATTAAATGATGCAAATCCTAAAACAATCCATGTTAATTCCAGGTTGTGAGGCACAAAAACATAAAAAAAGTCAAGGGGGTGAATACTTTTGCAAGGCACTGTATATATATATATATATATATATATATATATATGAGAAAAATGGCGGCACTGGCAAATGATGAGAAAAATGGGTGCACACTCTTGAGGGAATAGGTTTCTTACCCCAATGAATAGTCCAGAAAATGAACGGCACTCCAGTAAATCATGAACAAATGACTCCTTTAATCACCAATGCGGTACAATGTTTCGGCTCAATACTAGAGACTTTTTCAAGCAGAGAACTCATGCAAATGGTGACATATACAGTACAGACCAAAAGTTTGGACACACCTTCTCATTCAAAGAGTTTTCTTTATTTTCATGAAATTGTAGATTATTTTCATGAAATTGTAGATTAACACTGAAGGCATCAAAACTATGAATTAACACATGTTGAATTATATACATAACAAAAAAGTGTGAAACAACTAAAAATATGTCATATTCTAGGTTCTTCAAAGTAGCCACCTTTTGCTTTGATTACTGCTTTGCACACTCTTGGCATTCTCTTGATGAGCTTCAAGAGGTAGTCACCTGAAATGGTCTTCCAACAGTCTTGAAGGAGTTCCCAGAGATGCTTAGCACTTGTTGGCCCTTTTGCCTTCACTCTGCGGTCCAGCTCACCCCAAACCATCTCGATTGGGTTCAGGTCCGGTGACTGTGGAGGCCAGGTCATCTGGCGCAGCACCCCATCACTCTCCTTCATGGTCAAATAGCCCTTACACAGCTTGGAGGTGTGTTTGGGGTCATTGTCCTGTTGAAAAATAAATGATGGTCCAACTAAACGCAAACCGGATGGAATAGCATGCCATTGCAAGATGCTGTGGCAGCCATGCTGGTTCAGTATGCCTTCAACTTTGAATAAATCCCCAACAGTGCCACCAGCAAAGCACCCCCACACCATCACACCTCCTCCTCCATGCTTCACGGTGGGAACCAGGCATGTAGAGTCCATCCGTTCACCTTTTCTGCATTGCACAAAGACACGGTGGTTGGAACCAAAGATCTCAAATTTGGACTCATCAGACCAAAGCACAGATTTCCACTGGTCTAATGTCCATTCCTTGTGTTCTTTAGCCCAAACAAGTCTCTTCTGCTTGTTGCCTGTCCTTAGAAGTGGTTTCCTATCAGATATTCTACCATGAAGGCCTGATTCACACAGTCTCCTCTTAACAGTTGTTCTAGAGATGTGTCTGCTGCTAGAACTCTGTGTGGCATTGACGCGGTCTCTAATTTGAGCTGTTGTTAACCTGCGATTTCTGAGGCTGGTGACTCGGATAAACTTATCCTCCGCTGCAGAGGTGACTCTTGGTCTTCCTTTCCTGGGGCGGTCCGCATGTGAGCCAGTTTCTTTGTAGCGCTTGATGGTTTTTGTGACTGCACTTGGGGACACTTTCAAAGTTTTCCCAATTTTTCGGACTGACTTACCTTTATTTCTTAAAGCAATGATGGCCACTAATTTTTCTTTACTTAGCTGCTTTTTTCTTGCCATAATACAAATTCTAACAGTCTATTCAGTAGGACTATCAGCTGTGTATCCACCTGACTTCTCCACAATGAAACTGATGGTCCCAACCCCATTTATAAGGCAAGAAATTCCACTTATTAAACCTGACAGGGCACACCTGTGAAGTGAAAACCATTTCAGGTGACTAGCTCTTGAAGCTCATCAACAGAATGCCAAGAGTGTGCAAAGCAGTAATCAAAGCAAAAGGTGACTACTTTGAAGAACCTAGAATACAACATATTTTCAGTTGTTTCACACTTTTTTGTTATGTATATAATTCCACATGTGTTAATTCACAGTTTTGATGCCTTCAGTGTGAATCTACAATTTTCATAGTCATGAAAATAAAGAAAACTCTTTGAATGAGAAGGTGTGTCCAAACTTTTGGTCTGTACTGTATATAGGTAAAAAAATCAACATACAAATCATGTGATCCAATCCAGCCGGTGGGTGTGTACCAAAAAACACAATACAATTGTACTCACAAGTTCACCTGTGTGGGGTTACGGCGTGTGAACACCCACGATGGAGTTGGCGTCTCACAATCAGAGATGCGCATGCCCGCAGACGTCATCACAAAGCGGCACGTGCGAGGCATCACTGCGCGTGTATATGGCTTGTAAGGCACTCGGCGTCCCGATGCAGAGTCATCGCAGGTCCATGGGCGTCATCAAGGGGCGGCCGGCTTACGTCATGAAGCCGCACCTCCTAGTGACGAACCAGGCTGACATATGCCTGGGGAGGCAACAGGGCCACCAATAAGAAACACTCGCACCGCTACTGTAAATAAACAGCGTGCAGGACGTTTATGGATCAAAGCCCCAACATGCACTGTAAATACACTGCGCAACCTGGCACAATTTAAAAAAGGAGAGAATCAACGTGTCGATGTGAAAACGCGATCCCCACACAGGTTTACATATATAGTATGGTACAGAGTACCAATGTTGGAGATAAAAAACAAGTATAACTGACATGAGGCCTCATCAACACAGAGATCATCATGTCAAATACCTTGTCAATAAAGGATGGTGACCGGGTTGGTGTATATTGATAATTAAAGAGCATTACATAGTGGTATACTTAAGACATTTACAAATATATATAAAAACAAAACACTGTAGCAGATGAGAGTTTAGCTGATACCAGCCACATTGAATTCAAGATTCAATCCAAAAGATTGTAAAGATTTCAATGTATAGATCCATTTGAGTTCCTTCTTTCTTAATATCGCATCTTTATCTCCCCCTCACTGTAAGGGACCCACGCTATCTATAACCCTAAAGCGAAGTTGGTTCACTGAGTGTCCTGCTTCGACAAAGTGCTTCGCAACTGGTTTATCCATGTTCATTTTGCGTATAGTGCTTTTGTGCTTATTGATGCGTTCCCTGACTTCCATAGTGGTCTCACCCACATAGGTGAGGCTACAAGGACACTGGATGACATATATCACATCCTGTGACCTGCAGGTGTAATAGCCATTGATTTTATATTTTTTACCGCTATACGGATGGAAGAAATGATCACCCTTGAGAACATTGCCACAGTTACAACAGGATAAACATGGATAAGTGCCATTTTTACATGGGGCAAGCAGTTTTTGTGTCAATGACTGGCCGCCTATATCCGTTTTAACCAGTCTATCACATAGGCTAGGATTCCGCCTGTATGTCATCATCGGCGGGGACTTGAATTCTTCTATCTCTGGCAAACCCCTTTGGAGTATGTGCCACTCCTTTCTAAGGACATGGGCAATGTCGCCACTGTCCCGGCCGAAGATGGAGACAAACGGAACCCTAGCCTCGGATCTAGCTTTTGTCGATTTCTGTAGTGCAGCACACCTGTCAACCAACTTGACCTTATGTTTGGTTCTGTCAAGCAAAGATTTGGGGTAACCTCGTTCTATAAACCGTGTGCACATGGTGTCCACCCTTTGTGCACAAACATCTTCATCAGAGACTATTCTTCTCACCCTTAGAAGTTGACTCCACGGAATGGAATCAAGCATTCTGTGTGGGTGATAGCTATCGTGCATCAGAAGGGTATTTCTGTCGGTGGGCTTCTGATAGAGGTCCGTTGCCAAAAGACCCCACATCACATAAACCCGCACGTCAAGAAATTGTAGCTCACTAGGTGAAGAAGTGACTGTAAATCCCGGGACACCCGCATTCAAATGTACGTGGAAGGCATCAAGCTCATCCACTGTGCCTGTCCAGATCATAAAGATGTCGTCGATGTAGCGCCACCAACACAGGACCCTCCCAAAAAACGGGGAACGCTAGACAAGCCTGTCCTCCACCTCGGCCATAAAGATGTTAGCGTAAGTTGGGGCCATATTAGACCCCATGGCGACACCCCGCTGTTGCTGATAGAAAGTGTCCCCGAAGAGGAAATAACTCCTCCTCAGGACCACCTCCAAGAGGTTGAGGACAAACTGACACACCCCCGGGGAGAGTCCCATGTCGGCCAGGGACACATTGACAACACCCAGCCCATAAGCATGGTTAATCGATGTGTATAAAGATACAACGTCAAAACTGACCAATAAAAAATGGGCGGGCAATTGTAACCCCTGTAATTTGGATAAAAAATGCCCAGTATCCTTGATATAGGATGGGGCGGAGGTCGCCCGGACCTGCAATAACTTGTCCAGAAAGACAGACAATGGATTAAAGACCGAGCCCCTACCGGAAACAATCGGTCGACCCGGCAGGTCATTTAATCTTTTATGGATTTTGGGGAGTATGTATAACATCGGGGTGACGGGGTGAGGCACCATAAGATATTGATACAAACCATCATCAATGATTGAGTTTTGTAGTGCCTCCCCTAGTATCACCCCGATGTCACGCATAATATCCCATTTGGGATCCCCAGGTAGTTGCTTATACACTTCAAAATCACGTAATTGTCTATCTCGCCAATATACATCGCAGTGTCCATGACAACCACCGCCCCACCCTTATCGGCAGGTTTGATAGTAATGCGAGTGTCACGTTCCAATGCTATAATAGCCTGTCGCTCTGACTTAGAGAGATTACTTCGACCAAAACTGGTGGATTTCAGGGATTCGATCTGTCTATGTACTATGTGAATATATGATTCCACCACATGGTTAGTGTGGGGAGGTGAAAAGATACTGGGTTTCTTGAGTAGCAATTAATTACATGTTAATAACGCATCATTATTTTTACCAATCACAGATATTTTATTATCAACCTTTTTAGAGGCAAAAAAACTTTTTAAACGTAGATTTCTGAAAAAGCGTTGTAAATCCAACTCTAAAGAAAACCAGTCTCTATCAATAGTAGGAGAAAATCTTAGTCCACGACCTAGTACCTGAATTTGATCAGGAGTAGGGATGAGCGAACTCGAACTGTATAGTTCGGGTTCGTACCGAATTTTGGGGTGTCCGTGACACGGACCCGAACCCGGACATTTTCGTAAAAGTCCGGGTTCGGGTTCGGTGTTCGTCGCTTTCTTGGCGCTTTTGTGACGCTTTCTTGGCGCTTTTTGAAAGGCTGCAAAGCAGCCAATCAACAAGCGTCATACTACTTGCCCCAAGAGGCCGTCACAGCCATGCCTACTATTGGCATGGCTGTGATTGGCCAGAGCACTATGTGACCCAGCCTCTATTTAAGCTGGAGTCACATAGCGCCGCCCGTCACTCTGCTCTGATTAGCGTAGGGAGAGGTTGCGGATGCGACAGTAGGGCGAGATTAGGCAGATTAACTCCTCCAAAGGACTTCACTTGATTAATCGATCGATCTGCAGCTGTGCATCATTGAGCTGCTGAAATTCAAATGCTCACTCACTGTTTTTAGGCTGCCCAGACCGTTTGTCAGTCACTTTTTTCTGGGGTGATCGGCGGCCATTTTGTGTCTTGTGCGGTGCTGCGACCAAGTGCATCCAAGCTGCGACCAAGTGCATTTAACCCTCAATGGTGTGGTTGTTTTTTGGCTAAAGCCTACATCAGGGTGAAGCTGTCACACCAAGTGCATTTAACCAGCAATAGTCTGTTCATTTTTTGGCCATATACTAAATCAGGGGCAAGCTGCGCCTGTCACCAAGTGCATTTAACCCTCAATGGTGTGGTTGTTTTTTGGCTAAAGCCTACATCAGGGTGAAGCTGTCACACCAAGTGCATTTAACCAGCAATAGTCTGTTTATTTTTTGGCCATATACTACATCAGGGGCAAGCTGCGCCCGTCACCAAGTGCATTTAACCCTCAGTAGTGTGGTTCGTCAAGCTGTGACACCAAGTGCATTTAACCAGCAATAGTCTGTTCATTTTTTGGCCATATACTACATCAGGGGCAAGCTGCGCCCGTCACCAAGTGCATTTAACCCTCAGAAGTGTGGTTGGTCAAGCTATCACACCAAGTGCATTTAACCAGCAATAGTCTGTTCATTTTTTGGCCATATACTAAATCAGGGGCAAGCTGCGCCCGTCACCAAGTGCATTTAACCAGCAATAGTCTGTTCATTTTTTGGCCATATACTACATCAGGGGCAAGCTGCGCCCGTCACCAAGTGCATTTAACCCTCAGTAGTGTGGTTGGTCAAGCTATCACACCAAGTGCATTTAACCAGCAATAGTCTGTTCATTTTTTGGCCATATACTAAATCAGGGGCAAGCTGCGCCCGTCACCAAGTGCATTTAACCAGCAATAGTGTGGTTATTTTTTGGCCATATCCCAGTCTAATTCTGTCACTAAATCCATACCGGTCACCCAGCGCCTAAATACTAGGCCTCAAATTTATATCCCGCTAAATCTCTCGTTACCGCTGTCCTGTTGTGGCTGGGAAAGTTATTTAGTGTCCGTCAAAGCACATTTTTTGTTCTGGGTTGAAGTACAATTCCCAATTTAGCAATTTCATAATTTAGTGGTTTCTGCTATATCAGAGCTATTTGAAATCTATCCCTAAAAGGGTATATAATATTCAAGGTGCACATAGGGTCATTCAGAATAACTTCACACACACGCTACTGTGCATTTCCAAGTCTAATTCTGTCACTAAATCCATACCGGTCACCCAGCGCCTAAATACTAGGCCTCAAATTTATATCCCGCTAAATCTCTCGTTACCGCTGTCCTGTTGTGGCTGGGAAAGTTATTTAGTGTCCGTCAAAGCACATTTTTTGTTCTGGGTTGAAGTACAATTCCCAATTTAGCAATTTCATAATTTAGTGGTTCCTGCTATATCAGAGCTATTTGAAATCTATCCCTAAAAGGGTATATAATATTCAAGGTGCACATAGGGTCATTCAGAATAACTTCACACACACGCTACTGTGCATTTCCAAGTCTAATTCTGTCAGCTAAATCCATACCGGTCACCCAGCGCCTAAATACTAGGCCTCAAATTTATATCCCGCTAAATCTCTCGTTACCGCTGTCCTGTTGTGGCTGGGAAAGTTATTTAGTGTCCGTCAAAGCACATTTTTTGTTCTGGGTTGAAGTACAATTCCCAATTTAGCAATTTCATAATTTAGTGGTTTCTGCTATATCAGAGCTATTTGAAATCTATCCCTAAAAGGGTATATAATATTCAAGGTGCACATAGGGTCATTCAGAATAACTTCACACACACGCTACTGTGCATTTCCAAGTCTAATTCTGTCACTAAATCCATACCGGTCACCCAGCGCCTAAATACTAGGCCTCAAATTTATATCCCGCTAAATCTCTCGTTACCGCTGTCCTGTTGTGGCTGGGAAAGTTATTTAGTGTCCGTCAAAGCACATTTTTTGTTCTGGGTTGAAATACAATTCCCAATTTAGCAATTTCATAATTTAGTGGTTTCTGCTATATCAGAGCTATTTGAAATCTATCCCTAAAAGGGTATATAATATTCAAGGTGCACATAGGGTCATTCAGAATAACTTCACACACACGCTACTGTGCATTTCCAAGTCTAATTCTGTCACTAAATCCATACCGGTCACCCAGCGCCTAAATACTAGGCCTCAAATTTATATCCCGCTAAATCTCTCGTTACCGCTGTCCTGTTGTGGCTGGGAAAGTTATTTAGTGTCCGTCAAAGCACATTTTTTGTTCTGGGTTGAAGTACAATTCCCAATTTAGCAATTTCATAATTTAGTGGTTCCTGCTATATCAGAGCTATTTGAAATCTATCCCTAAAAGGGTATATAATATTCAAGGTGCACATAGGGTCATTCAGAATAACTTCACACACACGCTACTGTGCATTTCCAAGTCTAATTCTGTCGCTAAATCCATACCGGTCACCCAGCGCCTAAATACTAGGCCTCAAATTTATATCCCGCTAAATCTCTCGTTACCGCTGTACTGTTGTGGCTGGGAAAGTTATTTAGTGTCCGTCAAAGCACATTTTTTGTTCTGGGTTGAAGTACAATTCCCAATTTAGCAATTTCATAATTTAGTGGTTCCTGCTATATCAGAGCTATTTGAAATCTATCCCTAAAAGGGTATATAATATTCAAGGTGCACATAGGGTCATTCAGAATAACTTCACACACACGCTACTGTGCATTTCCAAGTCTAATTCTGTCGCTAAATCCATACCGGTCACCCAGCGCCTAAATACTAGGCCTCAAATTTATATCCCGCTAAATCTCTCGTTACCGCTGTCCTGTTGTGGCTGGGAAAGTTATTTAGTGTCCGTCAAAGCACATTTTTTGTTCTGGGTTGAAGTACAATTCCCAATTTAGCAATTTCATAATTTAGTGGTTCCTGCTATATCAGAGCTATTTGAAATCTATCCCTAAAAGGGTATATAATATTCAAGGTGCACATAGGGTCATTCAGAATAACTTCACACACACGCTACTGTGCATTTCCAAGTCTAATTCTGTTAGTAAATCCATACCGGTCACCCAGCGCCTAAATACTAGGCCTCAAATTTATATCCCGCTGAATTTGAATACAATACATTGGGCCAAATAATATTTTTGTTGTTGTGGTGAACCATAACAATGAGAAAAACATCTAGTAAGGGACGCGGACGTGGACATGGTCGTGGTGGTGTTAGTGGACCCTCTGGTGCTGGGAGAGGACGTGGCCGTTCTGCCACATCCACACGTCCTAGTGTACCAACTACCTCAGGTCCCAGTAGCCGCCAGAATTTACAGCGATATATGGTGGGGCCCAATGCCGTTCTAAGGATGGTAAGGCCTGAGCAGGTACAGGCATTAGTCAATTGGGTGGCCGACAGTGGATCCAGCACGTTCACATTATCTCCCACCCAGTCTTCTGCAGAAAGCGCACAGATGGCGCCTGAAAACCAACCCCATCAGTCTGTCACATCACCCCCATGCATACCAGGGAAACTGTCTCAGCCTCAAGTTATGCAGCAGTCTCTTATGCTGTTTGAAGACTCCGCTGGCAGGGTTTCCCAAGGGCATCCACCTAGCCCTTCCCCAGCGGTGAAAGATATAGAATGCACTGACGCACAACCACTTATGTTTCCTGATGATGAGGACATGGGAATACCACCTCAGCATGTCTCTAATGATGACGAAACACAGGTGCCAACTGCTGCGTCTTTCTGCAGTGTGCAGACTGAACAGGAGGTCAGGGATCAAGACTGGGTGGAAGACGATGCAGGGGATGATGAGGTCCTAGACCCCACATGGAATGAAGGTCGTGCCACTGACTTTCACAGTTCGGAGGAAGAGGCAGTGGTGAGACCGAGCCAACAGCGTAGCAAAAGAGGGAGCAGTGGGCAAAAGCAGAAAACCCGCCGCCAAGAGACTGCTACTGACCGCCGCCATCTGGGACCGAGCACCCCAAAGGCAGCTTCAAGGAGTTCCCTGGCATGGCACTTCTTCAAACAATGTGCTGACGACAAGACCCGAGTGGTTTGCACGCTGTGCCATCAGAGCCTTAAGCGAGGCATTAACGTTCTGAACCTGAGCACAACCTGCATGACCAGGCACCTGCATGCAAAGCATGAACTGCAGTGGAGTAAACACCTTAAAACCAAGGAAGTCACTCAGGCTCCCCCTGCTACCTCTTCTGCTGCTGCCGCCTCGGCCTCTTCTGCTGCTGCCACCTCGGCCTCTTCCTCCGCCTCTGGAGGAACGTTGGCACCTGCCGCCCAGCAAACAGGGGATGTACCACCAACACCACCACCACCACCTCCGTCACCAAGCGTCTCAACCATGTCACACGGCAGCGTTCAGCTCTCCATCTCACAAACATTTGAGAGAAAGCGTAAATTCCCACCTAGCCACCCTCGATCCCTGGCCCTGAATGCCAGCATTTCTAAACTACTGGCCTATGAAATGCTGTCATTTAGGTTGGTGGACACAGACAGCTTCAAACAGCTCATGTCGCTTGCTGTCCCACAGTATGTTGTTCCCAGCCGCCACTACTTCTCCAAGAGAGCCGTGCCTTCCCTGCACAACCAAGTATCCGATAAAATCAAGTGTGCACTGCGCAACGCCATCTGTGGCAAGGTCCACCTAACCACAGATACGTGGACCAGTAAGCACGGCCAGGGACGCTATATCTCCCTAACTGCACACTGGGTAAATGTAGTGGCAGCTGGGCCCCAGGCGGAGAGCTGTTTGGCGCACGTCCTTCCGCCGCCAAGGATCGCAGGGCAACATTCTTTGCCTCCTGTTGCCACCTCCTCCTTCTCGGCTTCCTCCTCCTCTTCTTCCACCTGCTCATCCAGTCAGCCACACACCTTCACCACCAACTTCAGCACAGCCCGGGGTAAACGTCAGCAGGCCATTCTGAAACTCATATGTTTGGGGGACAGGCCCCACACCGCACAGGAGTTGTGGCGGGGTATTGAACAACAGACCGACGAGTGGTTGCTGCCGGTGAGCCTCAAGCCCGGCCTGGTGGTGTGTGATAATGGGCGAAATCTCGTTGCAGCTCTGGGACTAGCCAATTTGACGCACATCCCTTGCTTGGCGCATGTGCTGAATTTGGTGGTGCAGAAGTTCATTCACAACTACCCCGACATGTCAGAGCTGCTGCATAAAGTGCGGGCCGTCTGTTCGCGCTTCCGGCGTTCACATCCTGCTGCTGCTCGCCTGTCTGCGCTACAGCGTAACTTCGGCCTTCCCGCTCACCGCCTCATATGCGACGTGCCCACCAGGTGGAACTCCACCTTGCACATGCTGGACAGACTGTGCGAGCAGCAGCAGGCCATAGTGGAGTTTCAGCTGCAGCACGCACGGGTCAGTCGCACTACAGAACAGCACCACTTCACCACCAATGACTGGGCCTCCATGCGAGACCTGTGTGCCCTGTTGCGCTGTTTCGAGTACTCCACCAACATGGCCAGTGGCGATGACACCGTTATCAGCGTTACAATACCACTTCTATGTCTCCTTGAGAAAACACTTAGGGCGATGATGGAAGAGGAGGTGGCCCAGGAGGAGGAGGAGGAGGAGGAGGAGGAAGAGGGGTCATTTTTAGCACTTTCAGGCCAGTCTCTTCGAAGTGACTCAGAGGGAGGTTTTTGGCAACAGCAGAGGCCAGGTACAAATGTGGCCAGCCAGGGCCCACTACTGGAGGACGAGGAGGACGAGGATGAGGAGGAGGAGGATGAGGATGAAGCATGGTCACAGCGGGGTGGCACCCAACGCAGCTCGGGTCCATCACTGGTGCGTGGCTGGGGGGAAAGGCAGGACGATGACGATACGCCTCCCACAGAGGACAGCTTGTCCTTACCCCTGGGCAGCCTGGCACACATGAGCGACTACATGCTGCAGTGCCTGCGCAACGACAGCAGAGTTGCCCACATTTTAACCTGTGCGGACTACTGGGTTGCCACCCTGCTGGATCCACGCTACAAAGACAATGTGCCCACCTTACTTCCTGCACTGGAGCGTGATAGGAAGATGCGCGAGTACAAGCGCACGTTGGTAGACGCGCTACTGAGAGCATTCCCAAATGTCACAGGGGAACAAGTGGAAGCCCAAGGCCAAGGCAGAGGAGGAGCAAGAGGTCGCCAAGGCAGCTGTGTCACGGCCAGCTCCTCTGAGGGCAGGGTTAGCATGGCAGAGATGTGGAAAACTTTTGTCAACACGCCACAGCTAACTGCACCACCACCTGATACGCAACGTGTTAGCAGGAGGCAACATTTCACTAACATGGTGGAACAGTACGTGTGCACACCCCTCCACGTACTGACTGATGGTTCGGCCCCATTCAACTTCTGGGTCTCTAAATTGTCCACGTGGCCAGAGCTAGCCTTTTATGCCTTGGAGGTGCTGGCCTGCCCGGCAGCCAGCGTTTTGTCTGAACGTGTATTCAGCACGGCAGGGGGCGTCATTACAGACAAACGCAGCCGCCTGTCTACAGCCAATGTGGACAAGCTGACGTTCATAAAAATGAACCAGGCATGGATCCCACAGGACCTGTCCGTCCCTTGTCCAGATTAGACATTAACTACCTCCCCTTAACCATATATTATTGGACTCCAGGGCACTTCCTCATTCAATCCTATTTTTATTTTCATTTTACCATTATATTGCGAGGCTACCCAAAGTTGAATGAACCTCTCCTCTGTCTGGGTGCCAGGGCCTAAATATATGCCAATGGACTGTTGCAGTGGTGGGTGACGTGAAGCCTCATTCTCTGCTATGACATGCAGACTGATTCTCTGCTGACATGAAGCCAGATTGTCTGTTACGGGACCTCTCTCCTCTGCCTGGGTGCTGGGCCTAAATATATGCCAATGGACTGTTGCAGTGGTGGCTGACGTGAAGCCTGATTCTCTGCTATGACATGCAGACTGATTCTCTGCTGACATGAAGCCAGATCCTCTGTTACGGGACCTCTCTCCTCTGCCTGGGTGCTGGGCCTAAATTTATGAAAATGGACTGTTGCAGTGGTGGGTGACGTGAAGCCTGATTCTCTGCTATGATATGAAGACTGATTCTCTGCTGACATGAAGCCAGATTCTCTGTTACGGGACCTCTCTCCTCTGCCTGGGTGCCGGGGCCTAAATATCTGAGAATGGACTGTTCCAGTGGTGGGTGACGGGAAGCCAGATTCTCTGCTATGGGACCTCTCTCCAATTGATTTTGGTTAATTTTTATTTATTTAATTTTTATTTTAATTCATTTCCCTATCCACATTTGTTTGCAGGGGATTTACCTACATGTTGCTGCCTTTTGCAGCCCTCTAGCCCTTTCCTGGGCTGTTTTACAGCCGTTTTAGTGCCGAAAAGTTCGGGTCCCCATTGACTTCAATGGGGTTCGGGTTCGGGACGAAGTTCGGATCGGGTTCGGATCCCGAACCCGAACATTTCCGGGAAGTTCGGCCGAACTTCTCGAACCCGAACATCCAGGTGTTCGCTCAACTCTAATCAGGAGTGAGTATTACTAAAGAGATGTTTACAACAAGTTGTGTTATCTCCTTGAGTTGCGTCTGGTCGACCTCACGGGCATCGCTTGGTTCGGTGGTGGTTTCCCTTTTGTATGACCGGTGGTGTTTCCTTCCACCCCGGCGACATCCCCGTCGCCTTGCTGACCTAAAAAAGGGGCTGACGTGGAAGGTTCATCCGTGGAGTCGGAAATGGTCGAGAAACCAAAATGGTTGTGATCAAATCTTCTATTACGCCTCCTCCTAGGTCTACCTTGTGGCTGTTGGTTGCGCCAATTATACACTTTGCCAGATTGATAATCTTCAAGGTCCCTGTGCCACTTTTCCCTTTTAACTCGTTCAGTTTCACTTCTGTGGCATTGGACCTGTTGTGTAATCTTGTCAGTGTGTGCTGTAAATTCATCTGCACTGATCAGGGCCTGGATTTGCGTGTTTAGATCAACAATCATTCTCTTAATGTTTTCAACCTCCTTACATAGAAAGTCTATATTAAGCAGGATCAGGTCAAAAGAGTATTTATTACTCACCGCCTTGAATTTGGTGCAGAAATCCGTATCATTCGGAAAAAGATTTGGTCGTAGATGGGACCGCAAACCCCTTGGGATACGCCGATTCCTGTAGTACTCTCTCAGGGTACTCAGATGTAACTCCATTGTGGTCAGTCTTTTTGATTCCTGTTCACATTTGCGCTTGAGCAGATCAATGGAGGGAGTGCTGAGGAAGGAGACATCGCTGGAGTCTGTACCAATCAATTTTTCAATCTCTTCATCTGTATGTGATGGTGACCTCACGCTAGGTAGGTGTGACCTATGATATCACGGTCCATTGGTTGTTTAGCATTGCCCAGTATATGGGATTTATATGCTGTGATTTTAATTGTAAAATATGCTTGATAAAGGCTATTCGTAGCCGAAACGTTGCTACAATTTTTATGCCCTGTTGTGAGGTGTCTATTTGAATAAAGAAGATTTTGTGGATATGCTGCGGTGGCTCCCTACTCCCTACATATGTCTCTGGATCGCGTTGGATCTGTGATCCCCTGCCCAGCTACTGCATGACCACCATTTTTTCTCTCTACAAGACGCTTGTTGTGCTGCTCTTGAACTAACCTATTCTCCTATAACCTGATCCGGGGAGCGTGCACCGGGGAGCATACCTGCTTTTCTACACTTTTATGTGAACATGGATTTACTCCCAGGCTCCGATAAGAGCATCGACACGCCAAGCGACATGGCATACATGTTTACAGATGAAGAGATTGAAAAATTGATTGGTACAGACTCCAGCGATGTCTCCTTCCTCAGCACTCCCTCCATTGATCTGCTCAAGCGCAAATGTGAACAGGAATCAAAAAGACTGACCACAATGGAGTTACATCTGAGTACCCTGAGAGAGTACTACAGGAATCGGCGTATCCCAAGGGGTTTGCTGTCCCATCTACGACCGAATCTTTTTCCGAATGATACGGATTTCTGCACCAAATTCGAGGCGGTGAGTAGTAAATACTCTTTTGACCTGATCCTGCTTAATATAGACTTTCTATGTAAGGAGGTTGAGAACATTAAGAGAATGATTGTTGATCTAAACACGCAAATCCAGGCCCTGATCAGTGCAGATGAATTTACAGCACACACTGACAAGATTACACAACAGGTCCAACGCCACAGAAGTGAAACTGAACGAGTTAAAAGGGAAAAGTGGCACAGGGACCTTGAAGATTATCAATCTGGCAAAGTGTATAATTGGCGCAACCAACAGCCACAAGGTAGACCTAGGAGGAGGCGTAATAGAAGATTTGATCACAACCATTTTGGTTTCTCGACCATTTCCGACTCCACGGATGAACCTTCCACGTCAGCCCCTTTTTTAGGTCAGCAAGGCGACGGGGATGTCGCCGGGGTGGAAGGAAACACCACCGGTCATACAAAAGGGAAACCACCACCGAACCAAGCGATGCCCGTGAGGTCGACCAGACGCAACTCAAGGAGATAACACAACTTGTTGTAAACATCTCTTTAGTAATACTCACTCCTGATTAGAGTTGAGCGAACACCTGGATGTTCGGGTTCGAGAAGTTCGGCCGAACTTCCCGGAAATGTTCGGGTTCGGGATCCGAACCCGATCCGAACTTCGTCCCGAACCCGAACCCCATTGAAGTCAATGGGGACCCGAACTTTTCGGCACTAAAACGGCTGTAAAACAGCCCAGGAAAGGGCTAGAGGGCTGCAAAAGGCAGCAACATGTAGGTAAATCCCCTGCAAACAAATGTGGATAGGGAAATGAATTAAAATAAAAATTAAATAAATAAAAATTAACCAAAATCAATTGGAGAGAGGTCCCATAGCAGAGAATCTGGCTTCCCGTCACCCACCACTGGAACAGTCCATTCTCAGATATTTAGGCCCCGGCACCCAGGCAGAGGAGAGAGGTCCCGTAACAGAGAATCTGGCTTCATGTCAGCAGAGAATCAGTCTTCATATCATAGCAGAGAATCAGGCTTCACGTCACCCACCACTGCAACAGTCCATTTTCATAAATTTAGGCCCAGCACCCAGGCAGAGGAGAGAGGTCCCGTAACAGAGGATCTGGCTTCATGTCAGCAGAGAATCAGTCTGCATGTCATAGCAGAGAATGAGGCTTCACGTCACCCACCACTGCAACAGTCCATTGTCATAAATTTAGGCCCAGCACCCAGGCAGAGGAGAGAGGTCCCGTAACAGACAATCTGGCTTCATGTCAGCAGAGAATTAGTCTGCATGTCATAGCAGAGAATGAGGCTTCACATCAGCCACCACTGCAACAGTCCATTGGCATATATTTAGGCCAAGCACCCAGGCAGAGGAGAGAGGTCCCGTAACAGACAATCTGGCTTCATGTCAGCAGAGAATCAGTCTTCATATCATAGCAGAGAATCAGGCTTCACGTCACCCACCACTGTAAGAGTCCATTTTCATAAATTTAGGCCCAGCACCCAGGCAGAGGAGAGAGGTCCCGTAACAGAGGATCTGGCTTCATGTCAGCAGAGAATTAGTCTGCATGTCATAGCAGAGAATGAGGCTTTACGTCAGCCACCACTGCAACAGTCCATTGGCATATATTTAGGCCCAGCACCCAGGCAGAGGAGAGAGGTCCCGTAACAGACAATCTGGCTTCATGTCAGCAGAGAATCAGTCTTCATATCATAGCAGAGAATCAGGCTTCACGTCACCCACCACTGTAAGAGTCCATTTTCATAAATTTAGGCCCAGCACCCAGGCAGAGGAGAGAGGTCCCGTAACAGAGGATCTGGCTTCATGTCAGCAGAGAATTAGTCTGCATGTCATAGCAGAGAATGAGGCTTCACGTCAGCCACCACTGCAACAGTCCATTGGCATATATTTAGGCCCAGCACCCAGGCAGAGGAGAGAGGTCCCGTAACAGACAATCTGGCTTCATGTCAGCAGAGAATCAGTCTGCATGTCATAGCAGAGAATGAGGCTTCACGTCACCCACCACTGCAACAGTCCATTGTCATAAATTTAGGCCCAGCACCCAGGCAGAGGAGAGAGGTCCCGTAACAGACAATCTGGCTTCATGTCAGCAGAGAATTAGTCTGCATGTCATAGCAGAGAATGAGGCTTCACGTCAGCCACCACTGCACTAGTCCATTGGCATATATTTAGGCCCAGCACCCAGGCAGAGGAGAGAGGTCCCGTAACAGACAATCTGGCTTCATGTCAGCAGAGAATCAGTCTTCATGTCATAGCAGAGAATCAGGCTTCATGTCATCCACCACTGCAACAGTCCATTGGCATATATTTAGGCCCAGCACCCAGGCAGAGGAGAGAGGTCCCGTAACAGACAATCTGGCTTCATGTCAGCAGAGAATCAGTCTGCATGTCATAGCAGAGAATGAGGCTTCACGTCACCCACCACTGCAACAGTCCATTGTCATAAATTTAGGCCCAGCACCCAGGCAGAGGAGAGAGGTCCCGTAACAGACAATCTGGCTTCATGTCAGCAGAGAATCAGTCTTCATGTCATAGCAGAGAATCAGGCTTCACATCAGCCACCACTGCAACAGTCCATTGGCATATATTTAGGCCCAGCACCCAGGCAGAGGAGAGAGGTCCCGTAACAGACAATCTGGCTTCATGTCAGCAGAGAATCAGTCTGCATGTCATAGCAGAGAATGAGGCTTCACGTCACCCAACATTGGAACAGTCCATTGGCATATATTTAGGCCCCGGCACCCAGACAGAGGAGAGGTTCATTCAACTTTGGGTAGCCTCGCAATATAATGGTAAAATGAAAATAAAAATAGGATTGAATGAGGAAGTGCCCTGGAGTCCAATAATATATGGTTAAGGGGAGGTAGTTAATGTCTAATCTGGACAAGGGACGGACAGATCCTGTGGGATCCATGCCTGGTTCATTTTTATGAACGTCAGCTTGTCCACATTGGCTGTAGACAGGCGGCTGCGTTTGTCTGTAATGACGCCCCCTGCCGTGCTGAATACACGTTCAGACAAAACGCTGGCCGCCGGGCAGGCCAGCACCTCCAAGGCACAAAAGGCTAGCTCTGGCCACGTGGACAATTTAGAGACCCAGAAGTTGAATGGGGCCGAACCATCAGTCAGTACGTGGAGGGGTGTGCACATGTACTGTTCCACCATGTTAGTGAAATGTTGCCTCCTGCTAACACGTTGCGTATCAGGTGGTGGTGCAGTTAGCTGTGGCGTGTTGACAAAAGTTTTCCACATCTCTGCCATGCTAACCCTGCCCTCAGAGGAGCTGGCATTGACACAGCTGCTTTGGCGACCTCTTGCTCCTCCTCTGCCTTGGCCTTGGGCTTCCACTTGTTCCCCTGTGACATTTGGGAATGCTCTCAGTAGCGCGTCTACCAACGTGCGCTTGTACTCGCGCATCTTCCTATCACGCTCCAGTGCAGGAAGTAAGGTGGGCACATTGTCTTTGTAGCGTGGATCCAGCAGGGTGGCAACCCAGTAGTCCGCACAGGTTAAAATGTGGGCAACTCTGCTGTCGTTGCGCAGGCACTGCAGCATGTAGTCGCTCATGTGTGCCAGGCTGCCCAGGGGTAAGGACAAGCTGTCCTCTGTGGGAGGCGTATCGTCATCGTCCTGCCTTTCCCCCCAGCCACGCACCAGTGATGGACCCGAGCTGCGTTGGGTGCCACCCCGCTGTGACCATGCTTCATCCTCATCCTCCTCCACCTCCTCCTCATCCTCGTCCTCCTCATCCTCCAGTAGTGGCCCCTGGCTGGCCACATTTGTACCTGGCCTCTGCTGTTGCCAAAAACCTCCCTCTGAGTCACTTCGAAGAGACTGGCCTGAAAGTGCTAAAAATGACCCCTCTTCCTCCTCCTCCTCCTCCTCCTCCTCCTGGGCCACCTCCTCTTCCATCATCGCCCTAAGTGTTTTCTCAAGGAGACATAGAAGTGGTATTGTAACGCTGATAACGGCGTCATCGCCACTGGCCATGTTGGTGGAGTACTCGAAACAGCGCAACAGGGCACACAGGTCTCGCATGGAGGCCCAGTCATTGGTGGTGAAGTGGTGCTGTTCTGTAGTGCGACTGACCCGTGCGTGCTGCAGCTGAAACTCCACTATGGCCTGCTGCTGCTCGCACAGTCTGTCCAGCATGTGCAAGGTGGAGTTCCACGTCGCATATGAGGCGGTGAGCGGGAAGGCCGAAGTTACGCTGTAGCGCAGACAGGCGAGCAGCAGCAGGATGTGAACGCCGGAAGCGCGAACAGACGGCCCGCACTTTATGCAGCAGCTCTGACATGTCGGGGTAGTTGTGTATGAACTTCTGCACCACCAAATTCAGCACATGCGCCAAGCAAGGGATGTGCGTCAAATTGGCTAGTCCCAGAGCTGCAACGAGATTTCGCCCATCATCACACACCACCAGGCCGGGCTTGAGGCTCACCGGCAGCAACCACTCGTCGGTCTGTTGTTCTATACCCCGCCACAACTCCTGTGCGGTGTGGGGCCTGTCCCCCAAACATATGAGTTTCAGAATGGCCTGCTGACGTTTACCCCGGGCTGTGCTGAAGTTGGTGGTGAAGGTGTGTGGCTGACTGGATGAGCAGGTGGAAGAAGAGGAGGAGGAAGCCGAGAAGGAGGAGGTGGCAACAGGAGGCAAAGAATGTTGCCCTGCGATCCTTGGCGGCGGAAGGACGTGCGCCAAACAGCTCTCCGCCTGGGGCCCAGCTGCCACTACATTTACCCAGTGTGCAGTTAGGGAGATATAGCGTCCCTGGCCGTGCTTACTGGTCCACGTATCTGTGGTTAGGTGGACCTTGCTACAGATGGCGTTGCGCAGTGCACACTTGATTTTATCGGATACTTGGTTGTGCAGGGAAGGCACGGCTCTCTTGGAGAAGTAGTGGCGGCTGGGAACAACATACTGTGGGACAGCAAGCGACATGAGCTGTTTGAAGCTGTCTGTGTCCACCAGCCTAAATGACAGCATTTCATAGGCCAGTAGTTTAGAAATGCTGGAATTCAGGGCCAGGGATCGAGGGTGGCTAGGTGGGAATTTACGCTTTCTCTCAAATGTTTGTGAGATGGAGAGCTGAACGCTGGCGTGTGACATGGTTGAGACGCTTGGTGACGGAGGTGGTGGTGGTGGTGTTGGTGGTACATCCCCTGTTTGCTGGGCGGCAGGTGCCAACGTTCCTCCAGAGGCGGAGGAAGAGGCCGAGGCGGCAGCAGCAGAAGAGGCCGAGGCGGCAGCAGCAGAAGAGGTAGCAGGGGGAGCCTGAGTGACTTCCTTGGTTTTAAGGTGTTTACTCCACTGCAGTTCATGCTTTGCATGCAGGTGCCTGGTCATGCAGGTTGTGCTCAGGTTCAGAACGTTAATGCCTCGCTTCAGGCTCTGATGGCACAGCGTGCAAACCACTCGGGTCTTGTCGTCAGCACATTGTTTGAAGAAGTGCCATGCCAGGGAACTCCTTGAAGCTGCCTTTGGGGTGCTCGGTCCCAGATGGCGGCGGTCAGTAGCAGGCGGAGTCTCTTGGCGGCGGGTGTTCTGCTTTTGCCCACTGCTCCCTCTTTTGCTACGCTGTTGGCTCGGTCTCACCACTGCCTCTTCCTCCGAACTGTGAAAGTCAGTGGCACGACCTTCATTCCATGTGGGGTCTAGGACCTCATCGTCCCCTGCATCGTCTTCCACCCAGTCTTGATCCCTGACCTCCTGTTCAGTCTGCACACTGCAGAAAGACGCAGCAGTTGGCACCTGTGTTTCGTCATCATCAGAGACATGCTGAGGTGGTATTCCCATGTCCTCATCATCAGGAAACATAAGTGGTTGTGCGTCAGTGCATTCTATGGCTTTCACCGCTGGGGAAGGGCTAGGTGGATGCCCTTGGAAAACCCTGCCAGCGGAGTCTTCAAACAGCATAAGAGACTGCTGCATAACTTGAGGCTGAGACAGTTTCCCTGGTATGCATGGGGGTGATGTGACAGACTGATGGGGTAGGTTTTCAGGCGCCATCTGTGCGCTTTCTGCAGAAGACTGGGTGGGAGATAATGTGAACGTGCTGGATCCACTGTCGGCCACCCAATTGACTAATGCCTGTACCTGCTCAGGCCTTACCATTCTTAGAACGGCATTGGGCCCCACCATATATCGCTGTAAATTCTGGCGGCTACTGGGACCTGAGGTAGTTGGTACACTAGGACGTGTGGATGTGGCAGAACGGCCACGTCCTCTCCCAGCACCAGAGGGTCCACTAACACCACCACGACCATGTCCACGTCTGCGTCCCTTACTAGATGTTTTCCTCATTGTTATGGTTCACCACAACAACAAAAATATTATTTGGCCCAATGTATTGTATTCAAATTCAGCGGGATATAAATTTGAGGCCTAGTATTTAGGCGCTGGGTGACCGGTATGGATTTACTAACAGAATTGGACTTGGAAATGCACAGTAGTGTGTGTGTGAAGTTATTCTGAATGACCCTATGTGCACTTTGAATATTATATACCCTTTTAGGGATAGATTTCAAATAGCTCTGATATAGCAGGAACCACTAAATTATGAAATTGCTAAATTGGGAATTGTATTTCAACCCAGAACAAAAAATGTGCTTTGACGGACACTAAATAACTTTCACAGCCACAACAGGACAGCGGTAACGAGAGATTTAGCGGGATATAAATTTGAGGCCTAGTATTTAGGCGCTGGGTGACCGGTATGGATTTAGTGACAGAATTAGACTTGGAAATGCACAGTAGCGTGTGTGTGAAGTTATTCTGAATGACCCTATGTGCACCTTGAATATTATATACCCTTTTAGGGATAGATTTCAAATAGCTCTGATATAGCAGAAACCACTAAATTATGAAATTGCTAAATTGGGAATTGTATTTCAACCCAGAACAAAAAATGTGCTTTGACGGACACTAAATAACTTGCCCAGCCACAACAGTACAGCGGTAACGACAGATTTAGCGGGATATAAATTTGAGGCCTAGTATTTAGGCGCTGGGTGACCGGTATGGATTTAGTGACAGAATTAGACTTGGAAATGCACAGTAGCGTGTGTGAAGTTATTCTGAATGACCCTATGTGCACCTTGAATATTATATACCCTTTTAGGGATAGATTTCAAATAGCTCTGATATAGCAGGAACCACTAAATTATGAAATTGCTAAATTGGGAATTGTATTTCAACCCAGAACAAAAAATGTGCTTTGACGGACACTAAATAACTTTCCCAGCCACAACAGGACAGCGGTAACGAGAGATTTAGCGGGATATAAATTTGAGGCCTAGTATTTAGGCGCTGGGTGACCGGTATGGAATTAGTGACAGAATTGGACTGGGATATGCACAGTAGCGTGTGTGTGAAGTTATTCTGAATGACCCTATGTGCACCTTGAATATTATATACCCTTTTAGGGATAGATTTCAAATAGCTCTGATATAGCAGGAACCACTAAATTATGAAATTGCTAAATTGGGAATTGTATTTCAACCCAGAACAAAAAATGTGCTTTGACGGACACTAAATAACTTGCCCAGCCACAACAGTACAGCGGTAACGACAGATTTAGCGGGATATAAATTTGAGGCCTAGTATTTAGGCGCTGGGTGACCGGTATGGATTTAGTGACAGAATTAGACTGGGATATGGCCAAAAAATAACCACACTATTGCTGGTTAAATGCACTTGGTGACGGGCGCAGCTTGCCCCTGATGTAGTATATGGCCAAAAAATGAACAGACTATTGCTGGTTAAATGCACTTGGTGTCACAGCTTGACGAACCACACTACTGAGGGTTAAATGCACTTGGTGACGGGCGCAGCTTGCCCCTGATGTAGTATATGGCCAAAAAATGAACAGACTATTGCTGGTTAAATGCACTTGGTGTGATAGCTTGACCAACCACACTACTGAGGGTTAAATGCACTTGGTGACGGGCGCAGCTTGCCCCTGATGTAGTATATGGCCAAAAAATAAACAGACTATTGCTGGTTAAATGCACTTGGTGTGACAGCTTCACCCTGATGTAGGCTTTAGCCAAAAAACAACCACACCATTGAGGGTTAAATGCACTTGGTGACAGGCGCAGCTTGCCCCTGATGTAGTATATGGCCAAAAAATAAACAGACTATTGCTGGTTAAATGCACTTGGTGTGACAGCTTCACCCTGATGTAGGCTTTAGCCAAAAAACAACCACACCATTGAGGGTTAAATGCAATTGGTCGCAGCTTGTGCTGGCGCACCACAAGACACAAAATGGCCGCCGATCACCCCAGAAAAATGTGACTGACAAACGGTCTGGGCAGCCTAAAAACAGTGAGCAATTGAGTATCAGCAGCTCAATGACCCACAGCTGCAGATCGATCAATAATCAAGTCCTTTGGAGGAGTTAATCTGCCTAATCTCGCCCTACTGTCGCAGCCGCAACCTCTCCCTACGCTAATCAGAGCAGAGTGACGGGCGGCGCTATGTGACTCCAGCTTAAATAGAGGCTGGGTCACATGGTGCTCTGGCCAATCACAGCCATGCCAATAGTAGGCATGGCTGTGATGGCCTCTTGGGGCAAGTAGTATGACGCTTGTTGATTGGCTGCTTTGCAGCCTTTCAAAAAGCGCCAAGAAAGCATCACAAAAGCGCCAAGAAAGCGACGAACACCGAACCCGGACTTTTATGAAAATGTCCGGGTTCGGGTCCGTGTCACGGACCCCCCAAAATTCGGTACGAACCCGAACTATACAGTTCGAGTTCGCTCATCCCTACTAGAGGTGTGTGTGTAACCTGCATGTAGCAGAGCTGTGTACTGTGTTACAGAGATGTATGTGTAACCTGCATGTAGCAGAGCTGTGTACTGTGTTACAGAGATGTATGTGTAACCTGCAGGTAGCAGATCTGTATGTGTAACCTGCAGGTAGCAGAGCTGTGTACTGTGTAGCAGATCTGTATGTGTAATCTGCAGGTAGCAGAGCTGTGTACTGTGTTACAGAGATGTATGTGTAACCTGCATGTAGCAGAGCTGTGTACTGTGTTACAGAGATGTATGTGTAACCTGCAGGTAGCAGATCTGTATGTGTAACCTGCAGGTAGCAGAGCTGTGTACTGTGTAGCAGATCTGTATGTGTAACCTGCAGGTAGCAGAGCTGTGTACTGTGTAGTAATTCTGTATGTGTAACCTGCATGTAGCAGAGCTGTGTACTGTGTTACAGAGATGTATGTGTAACCTGCAGGTAGCAGAGCTGTGTACTGTGTAGCAGAGCAGTATGTGTAACCTGCATATAGCAGAGCTGTGTACTGTGTAGCAGAGCTGTATGTGTAACCTGCATGTAGCAGAGCTGTGTACTGTGTAGCAGTGCTGTATGTGTAACCTGCATGTAGCAGTGCTGTGTACTGTGTAGCAGTGCTGTATGTGTAACCTGCATGTAGCAGTGCTGTGTACTGTGTAGCAGAGCTGTATGTGTAACCTGCATGTAGCAGAGCTGTGTACTGTGTTACAGAGATGTATGTGTAACCTGCAGGTAGCAGAGCTGTGTACTGTGTAGCAGATCTGTATGTGTAACCTGCATGTAGCAGAGCTGTGTACTGTGTAGCAGAGCTGTATGTGTAACCTGCATGTAGCAGAGCTGTGTACTGTGTAGCAGTGCTGTATGTGTAACCTGCATGTAGCAGAGCTGTGTACTGTGTAGTAGAGCTGTATGTGTAACCTGCATGTAGCAGAGCTGTGTACTGTGTAGCAGAGCTGTATGTGTAACCTTCATGTAGCAGTGCTGTGTACTGTGTAGCAGAGCTGTATTTGTAACCTGAATGTAGCAGAGCTGTGTACTGTGTAGCAGAGCTGTATGTGTAATCTGCATGTATCAGAGCTGTGTGCTGTGTAGCGGAGCTGTATGTGTAACCTGCATGTAGCAGTGCTGTGTACTGTGTTACAGAGATGTGTGTGTAACCGCATGTAGCAGAGCTTTTTACTGTGTAACAGAGATGTGTGTGTAACCTGGGAACTATAAAAAAGTGTAAAATAAAACATAAAAATTCAGATCACCCCCCTTTTCCCAAAATGAAAATAAAAGAACTAAAAAAATACACATCATGGGTGTCGCAATGTGTAAAAACACCCATTGTATAAAAATACATTCCCCATACGGCAAAACAGAAGAAAAAAAAGAGTCCAAATGTCCGATTCGCCGTTTTTGGTCGCTTCATTTGCTACAAAAATGTAAATAAAAAGTGATCAAAAAGTCTTAAACACCCCAGAATGGTATCAGTGAAAAGTTCAGATTGCCCCGCAAAAAATGAGCCCCCATCCAGCTCTGTACACATAATTACAAAAAAGTTATAGAGCTCAAAATATGACGACAAAAAAAAAAAATCTGATTCTGTAAATCTCCTGTCACTCCGAGTTACTCAGAATTGGTAGCCCTAATTAATAAATACATGCAACATAAATGCATATATGCCGCTTCACACAGATCACAAGTGTTAGGCCTCTTGCACATGAATGTTGTTGGTCCATTCCGTGCATTGGGGACAGCAATTTGCAGTCCCCAATGCACGGGCAACGTGTGTGCAGCAGCCGGGACAGATCCAAACCCATTCAACTTGAATGGGTCCGTGAATATGTTCTACTTTTTTGCTGTGCGGAGGCATGGCCAGAAACACCACGGAAGCACTCTGTAGTGCTTCTGTGGGGATCCGATCCGTGTTTCTGTTCCGTTCAAGTGAATGGGTCGACATCACGGATGCGGGATGCACACGGCTGGTGCCCTGTGTATTGCGGAACCGCCGTATGTGGTCCACAATACGACCACAGGCACACAGCGACCATGTGCAAGAGGCCTTACAAAGATGGGATTTATGGTGCACATCCTCTTATGCTTCCCATATTCCACAGATTTATATCACAGAGCTACTTACAGTTGTGCTGATAAGTTTACATACCCTTGCAGAATTTATGATTTCTTAAAGGGGTAATCTCATCTTCCCTTTTTCATACTTACCTTCCTTGAGCGTGACGTTCACTTCCTGTATTTTTCTCCCGGCCGGGCCGCGCTTGCGCAGAAGACTGAAGATTCTCTCCCGGCCGGGCCGCGCAATGTCCTGAACGCGCACAGCGCCGCGCATGTGCCATGGTGACTTATTCCTGGCCTGTATAGTACAGAGTCGGCGTGCGCATTCGCGGCTCTGTACTATACTGGCCAGGAAGAAGTCATCATGGCGCATGCGCGTTCAGGACATTGCGCGGCCCAGCCGGGAGAGAATTTTCCGTCTTCTGCGCAAGCGTGGCCCGGCTGGATTCGACAGGAGAGGTGGCCGTGACCAGGGGAGACCAAAGACAACATCAGGTAAGAGGGGACTTATTTTCTAAAAAAGGATGGGAATTGGGTAATAAAATGTATTTAGAAAAATGATCACTGTCAAATCATTAACAGATTTGCCAGTGATCATGAAGATGAGAATACCCCTTTAACTATTGTGCAGAGAATATGAATGATAACACGGACACTTTTCTCTCGCTCATGGTTAGTGGTCGGCTGAAGCCATTTATGTCAAACAACGGTGTTTACTCTTTATAAATCATAATCACAACACAAACTCCCCAAATGACCCTGATCAGAAGTTTACACACCCCAGTTATTAATACCATGTATTGCCCCCTTTAACATCAATGACAGCTTGAAGTCTTTTGTGGTAGTTGTGGATGAGGCTCTTTATTTTCTCAGATGGTAAAACTGCCCATTCTTCCTGTTGATAAAAAAAAGCAATTCCACCACAGTTTTACGTGATTTTTATTTACGACATTCGATGTGCGATAAAACTGACTGGTTACTTTTATTCTACAGGTCAGATCGAATCCGGCAATACCTTATATGTATAGTTTTTCTTGCGTTTTAATAGTGATAAAAAAATAAAAATATCCGATTTTTTTTGTCGCCATATTTTGAGCCCCATAACTTTTTGGTAATTATGTGTACAGAGCAGGGTGGGGCTCATTTTTTGCGGGGCAATCTAAACTTTTTACTGATACCATTCTGGGGTGTTTAAGACTTTTTGATCACTTTTTATTTACATTTTTGTAGCAAATGAAGTGACCAAAAACGGCGAATCGGACATTTGGACTCTTTTTTTTTTTTCTGTTTTGCTGTTTGCCGTATGGGGAATATATTTTTATACAATGGGCGTTTTTACACATTGCGAAACCCATGATGTGTCTTTTATTTTAATTTTGGGAAAAGGGGGGTGATCTGAATATTTATGGGTTTTTTTTACACTTTTTTATAGTTCCCGGGTTACACACACATCTCTGTAACACAGTACACAGCTCTGCTACATGCGGTTAGACAAACTGCTCTATACACAGTACACAGCTCTGCTACCTGCAGGTTGCACATACATCCCTGTAACACGGTACACAGCTCTGCTACATGCAGGTTACACATACAGCTCTAGTACACAGTACACAGCACTTCTACATGCAGGTTACACACACATCTCTGTAACACAGTACATAGCTCTGCTACATGCTGTTACACACACTGCTCTATATACACAGTACACAGCTCTGCTACATGCAGGTTACACACACATCTCTGTAACACAGTACACATCTCTGCTACACAGTACACAGCACTGCTACCTTCAGGTTGCACATACATCCCTGTAACACAGTACACAGCTCTGCTACATGCAGGTTACACATACAGCTCTGCTACACAGTTCACAGCTCTGCTACATGCAGGTTACACATACAGCTCTGCTACACAGTACACAGCTCTGCTACATGCAGGTTACACATACAGATCTGCTACACAGTACACAGCTCTGCTACCTGCAGGTTACACGTACATCTCTGTAACACAGTACACAGCTCTGCTACATGCAGGTTACACATACATCTCTGTAACACAGTACACAGCTCTGCTACATGCAGGTTACACACACATCTCTAGTACAGAGCTCTATTTGATGGCTACTGTTCTGTACACTCTACCAGCTGCTGTGCACATCTGACCCCTCCCACACATGTGACTCGTCACATGGTCATGACGTCATCACAGGTCCTTTGCCTCTCCAGCAGCTAGCAGCTCCGTCAGGTGAAGAGTGTGTGTAGTAGGGCGTATTTTGAGTTAGGGAGGACGGAGTTTTGGCTGATGTCTGAGGGAGGACAGAGTTTTAGCTGATGTCTGAGGTCTGATGGAGTTTTGCCTGACGGAGGACGGAGTTTTGTCTGATGTCTGATGGAGTTTTGCCTGACGGAGGACGGAGTTTTGGCTGATGTCTGAGGTCTGATGGAGTTTTGGGTGACGGAGGACGGAGTTTTGTCTGATGTCTGATGGAGTTTTGGGTGACGGAGGACGGAGTTTTGGCTGATGTCTGAGGTCTGATGGCGTTTTGGGTGACGGAGGACGGAGTTTTGTCTGATGTTTGAGGTCTGATGGAGTTTTGGGTGACGGAGGACGGAGTTTTGTCTGATGTCTGAGGTCTGATGGAGTTTTGCCTGATGGAGGACAGAGTTTTGTCTGATGTCTGATGGAGTTTTGCCTGACGGAGGACGGAGTTTTGTCTGATGTCTGAGGGCTGATGGAGTTTTGCCTGACGGAGGATGGAGTTGTGGATGATGTCTGACGATGTCCTAATATGTATGCCGTAGACTTGTGATATTCATTCTCCAGATCAGTACAAATCCGGCAATACCACATATGTATACTTTTCCTTGCATTTTGATGCAAAAAAAAAGTATATTATATATATTTTTTTTGCTGTCATATTCTGACCCCTATAACTTTTTTGTAGTTATGTGTGCAGAGCTTTATGAGGGCTAATTTTTTACAGGGCGATGTGGGAATAACGGAAATATGGCTGGATGATAGCTATGGCTGGGCAGTTAATGTGCAAGGTTACAGTCTGTTTAGAAAGGATCGTCAAAACCGGAGAGGGAGAGGGGTATGCCTTTATGTAAAGTCCTGTCTAAAGCCCACACTCCTGAAAGATATAAGTAAGGGACATGAACATGTGGAGTCACTGTGGGTAGAAATACATGGAGGCAAAAACAATAATAAATTACTAATAGGAGTTTACTATAAACGACCTAATATACAGTCCACAGAAAATCTACTACTAAACGAGATATACAAGGCAGCAAATCAAAATGAGGTGGTTATTATGGGGGATTCAACTACCCAGATATAGTCTGGGAAACTGAAAGCTGTACATCCCATAAAGGAAACAGGTTCTTGGCAATAACCAAAGACAACTACCTTTCCCAACTGGTTCAGGACCCGACTAGAGGGACGGCCATACTGGACCAATAGGCCTGACAGAACAACAGAAGTGCAGGTTGGGGGACACCTGGGAAATAGTGACCATAAAGTAATAACCTTCCAATTATCATTCAAAAGAGCGTTTCTACAGGGAGGAACAAAAATACCAAACTTCAAAAAAGCTAAATTTAGCCAACTAAGAGAGGCCATAGGCCTAACTAACTGGGACAAAGTCTTCAAAAATAAAAATACAGCCACAAAATGGGATATCTTTAAAAGCATCCTTAAATCTCATTGTGAGAGATACATACCGTATGGGAATAAAAGGTTAAGGAACAAAAAGAAACCAATGTGGATAAATAGAACTGTAAAGAAAGCAATAAATGACAAACAGAAAGAATATAAATCAGTAAAACAGGAGGGTAGGGAGGAAGCAATGAAAAACTATAAGGAAAAAAATAGAACATGTAAAAAACAAATAAAAGCGGCCAAACTAGAGACCGAGAGATTCATTGCCAAAGAGAGTAAAACTAACCCTAAAATGCTCTTCAATGTTAAAAAGTATAAATCTGAAGGTGTCGGCCCTTTAAAGAGTAATGAGGGGGAGTCGCAGAGAGCGACGAGGAGAAAGCAAAGCTGTTATTTTTTTTTCTCTCCACTGTATTCACTGAGGAAAAGAAACGGTCAGATGAAATGCAGAATGTAAAAATAAATTCCCAATTAAAATTGTCCTGTCTGACCCAGGAAGAAGTACAACAGCGATTTAAAAATATTAAAATAGACAAATCGCCAGGACTGAATGGCATACACCCCTGTACTCTAAGGGAATTAAGTAATGTCATAGCCAGACCCTTATTCCTGATATTTGCGGACTCTATACTGACAGGGAATGTTCCACAGGATTGGAGCATAGCAAATGTGGTGCCAATATTCAAAAAGAGTCCAAAAACAGAGCCTGGAAACTATAGGCCGGTAAGGCTGGATCAACTTGCAGGATGACAGGCTGAACTGGATGGACAAATGTCTTTTTTCGGCCTTATGTACTATGTTACTATGATGTGTAAACATAGAAACATAGAATGTGTCGGCAGATAAGAACCATTTGGCCCATCTAGTCTGTCCAATATACTGAGTACTATGAATAGCCCTTGGCCATATCTTGTATGAAGGATGGCCTTATGCCTATCCCATGCATGCTTAAACTCCTTCACTGTATTTGCAGCTACCACTTCTGCAGGAAGGCTATTCCATGCATCCACTACTCTCTCAGTAAAGTAATACATCCAGATATTACTTTTAAACCTTTGCCCCTCTAATTTAAAACTACATCCTCTTGTAGCAGTTTTTCTTCTTTTAAATATTCTCTCCTCTTTTACCTCGTTGATTCCCTTTATGTATTTAAAAGTTTCTATCATATCCCCTCTGTCTCATCTTTCTTTCAAGCTATACATGTTAAGGTTCTTTAATCTTTCCTGGTAAGTTTTATCCTGCAATCCATGTACCAGTTTAGTAGCTCTTCTCTGAACTCTCTCTAAAGTATCAATATCCTTCTGGAGATATGGTCTCCAGTACTGAGCACAATACTCCAAATGAGGTCTCACTAGTGCTCTATAGAGCGGCATATGCACCTCCCTCTTTCTACTGGTAATGCCTCTCTCTATACACCCAAGCATTCTGCTAGCATTTCCTGCTGCTCTATGACATTGTCTGCCTACCTTTAAGTCTTCTGAAATAATGACCCCTAAATCCCTTTCCTCAGATACCGAGGTTAGGACTGTATCACAGATTTTATATCCTGCTCATGGGTTTTTACGCCCCTGGTGCATTATTATTATCTTGCACTTATCAACATTACATTTTAGTTGCCAGATTTTTTACCATTCCTCTAGTTTTCCTAAATCCTTTTCCATTTGGTGTATCCCTCCAGGAACATCAACCCTGTTACAAATCGTTGTGTCATCAGCAAAAAGACACACCTTACCATCGAGGCCTTCTGCAATTTCGTTGATAAAGATATTAAACAATATGGGTCCCAGAACAGATCCCTGAGGTGCCCCACTGGTAACAAGACCTTGGTCTGAATATACGCCATTGACTACAACCCTCTGTTGTCTGTCTCTCAGCCACTGCCTATTCCATTCAACAATATGGGAGTCCAAGCCCAAAGACTCTAATTTATTGATAAGCCTTCTATGTGGGACAGTATCAAAAGCCTTACTAAAGTCTAGATAAGCGATGTCTACTGCACCTCCGCCATCTATTTTTTTAGTCACCCAATCAAAAAAATCAATAAGATTAGTTTGACGTGATCTTCCTGAAGTAAACCGATGCTGTTTTTCCTCTTTCAATCCATGGAATTTTAGATGTTCCACAATCCTCTACTTGAGTATGGTTTCCATTAATTTACCCACTATTGATGTCAGGCTTACTGGCCTATAGTTGCCCGATTCCGCCCTACTACCTTTCTTGTGAATGGGCACAACATTTGCTAATTTCCAATCTTCTGGGATGACTCCTGTTACCAGTGATTGGTTAAATAAATCTGTTAATGGTTTTGCTAGTTCCCCGCTAAGCTCTTTTTTATAGCTTTGGGTGTATCCCATCAGGCCCCTGTGACCTATTAATTTTAGACAGCTGACTTAGAACCTTAGTACTTAGTGTACTTTTCATTAATACCATTCTGTACTGCTTTTTGATCACTTTTTAGTTAATATTTTGTGGGAGCAGAAGCAACCAATACATGGAAAATCACTTTTGACCCCTTTTCTCATTTTGCCTTTTTTCCGTGTAGGATTAATACTATTTTGATAGTACGGGCATTTACACATGCAGCGATATCCATGATTGTGATTGAATGTATTTTTATTTATTTTTTTACCCTTTATTATTCTCATTTTGGGTTTTGGGGAAAGGGGGGTGATTTGAACTATATTTTTTGTAAAAACATTGATTTCACTACTTTCCTTTGGAGCCCTATTACAGGCAAGTTTCACTTTTATTACAGCTGAATCATTATTACTGACCATTAAAACTACCCATTTAAAAACTACAAACCGGATTCCAAAAAAGTTGGGACACTATACAAATCGTGAATAAAAACTGAATGCAATGATGTGGAGGTGCCAACTTCTAATATTTTATTCAGAATAGAATATAAATCACGGAACAAAAGTTTAAACTGAGAAAATGTACAATTTTAAGGGAAAAATATGTTGAATCAGAATTTCATGGTGTCAACAAATCCCAAAAAAGTTGGGACAAGGCCATTTTCACCACTGTGTGGCATCTCCCCTTCTTCTTACAACACTCAACAGACGTCTGGGGACCGAGGAGACCAGTTTCTCAAGTTTAGAAATAGGAATGCTCTCCCATTCTTGTCTAATACAGGCCTCGAACTGTTCAATCGTCTTGGGCCTTCTTTGGTGCACCTTCCTCTTATGATGCGCCAAATGTTCTCTATAGGTGAAAGATCTGGACTGCAGACTGGCCATTTCAGTACCCGGATCCTTCTCCTACGCAGCCATGATGTTGTGATTGATGCAGAATGTGGTCTCTCATTATCTTGTTGAAAAATGCAGGGTCTTCCCTGAAAGAGATGACGTCTGGATGGGAGCATATGTTGTTCTAGAACCTGAATATATTTTTCTGCATTGATGGTGCCTTTCCAGACATGCAAGCTGCCCATGCCACACGCACTCATGTAACCCCATACCATCAGAGATGCAGGCTTCTGAACTGAGCGTTGATAACAACTTGGGTTGTCCTTGTCCTCTTTGGTCCGGATTACATGGCGTCCCAGATTTCCAAAAAGAACTTCGAATCATGACTCGTCTAACCACAGAACAGTCTTCCATTTTGCCACACTCCATTTTAAATGATCCCTGGCCCAGTGAAAACGCCTGAGTTTGAGGATCTTGCTTAGAAATGGCTTCTTCTTTGCACTGTAGAGTTTCAGCTGGCAACGGCGGATGGCACGGTGGATTGTGTTCACTGACAATGGTTTCTGGAAGTATTCCTGAGCCCATTCTGTGATTTTCTTTACAGTAGCATTCCTGTTTGTGGTGCAGTGTCGTTTAAGGGCCCGGAGATCACGGGCATCCAGTATGGTTTTACAGCCTTGACCCTTACGCACAGAGATTGTTCCAGATTCTCTGAATCTTCGGATGATGTTATGCACAGTTAATGATGATAGATGCAAAGTCTTTGCAATTTTTCGCTGGGTAACACCTTTCTGATATTGCTCCACTATCTTTCTGCGCAACATTGTGGGAATTGGTGATCCTCTACCCATCTTGGCTTCTGAGAGACACTGCCACTCTGAGAAGCTCTTTTTATACCCAATCATGTTGCCAATTGACCTAATTAGTGTTAATTAGTCTTCCAGCTCTTCGTTATGCTCAAATTTACTTTTTCCAGCCTCTTATTGCTACTTGTCCCAACTTTTTTGGGATTTGTTGACACCGTGAAAATTTGAATCAACGTATTTTTCTTTTAAAATGATACATTTACTCAGATTAAACGTTTGATCTGTCATCTACATTATATTACAAATAAAATATTGGCATTTGCCATCTCCACATCATTGCATTCAGTTTTTATTCACAATTTTTTTAGTGTCCCAACTTTTTTGGAATCCGGTTTGTATCAGTGGTGTTGCCTATTTTTTGTTAATGGATCAATTTATACTCAGTTTACTATCTGAACTGTAATTCATTACGGGTCTGGAAGCTGCACACTGGCCCCAGACTCCCCCCTATTCTTATTCTGAATACAGTTGTGTTTAGGCTGAATACACTTGATGCCAAATACACTCCATTATTATGCTCAATACACTTGTGTTAGGCTGAGTACACTTATTGCTGAATACACTCCATTATGCTGAATACACTCAATATTAATAGGCTAAACCGCTGCTCTAAAAACACCCTCAATGACTGTCCCCGGATATGTTTCGCAGCTAACTTGGTGTCTTCAGGGGATCGGACAGTCTACGCATTGGTGGGCGTGGCATGGATCTTTTATAGACTCCCACGGTTGCGTCATTTCTCTATACTAATTATGTGATCCATTACATTTAATTGTCATCTGCTTAGCCATTGGGTCAGGTGTATCAGACGCTCCACCCTTAGGAATATCCACTTATCACCTACTATCCTCCCAAATATCGCGTTATCTTACCTTGTCCCACGCATGTCACCGGACTTAAACTTCTTACCCTTACGGCTTTCATTCCACGCATGTCAGGTAACTTAGTCTGTTTCTCACACGGTGATCGTTACTGCGCACGTTTTGGACTTAGGTGATTTTCTATCACCCCACAATAATTGCACTGCTCTAGACTATGCATTTACAACCTCGATACCATTTGTAACATATTCACTTTATTGATCCACATTATTAATTCAATGATTCCTGTTCTATATACGCTTATTTGTAGATGGACATATTCAATAAAGGAAAAAACATGATTAAACATAAGATAACATAATTTACATTTTTACTTAATTATTATGCTTATTAATCAATTATGTATGCAAAATATAGAATGGATTCGCTACTTGATTTAATTTGAATGTGTAGAAATCATAATTTTTGGCTTGATACATTAATTGCACAATTTTTTACATGATTCACATATGTATGCTATAATGTACCCACTTCTACTATTTGTCAATCGTGATTATTACACATGATATATACACCCTATAGTAATATAATTATTATTACTGATGTACAGGTCTTATCTGCCAGTGCAATAGGGGCTATAAAGTTCTTTTTAAACTCCCCACCTTCAATCATATCTCTATCTACGCATCCACATCTATCATTTTATTGTTATTTCAGTATATTTACTGTATCAGCTAATAATTCCCTCACAATAATGGTAAGACTTTTTCCAATTTAATATTTATATTAAATGGGAGAATTACATGGGAATTAGTAATATATCCCCATTTCTTATTAATCCAGTATATACATTAGGATACAGGTTTCAGTCGGCTCTCTCAATTATTAATCGTTGTTCTTCACTTCATGTGGAGCTTTCATTTACGATTCTCTATGGAGGACAGTGATTGTATTTAAAGGGTGATCCCAACTACATACATATGATTAGTTCCTTCTTCTACAATGGTCTATTAGTCTTACCATGGTTCTTTTACACTCCTTTTTAGTATGCTGCACTATAAGAAAGAGTCAAAGGTAAAGCCCTAATTAAGTCCTTGAGAGGCTAGACTTTCCAACTGATAGATCCATCTAGCCTCCTCCTGTTGTAGTTTTTTGTCTACATCACCTTGTCTGGGACCTGATCTAATCTTAGATATGCCCCAAAATTTAAGGCTACCAGTTAGTACTCCATGTACATATCGTATGTGCCGTGATAGTGTTGTGTCAGCACCAATATTAATATCACTGAGGTGTTTAGAAATATGCCTCCTTAGTTCTTGCGCAGTTTTGCCTATATATAATTTAGGGCATCCGCATTTTATGGCATATACTACCCCAGAAGTTCTACAGTTAATGTACAGATTTATTTGGTATCTCCTACCATAAACTGGGTTCTCAAATTCCTTCTGAGATAAACCTTGATTACAAAAGGTACACTCTGCACAAGAATATGATCCTCTGGTAGTTAGCCATGTATCATTTTTCCTTTCTTTTCGTTTCCACTGAAAATGACTATGAACGAGCGCCTTGTCTATAGTCATTTTCAGTGGAAACTAAATAAAAGGAAAAATGATACATGGCTAACTACCAGAGGATCATATCCTTGAAGAGAGTGTACCTTTTGTAATGAAGCTTTATCTATTTTTTCGGGTGCTATTTTAAAAGACCCAACATGTGATATGCAATAGTATGTCACATGTTGGGAAGGGGTTAAAGGCAATGTGTGTTTTTTATGCTAATTAAGGGTACTTTCACACTTGTGTTGTGAGGATCTGGCACTGCCTTCTGGATCCAGAAATCTGTGCACAAACAGATAGCATTTGTAGATGTATCTGGATGCGGATCCGTCTGACAAATGCATTGAAATTCCGGATCCGTATCTCCGGTATTATCCAGAAAAACTGATCCGGTATTTATTATTTTCGCATTTTTAAAGGTCTGCAAATGCGCAGTCTGGGAAACCAGTTCCGGTTTTCCAGAACACTTGGTACCGGATCCGGTATTAATACATTTCAATAGAATTCCGGCAAGTGTTCCAGAATTTTGGCCGGAGAAAATAATAAGAGGGACAGAACTGAGGATATCCATTCAGAATGCATTAGGATAAAACTGCGGTATTGAGCCCCTATGACGGAACTCAATACCAGAAAATAACGCTAGTGTGAAAGTACCCTTAAACCAGATAGTGAAATTTTCTAATCTATTTTTATTTTCTTATTGCAGATGTTTTAACTCATTTTCCTGATTATGGATGTAGCCATCTTGCCTGAGCTGTTCTTAACATCTTTTAGAAAGCATTAAAAAAAATTGCTTTACGCAGCCCAATGGTCCATAGACACAATGATCAGAAGAGGACCTCATTGACTTCTATGGGAGAGTTTTCTAGGCATAGTCTGTGACATTGCACAATAAAATAATAGACGAGCTTTACAATTACCTATTGTGAATGGTGGATCCTGAGCTATCTATATACTGTAAAGGTGTAATCTGTCATTGTAATCCTGCCTGTGATGACAATAATGAAAACTGGTTTGCACAGACCAAGAAGTGTTGCCTTTTCATAAGGCCTTGCTGCCAGTGCAAAAACAGCAGGATTTTAGGGTATTTTTTTTTTTAATATAGTGACATGGAAAATTAGAAATAACATAACTAAAATAGTGTTTAACATCAAAACATGATAACGTGTACCCCTTCACGATATTTGCCGGTCGGGTCTTTAAAGATGGCGCTGGATCTGAAGTGAAACGAGCACCATACAGTAGCTAGCTGGTGTCTGCTGTTTCATACATGTCTGCATGTCGCTAATGTCTGTATTAGCGATTGCAGGTGTCAAATGTGACTACGAAATCTGAGAGAGAAGCCAGAAAACTTGAAGCACGTCCTTTATGGGCTGCAACGTCTCCCCTCACCGTAGATCGGGGAAGGCATTACTGAAAGTAATGAGTCTGAACCTGTATTAGGCTTTCAGGCTCATTATTTGTACATTACAATTCAGACCGGCAAATAAAGGTCAATTTGCCGTTTTTGCATCACTTTAGTTCCCAAATAAAATTTTATTAAAAGTGATCAAAGTTATACACACCCAAAACGGTATTATACACATCGTACTGCAAAAAAAGGAGACCTTATACATCTCCGTACAAATAACGATAAAAAAGTTATGGGGGGCAGGATATGGCAATGAATAGAAAAAATGTTTTTTCAAAAGTTTTTTTTTTTTCAGTATTAAGATGCAAGAAAAGCTATACATATGTGGTATCCTCTTAATCGTACTGACATGGACAATGAAGAGCACAATTCACTTTGACAGCATAGTGAAAGCCATAAAAACAAAACCCCTAAAACTGAATTGTGTTTTCTTTTTCAAACTCCACTCCATTCTGATTTTTTTTTACCGCTTCCTACTACATTGTATGCCATATTAAATGGGGGCATTAGAAAGTACAACTTGTCCAAGGGGTTAAAAAGTGCTGAGTGTTGCTAAGAATAGTCTGTTTTCAGTCAGACAGGCAGGGTGATGGACAGTGACAGTTATGGCACATGTATGTACATAGACATTGATAAGAGGTAGGCTGGAAGCCTCTGTATTTTACACACAGGCATCTTCAGCACTCAGTACAATGATGGAGATTGAAGACAGACTCTCTTAGTAACGCTGTTAGGGCTTTGCCAAAACTCTTTACACCCTGTTTTATGAAACAGAGAAACATCTTTCCCTAATGAAATATATAAAAAATATGTTTAAATGCAATGTACATCTTTGGAGTAAAAAATTTTATGATTACATTGAACGTATTTTTGGCTAAAAATTATTTTTTCAATTGGCCTTTATTAAAAAATAACGATCAGTTCTGTCACAAAGGGTTAACTGTCTTTATAATTGTGTGACTGGTACTTTCACTTTGTGCCTCATCTCTAAACTACTGAGAGGTCATAAACACTTGTTTAAGCCACATTGTTATCAGTAAGATAAGGATTAAGCTTTAATGAGTGTTTATAATGTGAGAGAGCAGAGATAAGGAGCCCATCTGCTCCACAGATGACGGAAAGGCAAAAAATCCACAGGCAGCTAGTAAAATATCTCAGCCCTGTTGAAGTGAAAAAATGAGTTTTAGCTCCTACAGAACCAAATACCTCCTCAGAAGCTGTAACTCTATCGTGACCATTATATCTACCACGTTCTGTCTTCCTGCAATTGTCGCTAATATGGATAAGGAGCAGGAGGCATAGAAGGTAAGATGTGAGCCACAACACCAAGCCAGCCCTGCCTTCAGCAAGCTGGCTCAACTTCCTCTAATAATGACCCCTATTGTTAGTAGTATGTACCAGGCCAGCGGCAGTGAGGAGAGCTCGGGTGGACTTATGGGCATTGGCCCACTGTTAAAATTCCTGTAGGATCTATGGCCAGTCCGCCCCTGATAGTCAGTGAGCTATTAAATAAAATGTATCTGTACATTGCCACCTGCTGTTTGTTCTTTTCCTTATCTTTCGTCCTTCTCACTGAGCTGGTCACACAAGCAAAGTTTAAATGTTCAACTGCCACCAGCCATATGTTCTGTTCAGTTAGAAGCTGTGGCAGTTACAGGAAGAGAGCTACAGCAGAAAGGACACCCCTCCCATCCGAGCTGCCAGGCTGAAGATAATCTAGCAGAGCAAATAGAGCAGTGAACGTGGAGATCTCTAAACCAATGTGCGGTACAGGGCTGGTTCTAGCTTTGTTAGAAAGAGATTGTCATCCATAATAATAAAAGCCCTCTGTGCGTGCGCTGTGTCCGTGTGTGCCGATTATTACACTGGGCATGCCCAATCACCACCGCTCATTCATGCCCTCATTCCTCATACATTGGGTCCTGGGTGCCAGCCCGTAACTTCATGTCAACAGCCCGTCTGAGAGGGCAGCGTGCTGGCACCAAACCCGCTCAGCAGCACATGTGCCGGAGGAGGCAGGCGGGCAGCATGTTGGTGGGTTCTTTTTCTGACCTGTCCCTCAACCCCTCTGCTGCTGTTCCACACTGCAACTCCATAGCGAGCTCTGTAACCTGATCACACAGCCTGCCTCTGAAGAGAGGAGGAGCCGCTGTACCCACCACACCTGGCAGCCTGCTGCTCCTGCCAAGTGCTAATCCGGGATGCCAGATGTTACTGCCCCGGTCAGTGGGGAAACAAGGGTAGATTGGGTGTGGAGGATGGAACCTACAGAAGGACTCTAATAAATGGACCCAACGTCACATGTATCACTCCAAAAAGAACAGTACAAAAATAAAATAAAAATAAATATATATCTATAATAATAAAAGCCCTGTGTGTGTGCTCAAGGCGGCATGTCCGTGCATGTTTTCCGATAATTAAACTGCGCATGTGCGGTGCACCGACCAATCAGCACATGGCACTCCAACATGCTGCCCGCACCAGCGCACTGCCCAATCACCGCTGCCCCACACGTAACCGCGCGCGCCCACACCAGCGAGGTCTCAGCCATTGTTTCCTCTAAAATGAAATAGAACGTGGTCAAGATCATATATTCAGAGGAAAATGAATGATATCCTATTTTTATGTCATTTTAGGCTCCAGATGGAGCTGTCTCATTGATGTCTGTGTATAGAGCTTTATCAATGAAACAGCTCCATCTGGAGGCTAAGATGACGTGAAAATAGGATATCATTCATTTTTCTCTGAATATATGATCTTGACCATGTTCCATTTCCTTTTAGAGGAAAGGACGGCTGAGACCTCGCCGTGTGATAATTGGTCAGTGTGCTGGTGTGGACGGCGCGGTTGCGTGTGGGGTGGCAGTGGCACAAGCTATCTCTTATAATAAAAGCCCTGTGTGCGTGCTCAGGGCTGCGTGTGTGCCGATAATTGAACTGCGCATGTGCGGTGAGCCGACCAATCACACAGTGCTCCACACGCACCTGCGTGCGCCTAATCACCACTGCCGCTGGCAGGTTATGGTGTGCTCTCCACGTTGGAGCACCGGCATTACTGTTCGTGCATCATAGAGCCGCACAGTCCCAGCACTCTCAGCCGCTGCCAGCAGTCTCAGACACCAGTCGCTGCCAGCAGTCTCAGCCACCACTCAGTGCCAGCCGTCTCAGTCATCAGTCAGTGCCATCAGTCACAGTGCCAGCAGTCTCAGTGACCAGTCAGTGCCAGCAGTCTCAGTCATCAGCCAGTGCCACCAGCCACAGCAGCCAGTCACAGTGCCAGCAGTCTCAGCAACAGTCAGTGCCAGCAGTCTCAGCACCACCAGTCAGTGCCAGCCATCCCCTTGCCATTTAATAAGGACTTTTCCTACTAATGTTTATGCACTACTGTTCTACCGCCCGATATTGTAAAGGGCTTAATGTCTAGTGTATTATATAATGTCTGATTTTCATTTTTTACATTAATCATAGGATAACCTCTTTAAGTACCAAGAATCCCAGAGCACTTCCAAAAAATTAGAAATGCAGTGTTGATTTTTCTGTATTTCCAGGCTCAAAGTAGTGCATATTGAATAGAGTAAGTGGCAGTGGCGTAGGGATTGCCATAGCAATGGCTATGGGGCCCTACGCCACTGGGGGCCCAGGCCGCCGGCTGAGGATTTTTTAATTTTTATTCATGTGGCGAGTACGCTGTGATAGGGGGCAGCTGGAGGCAGAGAGGGAGTGGTCCCGCAGTTTTAGGTGCATTTCGCCAAGGAGTTAAAAAAAAAAAAGGGTTATTCCCATCTCAGACATAGGGGCATATCTCTAGGATATGCCCTCAATGTCTGAAAGGTGCGGTTCACAATGCGGGCTCCGTTCTAAGTAAAGGTGCTGGTGACCAGCACCTTTACTTAGAATAGAGCCCGCAGAGTCTCGGGGGGCACACAGCGCATGAGCGGCTGCCCTCCATTTATTCTTATGAGAGCACAGAAAATAACCGAGCGGCACACTTAGCTATTTTCGGAAGTCCCACATTGAAATGAATGGGAGATGCACTGCACAAGCTTGGCCACCTCTCCATTCACTTGTAATAGCTGAGCCAGCTCTCTCATAGGAATAAATAGAGGGCAGCCATGCATGCGCAGTGCGCCCTTCGGAGCTTTGCGGCTCCTTTCTAAGCACATCAGGCATTGGAGACATATCCTAGCGATATGCCCCCAATTGGGAGATTTAGAATAGGTGTGGGGGTGGGAGGTCTAGGAGGGGTGTGGGGATGTTGGGGTGGGAGGTCCTGTTGGGGTGTTTGGGTGGGAGCTCTGGAGGGGTGTTTGGGTGGGAGCTCTGGAAGGGGTGGGAGGTCCGAGAGGTATGTGGGGGTGGGAGATCCGGGAGAGGGGGCCCATTAAAAAAAGAATTCTATGGGGCCCAGTAATTTCTAGCTACGCCCCTGGTAAGTGGGCAAAGAAAAGATACAGGAAATTTTGGTCAATATTACCATATTCAGGTGTGTATCTGTGGAGATGTCAAGACCGGGTACTTGACTCAACCAACAGTTCCCGAAGGCAGAGATACAGCATTGAAAGAAGGTCATATTTACCAAAATGCCTGCTGTCTATACTTTGGCCTATTGTTTTATTTAATATTGACAAATTTGAGCCTAGAAAATACAATAACGTCTACACTGCATTGCAAAAATGTTGGTAGTGCTGCGGATACTCTGTTCTAGGCAGATGTGAACCTAGTCTTAGAAACCATAGGTATAAATTATATACAACAGTACATAAAAATCATCTTGTTATCAGCTCATTGTGTCTCAGTCAGTTTGGTTCCTGCGATATTCAAAATGCTGGGTGCAAACTTCTGACTTTAGACCTTAAAGGGGTTGTACCATGAAAAATATTCTACCGTTTTCAAACCAGCACCTGGATCTGAATTCTTCTGTAATTGCATGTAATTAAAAATTTAGCATAGACACTGAGTTATTCAACAAAATGTATCTGTATAGCACCAGCTGCTGTAAGTTTTTTTCTTTATCCGGCTCACTGAGATGGACGCACATGCTCAGTTTCATCCTTCACCTGCCTCCTGAGCTGTGATAGGGAGAGCATGGAGACCCCCCCCCCCCCCCCCCAAAGCTGCAGCAGGAAAGACACTCCCCTTGAGCTGTCAGCTTGATATAAATCTAGCAGAGCAATGAATGGAGAGATCTCTGGATCCATGTGAGGTACAGGGCTGGTTCTGGCTGTGTTAGGGTCCATTCACACGTCCGTTGTTTCTTTCCTGATCTGTTCCGTTTTTTGCAGAAAAGGAAAGATCTGGACCAGATCTGGACCCATTCATTTTCAATGGGTCCTGAAAAAAATCGGACAGCTCAATGTCTGATTTTTTTTTAAGGACCCATTGAAAATGAATGGGTACAGATCTGGTCCAAATCTGTTCCGCAAAAAATGGAACAGATCAGGAAAGAAACAACGGACGTGTGAATGGACCCTTAGAAAGACATTGTCATGAAGTATATGATGTCTGATTTTAATTTTTTACTTTAGACCCCTTTAACCAGCTCAGCTCCCTTAGCTGAAACCCCCTTAATGACCAGACCACTTTTTACACTTCTGCACTACACTACTTTCACCGTTTATTGCTCGGTCATACAACTTACCACCCAAATGAATTTTACCTCCTTTTCTTCTCACTAATAGAGCTTTCATTTGGTGGTATTTCATTGCTCCTGACATTTTAACTTTTTTTGATATTAATCAAAATTGACCGACATTTTTGCAAAGAAATGACATTTTTCACTTTCTCTTGTAACATTTTTAAAATAAAACTCAATTTCTATATACATTTTTCTCTAAATTTATTGTTCTACATGTCTTTGATTAAAAAAAAATGCAATAATTGTATATTTATTGGTTTGGGTAAAAGTTATAGCGTTTACAATCTATGGTGCAAAAAAATTAATTTACGCACTTTGACTTTCTGAGCACCGGTCATGTTTCCTGAGATTCTACAATGCCCAGACAGTAGAAACACACCACAAATGACCCCATTTCGGAAATTAGACACCCTAAGGCAGTGGTGGGCAAACTTTTTTGTCAACTTAGCCAAATATCACCAAAACCACGATTGAAATTTATTTTGAGAGCCACATTTTTAAAACCTAAAATATATAGGAAGGAAGCATATGCTGAAGTGAATGGGTCCATGATGCGGGCTGCACACGGCCGTGTGCAGCCCGCATCATGGACCCATTCACTTCAATGGGTCCATGATCCGGGATATGAGGGCTTCAGAGTCCTTCTGGCTGTGCCTCTGCACCGCAAAAAAGTAGTGCATGCGCTAATACTAGTTAGCGAACACGCCCTCTCTTGCTTTGTGGAACGCAAATGCGTCCCACAGGAAAGATTCGATTCCTCTCAGAGGAGTACCTAGAACTGACTGGGCAAATTTTTGTATGGGGCTCCCCACACACACTTCTTCACAAACCGCCTCCTCCTGTGCAAACCCCTCTTATATGGCTATTTTGTGACTGTTTACTGTTATTTTTAGCACAAATTTGTTTATTAACATTTACAGTTGCCGACGGAGTTTATATTCAACTCAACCCCCTTAAAACCTGCGCTGCAATTGTAATAGACATGTCTGATTTACCTTTACATATCCACAAGTATTTTAGCCTCTGTACCTTTCATACTGCAGCCATGGACGCAGTCATACACACACTCTCCACATACATGGACGCACTCTCCACATACATGGACGCACTCTCCACATACATAGATGCAGTCATACACGCACTCTCCACATACATGAATGCAGTCATACATGCACTCTCCACATACATGGACACACTCTCCACATACATGGATGCAGTCATACACGCACTCTCCACATACACGGACGCAGTCATACACGCACTCTCCACATACATGGACGCACTCATACACACACTCTCCACATACATGGACGCACTCATACACATACTCTTCACATACAGGGGCGCACTTATACACAGTCACCACATACATGGACACACACATATACAATACACATATATAGACACCCAGCTTTCCTGCTGTGCCTCTCCCCCATACTCTAATGCCTCTGCATTTGTGCCATGCAGGATAGCAGGGAAGCTGGATGACATTTCATGATATAATTCACCCAGCTTTCCTACTGTACTGCAGGTCACATGTGCACAGTCTGGGAAAGCTGAATATAACCCCAGTTCTCCTGACACTCATATCACTGGTGCAGTTGTGGCAATCCAACTGATGTTCAGCATGCTGGGCAGGGAAGGTTCAACTTCAGGCAGCAGGAATCGCGGGTAGAAAAGGGGGCAGGGCTATTATAGCTCCGCCCACGTCAGGCTGTTCTGTTGCTGGTCACTGTCCATCATAAGAACTAAGGTGGGGAGAGGCGGAGCAATGTCACTGATGTCAGGTCAGAGGTGTAAGTGCAGCACTCTGGACCCGGGGCAGGAGAAGTCAGCTGCTCTGACAGGGGCCCGGGGTGACAAAGTACAGTGACTGCTCCCGGGCCCCTTCTGAGCTCTGGCCCCGTAGCAGCTGCTTCCCTGATAGTTACGCCACTAATTCCTCTGTAGCGCAGGATGGGTCGCCGTGGTAAAGAGCCGCATTGAAGGGTCTAAAGAGCCGCTTGCGGCTCGCGAGCCACACTTTGCCGACCACTGCCCTTAGGTATTCGCTGATGGGCATAGTGAGTTCATGGAAGTTTTTATTTTTTGTCACAAGTGGACAAATGGAATTATTTTTTTTCTTACAAAGTCTCATATTCCACTAACTTGTGACAAAAAATTAAATTTTACATGAACTCGCCATGCCCCTCACAAAATACCTTGGGGTGTCTTCTTTCCAAAATGGGGTCACATGTGGGGTATATATACTGCCCTGGCATTTTAGGGGACCTAAAGCATGAGAAGTAGTTTGGAATCCAAATGCGTAAAAAATGCCCTGTGAAATCCTAAAAGTACTCATTGGAATTTGGGCCCCTTTGCGTACCTAGGCTGCAAAAAAGTGTCACACATGTGGTATCGCCGTACTCAGAATAAGTAGGGAAATGTGTTTTCGGGTGTATTTTTACATATACCCATGCTGGGTGAGATAAATATCTCTGTAAAAGACAACTTTTCCCATTTTTTTATACAAAGTTGTCATTTTACAGAGCTATTTCTCTCACCCAGCATGGGTATATGTAAAAAGACACCCCAAAACACATTGCCCTACTTCCGAGTACGGCGATACCACATGTGTGACACTTTTTTGCAGCCTAGGTGCGCATAGGGGCCCAAATTCCAATGAGTACCTTTTAGGAGGGCATTTTTAGGCATTTGGATTCCAAACTACTTCTCACGCTTTAGGGCCCCTAAAATGCCAGGGCAGTATAAATACCCCACATGTGACCCCATTTTGGAAAGAAGACACCCCAAGGTATTCTGTGAGGGGCATGGTGAGTTCATAGAAGTTTTTTTTTTTGGGCACAAGTTAGTGGAAAAAGATATTGTGACAAAAAATAAAATTTTATATGAACTCGCCATGCCCCTCACAGAATACCTTGGGGTGTCTCATCAGGCCTGATCGGGCGAACACTGCATTTTTTGTAGAGCCTATAGAACATGTCCTATTCTTGTCCGCAATTGCGGACAAGAAAAGGCATTTTCTATATAGTTCTGGCAATGTGCAGATCCGCAAAATGCGGAAAGCACATTGCCGGTGTCCGTGTTTTGCGGATCCGCGAAACACATACGGACGTCTGAATGGAGCCTTACAGGGGGGTGATCAATGACAGGGGGGGTGATCAGGGAGTCTATATGGGGTGATCAGGGGTTAATAAGGGGTTAATAACTGACAGGGGGGGGTGTAGTGTAGTGTGGTGATTGGTGCTACTTACAGAGGTGGTCGATCCAAGCAAAAGGGACAACCAGAGGACCAGGTATATTAGACGCGGTTAACAAAACAGAGTCTAATATACTTTTTTAGGGTTAAAAAAATCGCATCTACAGCCTGCCAGCGAATGATCGCTGCTGGCAGGCTGTAGATTAATTTGTCAGCCGCGCGTCGCTGTGAACACGCGCGCGTTCACACGAAATCTCGGCTCTCGCGGGATAGGCGCGCCGACGCGTCAAGGAGGAATAACCCGGCACCTGGTCGGGAGAAGGTTAAAATATATTTCTATTCATACTAAGAATATTGAAGCCTTACAGTCATCTCATTAAAGGTTTACAATGTGCTTCCTGCAAAGGAAATACACATCTATTTCAGCTATTAATTGCCAATGGGACAAAGACATTACTATTGTAAATGGTGATAAACACTACATAGGAAGTGAGATTATAGGAAGGAACATCACACTTAGGATGATGTACAGAACTATTGCACACTTAAAGACTTTGTGACTTACAGTAGTAAACCATTAGGAAGAATACGGTGTCCGAGGAGGTAAGACGCATTGTTTTCTTTAGCTTGTTCAATGAACCATACGATTATTACAAATATTTATGTTAGATATTTATTGTTTAAATGTAAAAAAATATTTGAACATAAAATGTATTATTTATACAAATTCAGATAATAAATAACTATGGCTATTGCTCCCGGGCAAAATTTGTCTTCAGAACCGTCTATGTCTCCCGCTCTGTTTGTCAGTTATACAAGTCTTTGGACGTAAAGCTGTAAGAAAAGAGATTATATTATTAGAAGGAATTACTCCCCCATACTGAGCTAATTATGATTTGAAAATTAAAACATAGTGTTGATAGTTTAAACTTAAGGCATTTACATTAAGGTCAGGACAACACAGCAACATTTAGCCAAATAATTACCATACATTTTACAAGTTGCAAGATGTTTATGGTCAATATACAATTTCTCACTTTGGCTCTGGCAAGAACAGATCTCCCAGTGACAGCCTCTTCAAATAAGAACCAATGAGAGTGAGAATGGAGCCATCACTTTCTTGTGAATGCATGACATGCTTAGGACTCCCAAAGTTAAAGGGAACCTGTCTCCGGGATTTTGTGTATAGAGCTGAGGACATGAGTTGCTAGATGGCCGCTAGCACATCCGCAATACCCAGTCCCCATAGCTCTATGTGCTTTTATGGTGTAAAAAAAACGATTTCATACATATGCAAATTAACCTGAGATGAGTCCCGCCCCAGACTCATCTCACATACAGGACTCATCTCAGGTTAATTTGCATATGTATGAAATTGTTTTTTTTTTACACAATAAAAGCACATAGATCTATAGGGACTGGGTATTGCGGATGTGCTAGCGGCCATCTAGCAACTCATGTCCTCAGCTCTATACACAAAATCCAAGTGACAGGTTCCCGTTAAAGGGCATCTTCTAATAAAAACATAATTAATCAAATTGAAAGGACATCTGTCAGCAGATTTGTACCTATGAAACTGGCTGACCTGTTGCACGTGCACTTGGCAGCTGAAGGACTGTGTTGGTCCCATGTTCATATGTGCCTGCATTGCTGAGAAAAATGATGTTTAAAAATATGCAAATCAGAATCTAGGAGCAACAGGTGAGTTGCTGTTACACCTGGTGGTTCTGCTCGCTCTGCAACTATCATGCCCTCTCCCGTTTGATTAACAGAGCCAGACATGATGATCTTTTGATTGCCTGCCCTGTCAATCAAACTGCAGCAGGCTAGCAGTTGTAGAGAGAGAAGAACCTCTAGGTGTAATGACAACACCCCCGTTGCTCCTGGAGGCTCATTTGCATATAGTAAAATATTTATTTTTCTCAGCAATGCAGTCACATATTAACATGGGACCAACACAGATGTCTTCAGCTGCCAAGTGCACACAGGTACAAATCTGCTGACAGATGCCCTTTAGTGGAATCTCCATCTTTTCACACTACGGTATGTTGTTTCAAGCTCCAACATTCTGTTTAAACATTTTCACTACACATCTTTATAGGGGTTGGAGCTCCGCTTTCTGCATCAGAAAGAAACAATGCTTATGAGATGAATCATCCATCGCAAAATGCTATTAAAGATATAAAATGATTCAAAAAGAAAAAAAGAGGATTAGATCGCAGAATTAGATGACCTACCAGCCACAATGTGAGCTTTGACAACTGTTCACACGGTGCGGTGCGCGCTGGTGGGTTGGTGGGACCCAGTGCCAGGGTGGCATTGCCAGACAGCAGGGGTGCTGTTTGGCGGCTGGGTCTCACCGCCTGCTTGTGCGGAGCTGTGGCACCGGCAGATGCCAGGCAGTGCTGCGCCAAATTTAGAGTAGGTCCCACTCCAAGAGGCAACCTTGGTGCGGTGAGTGGACTTATGCCTTTTGATCAAAAAGTACACTAATGCCTCTTATATAGCATGCAGTATAAGGGGCTGTACACTAATAATTGCGCTGAGAAGCGATGTAAATTTTGCTGAGAAGCAGTTATAGATCAAAGCTAAGCTTGTGGATGTGCGATCTTATTCTCTTTTTTCTATTTTGAATCATAAAGATATAAAATGTTTGCTGTGTCCAAGGAGTATGTCCAAAATAATGTTGTGCACTACCACTAATGGGGTTAGTCCACACAACTGTGTTAGCTGCACTGAAAATTCCAGCAATGTGATTCCCAAGGTGTGATTTCTGCTGACTGCTTTGAAACCTCCATTCTATCCCAGCAGGATGGAGTCAGGCAGGGCCTCTGCCATCTACAAAGGTGCAAATGGACAGTTCTCCTCATCATCCTGTCGTATCCAACACCTCTGACTGCCATGTACAAAGCATCTGCTACCCCCTGCTAAACCGGATACTGGAGTAAGAGGATTTATTTTGGTGGGAGATTGGAAAAGAGGTTTCAATATTCAGTGCTCTCCACTCCCCTCATTAATTCCCCCCAATGGAAGAACTGGGATTTGGATAGTCAATGACTGGGCCAACCAGAAACTGGAAACCATCCTGGTTCTATAAAAATGTTGCATGAACATATTTAATTTTTATTACACAGTGTGGGAGTCACAGCCGATCTGACAGGTATCCATTTCTTTCCCTTCTCCCGGGGGCAGTAGGTTCTTATTACTGTATTTTCTCCAATTTATTTTATTCTTACTGTCTTTGTATGTTAGTTTTACTTTGTCTCATTTTACATCTTTTTTTTTTGTGAGCACTGCACTATTTTTTGTGTATTAAATATTCACTTCATATGTCTGTCTTCTAAAAAAACTTCTAAAAGAATCCATAGCCTGAACGTGTGATCACATGTGAGCACAACGTTTATACATGGTTTTTGCAGCGTTTCCAAATTACATCAAAGTTGGTGGTGGCAGGTAGTGCTCATGGTGTTGGGTCTGTGCATGTTTGGGGGTGATCTACACTTACTTTGCAGCCTGAGGGTATGGTGTATGCAGAGTGAGAGCTTTGAGGTAGTCTGGCCCCTGGCAGACCCATCCCTGGTACCGTGACGGACGTGACACTAGCACAGCTATTTTCATGCACAGACTCAACACCACAAGCAATACCTGCCACCACCGACTGTAATTCAGAAACGCTGCAAAAACCACGTATAAACGTTCTGCTCACAAGCGATCACACGTTCAGGCTATGGATTATTTTAGAACAACAAGGCAGACGTATAAAATGAATATGCTTTCTAAAGTATTCCTTTAACCTCATGCGGACACATGACGTACCGGTCGGCATGATGTCCCGATACCGGCGGATGGTGATCAGAACAAGATGCCTGCTCAAATCATCGAGCAGGCACCTTGGGTCAATGCGTGGGGAGGTCCCGTGATCCCCCCGTGTCGGCAATCAGACCTGTGGTTTGCGGCTTTTACATGGTGCGGCGGGCAGCGGTGCCATCGGGTCCCCGTGGGGCTGTAGGGGGGGAAACTTTTTTTTTTTCAACTTTTTTTATACTTTTTATTTTTTGTCCCACTTTGGGACTTCAACTTTTGGGGGTCTAATCCCCTTTTGCATTCCAATACCTCTGTATTGGAATGCATTGACTGTATGAGTAATACAGTGTGTATTATACCCTAAAATAGTACCAAAAAAACTGCCACCTTATCCCGTAGTTTCTACAATGGGGTCACTTTTTGGGAGTTTCTACTATAGGGGTGCATCAGGGCGGCTTCAAATGGGACATGGTGTCAAAAAACTGTCCAGCAAAATCTGCCTTCCAAAAACCGTATGGCATTCCTTTCCTTCTGCGCCCTGCCATGAGCCTGTACAGCAGTTTATGACCACATATGGGGTGTTTCTGTAAACTACAGAGTCAGAGCCATAAATATTGAGTTTTGTTTGGCTGTTAACCCTTGCTTTGTAACTGGAAAAAAATGATTAAAATGGAAAATCTGCCAAAAAAGTGAAATTTTGAAATTGTATCTCTATGTTCCATTAATTCTTGTGGAACACCTAAACGGTTAACAAAGTTTGTAAAATCAGTTTTGAATACCTTGAGGGGTGTAGTTTCTAGAATGGGGTAATTTTTGGGTGGTTTCTATTATGTAAGCCTCACAAAGTTACTTCGGACCTGAACTGGTCCTTGAAAAGTGGGTTTTTGAAAATTTCTGAAAAATTTCAAGATTTGCTTCTAAACTTCTAAGCCTTGTAAGATCCTTAAAAAATTAAATGTCATTCCCAAAATGATCCAAACATGAAGTAGACATATGGCGAATGAAAAGCAATAACTATTTTTGTAGGTATTACTATGTGTATTATAGAAGTAGAGAAAAAGTAGGTATTTTTTATAAATAAAAATGTTTTTTTTTTTTAAATCCAATTTACCAGTGTCATGAAGTACAATATGTGACAAAAAAAAACTATCTCAGAATGGCCTGGATAAGTCAAAGCGTTTTAAAGTTATCACCACATAAAGTGACACTGGTCAGATTTCCAAAAAACGGCCTGGTCCTTAAGGTGAAAATGAGCCCAGTCCTTAAGGAGTTAAGTGGATTTCACACTTATTTCAGTATCGAATACATTTAAAAATTAGTGTAAGAAAAATTACAGAAAACACTTATTTTTTTGCATTTTTGTTACATCTGCTTTTGCGGTTGTAAAGAAAACAAAATAAAAACAGAATTAAAAATCATTCTAAATACATAATAGAAATACAGACCTGGATCAGCAATGTGGCTCTTCTTAAAGTTCACGACAACTTTATTATCATTCATCATTCTTACATCTTGATCTTCTACCTGGTTGCTGTAATAAAATGACAGTATTTATTGAATTCTAACACTATGTGGGTCTAAGCTCTTTTCTAATGGTATAATTGTGTTTTGATGAAAAACTACTTTCTTAAATGTCTGTGAAGGTTCTCATTTATCCAGGTCATGGTATATCTGTAAAGAATAAATCAAGGCAACTGGACTTACTGTAGATTTCTTGAAAACGTTTCACTCGTTCTTCCAACGAGCTTTCTCAATTCTGAGTGACTGTACAAAAATTCTCTGGGAATAAATACCCATGCTGGGTAGATTGACCTCTGACCCCATGCTGGGTAAAATTACCAGATGTTGATTCAGTTACATATTTATTCCCAGAGAATTCTTGTACAGTCACTCAGAATTGAGAAATCTCGTTGGAAGAACGAGTGAAAAATTTTCAAGAAATCTACAGTACGTCCAGTTGCCTTGATTTATTCTTTACAGATATACTTTCTTAGATATTTACGGCTAATCTGCCATTGTTCTAAACTGAAAAAGGAATTTACTGTGGAGAATCTCATTCATTATAGATTATATAAAGTCTCCATGAACATGAAAAGGGGGTACTCAGATTCTATGTAGCTATTCATGATTGTATATCGTCTATAGCAATTTTTAACTCTAGGAGGCAATAGGAACAAGATTAGGGGTATTTTTCAGATGTGGAATAGCACACTGTGGGAGATATGCTAAGCTAAATGCACCAAAATTCTGGATCTTTTGCCTCAAACAATGATGTAGAAGCTTTACACTACATTTATTATGTGTATAAGACACCTTTTTGCGACTAGCTACACAAGGGGGTGTGGCTTACCAGAAAACCTCAAAGTTTTCTGGGGGATATAATTATATTTTACGTAATGTCTCCAGCCTGCCTGCTGAAAAGGATTAATACTTACCTGCTACACACTGCTCCGGTCCTCTACTCTCTCCATCTTCCAGTCCTAGCACTGTATACATCCATGGGTATGGGTATGGTCACATGCACCTCTCCAGCCAATGACTGGCTTCAGCAGTGACGTGCTGCCTGTGGCCACATCACTGCTCAAGCCAATCATTGGTGGGTGAGGTGCATGTGACCCTGCCCATACACCACCATAAGAAAGCAGTGCAGAGACCAAAAGATGGGGACAGCAATGAGGACCAAAGCAGGTATGAATCTTCTTTTTCAAGAGGCAGGCTAAGGGCATTGCTTAACATAATAGTAACCAAAACACTTCTTTACGACACAGCGCCAGTCTATTACATTGTTGCAAGTTGGTAGTTAAGACTAAGCTGTGTAATAGTACAGAGCTGTGATGACGCAGGCCCAGGAGCTGTGTCCGATCCATAGCTCGTGGGTGCCACTGCCAGGATTGTTGCGGCAGTCAATGCTGAGCATAGCATCTAAGAGGTTAGAGAAAGCAAAGGGGGCAGTCTGCAGTGAATTATATGAGCCAGGATGCTCAAGTTCCCTAGTGAGATTTATAAAATAAAAAATAAAAGCAAAAAGCAAAAAAATAAAAGTTACAGTTAAGTGTTTGGGCAAAAATTCAAGTAGAAAAAAATAATAATAACTATACATAATTAGCATTGTGTCTGTAATGATCCATAACATTAAATCCAGTATACAAACAGCATAAAATGTAAAAAACTAAATAAAAAACTGTCCTTGCCCCACGAGAAGCACACCTGTGTATATGTGATTGATGATGCTTCTAGACCTGGGGGGAGCCGCGGCCTGCGGTGACCCATTCTGCAAGTCTGTTTGACATTTAGATTAAGGACAACTCTGGACTCAAAGATGCCACCTACAGGAAGATGACATCATGACACCATGAGTTTATTTCCTCTGTTGTGCTGTTTATGCTACTTTACTTTGAAAAATAATAAACTGATTTTGAAAAGAAAAGGAAGGTGATAACCTCTACAAGCATGTCTACAAACTATAATGGGCTTGGGTGACTGGCTAAGACAGTATCTGGGAGGTGTTCTAGGGATGGACACTGTATGGGCTATGTGTATGTATGGCTAGTATATAAGACAGTACATAGATAGCTAGTTAGGCACTTCCTTCCCTACCCCTTACTTTATGTTCTCTTTGTCCCAGTCCGTGTATAATTCCCTGTACTATTATTAAATCCCCTTTTAGAGATCCAGTAGCTATTTTGGTAATTTATACTTAACTGGCCCCCGAAAAATCTGCTGATTCCACACCATCTCACCAATTACCCTGTGACACTGCACCATGTAATACTGAATTGATACAATGAATGCCAACAGTAATTTTTAAGTGACAAAAGCTAAAATCTGCATCTCTAGTTCTAATTATGCCTATATTCATCCCAGGAACTATACAAGAGTCTACGGGGCAATAGCTGTATTTGTAAAGGGACAATTATACCATCAAAATGGCATGTGGCAAAATTGTAATGTGATATACCCCACAGGAAAAAGGCAATAACAAAACCTGTAACAGATATTATTTTTTTTTGCTTTCTCTAGACGACAACAGATCAGAGAGAAAGAGTGACACGATGTGCACTTGACAGTCTCATTGACTGGAACCTCTGCTAACAGACAATCCTCAAATCCTAGTGAATAAAGCACTCCTCACATTTTAATGCTGGTGGTCATCTGTGTTATATGCTACAACTGGCAGAATCCCCACTGTAATGGAACCTTCTAGTGGTTGTCCAGGATGTGTTTTTAAATTTGTACTCCAGCCTGAAATACCTGTGGAGAAATCCATCACCCAGCAGTGATGTGTCACTTTCCATTACACCTGATCTCTGTGTGGGCTTCACTACTGGTTTTGAATCACAATAACTGGTGAAAATAACTGACCAAATAATTGAAGTGGAAGTTCACAAACGGGGAGCAGAAGACCAGAGAAGAGTGGATGGGAGCCAGGTTGCAGGTGAGTATGGATTTCTACACAGGTATTTCAGGATGGGTTGCAAATAAAAGAAAATGCTGGACAACGGATTCTGGCGTGTTTTTAGCCATATTTTTAGGTAACAAAATACAGTAAAATACTTTATTGTATTTGTTCTTTGGGTTTCCCGCAAAGAAAACTTATCCCCTAGCAACAACAAGAACGAAGGTCCCCAAGTGAATGGTTTAGTATAGTGCTTGCATGACCACCGCTTTATTCCTATGCACTATGGGAAAATTCAAAAAGGGGACTCTAGAACCACCATTCTTGTGACTGTTGGAGCTCCCAGCGGTTGGACCCCCAATGATCATACACTTATTCTCTATTCCGTGGCTAAGGATAAGTGTTCTTTGTGAGAAAATCCCTTTGATACTGACTCTGCTACTTGTTGAATATACAAGCAAAATCATTCAGTGCAGTCATTTTCTGTTACAGTAGTTTAAGTATTAAACCAGATTTTTCAGTAATAGTGTTAAAAGACGGAGAATATTCAGCTTCCTGAGGTTTTCTAACACACTACAGAATATTTGCTCCATAGGGCAGAAAGCCTGCAGTGTGTATGTATCCTGTATACTTTGACAATAACCTAATATATTGGAGGTACCCTCAAAGGATAAATGACATTATGTAATAATGTTGAATAAGGGGAAAATCATGTCACATCATACAACTGCAAAACACTGTGCTCATGATTAATTTGCTACTACTAAAAATATCAAATAAAAAACGGAATAACTAAAACAAGCTAAACCAATACTACTGTGTGGAATAAGAAAGTGAAACATTTAAGTACACCTTCCTACATACCTTAAAACTGTTCTTTTTTCTGCTTCTGAAATTTTCTTGTCATTGGCAAACAGGATGGTATGATACGGTATCACAGGATCACACGTCGGCAGTATACCATGAGAAATGTGGCTGACTTGGTTTAAAATCCCATTGTACACAAGGAGGTCATCCACAAGGAGCTGGCAAAATATCCAGTAATAACAGTAATATGGGGTAAGGTTTTCACAAAACCATTAATACATTTTACTGCAGTCAATTAGAAATAATGAAACAAGCAGATATACATGGTTATAAAGTAATTGTGAAAATGAAGAAAGAAACAGAAGGTATTATAAACTTGTCTTAAATCAATATATCATTTTAAATGTCATAATTGCTGATCGCAAATATGCTTCCTATAGAGCAGAACGCAACCGACTGCCATCAATTCTGTACATAAAACATATGTCACTTACTGAATATAGAGATGGATTCACTTCAGACAAACACTAAACAAGATTATTACCTAATCAAATAGGATAATAAAGAAGAAATAGATTTTCACTCAAAGAGAATTAGATTTTTAAGACATTGCTACAATGATAAATCATAGGCAGTAAATTGTCTGCCCTGCAAAATTATAAGCAAATGATCAACCCGCTAACAACCCAATGGGTGAGCGAGTGAAAAGCCCGCCAGTGACATCATTGTAGAGTGGCTAATCTGTCTATAGTCTTATGGAGGCAGCTATAAGATTGCTACTAAAGGAATCTTTAGGACAGTTTGGGGTCTGGTCAATAAGAGGTTGAGATGAATCTAGTTTAACTTAACCACATTGATTAAAGGGAACCCGTCATCATAAATATGCAATGTAAGCTGCAGACACTACGTACATCACGTTTCAAGTTAATTTGTGACGCACATCACAATACATAGTATACCGTGCAGTGAAATGTTTAAACAACATTCCACTAAAATAAAATTAACCCTTTCTATCCCGGCCCAGTTTTCACCTTCCTGCCCAGGCCATTTTTTTGCAAATGTGTAATTTTATGTGGCAATAACTTTAAAACGCTTTTACTTATCCAGGCCATTCTGAGATTGTTTTGTCACATATTGACAGTGGTAAAATTGAGTAAAAAAATGTCATTTTATATAAAAAAAAAAAAATACCAAATTTACCCTAAATTTTGAAAAATTAGCAAATTTCCAAATTTCAATTTCTCTACTTTTATAATAGATAGTAAAAAGTCCAAAAATAGTTATTACTTTACATTCCCCATATGTCTACTTCATGTTTGTACATTTTGTGAATGCCACTTTATTTTTTGAGGAAGTGAGAAAGCTTAAAAGTTTAGAAGCAAATCTTCAGAAAATTTCCAAAACCCACTTTTTAAAGGACCAGTTCAGGTCTGGAGTCACTTTGAGAGGCTTACATAATAGAAACCACCCAAAAATGACCCCATTTTATAAACTTCACGCCTCAAGGTATTCAAAACTGATTTTACAAACTATGTTAACCCTTTAGGTGTTCCACAAGAATTAATGGAAATGGAGATGAAATTTCAGAATTTCACTTTTTTGGCAGATTTTCCATTTGAATCCATTTTTTCCACTAACAAAGCAAAGGTTAACAGCCAAACAAAACGTAATATTTTTTCCCCTCATTCTGTAGTTTACATAAACACCCCATATGTTGTTGTAAACTGCTGTACAGGCACACGGCAGGGTGCAGAAGGAAAGGAAGCCATATGGTTTTTGGAAGGCAGATTTCACTGGGATAATTTTAAGTTGCCATGTCACATTTGAAGACCCCCTGATGCACCACTAGAGTAGAAACTCCAAAAAAATGACCCAATTTTGAAAACTATGGGATAAGGTGGTAGTTTTGCTGGTACAAACCAGATTCCAAAAAAGTTGGGACACTATACAAATCGTGAATAAAAACTGAATGCAATGATGTGGAGATGGCAAATGTCAATATTTTATTTGTAATAGAACGTAGATGACAGATCAAACGTTTAATCCGAGTAAATGTATCATTTTAAAGGAAAAATACGTTGATTCAAAATTTCACGGTGTCAACAAATCCCCAAAAAGTTGGGACAAGTAGCAATAAGAGGCTGTAAAAAGTAAATTTGAGCATAACGAAGAGCTGGAAGACTAATTAACACTAATTAGGTCAATTGGCAACATGATTGGGTATAAAAAGAGCTTCTCAGAGCGGCAGTGTCTCTCAGAAGCCAAGATGGGTAGAGGATCACCAATTCCCACAATGTTGCGCAGAAAGATAGTGGAGCAATATCAGAAACGTGTTACCCAGCGAAAAATTGCAAAGACTTTGCATCTATCATCATCAACTGTACATAACATCATCCGAAGATTCTGAGAATCTTGAACAATCTCTGTGTGTAAGGGTCAAGGCCGTAAAAGCATACTGGATGCCCGTGATCTCCGGGCCCTTAAACGACACTGCACCACAAACAGGAATGCTACTGTAAAGGAAATCACAGAATGGGCTCAGGAATACTTCCAGAAACCATTGTCAGTGAACACAATCCACCGTGTCATCCGCCGTTGCCAGCTGAAACTCTACAGTGCAAAGAAGAAGCCATTTCTAAGCAAGATCCACAAGCTCAGGCGTTTTCACTGGGCCAGGGATCATTTAAAATGGAGTGTGGCAAAATGGAAGACTGTTCTGTGGTCAGACGAGTCACGATTCAAAGTTCTTTTTGGAAATCTGGGACGCCATGTCATCCGGACCAAAGAGGACAAGGACAACCCAAGTTATTATCAACGCTCAGTTCAGAAGCCTGCATCTCTGATGGTATGGGGTTGCATGAGTGCGTGTGGCATGGGCAGCTTGCATGTCTGGAAAGGCACCATCAATGCAGAAAAATATATTCAGGTTCTAGAACAACATATGCTCCCATCCAGACGTCATCTCTTTCAGGGAAGACCCTGCATTTTTCAACAAGATAATGCCAGACCACATTCTGCATCAATCACAACATCATGGCTGCGTAGGAGAAGCATCCGGGTACTGAAATGGCCAGTCTGCAGTCCAGATCTTTCACCTATAGAGAACATTTGGCGCATCATAAAGAGGAAGGTGCAACAAAGAAGGCCCAAGACGATTGAACAGTTAGAGACCTGTATTAGACAAGAATGGGAGAGCATTCCTATTTCTAAACTTGAGAAACTGGTCTCCTCGGTCCCCAGACGTCTGTTGAGTGTTGTAAGAAGAAGGGGAGATGCCACACAGTGGTGAAAATGGCCTTGTCCCAACTTTTTGGGGATTTGTTGACACCATGAAATTGTGATTCAACATATTTTTCCCTTAAAATGGTACATTTTCTCAGTTTAAACTTTTGTTCCGTGATTTATGTTCTATTCTGCATAAAATATTAGAAGTTGGCACCTCCACATCATTGCATTCAGTATTTATTCATGATTTGCATAGTGTCCCAACTTTTTGGGAATCCGGTTTGTACTAATATGATTTTTTTAGTGTCTCCATATTCTGAAAGCCATAGTTTTAAAAAAAAATTAGGGCGACTGTCTTATTTAGGGGCTCATTTTTTTCAGTATGAGATGACGGTTTGATTGGTACTAATTTAGGGTGCATATGACTTTTTGATCGCTTGCTATTACACTTTTTGTGATGTTAGGTGACAAAAAATGGCTTTTATTTTATCTATTTTACGGTGTTCATCTGAAGCTGTGAGTTCACAAAAATCTTGTTTTCTCGCTCGTTCATTGGGGGACACAGGACCATGGGACGTTCCAAAGCAATCCACGGGGGAAGGGGGGGGGGAACTATATCCCATGGGACAAGCCTTTCCTAGGATGAGAAGGGGAAGGGCAAAAGGAAGGGAGGACTATGTCTTCATTGACATGAAAAGCCAAGACTACCTTAGGTTCAAAAGATGGCACCGGACGGAGCACCGCCTTGTCCTGGTGCAAAACTAGGAACATTTCCATGCACTATTGAGCAGCAAATTCCGAAACACACCTGATGGATGTGATAGCCACCAGAAATGCCACTTTAAAAGGTAAGCATACCGAGAGAAACGTTGCATAGCGGTTCAAAGGGAGCAGACTGAAGAGACCCTAGGACCAAGTTCAAGTCCCAGGAGGGTAAAGGGGGGTGATAAGGAGGAACAGTATGCGCCACCCCTTATAGAAAAGTTTTCACTGTGCTCGAAGTAGCCAGGGTGTGCTGGAAAAAGATCGACAGCGCCGACAACTGCCCTTTCAGAGAGCTAAGCGCCAGACCAGAATCTAGTCCCGATTGGAGAAAGTAGAGAATATTTGGGAGCAAAAAACGCAACGGTGGAAAATCCCGGTCCTCACAAAACCGGAGAAATGACCTCTAATCCCTGTAATAGATTCTGGACGACACCGGCCCAATTCTGGCCCAAATCATTGTATGGATGACTTTATCAGGGAAACCTTGCTGTTTCAAAATGGGGGGCTTCAACAGCCACGCAGTCAAACGTAGTGACTCGAAATGCTGGTGGAAGACCGGTCCCTGAGAGAGTAGATCTTCTCTGAGTGGAAGGGGCCACGGTGTGTCTGCTAGGAGGTGGATTATCTCAGAGTACCACTCGACGGGGCCAGTCCGGGGTGATGAAAATCACTTGAGGATGGAGAGGGAGAGGCGGAAACACGTACAGGAGGGAGAACCCATCTCGTGGTGCAACCAGAGCGTCTACTGTGCACGCCTTTGGATCACTTATGCGAGAGAAGAAGGCGGGTAGCTTGTAGTTGAACATGGATGCCATCAAGTCCACGTCCGGCTGTCCCCAATGGTGACAGATTTCTGCGAAGACCTCTGGGTGCAGGGACCATTCCCCGGGTCTATAGTCGTCCGACTGAGAAAGTCCGCTGCCCAATTCTCCACCCCTGGGATGTAGACTGCCGACGGGGCTGGTACGTGCTTTTCTGCCAATTGAAGAATCAGCGAGGATTCGGCCATCGCCGCTTGACTGCGGGTTCCCCCTTGATGATTGATGTAGGCCACTGCTGTGGCGTTGTCCGATTGTATCCGGATTGGCTGACCCGTCAGAAGGGTGAGACCAATGAAGGAGGGACAGACAAATGGCCCGAAGTTCCAAAATGTTGATTAGCAGTTTGGACTCAGATTGAGACCAAACCCCCTGTAATGTCCGGGGTGGGAAGACTCCTACCCAGACCTGAAGACTGGCATCGGTAGTGATGACCGTCCAGGAAATCGGGAAAAAGGATTTCCCCAAATCCAATGTTGGTGTGGAGAGCCACCATCTGAGTGCCGAGCGCACCATTGGAGCGAGGATTATGGGTTTGTCTAAGGAGTCTGCCAAAAATGTGATATATGTGGATGGATGTAGGGACGACTTCCAGAAATTCACTAGCCAGCCAAACTGTGCTAGCGTCTCCAGAGTGATGTGGAGACTGTCCTTGTTGTGAGCGAAGGACGCCGCTTTTACTAAAATGTTGTCCAAGTAGGGGATTAGAGAGAAGCCGCCGGAATGAAGGAGGGCCAGAACTGGAGCCAGAACCTTTGTGAAAACTGGCGATGCTGTCGCCAAACCAAACCAAAGGGGATAGCGACGAATTGGTAATGTTGGCAGTCCACTGCAAAACGCAAAAAGCGATGATGCTTTGGGGCAATGGGACGTGCAAGTATGCATCCTGGATATCTATGGATGAAAGCTTCTCTGGAACAGGGCGAATTCCTATTACGGAACGAAGAGACTCCATCCGGAACCGCTGTATTCGGAGAAACAGATTCAACAGCTTGAGGTCCAGAACGGGATGAACCCTCCTTTTTGGGAACTACAAACAGATTTGAATAAAAACCTGTGAAGTGTTCCGTGAGGGGAACCGGGGAAATTACCCCCTGAGCCAGGGGAGCCTGGATCGCCTGAAAGAAAGCGGCGGCCCGATCCGCCCTTTTGGGAGGTTGGGATAGGAAAAACCTTTCTGGAGGAGGGGAAGCAAACTCGAGCTTGTAACCTGACGACACGATCTCGAGTGCCCATGCATCTGCGATGTGGGCCCGTCAATGTTTCTGAAATAGGAGAAGGCGACCCCCAAACCAAGAGTATGGGGGCGCACCATCATGCTGAGGCCTGTTTGTTGGCTGTGGGGGTGATAGGCTGAGCCTGTGGTCGCCAAGCTGGTTGCGGCTTAATGAACGGCTTCTTTAGCTGATCCTGAGGGGCGGCTTGGGAAGAGTTCCCTGCCGCTGGGCGTGTACCAGCAAAGCTGCGAAAGGACTGAGTCCGGGAATGGGACAACCTAGCGCGAAAAGTGCGCTTATGCTTGCTCTGCGGAAGGTGGGTACTCTTACCTCCCGTAGCCTCTGAGATGATCTCATCCAGACGAGACCCGAATAAACGAGTGCCAGAGAAGGGCAGAGCTGTCAGGGAGTGTTTTGAGGATGAACCCGCTGCCCACACCTTGAGCCATAATTTGCGTCATAGCGTGGCTTCGAGAGCTGAAGAGCGGGCTACAAGTGTGCCCGCATCCAATGACGCTTAACAGTGGTACTTCCCCGCCTGGGAGATTTGTGAAGCCAAGGTGTGGAGTTCTGTAAGAGGGACCCCCGTTTCCATGTCCTGATGGAGGCGTAGAGCCCCTCTGAGACTGCCTTCGCCACCCATGCGGAACCAAAAATGGGCCTGAGCGCGGAACCACTTGCCGTGAAAATGGACTTAGCCAAAGACTCCATGCGGCGATCTACTGGATCCTTAAGTGAGGAGCCGTCCGCCACAGGAATCGCTAGATTCTTGGCCAGACGTCCTACAGGGGGATCCACTTTAGGAGAGAGGGTGGATTGGGATAACTTGGAGAGGTCCTCCACTGCCCGGGATAGTGCACGGGCCTATTCCGGTTCCATACCTGAAGGACGGTCAGATATCTGCATAGGCTGGGAAGGGGGGACCTGTTTGGGCGCAGAGCAAGCGGAACAAACAGAGTCCGGCTGGCTGCATGGAAATTTAATGCTGCATATAGTGCAAGCGCAATAGGTGGTGGCCGGAAGTTTGCGTGGGTCACTGGTGGGCTCAGACATGGTAAGCCCCCTAATGCTGGACACAAGCTGTAAAAAAGACCAAAAGGAATTGTCCTACCAGCGTGTGACCTCAGGTCCTGTGCCCTCCAACACCTCAGGGCCGAGCGGATGTCAGGCACCTCCCCCATGCCCCAGTAGTGGCATGAATATAGGCCACGCCCGCCGCAAAAGACGGGGCGGGGAGAATTACGGTCAGGGCGGCCTGAACAGCCGTCCTGACTTAATGAGCCGCGGCCTATCGCAGCGGGAAAGGAAGCCACGCCCCCGCCAGAGACGGGGGCTGGTAAACTGCCGCCTGAACGGCAGGAACAGCCGTTTGGATCTGTGTTTGTCAATGGGCTGAGGATGACTGCAAGTATTGCTGTCCGGCCATGGCAAGGAAGCCCTCCAAAGCAACCAGCTAGTGACCCCCGATGTCCAGTGGGGCATCCACCGCACCGGTAAAGTAAGAGCGGAAGGGAAGGGGCAGGGGCCGCCCACACCGCATGGTGCCCACAGCGCACGTGGCAGGGGTCCGGCAGTCACTGATAGGGCGGGCGCAGCTCCTACACCTACCCGATTAGCGAGCCATAGTAGTACTGCACTGGGCGGCAAGTCACGTTCCGCTGGGTCTTCACGCCATACAGCGGTTTCTAGGCTTTGCAAATTTTTATTGCCAGTTCATTCGTAATTTTTCGTCTCTCACATGCCCCGATCTCTGCTCTTACCTAGAAAGGGATGAACGCCAGAGCCTGGACTCCTGAGGCTGATGCTGCCTTTAAAAAAAAAATCCTTTGTCTTTGCTCCTATTCTTCATCATCCAGATCTTTCCAGGCAGTTCTTCTCATCATATGTATCTTCAAACAGCGCATCTAAACCCACGCCAAGCCAGATGGGCACTCTTCTCATTTGAATTTTACTTTCGCCCAGCTGACAAAAAAATCAAGGAAGATGCTCTGTCCCGCTCGTTTGATTCCTTGGACCAGCAAAAGGAACCCCCGTACATTATCAAACCCGCTTGCCTGATCACTGTGGCTCCTGTACTGGTCAATGACATTCCTCCAGAAAGGACCTTCCTGCCACCTGCAAAAAGGAGGAGATGTATACAACCCTGAAGGCATGACTGGCTGGTCATCCAGGGATTAGCAAGACTTTAGAACTTTTATCATGCTTCTACTGGGGGCCCACACTTCCGTAAGTGCATGATTACGTGTCTGTCTGCATTGTCTGTGCTCAGAATAAAATCTTCAGAACCAAACCACCCAGGCTGTTGTTACCTCTTCCCATTCCCAACACCCCGCGGCAACAAATTGGCATTGATTGTGTTACTGAGCTTCCACCCTCTGCTAGACGTACAGCTATCTGGGTGGTTGTGGACCGGTTCTCCAAGATGGCTCACTTCATCCTTTTACCCGGATTGCCCTGGGCCAAAAAACTTGCAAAATTATTTGTAGAGCACATATTCCGGTTGCATGGACTACCTTTGCACATAGTTTCTGATCGTGGAGTTCAGTTTACCCCTAAGCTGTGGAGGGAAATTTGCTGACTGTTTAAGATTGAATTAGACTTTTGTTCATGGTATCAACCCCAGATCAATGGGCAACTAAAGTGGGTCAATCAGATATTAGAGAACTATGTCCGGCACTTTGTCTCTGCCCAACATGACAACTGGGTACAATTGCTACCTTGTGCACAGTTTTCATATAATATCCATTCTAGTGAGTCTACCGGATCCTCTCCATTCTTATTTGTTTATGGACAACACCCTTGTACCCCTCTCACTGCTCCCAGTGTCTGCCTGCTGCAGATTCTTCTTTTAGAGATTTCTTGAAGGTTTGGCGTCAGACCAAACACTTTATTAGCAAGGCTGTGACTCATATGAAAGTAAATGCTGATAAAAAACGAAGAAGACTTCCTCAGTAGATAAGGCTCTTCTCTAAAAATATCTGCTTAAAGATCCCTAGTTTCAAATTCACCCCTAGGTGAGGCCTGATTAACAATGGGGGTCTAAACTGAGCTGTGATGAAAAATATTTTTTTCTTATCTTATATATACACACACATGTCACTATATATCCTGCAAAGCATTATTATATTTGGGGTATATAAAATATCAATTGCCTTTAGATTTATTCCACCAATGTGACAGTTTATTAAAAGCAATAAAAAACATGTGGCTTAATGTCATCAGAATAGATGAAAATTAATAGAACTGTTATAAAGCACTAATAGTCGCAGATAAAGTGTAAATCTTTTATTCTACAGTTTGACGGAAATCAATATTTGTGATGGATACCTCTTGGTTTTAAGACATCATATGTGCAATAAATCTTGTTAAGCTAGAAAAGAACTATAAGTCTTCTAGCCTGAAAACCTATTCTCTGAATCTAAAATAGAACATAAGAAACAAGAACAAAGTGGTTCTTTTTAAAAAACAAACAAAAAACTATAATACATACAATTATGTAAGGATGGTTTTGCTTTCCCATTTTTAAAAACGCAGTGTTGCATAATACATAATACTTTAGTTTGCAGTCACAATTTTTAGATTTACTAGAATTACTAATAAAATGAATTTTACTTCAATTACCATAAATAGTTTGTACTTACAGCAAACTCTTTTACACCTCTTAGTGGTGTTTTTGCATAATTCCATAGTTTTATCACAGACACTTTGGTTGGTTGATCAAAAACAACATAGATTCGATTAACCTAATGAGAAATAAAATCTGCATCAATTAAAAAGATAAAAGCCTTTACATATTGACAAGTTTTTAATTACGGTAAATCTTTACTCTATACTACAGCAGAACCAAGTTAGTGAAATCCTAATTTCAAAAACAGAAAATAACTTATTATATAAAAAAGACAAATTTTGATTTATCTGAGTAGAATGAAGAGGGCTCATCTCTCATTATTATTATTTATTATTAAAGCGCCATTCATTCCATAGCGCTGTACATATGAAAAGGGGTATGCATATATAATACAGACAATTGCACTAAGCATAAACAAGTTGTATCTGTTTCTCCAGGCTCAGTGCCGTACATAAATGTGTGTCTGTGCTTGTTTATTGCAGCCTAGCCTTCAAGGGCTGAGGTACAGTACCAAGTAGAGCCACACTCATATCATTGTCATTGTGCCTTGAAAAACACTGAAAACTCAACAGTTGGACCCAACCTCTGGGATCAATGCTGCTTCATAAAATGAAGGCCAAAGTTTAGGTTTTCATCTACACAACAAAGCTCCACCACTTCATGGTGTAGCCTTTCCGTTGCCTTCACAGTAGATGACTGGGAGCGTTAAAATGCAGGGAAACATGGAGGTGTCACAGGATGTATAAACCCCATCATTTTAATGATCCGGCATGTACAGTGGTGCTTGAAAGTCTGCGACCCCTTTACAATTTTCCACATTTCTGCACAGAGGCCGTGGCCTCTTCAAATAGCTGATCCATGGGATTGCTGGGTGTTGGATCACTGCCAATTGATGACCTATTCTGGGGGTAGGTCATCAATATCAAAATCTCACACAACCTTTTTAACTAGTGCACTATTAGCTGTGATATTTTGTAAAACATCCAAACAATTAATGACTAGCTCAGGTGATAATGATTGTATATCACATCATTAGAAAACTCTTCTTGTAATCTGTACATCATCTGTATAATCTACACCCTGCAACTGCTCACCTCTTGGCACACAACACATTAACACCTTCCCCCCTCTCAAGGAGGCTTACCACAGACCTGAGTCTCAGTGGAAAAATAGAAAAAAATTATAAAAATATAAACTATCTCTGGCGCCATCCTCCCACAGGGTGACGCCCTAGGCACCGGACCTCAAGTGCCAAACTATAAATATGACCTTGTCTGTAAGTCTACATATTTTGGAGATATTCCCTAGGCATGTGGAGCTATGGCAATAATGCTTTACAGACTTCTGTGGGTGCAATATTATGGCATATGTCTTATGGCATAACGGTTCCTATAAAATAACAGCTTACTCAGAGAAACATCAAACGTTCATCTCTAATGCGTATCTACCAAACGTTTCCTCTTTTTTTGTACATTTATTCAAATGTATTTGATATTTACTGTTAAATACTGTTTGCACATTTATTATAGAAAATATCAAATGTCCCACAGTATATTGTGTGCAAGATATATAGGAAAGTGCTATGTGCAAAGTCAAACCAAAGATCATGAAATACTTTTATAGAAACCTGGCCGTTGCGCTGCACTTGGTTCACTTTCGGAATTTGACTTTACTTCCTTTTATTCCTTTATCACGTCTCATAAAGGCCTGTCTTATCAGAGTCATAAAAATTGTACTTGCCTCCAATCACAACATTCATTCTCCAACATACTTTGAGAATGCTGTGAGAAATTATACTTTATAATAAATAGTGAAGGATTCTGCGATGATTTTACCACCTTACACTGCTGAATAATTAGGGGGCATAGCCTAATTGTATTCCAATTACTGTTGCGGTGTATCATAGAACATATCAACAGATTTCAAAGTCAGTCCCTATTGGGACAAATAAAAAGTGCAAAAAAATAAATAAGACATTTTAAAATATAATAAAATATTTCAAAAAATTCCCCTTAAAAATGTTTCATTATGTAAAAAAAAATAATAAAAATATTAAAAAAAGTTCACAAAATTGGTGCCACTTTTCCTGCACTGACCAAACTATAAAAGTAGCGCAATATTTATGAATGTCATAATAAATGGAAATAAAAAACAGTCCCAGAACTTATACGTATACGACTCTCAAAATATGTTGACCAAAAAATTATTTGATCCGCCTTATTGACCCAAAGCTCCAACGAAGGTGTCTTCTGACGGCCGGAATAAGTAAGTAATAAGCCGCTGCTATAAGAGCCTGAAATTCAGGATGTGTACTCGTAGACCATAGGTATATGAATTTTAGATATTCTACTACAGGAATGAAAGATGTCGGACCACCATTGGTTGATTTTATTACAAACCACAGGTAATTTTCCTTTAAAAACATAAAGAAAACAATGGTGGAATTGCTGTTTTTGCTCCTAACGTTCCCAGAGTTAAAAGTTGATCAAGTTGTTTGCATCCAGAATGGTGCCACGGAAAAATACAATTCGTACTATACACACAAAAAAAAAAAAAAATCCCTGGAAAAATAGAAGGTATGCCTTTTGAAATGCCAAAATGAAAAAAACTCCCGACAGACATTCATAAGGGCAGCTGTGGCGTTGGAAAAATGAACTTTAAATGCAACGGGCACTGCATTGGGGGCAGGCTGTTGTACTTCAGGCTCAGTGTATGAGCAGCTCAACAGCTGCTCCCCTCTGCTGGGGGCGACAACTATGGCGGTCTCCTGGGTGGCCGCATCCTTAAAGGGAACCTGTCACCATGAATGCCGTATAATCTGCAGGCAGCATGTTATGAAGCAGGAGGAGCTGAGCAGATTGATATACAGTGGATCCCTTAAGTTACAATATTAATTGGTTCCAGGATGACCATTGTATATTGAAACCATTGTAAGTTGAGTAATCGGTTCCAAAGCCCCAAAATGTCATCCAAGATCAGAGAAAATGAAGATTTAAGAACAATAAGCAGATAACTGAAGACAGATTAATCAAGTCCTTACAAATAACAGTCAGGAATATCTGCTAACTAGCAACTAATACAACTATTTCGCCAGAGAAGTGGTGATTGCTTGGATCTGAGTCTGAGGCATTGTATGTTGAGTCTAGTTTCAACTTATGATGGGTAAGAAAAGACCATTGTATGCTGAAAATATTGTATCCTGAGGCCATTGTATCTTGAGGGACCACTGTATAGTTTTATGGGAAATACTTCAATAAAGCTAGTAATTTATTTATTTAAATTCCCGCTCATTCTGGGTTTTGCAGTCCAGGAGGCGGTCCTATCAGTGATTAACATCTTTCCATCTATGACTGTGTATACAAAGATAGCTGTCAATCACTAATAGGACCACCTCCTGGACTCCAGAGCCCAGAATGAGCAGGAATTTAAATGTATAAATTACTAGATTGTGTGTGAGGTTAAAAGATATCCATAGTGTTCTCCATCACAGTGACCTCTACAGCACCCCACCCCTTTAACAGTGGCTTCCACAGTACCCTGCTCTCTTAACAATGACCTCCAGAGTTCCCCGCTGCCTTAAGAGTGACTTCGACAGCAGCTGCCCCTTTAATAGTGGCCTCCACAGTCCTCTGCCCCTTAACAGTTACCTCCACAGTGCCCGCCCCTTTAACAGTGACCTCCACAGCAGCTTGCACCCTTAACAGTAACATCCAAAGCGCTCGCCCCTGTAACAGTGACCTCCACAATGGATGCCTCTTTATTAGTGATCTCCACAGTACCCCATCTCCTGAAGAGTGATTTTCACAATAACCCATCCCTTTAACAGTGACCTCCACAGAGCTCTGTTCCCTTAAGATGTGACCTTCAAAACACACCACCCCCTTAAAAGTGACCACTACAGCACCTCACCCCTTAATACTAACCTCCATAGCAGACCGTACCCTTAACTGTGACCTCCATCGTTCCCTGCCCCCTTAACAGAGACCTCCACAGTTCCCTCCCCTTTAACAGTTACTGCCACAGTACCCCGCTCCCTTAACAGTGACCCCCCCCCACAGCAACTGCCCCTTTAACAGTAACCTCCACAGCATCCCACCCTTATAACAGTGATCTACAATGCACCCACCCTCTTAACAGTGTCCTCCACACAGTCCGCCCCTTTAACAGTGACCTCCACAGCAGCCTGCCCCCTTAACAGTAATATCCACAGCGCCCGTACCTTTAACAGTGACTTCCACAGCGGACCACCTTTTAACAGTGGCTGCCACAGTAACCTGCTCTCTTAACAGTGACCTCCAGAGCTGCTGCCCCTTTAATAGTGACCTCCACAGTCCCCTAACTCACTAACAGTAACCTCCACAGTGCCAGTCCCTTTAACAGTGACCTAAACAGTGGCCTTCCCCCTTAGCAGTAACATCCACTAGTGAACGCCCCTTTAACAGTGACCTCCACAGCGGCCACCTCTTTATTAGTGACCTCCACAGTACCCGCTGCCTTAAAAGTGACCCCCACAGCGGCTGCCCCTTTAAAAGGGACCTCAACAGTCCGCTGCCCCATAACAGTGAGCTCCACAGCACCTATCACTTTAACAGTAACCTCCACAGCGGCCGCCTATTTATTGGTGACCTCCACATTACCCCATCTCCTTTACAGTGATTTTCACAATAACTCACCCCATTAACAGTGACCTCTACAGCACCCTGCCCCTTAACACTGAGCTCCATAGCACACCATCCCCTTAACTGTGATCTCCACAGCTGTCTGCCCTGTTAACTTTGACATCCACAGCACGCCGCTCCCATTAAAGTGTCATCCACAGCGACCTGCCCCTTTAAAGGTTACCTATAGCAGTGAAGAAAAATGGCTAGGTTGTTATGGAAACCTAGTGTGTGGAACTGTGTGCATGTCGAAACTGAACGACTTGCTAGCTTCTATTGGCTGATAATGGTCATGTGACCATGTGCATGGCAGTTGGGATATGAGGAGAAAGACCTGCAGGCTTCTACTGGCTAATGCAGGTCATGTGATGTCATATTAGCATTTTTTTTTGGGAACATCTCAGAAACGGTAGGTCCTAGAGAGTTGAGACCTGGTCTAAAACATTCCCGGACAATTGATGTACCTGTGTGCCAAATTTGGTGCAGATCGGTCCAGTCGTTAAGTTACACATAAAGAACAGACCGGCAGACAGAAACTCATATATATATATATATATATATATATATATATATATATATAAAACCAGCACTCTTCTTGTAAAAAAAACGCTGTGTCTTTATTCACACATGTGACACAAAAATAGTGCTGCGTTGATTTTTCCTTGAATATACAAGCCTATGGTCAAAGGCGAGACACTTGCACCTGATAACCTCTAAAGTGAGTGCTGCCGGATTTCATATACTATATCAGTACAGACCAAAAGTTTGGACACACCTTCCTTCTCATTCAAAGAGTTTTCTTTATTTTTATGACTATGAAAATTGTAGATTCACACTGAAGGCATCAAAACTATGAATTAACACATGTGGAATTATATACAAAACAAAAAAGTGTGAAACAACTGAAAATATGTCATATTCTAGGTTCTTCAAAGTAGCCACCTTTTGCTTTGATTACTGCTTTGCACACTCTTGGCATTCAGTTGATGAGCTTCAAGAGGTAGTCACCCGAAATGGTCTTGAAGGAGTTCCCAGAGATGCTTATCACTTGTTGGCCCTTTTGCCTTCACTCTGCGGTCCAGCTCACCCTAAACCATCTCGATTGGGTTCAGGTCCAGTGACTGTGGAGGCCAGGTCATCTGGCGCAGCACCCCATCACTCTCCTTCATGGTCAAATAGCCCTTACACAGCCTGGAGGTGTGTTTGGGGTCATTGTCCTGTTGAAAAATAAATGATGGTCCAACTAAACGCAAACCGGATGGAATAGCATGCCGCTGCAAGATGCTGTGGTAGCCATGCTGGTTCAGTATGCCTTCAATTTTGAATAAATCCCCAACAGTGTCACCAGCAAAGCACCCCCACACCATCACACCTCCTCCTCCATTTTTCACGGTGGGAACCAGGCATGTAGAGTCCATCCGTTCACCTTTTCTGCGTCGCACAAAGGCACGGTGGTTGGAACCAAAGATCTCAAATTTGGACTCATCAGACCAAAGCACAGATTTCCACTGATCTAATGTCCTATTCCTTGTGTTCTTTAGCCCAAACAAGTCTCTTCTGCTTGTTGCCTTGTCCTTAGCAGTGGTTTCCTAGCAGATATTCTACCATGAAGGCCTGATTCACACAGTCTCCTCTTAACAGTTGTTCTAGAGATGTGTCTGCTGCTAGAACTCTGTGTGGCATTGACCTGGTCTCTAATCTGAGCTGCTGTTAACCTGCGATTTCTGAGGCTGGTGACTCGGATGAACTTATCCTCCGCAGCAGAGGTGACTCTTGGTCTTCCTTTCCTGGGGCGGTCCGCATGTGAGCCAGTTTCTTTGTAGCGCTTGATGGTTTTTGTGACTGCACTTGGGGACACTTTCAAAGTTTTCCCAATTTTTCGGACTGAATGACCTTTATTTCTTAAAATAATGATGGCCATTCGTTTTTCTTTACTTAGCTGCTTTTTTCTTGCCATAATACAAATTCTAACAGTTTATTCAGTAGGACTATCAGCTGTGTATCCACCTGACTTCTCCACAATGCAACTGATGGTCCCAACCCCATTTATAAGGCAAGAAATCCCACTTATTAAACCTGACAGGGCACACCTGTGAAGTGAAAACCATTTCAGGTGACTACCTCTTGAAGCTCATCAAGAGAATGCCAAGAGTATGCAAAGCAGTAATCAAAGCAAAAGGTGGCTACTTTGAAGAACCTAGAATATGACATATTTTCAGTTGTTTCACACTTTTTTGTTATGTATATAATTCCACATGTGTTAATTCATAGTTTTGAGGCCTTCAGTGTGAATCTACAATTTTCCTAGTCATGGAAATAAAGAAAACTCTTTGAATGAGAAGGTGTGTCCAAACTTTTGGTCTGTACTGTATATATATATCTAGCAGAAGGACCCAGCTTCACATGTGTATATTTAATTTAATGTTTCTGTGTGTCGTTAAAAGATAAACAGTATCCCCAGTATAACAGTGACCTGTACAGTACCCTGCCACCTTAACAGTGAACTCCACAGTCCCTCACCCCTTAAAACTGCCCCCCCCCACAGTGCCCCACCTCCTTAAAATGTGACCTCCACAGCAGTCCATCCCCTTAACTTTGACCTTCACAGCATCCCACTCCCTTGACATTGACCTCCTGAGGGGCCCGCCTTCTTAACAGTGACCTATATAGCACCCAGCCCCTTAATACTGACCTCCATAGGGAACAGTCCCCTTATCTGTGACCTCCACTGTTCCCTGCCCCTTAACAGAGACCTCCACAGCACCCATCCCTTTAACAGTGACTGCCACAGTACCCCGTTCCCTTAACAGTGACCTCACAGTACCCTGCTGACTTAACAGTGACCTCCACAGCAGCTGCCCCTTTAATAGTTACCCCTGCCCCTCTTAACAGTGACCTCCACAGCAGCTGCCCCTTTAACAGTGACCTCTATAGCATTCCACCCCTTAACACTAACCTCCTCAGGGGTCTAAACCTTCCTTAACAAGGACCTCCACAGCAGCTTCCCCTTTAAAAGTGGCCCCTGGCCCCTTAACAGTGAACTCAACAGCCCCCTTCCCCTTTAAGGCTAGGACTACAGGATGACATGTGTCGGGCGACAATTTTTATAATGATAGTCTACAGTGTCGCACTGACCTACAGCAGTGAAGAAAAATGGCTGGGTTGTTATGGAAACCTGGAGTAAAACTGTGTGTATGTGGAGACTAAGGGCCTGCGAGCTTCTACTGGCTGTTAAGAGACATGTGACCGTGTCGATGGCAGTTGGGCTATGAGTGAAAGAATAGCAGGCTTCTATTGGCTAATGCAGGTCTAAAACCTTCCAGGACACATGATGTACCTGTGTGCCAAATTTGATGAAGATCGGTCCAGTCTTTTGGTCAAGCATAAAGAACAGACAGGCAGACGCACAGACAAACAAACTCATATATATATATATATATATATATATATATATATAAAAGAGACAAGTTTATAATAAATCTTTCTCCATAAAACTATATATCAATCTGATCAGCTCCTCCTGCTTTATAACAATCCTGCTTACAATGCATTTTCATGGTGAGAGGTTTCCTTAAAGGGGTTAATAGAGACTGATTTTAGTAACACCAATGCTTTGAGCTAAACATAATGCCTCCTTACATTGGATGTAACTTACCAAACCAGGGAGAATTGGAGAGAGCCATGCGTGCCTACCATCACTGGTGTCATTCACATTGTCAATGAGCTTGTCCGGTGTTCTCACGTCTCCACACACATCTTCTAGAACATTGATACTTTCTGGAAATGCAGCAATATCTAATAAATAGTTAAAGAAACACAGCAGAATTTGTGCAGCTACATATGAAAGAAGAATCTTCAAAAGATGAAACAATACGGCACTCAACATAAAATAATCCTTTCTTTATTCATAAATCCATAAAATACATGAGCTTTGAAGTGCAAGATGCCAAACAGAGGCGACGGCCGTTTCCCACTGACTGCGATTCCACAGGCCTCCACATATGAAGCTGGGTGGGTCTTAATTATATACACCTTCCTCTGACATCACTTCATTTCATTAAAAAAGTGAACATATATAATACATAAAAATAGCACGGTATTCACACGAGCGCAATTATTATACCTTACAAGAATGCGCTGAGGTCGTTCTTATCATTTAATCCTACTGTTCCCATTGCATTACAATTTAATAATCCAGCTTCCCTCTGGAGTAGAATTCTCTGTTGATCTCCTCCTCTTCTGGGAGTATTAAACACTTTCTATGCCAGAAAACTTCAACACTATGGGATCTCTGTTATCCACCTGCTTGTCTTTATTGAATTGAAATGTTCCCTGACTCTGTCAAAAAGGCACCTAATTGTCTTTCCTATCTAAAGGTGGCCACAAGGACTAGAACTTACACTACACATTTTGTGTGGAAAATGTTGCACTTTAAGCTCTATACCTCCTATCATCAACAACCGCGTCTGCATATTGTACTTATAGATGGAACAAGAGCCGCACTCATAATTGGAATGGATGACGCAAGACACAGTCTTTTTTTAAATATAGAAGTCCCTTCTGACTAGTTTGTTTCTAATGGTAACATTCTTCCTGAACGCTTTCAAAGGGTTTTTGAGCAGTGACTTTCTCTAGAGCCGCATCATGCTTCAATATGTAGTTTTTAAATAAGCTCTGCGTATAATGTCCGCTGCAGGGCTGTATTTAAAAGAAAACACAAACCTATGGATTTCTCTTTATTTTTTCCTTTGACCAAAAAGTAGATCTCTGTTTTATTTTACTGGTCCTGTCTTTAGCTTTATCCAGTTCTTTCCTAGCGTACCCTCTTTGCAATAACCTTACCTTCAGTTCTTGAGCTTGATCTAAAAAGAAAATCTGTATCTTGACTATTTAGTCTGCATAGTCTAATGAACTGGCCATAGGGGACTGCTGGGTTTACACTTGGAGGGTGAACACTTTTATAATGCAATAGTGAGTTTGTGGCATTGGGTTTCCTATAGCCCTTCGTTATTATAGGACCGTCTTCCATAGTAGCCAGGACATCTACAAACCGGATTCCCAAAAAGTTGGGACACTATACAAATCGTGAATAAAAACTGAATGCAATGATGTGGAGGTGCCAACTTCTAATATTTTATTCAGAATAGAACATAAATCACGGAACAAAAGTTTAAACTGAGAAAATGTACCATTTTAAGGGAAAAAATATGTTGAATCTGAATTTCATGGTGTCAACAAATCCCCAAAAAGTTGGGACAAGGCCATTTCACCACTGTGTGGCATCTCCCCTTCTTCTTACAACACTCAACAGACGTCTGGGGACCGAGGAGACCAGTTTCTCAAGTTTAGAAATAGGAATGCTCTCCCATTCTTGTCTAATACAGGCCTCTAACTGTTCAATCGTCTTGGGCCTTCTTTGTTGCACCTTCCTCTTTATGATGCGCCAAATGTTCTCTATAGGTGAAAGATCTGGACTGCAGACTGGCCATTTCAGTACCCGGATCCTTCTCCTACTCAGCCATGATGTTGTGATTGATGCAGAATGTGGTCTGGCATTATCTTGTTGAAAAATGCAGGGTCTTCCCTGAAAGAGATGACGTCTGGATGGGAGCATATGTTGTTCTAGAACCTGAATATATTTTTCTGCATTGATGGTGCCTTTCCAGACATGCAAACTGCCCATGCCACACGCACTCATGCAACCCCATACCATCAGAGATGCAGGCTTCTGAACTGAGCGTTGATAATAACTTGGGTTGTCCTTGTCCTCTTTGGTCCGGATGACATGGCGTCCCAGATTTCCAAAAAGAACTTCGAATCGTGACTCGTCTGACCACAGAACAGTCTTCCATTTTGCCACACTCCATTTTAAATGATCCCTGGCCCAGTGAAAACGCCTGAGCTTGTGGATCTTGCTTAGAAATGGCTTCTTCTTTGCACTGTAGAGTTTCAGCTGGCAACGGCGGATGGCACAGTGGATTGTGTTCACTGACAATGGTTTCTGGAAGTATTCCTGAGCCCATTCTGTGATTTCTATACAGTAGCATTCCTGTTTGTGGTGCAGTGTCGTTTAAGGGCCCGGAGATCATTGGCATCCAGTATGGTTTTACGGCCTTAACCCTTACGCACAAAGATTGTTCAAGATTCTCTGAATCTTCGGATGATGTTATGCACAGTTGATGATGATAGATGCAAAGTGTTTGCAATTTTTCGCTGGGTAACACGTTTCTGATATTGCTCCACTATCTTTCTGCGCAACATTGTGGGAATTGGTGATCCTCTACCCAACTTGGCTTCTGAGAGACACTGCCACTCTGAGAAGCTACTTTTTATCCCCAATCATGTTGCCAATTGACCTAATTAGTGTTAATTGGTCTTCCAGCTCTTCGGTATGCTCAAATTTACTTTTTCCAGCTTCTTATTGCTACTTGTCCCAACCTTTTGGGGATTTGTTGACACCGTGAAAATTTGAATCAACGTATTTTTCCTTTAAAATGATACATTTACTCGGATTAAACGTTTGATCTGTCATCTACGTTCTATTACAAATAAAATATTGACATTTGCCATCTCCACATCATTGCATTCAGTTTTTATTCACAATTTGTTTAGTGTCCCAACTTTTTGGGAATCCGGTTTGTAGAAACGTATTACTCTTATCTCCAGTCTTAGATATACATTTCTTATTCATCTCGTTTCCTTTGTTTAGATAGTCCAGGAAGTTATCAAAGTGTTCTTATGACCCAGACCAAACAATAACCATTTCATCGTTATACCTCAAAAACATTTTTACAGTATGTACTCGATAAATGGATTGTATCTATCTTCAAAAACAGCCAGATACTGGAGTATCCATGGCCGTCCCATTCCTAGTCTGGAGATACCACTGATCCCCAAACCTGAATGTATTGTTGGACAGGACAAATGCAACAGCCTCCTCCACAAATGCCAAATAAGCATCACTTTTACCTGTATTTTTAATGTATCACACACTACCTTCACCTCTGAATCAAGTGGAATGCATGGAGGCTTTCTACATCTATGAAGGTTAACTTGAAATCGTTCTGCCAGACAAATCCATCCAGAGCCCTCAAAAAGGCATTGGTGTCTTTTAAGTAGGAGGGCATGCTTTTCAGCATAGGACATAATAGCCAATCTAAATATTTGGAAAGCGGCTGGAACCTATCCAAGTCACAAGACAGCTAGGGGGACGACACTTAATGGATTTGTGACGCTTGGGCAAAAAATACCAAGTTGGTTTACAAGGATTCAGGGGAAACAATGTTTTTGAAGTATATCGATGATATGTTTATTATCTGGTCTGGGTCAAGAGTAGGGTTGCATCGGGTATCAAATTATCAGCGCACGCCATGTTCCCTTAGCAACATAGGGAAGAAGGAAGCAGTCAGTTCATCCCTCCCCCCCCCCCCGTGCTGCTGCCACCAATGAGAGGAGAGAGGGGCGGAGGAGGGGAGGGACTATGGCCACTCCGCCACCAATGAAGATAATTAACGTTTAATACAGATACAGGAGGTGGGTGCCAGGCGGCAGAATCATATAGTCGGCATCCGGCCTCTATGACTGGGAGCTGCGATCAGCAGCAGTTAACCACCTAAAAACGGCGCAATTCACAAATTTTTTTACTCACCTTGTCCCCCCAAAAAATAGGATAGGACTGTTCGATTTTGGGCCAGACATTCCATAAAATATAGAATGCACGCAGCTTTTTTTGTACTTTATTTTTTTTGCGTGGTATTGAGTATCGCAATACTTTTATGGTATCGAAATCTAATCAAAATTTTGCTATCGTGACAACCCTAGATAAGAGTACAATTTGTTAACGTCCTGGACCAGGAGTAGATTGGGAACTCAAAGTGGCCCTGGAAAAAAGGTAAAAGTGGCCCCATATTGTAGGTGGAGCCAAACTGACAGAAGGCGTGGCAAAGTCAAGTAGGCGAGGTCAGCAAACTGTTAGGCCAGCTCCAAATACAGCCTTGTATATATTATTGAGTAGCAGACTTTCATGCTAAATTCTTACACAGATCCCATATTAGGCTCAGATGAGATAACTGTTTATTTTTCTGTTCTTCTGATCCATCAAATGAATAGGAAAAAAATAAAATAAAATAAACTGATCCTAAAAAATAAAACTGATCCTGGACATCAATTATGCAAATTTAGCATCGATTTGAGACATTTCCACCAATGGAGATGTCAATTAAGCCTTAGGGCTCATAGATGGATAAACAAAACATGGATACCAGCCGTGTGCGTTCCTCATTTTGAACGGATCATCCGGCCCCTAATTGAACAGTCCTATCCATTATGGAAGCGCTCATTAGTATCGGGGGACTGGGAAGCGGTGAAGTCATTGTACTCACCGCTTCCTTGGTCCTCGGCTGCGCACAGCGTGACCTTCACAGCACAGCCGGAAGACAGAGGGCACTGGAGGAGAGGCGCGGCGGCGTCCAGGAGCAGGAGAGGTAAGTGGTTTATTTATTTTATTATTAAACATGAGGCACTGGGGGCAATATAAGAGGCAATGGGGGCAACATGAGAGGCAATGGGGGCAACATGAGAGGCAATGGGGGCAACATGAGAGGCAAGGGGGGCAACATGAGAGGCAAGGGGGGCAACATGAGAGGCAAGGGGGGCAACATGAGAGGCAAGGGGGGCAACATGAGAGGCAAGGGGGGCAACATGAGAGGCAAGGGGGACAACATGAGAGCCAAGGGGGGCAACATGAGAGCCAAGGGGGGGCAACATGAGAGCCAAGGGGGGCAACATGAGAGCCAAGGGGGGCAACATGAGAGCCAAGGGGGGCAACATGAGAGCCAAGGGGGGGCAACATGAGAGCCAAGGGGGGCAAAATGAGAGCCAAGGGGGGCAAAATGAGAGCCATGGGGGGCAACATGAGAGCCAAGGGGGGCTGCTGGGGGCCAATATGAGAGGCAATGGGTGCAGCTGGGGGCTGATATGAGGTCTGATTGGGGGTCATTCACCTGACTTGTTGGGGTCTTATTAACATTGGGGGTGTGATTGGGGCTGTTAGCTGAGGTCTGATCTGAGGTGTAATGGAAAATATATTTTTCTTATGGTTCCCCTCTAAAACCTAGGTGCATCTTATGGGCCGGTGCGTCTTATAGGGCGAAACATACGATACAATGTAAATGTCCATACACACACACTGCGGGACTACCCCAATAGATAGATACACTGCAGTACAAATATATACATATGTGTGTGTGTGTCTGTATTTATGTATATATATATATATATATATATATATATATATATATATACACACACACATATATATACACATACACAGTACAGACCAAAAGTTTGGACACACCTTCTCATTCAAAAAGAGTTTTCTTTATTTTCATGACTATGAAAATTGTAGATTCACACTGAAGGCATCAAAACTATGAATTAACACATGTGGAATTATATACAAAACAAAAAAGTGTGAAACAACTGAAAATGTCATATTCTAGGTTCTTCAAAGTAGCCACCTTTTGCTTTGCTTACTGCTTTGCACACTCTTGGCATTCTCTTGATGAGCTTCAAGAGGTAGTCACCTGAAATGGTCTTCCAACAGTCTTGAAGGAGTTCCCAGAGATTCTTAGCACTTGTTGGCCCTTTTGCATTCACTCTGCGGTCCAGCTCACCCCAAACCATCTCGATTGGGTTCAGGTCCGATGACTGTGGAGGCCAGGTGCATCTGGCGCAGCACCCCATCACTCTCCTTCATGGTCAAATAGCCCTTACACAGTCTGGAGGTGTGTTTGGGGTCATTGTCCTGTTGAAAAATAAATGATGGTCCAACTAAACGCAAATCGGATGAAATAGCATGCCGCTGCTGTGGTAGCCATGCTGGTTCAGTATGCCTTCAATTTTGAATAAATCCCCAACAGTGTCACCAGCAAAGCACCCCCACACCATCACACCTCCTCCTCCATGCTTCACGGTGGGAACCAGGCATGTAAAGTCCATCTGTTCTACCTTTTCTGCGTCGCACAAAGACATGGTGGTTGGAACCAAAGATCTCAATTTTGGACTCATCAGACCAAAGCACAGATTTCCACTGGTCTTATGTCCATTCCTTGTGTTCTTTAGCCCAAACAAGTCTCTTCTGCTTGTTGCCTGTCCTTAGCAGTGGTTTCCTAGCAGATATTCTACCATGAAGGCCTGATTCACACAGTCTCCTCTTAACAGTTGTTCTAGAGATGTGTCTGCTGCTAGAACTCTGTGTGGCATTGACCTGGTCTCTAATCTGAGCTGCTGTTAACCTGCGATTTCTGAGGCTGGTGACTCGGATGAACTTATCCTCCGCAGCAAAGGTGACTCTTGGTCTTCCTTTCCTGGGGTGCTCCGCATGTGAGGGAGTTTCTTTGTAGTGCTTGATGGTTTTTGTGACTGCACTTGGGGACACTTTCAAAGTTTTCCCAATTTTTTGGACTGACTTAAAGTAATGATGGCCACTTGTTTTTCTTTACTTAGCTGCTTTTTTCTTGCCATAACACAAATTCTAACAGTCTATTCAGTAGGACTATCAGCTGTGTATCCACCTGACTTCTCCACAACGCAACTGATGGTCCCAACCCCATTTATAATGCAAGAAATCCCACTTATTAAACCTGACAGGGCACACCTGTGAAGTGAAAACCATTTCCGGTGACTACCTCTTGAAGCTCATCAAGAGAATGTCAAGAGTGTGCAAAGCAGTAAGCAAAGCAAAAGGTGGATAGTTTGAAGAACCTAGAATATGACATTTCAGTTGTTTTACACTTTTTTGTTATGTATATAATTCCACATGTGTTAATTCATAGTTTTGATTCAGTGTGAATCTACAATTTTCATAGTCATTAAAATAAAGAAAACTCTTTGAATGAGAAGAAGTGCCTTTCAAATGTATTCACCCCCCATTTACTTTTTTCGTATTTTGGTGCCTCACAACCTGGAATTAACATGGATTGTTTGAGGATTTGCATAATTTAATTTATAGAATATGCCCACAGAATTTTTTTATTGTGAAGCGAACAATAAATTTGACAAAATAACAGAAAAAGTCAATCTGCATAACTATTCACCCCCTAAAGTTAATACTTTGTAGAGTCACCTTTTGCGGCAATCACAGCTCAAGGTCGCTTTGGATAAGTCTCTATGAGCTTGCCACATCTTACCACTGGGAATTTTGCCCATTCCTCTGCTCCAGCTTCTTCAAGTTGGATGGTTTGCACTTGTGAACAGCAATCTTTAAGTCTGACCAAAGATTTTCTATTGAATTGAGATTTGGGCTGTGACTAGGACATTCCAACACATTTACATGTTTCCCCTTAAACCACTCAAATGTGTTGCTTTAGCAGTGTGTTTGGGGTCATTGTCCTGCTGGAAGGTGAACCTACGTCCTAGCCTCAAATCACACACAGAGTGGTACAGGTTTTGCTCAAGAATATCCCTGTATTTAGCAACATCCATCTTTCCCTCAACTCTGACCAGTCTCCCAGTCCTGGCTGCCACCACCACGTCTCACTGTGGGTATGGTGTTCTTTGGATGATGTGATTTGTTGGTTTTGAGCCAGACATAGCGTTTTCTTTAATGGCCGAAAAGTTAAATTTTAGTCCCATCAGACCAGAGCACCTTCCTCCATACATTTTGGGAGTCTCCCACATGCCTTTTTCGCAAATTCACAACATGTTTTTTTGTTTTTAGCTGAAAGTAACGGCTTTCTTCTGGACACTCTGCCATAAAGCCCAACTCTATGGAGCGTATGGCTTATTGTCTTCTATGTACAGATACTCGTCTCTGCTGTGTAACTCTGCAGCTCCTCCAGGGTTACCTTAGGTCTCTGTGCTTCCTCTCTGATTAATGCGCTTCTTGCCCGGTCCATGAGTTTTGGTGGGCGGCCGTCTCTTGGCAAGTTTGCTATTGTGCCATGTTCTTTCCATTTGGTTATGAAAGATTTGATGGTTCTCCTGGGGATCATCAAAGATTTGGATATTTTTTTTATAACCAAACCCTTACTTGTATTTCTCAACAACATTGTCCCTTACTTGTTTGGAGAGTTCCTTGATCTTTATGGCAGTGTTTGGTTAGTGATGCCTCTTGCTTAGGTGTTGCAGCCTTTGGGGCCTTTCATAAAAGGTGTGTATATGTAATGACAGATCATGTGACACTTAGATTGCACACAGGTGGACATCATTTCACTAATTATGTGACTTCTGAAGGTAATTGGATGCACCATGGCTTTTTATGGGCTTCCTAACAAAGAGGGTGAATACATACGCACATGCCAATTTTCTGTTTTATATTTCTAAACAATAGTTTTATTTAAAAAAAAATCTCATTTCACTGCACCAACTTAGACTATTATGTTCCTATCCATCACAAAAAATTCAGATGAACAAAATATTGAACTTAAAGCTGTAATGCAACAAAATACGAAAAAAGTCAAGGGGGAAGTGAATACTTTTGCAAGTCACTGTATCTATTACTAGGGGTAGTCCTGCAATACAGTTGATGAGGACATGGCAAACAGAGGGACCAGGCTGGGGGACTGACTGTTGAAGTAGCAGGAGGTAGTGTCAGCATACCTGATAACAGCAGGAAGGGAAATGTCTCCATGTTTGGAGAACAGGAAATCAAGTAGGGAGGAGAAGGCTGTCATTGGCTGGCACACATCATATGACAGCTCCAGGCTCCGAGCTAGTTTTCTGTCTTATTGGTAGAGGCTGCAGCTCTGTCAGCGCACTGTGTAGGCAGGATGTGACTTTATTCGGCTGAGGCTCTCACAGGTCACACGCCAGTGCGGTCATTACCATACACATTGTATGATAATGAGAGCACACTGGGCACAGCGGGGCCAGTGGCTGTAATGTGTATTACAGGCAGTAATACACAATGCTTGCCTCTGCTTTCATTATCAGGCACAGTGTATGATAATGACTGAGAACAAGAGGGTCGGCAGCCAGCCAGCGATGTGTACTGGAGGGGGCTGCTGAAGACCGGGATCTGCTGGCCCCCTGGCTAGTAAAAGGCAATCAGCCCACCGGGAGTTTCCCCGCAAAGGTGCATTGCCAATCCACCCCTGTCCTGGACTATCTAAACAAAGGTAATGAGATGAATATGAAATTTACATGGAAGTTTGGAGATAGGAGTATTGAATTTCTAGATGTCCTGGTTACTGTGGAAGATGGTACTGTAATAAGGCTACTAAACCCAATGCCACAAACTCACTATTGCACTATAAAAGCTTTCACCCACAAATGTAAAATCAGCAGTCCCGGATTTTTTAGATCAAGCAAAGAGGGCAAGAGAGTACTTTAGTAAAGAACTGGATAAAGCTATAGACAGGGCCAGTAAAACAAAACAGAGATCTACTTTTTGGTCAAAGGAAAAAATAAAGAGAAAACTATAGGTTTGTGTTTTCTTTTAAATACAGCCCTGCAGCGGACATTATACGCAGAGCTTATTTAAAAACTACATATTGAAGCATGATGCGGCTCTAGAAATTCCCTGCTCAAAAACCCTTGATAGCGCTCAGGAGGAATGTTACCAAAAGAAACACGTCATCCATTCCAATTATAAGTGCGGCTCTTGTTCCTTCTGCAAGTACAATATGCAGACGCGGTCATTGATGATAGGAGGTACAGAGCATAAAGTGCAACATTTCAGCAACTGCCACACTAAATTTGTAGTGTATGTTCTAGTTGTCCTCGTGGCCACCTTTATATAGGAAAGAGAATTAGGTGTCTTTTTGAGAAAGTCAGGAACATTTCAATTCAGTAAAGACAAGCAGATGCTCCTCACCAGGGTTGCCAACCATCTGTAAATATACTGACAGTCCACAAAAAGTGGGTGTTTTCCTCTGCCGTCTGTAGCGTCTGGCAGAAAAAAAAAACACAGTCTGTGATTCTGTGCCCGTTGGGAGTTCTACACTGCGCATGCGCACTTGGGCAGTGCAGGAGATAAGGAAGTCGCTGGCCTGGGTCTGTGCTGAGCCGGAAGATCAGAAATGGAGGACGGGGTCAGGAGGAGGAGTCCGACCCACCTGCCACCAATGAAAGTGCAGCTTTATTTCCCACGTGGTCAGACACGTCAGACTGTGCAGCACTGTGGCCAGGTGCAAACTCTGTCCACTGGACTGCGCTGGTCTAGTATGACTGTGACAGATGAGTGAGGTGTGTGTGTCATCCCAGAGGGATTGTTTAAGCTGCTGGGGGGCACTATAGGGGACTGCTAAGCTGCTCGGGGGGCACTATAAGGGACTGATAAGCTGCTATGGGGCACTATAGGGGACTGCTGAGGGGCACTATAGTGGACTGCTAAGCTGTTGGGGGCACTATAGGGGAACGTTTAGGCTACTGGGGACACTAAAGGGGATCATTTTAATTACTGGGGGCACAATACAGGGCATTTAAGCTACTAGGGACTCTATAAGGGGCATTATAATTAGTGGAGGCACTCTGAGAGAGAATTACCGTATATTATAATTTGGAGACCACTGTTACTATAGAGGGCTGTCTATTATGCACTATTATTTCTACAGTATAGTATTTGGAGGCATTGGGCAGAACAACGGGAACTGTATTGGGGGGAGTAGCAGGATAAGAGCTCATTCACATGACCATATTTATGTGTCCGCATCCATATTTCTATTCCGTGAACCCACAAAAAAGAGAGAGCATGTCCTATTCTTGTCCACAATTGCAGACAAGAATAGGCATTTCTACCATAGGGCTGGAAAAATGTGGAAGGCACATGGCCTATATCTGTGTTTTGTGGATCTGCAATTTACAGACTACAAAACACATACAGTCGTCTGAATGAGCCCAAACCCATCCCACTGAGGATGATGGAAATATGAATATGTACCCAAGATGTCTGTGTGCAAACTCTGCAGAGACGAGAGGTGGCTGAAAGAACTCGTCATGTCGGTCTCAACCAAATAGAGAAGACGAGGAAAGAGAACATCTACATCAGAGGAGACCTCATTGGATGTAAGAGGTATGTTGTGCTGTATCCTCATGTATGTCTGTTAGTGGTCAGGGCCATTCTCTGCGTATTTGGTCTGGTTACTTCTGCCGCTGCTTGTTTACAAACTGCAACAGGGACTCGCCGGTATATGGCATGTTACTACTGCAGCCAGTCACCTGTCAGTGGTCGAATGCTGAGGACAGTGACTGGCTGCAGTGGTCACATGTCATACCCTTGCACATCATTATGCACATCACTGACACTGTACTGGCCAGTTACATCCCTGTTAGTCTTTGTTTACATGGCCGCAGCAGTGATGCCAGAAACTCTGCACGTCACATGCATTATCACTCAGACTAGAGTGGCGGAGATGTAACAGCTGAGAATGAGAAGAACGACCTCAGCGCATTCTTGTAAGGTATAATAATTGCGCTCGTGTGAATACCGTGCTATTTTTATGGATTATATATGTTCACTTTTATAATAAAATGAAGTGATGTCAGAGGAAGGTGTATATAATTAAGACCCACCCAGCTTCATATGTGGAGGCCTGTGGAAGCGCAGTCAGCAGAGGAAGGTAGTGCCGATATATTTATTTTTTTCAAGTATTTGACCTATAAAAAGAAGAACTTGTTCTCAACAACAGATTCAAGCTAAAGTTTTGGTGGCTTTTTAAGTATTTATAAGTTATAATAGCCTTTCTGGTAACTTTATCATGATATCATATTCTTCATTTATGAGGAACCTGTCACAAGGAAGTGCACTAGTAAGAATGAACTGGACCGTGAAATTCCCCCCAGTAAACAGACTCCAAAAGAGAGCTAACAACTAAAGCTTGTCATACAAATGATAATAATCTGTTTCTAAAGCGCCAACATATCCGCAGCATTTTACAATACATGGGTAAATGTACAGATGGCATACCTGTCAGAAGAAGGGCTCTGAAATCCATGTCTTCACAGAATAAGGGCTCTGACAAGAGCCTCTCATCCAAACACCAAGGTCTTTTAACATTCCTGCTTTATTCACAAAAATCTCAGTATGACGTGTGACTTAACATGAGTCACTGTGTACCAAAAGTAAGCCAACCAAAAGGTGGTTTAAAGTTAGACAAATGCGTCAAATTTCTAGCCAGATATAACAAATTCAACATAAAGCATGAGTCACCGAGATAAATTTGGCAGATCTTTAGACTGCCTGGTTCAAGGTTATACTATCTAAATCTTAGATCAGGGGTGCACAACCCAGGGCCCGCAGGCCTCCTGCAATCCCTGTCCTGCTGCACGTGATCGCCAGGTGTCTTAGCAGACCTTGAGCATCCCTGTCTTGTACAAAGCCCCCACAAAGTGCTGTTTTTCCCTGTAATTGGGGCTCCTTTCGATGCAAAATACAAAAAAAGAGTCAGTGTCCCCTAGAGATCTTTTGGGATATATTATGTGGAAAAAATATATTAAAAAATAAGTAAAAAAAATAAAAGTGTAATAAAATACATACAAAATCAAAAAACTTAAATATTCATGCCAACCAAAACCGTCACCTCGTTCATGTGAAAATATACATATTATTCTGTATGTCAAAATGACCGACACAAAATAGGGAACACATTTTAATAATTTATTTTGGTTTAATAATATTTAAAGAATAAGGAGCTATCATTTGGAATGATTTTTTTTTTTAAAGGTTTTGCACAGCGTTTCCCAAATAAAACTAAAAAATATATATTTTAAAGCTCTTTGTAGCAAGTAAAAAAAGTAGCAAAAATTATTTTAGTAGTCCAATAAATAAAAAGCTACAACTGTTAAACCACCATGTATGCTAAATCATGAAAAAAAAAATAATGTATACAAAGTTAATACAAGGCACTTACTAATGTATTGTGATTGTCCATATTGCCTTCATTGTTGTCTGGATTCATCTTTTTATCACATTATACATTGTTCATTTCCAGGAGTTACAACTATACTGCAATCCAGCAGCAGTGGCCGTGCTTGCACATTACAGGAAAAAGTAGCAGTCTCTCTGGTGGCAGAGACTGTGGTAGTGCACACAGCACATGCGCATCTGCTCCTGTCCCGACCACCTCGCGTTTGTGCTTCAGCAGTGGTTGTAACCCCTGGACACAAGCAGTGTATAATGCAATGGAAAAATAAATCAAGTCCGCAAAGGAGACAATATGGACAATCACAATACATTAGTAAGTGCCTTGTATTAATATTGTCTACATGATAAATGACATTTGTTGAACTGGGACGACCCCTTTAAGACCTTTTCAGGCCTTATCATTAAATGGTTAACCAATTAGTGGTTTTCCCGTTAGTAAGAGAAAGTTCTTACTGGTCACACAGATATAACCTATAACTGTGGGGCAGGAGGCGGTTCTAGTCAGTGAGCACCACCCTCTGCAGTACAGGTAAGTGCTCATTTATGAATAGGAGGCCTTATAAACTATTTTCCTGCCAATTACTGGAACCGTTCATAGACATGCTCATTCCTGTAACTGGCCTGTATAATCCTCCCACCAAGTGACTGCTCGGCTATCGGCTGATTACCATCTATTATTAGAATAAGGCTACTTTCACACTAGCGTTTTACTGGATCTGGCAGGGTTCAGCAAAAAAGCTTGCGTTACTGATAATACAACCATCTGCATCCGTTATGAATGGATCCGGTTGTATTATCTTTAACATTTTCAAGACTGATCTGAAATGAACTCACTGGAAGTCAATAGAGGACGGATCCGTTTTCTATTGTGGAAGATTGTGTCAGAGAAAACGGATACGTCCCCATTGACTTGCATTAGGGGTCATGCCGGATCTGTCTTGCTCCGCATCACAGGATGGATCGCAAACTACAACAGTTTGCGGTTTTCTCTCCGGTATGGGAAAGCAACTAAACGGAACGGAATGCATTTTAGAGCATTCTGTTCAGTTCAGTTTTGTACCTATTGACAATGAATGGGGACAAAACTGAAGAGTTTTTTTCCGGTATTGAGCCCCTATGATGGATCTCAATACCGTAAAACTAAAACGCTAGTGTGAAAGTAGCCTAAAAGATACACACTCAGTGTAATCAATTAGGTTCTGCCGATAATGAGGGAGGAATGACTGCACATGCGGATGCCTGCTGTTTTACACAGTGAATTTGCCATATATTGCAATAGTAAACTAATGAAGTCAATGGTGTAAGTGATCCAATGATAGCATTAAGTTAAACTTTTTTTTTATAAAGCTATACATATAAAAAATGTAAAAATCGCCCACCTTTTCACAAAAAAAAGTAATAAAAAAAAACATCATTGGTATTGGCGGATCCGAAAATGTCAGAGTTTTTAAAATATAAAATTAGTTATCGTGTTTTTCACACCAATAGTGTGAGGAAAATGGCACTGCATTTTATGGAGTGAATACAAGCGAACGCTTCCTAGTATACAGCAGGATTGGGGAGTGGTGCATATAGCACTCCTGGAGCAGACGGTACTCACCGCTCTCTGATCTTCTCCCAGCGCTGTGCTGCACTGTCCTGACTGCACACAGTGTCAAAAGCTAGTGCGTGCACTATGACCTGATGCTGTGCAATGTCAGCGAGGAGCCTGGGGAAGACCAGGGAGCGGTAAGTGCAGGAAGAGACACTGCAGAATGGTGGCGCCGACTGGAGCAGGAGAGTTAAGTTTATTTATTTTACATCTGATGAGGGTCTGATCTGAGGTTTGAAAATCAATGAGGGTATGATCGGAGGTCTGATGAGGATTGCGGGGCTGATTTGGGGGTGTGATGAACATTGTATCACACCTGTAGGTAGGGACAGATACGGACAGTGAGCCCTGACCTGGAACCCTGCCCACTTTCCCTATTTACTTGCAGTTCAAGCCCTAGGTAGCCAGACCGCAACTGGTCAACAGTTCCTATGCTACTAAGGTGCAGAGAGAGCCAAACACCAAGATACAAAAATAACACACAGCGATAGTCATACGAAAATGTATAAGAACTGGGCGGACAACACAGTATAAAAAAAGACAAGCCAAGATCAAATACTAGACAGGATGCACAGTACAAATTAAGTGAGACAGAGTGGTCAAAAGACAAGCCAAAGTGAAAAGCGCAAACAAATCCAAATTAATCCAAGAACCATGAACCAAGCTGGTGAGCCTAAACAAGACTATCACTGATATATGGCCAGGAATGAATATAAATAGAGGGCAGAGTTCCAGAATCAGAACCTGACAGGTCATGACGCGGCGCTCCATTAGTTAGAATATTAGCACAGAGGAATAGAGCAGCTGAGCAAAAAGCCCACTGCTAATGTCTCTCCTCCAGCACACGCCCGTTGTGGAGAGAAAGAACATTGCACTCTGTTGCTAAGGAGCGTGGCTTAGCAGTGTGTCTCCCCCGACGCAGTTAGACCGAAGCTGGAGATCTCACCACTAGAGCCTGGAGAGGTAAAATTGTAACAGATTGGCGGTCTGATGAATATTATAAAATACATATTATATAAAAAAATAATAATAATATTCTAATTTTCTTCCTCTAAATCCTAGGTGCATTTTATGGTCCGATGCGTGCAGTAATGGGGAAAAAAAATCAAAATGGCATAAGTGCTGTATTTTGGTCGCTTCACCTCCATACACAGCTCCAGAAATATAAAATGTTAGAAATGTCAGATAGGGCAATGCAAATACATTTTTAAAATACTACAACTATAAAAATTGTATCACTGTAATCACACTGACGCGCACAATAAAGGTAACGTGTCATTTTGCTGCACAGTGAATTCATGAAAAATAAATAAGTCGAACAATGCAATTTTTTTTCCCAATTCCACCTGTGGCAGTGGAGCTGCCAGAAGGCCATATGAGAGCCATTGGAGTGGTGTATCTCGCCCAGAGCAAGCTGGGTGAAAACAAAGGCTGGTAATGAGGAAATTAGTAGCCAGCTGAGGAGCTCGAATAAATGTGGGGTGAGCTCCTCAATCAGGGCTCCCAGTCTGAGGAAGGAACAGGCTGCGCTAAGGCCTGTGGGAGCCAGGACCCTCTAACCCTGTGTGGGGTAAGCACCATGTTGTGTTTTGGGGAGCTGGGTGGTAGACCCAGATCCCGATAGAGAGGGAGAACTTCTATTTAGTCAGTGGCCAGACGGTCAAGGCTTTATGTTTATGCTTTATGTTTTTGGTCTGCTGTAAAAGTGATAATAAAGCTGGCAGTGGCCCGTTTACACCAAAATCTGCAGTGTTGGAGTGGCTTCTTGAGGTGTGCCAACCGACTAAGCGGAGAAGACGGCGATCCTTGAGAGCTAAGTGACCCCCGAGTTGTCACACCCCATTAAGAATTTTTTTTCAGCTTTCCTATACATTATATAGAATAGCAAATGGTGCAGTTAGAAAGTACTTCTGCGGGGGGGGGGGGGGGAAGCCCTCTCACATGGCTATGTGAACAAAAATTTTTTTTATGTCAGGGAATTTTACTGGCAGGGAGTAATAAAAACAAAAATGAAAAACGGCTGTGTTCTTTTGTCCTGGTCAAATGATGATTACACAGGTGCATGACTGTGTGTCCATCACATGACCAGTACAGATTCCATTTCATAACCACAGAGATTTTGGAAATTATGGAGAATGCAATAGCTAAAAATATACTCCTATACAGTACATGCCATGTAGTGATGGCCGAACATCGGCCGGGACGATTTGCGAACGCGATCAAATGTTCACGAACCGCAAGTTCGTGGCAGGCCCCATTTACTTTAATGGCAGGCGAACCTGAAAAACCTTCAGGTCATTATTGCAGCCACCAAATACTTACAAGAAGTGCACAAATCATCCCACAACATGGACAGTGACATACCAGAGGAGGATCAATGGCAAATATTCCCACTAAAAATATATATTTTAATTAGGGGACATTTTTATGCATCTGAAAGGGAAACTGTCAAAAATGTGGCCTGCTGGAGCCTAGAAAATTTATATTTTAGGCCACGGGAGTACAGGCCCCAAAAATTTGCCATTCACCTGACAGAAGACATCGAGTGATTATGTGGCAGAAGGTACATTAGACGGTCATTGCATATGAATTTTACTGCAGGCCAGTACAAATAGATGTCAAAATACATATGTTTAAAAGAACAAAAAATATTAAATTGGATTAAAAACATGGCTAACGAAATCCCCCCTCTTGAAAAAAAAATTATAATGATAATAGTTGAAATTCGATAACACGTGGTCGCCGTCAACAGGTATTGAATTCTTCCAAGGTCCTAAACATTAGGCACTCACCGGACAGAAAAGAACAAGTAATTATGTGGCTGGAGGTATATTATACGGTCAATGGATATCAATTTTACTGCAGGCCAGTGGACTACAGGCCCCAAAAATGATTAATTCACCTTATAGAAAAGCACAATTGATAATGTGGCAGGAGGCAAATTAGTCAGTCACCGTATAACGATTATACTGTTTGCCAGTTAGATTACAGGCCCCAAAATTATGCATTCACCGTACATAAATGATCAAGTTATTATGTGGCTGGAGGTATATTAGATGGTCATTCAATATCAATTTTACTGCAGGCCAGTGTAGTAGAGGCCCCAAACATTAGGCATTCACCGGACAAAATAGAACAAGTAATTATGTGGCTAGGCGAGTGCGCTTATCGGTCACGATCCCCCTGCTGCGCTGAATGTCCTTTCGGACAGGACACTCGATGAGGGGCAAGCCAAGAGTTCCATGGCAAATTGTGCCAGCTCTGGCCACAGGTCAAGCCTGCACACCCAGTAGTCCAGGGATTCATCGCTTCTCAGAACATCCACATCGGCCGTTAACCCGATGTTGTCGGACACCTGTTGGTCTAGGCAGTCCCTGAGGATGGATCCAGAGGGCGGCTGTCAATGGGTTGGCTGCAAGAATGATCTCATATCCAAAGTGACCAACACATCTTCAAACCGCCCTCTTCTTGCATGCAATGTAGGATTGGTACTTGCAACTGTTTCTCTGTGGGTGGAAATTCCTCTGCCAGCACCCACAACAGCAGAATGCAACATCTCTCACAGCAAGGCCTGGAAATGCTTCATTTTGACAGCCCTCTGTGATGCTGGCAACATGTCCGCCATTTGGTGTTTGTACCGGGGGTCTCAGTACGTTGCCACCCAGTACAGGTCCTTGACCTTTATGCTTTTTATATGGGGGTCCATCTTCAAACACTGGAGCCTGAAGGCCCCCATTTGCACCAAATTGGAAGCGGTGGAGCGGCCTGGCTCCTGCTCATCGCCCAGGAGAATGTCGTCCTCGGTGTCTTCCCCCCATCCACGGACAACACCAGGGATCCCAGAAAATTTTAAAGACTGCTCCTGCTCCCCCCCCCCCCCCCCCAGGCACCATCCTCCTGAATCCTTCTGCAGACTTGTCTCAGATGGAGTCTGTCCCTGCTCCACACAGTAACCTCTCCCTACACTGGCAAAAGACTGAATGTAAAATGGTGGCCAGATCGGGTTTATTTATAGTGTAGAGGGTATGTCCATGTGTTGAAACGTCTCAATTGGCTGTCCTGTGCCACCTGATGGATGTGTCATGGGTCAAAGTTCGGTGCTATGCAAAAAAAAATATGGCGCATGCGAATATCGCCATATGTTCGCATATTTCGCATGCGAATATCACCATATGTTTGCATATTTGGCGAGTCGTGAACGAGCAAAGTTCGCCGCGAAACGTCCGCTGGGTGAACTGCAAGGTTATCTCCAATGATAGACTTTTTAAATGGTTTAATCTGCACAGATTTGTGAGTAAAATTCACAATATAGATATATAATTAAATAAACTTTGAAAAGAAGCTGTAATACCAAATACACAACATAATACAATGTACTTCGTATTATGCCACTTTCATCACAGCTTTGTCTTTTTCCATATTTATAATGTTACGCATTCAAGGCATTTACACTTATACTTATTCTAACAGAAACAAAATATACAGGAACAAAAACACTAATGCTCAGCTGGAAAAGAGCATCTAGAATGTATTTCCTATGACTCAACTGCGGTTGCTGTGACTATGACAAGGCAAGGTCATTGTAGCTATGTAATAGGTAGCGAGTGGTAGTAAGCATCTGGGAACATCATTTGTAAAACACAAGAGAAACTCAACAAAAAAGCCTAGTGTCCTTATGTAAAAGAGCCTTTCAAAAACTATATGCGGAAAGCTGCCATTATAGACATTTATTTTACATTTCTACCGAAGGCGGGTGGTGGCGGAAGTAAGAATTTGATGTTTGTCAGTTATACAGAGGGTTTAGAATTCTCTATGAGATGTCGTCTTCATTGTTAAAAAGTACACAATACTACCTCAGTAACCTTCCTACTTAAAGGGGTTATCCCTTGACAACTTATCCCCTATCAACAGAAGGGGATACATGTCAGACAGCTGGGGCAGCCCCATAGAGTCCTCAGCCTCTCCATTCAGAAGGGGGACCATGGGCCCACGTTCTAGTGATTGGTGCGGCTCCAGCTGCTGGGCCCCAACGACATTTTTTCCATATTCCTTGGAAGGGGATATGTTGTTGTCTTGGGACAACCCCTTTAAAGGGAACCTGTCATGTTGAACTTGGTGTCTGAGCTGATGCTGCCTGCTCTATAACATCCTGCCTGCAGATGACAGGTTCCCTTTAAGGCGACTGAATAATTAAAGGGCTTGGCAGTTTTTCTCCAGCCTACAGGACCTGTGAAAAGAAACATGCTTACCTGCGCCTTGAGGCTCAATTCTGGTTCCTGCGCAGTCTGCACTGCAATACTGGTCCCCGCCTGTCAACATCCACAAGGAGCAGGTCACAAAGTAGCCGATTACTGGCTTCAGCATTTTACAGGATGTGTTGACTAACTTTGTCTTTCATTGATCAATTGAAACATGATCAACTTTACTTTGATCATACTTGAGTTTAGATCAAAATACATGTTATAGGAGCTAGAGGAGATCCAGTCATCAGACAGCCCGAGACGGATTTCACAGTGAACGGGATTCTGCAGACTGCTATGTACTGAATTAATGCAGGCTGCAGAATGAAAATTTTAATAAAGTTAAATTACACAAAAAAATTATAATTAAAAAGGCTTAAGTTGATGCCGTTTTGTCTTCAATGCCTTTTGTCAGATTACCAATCGTACCTCTTCCGCCTGCCCTGAAGTCCACCTGTTTATTGTACTGACCTTGCCTGCCCAGACTTTTGACCTTTTTACTGGATTGAAAAAAACTGAGTTTTGTTCTGACCTTGGCTTGTTCACTGACTGTGAGTCTCCTTTCTCCTGGTGTCATGCACTAGTGTCTCTTAACCTGCCTGTGTCAGCTGTCACTGAACAGAAACTACTTGAGGAGGTAGCGACCTGGTGTTCCCCCTGCAGTGAAGACTACATGTGTAGGGGTGAAAGCATGAAGACCAGGGCGATAACTTAGCCGCTTAGGAGTAGCCCTAGGCCAAATCTGTTCAGTAACACAGTGGTTCCTCACAAACTGCATTACAGATTGATTGAGGTTTTGTGCCCTTTTCATCCTTATTAACAATGTCACTATATAAGCATTTCTACGTTCGCCAGTCTTTACATATTAGGTTCTGTTCACACTAGCATCATGGCTTCCATTTTATAAACATTCATAAGGCACATATTCAATCAAGACTGCGTTTTTTCTTTTTAAATAAGACAGTACAGTAAAACAGTGCAGGAAAACGTGATTAACTGGAAAAAGATCACTTGGTTGGAATAAGTGATCTCCAAAAAATACATTTTACTGCCTCTTGGAAACCCTCTTTAAAATTGTAGTAACTGGCTCAAAAGACATCTTGTCTGTATATAACATTCAACATCACTCCAATCAGTTCCCCGTGTATTAGCCATTTTGCAGAAACATTTTTTCCCAGCTTTGGCTACTTTCACACTAGCGTTTTAGTTTTCTGGTATTGAGATCCGTCATAGCGGCTTAATACCGGAAAAAAACATTTCAATTTTTCAGTTTTGTCCCCATTTATTACCAATGAACATGCTTTCCGTTCATGGGATGCGGAGCAAGACGTCATGACCCACAATGCAAGTCAATGGGGACGGATCCGATTTATCTGACACAATAGAAAACGGATCCGTCCCCCGTTGACTTTCAATGGAGTTCATGATGGATCCGTCTTGGCAATGTTAAAGATAATACAACAGGATCCGTTCAACGGATGCAGACGGTTGTAGTATCAGTAACGGAAGTGTTTTTTTGCTGAACCCTGCCGGTTCCAGTAAAAAAGCTAGTGTGAAAGTAGCCTTTAACCAGCACAGTAGAGATTACACTCTGTGACTGGCAGATGACCCCCATAACCTCATGTTTCATTGCTCATTGTAAGAGAAGCAGCATGCGGTTCTTCACATATGGCCACTTTCTCGGCAAAAAACACTTGATTATCCTTGTATGAGTCTAGCTCAGAGTACACACAATCCTTCAGTAATAATCAAATTACTGCAATCTCATAACTATTATAATTAATAGGCCTGCGTGAATTTCCCTCAGAATATAAAAACTTATTTTATTAAGTTATCAGCTCCAAGGGCTAAGAGTGTCAGCCAGCAAGCCATGACTCATCTTTGATTCATTTCTAGGCATTTAAAGGGAATGTATCATGTTAGCTTAATCAATTGAAAGCAAGTCTTTAGAAGAGCGAATGCCCCAAATTTATTAAAGTTATAGCGCCTGCACCTTGTCATAAGATGCAGCAAAACCGGTTCAGACTGGTGCATTTTCTGCACGATTTGGTGCATAAGGTTTTAGAAAAATCCACTGCACCCAGCCAAGAGGGTCTGGCTAGGTGTGTGGCCTAAGATTCAAAGTAAGCAAACAGGTGGTGTAAAGCTAAAAAAAATAATAAACTAGCCATCACAGATGTATTACCCAGCATATCATTTTGGAGGATTTTTAGACAGTATTAGTAAATCTGACCCAAAGTGTTTATTATTTTGTATGTATTTTTTATATTATTAATATCTTCCCAGGGGGCTTCAATACTGGAGGTTTAGACCCCTACCCTCATTTCTACATGGTCTGTACAGATAGTCCAGCAGGGTGTGTATGCTTTATGGCAGATGCATTTCTAAGGCTGTATTCACACTGCTGGATCTGCTCTACTTCACTATACCACTATGAAAGTCAAACTTACTTAGAATTCGATCAAATTCCAAATGACTACTAGGTTATATGGACTGGGATTGTTTTTACGCAATCTTTAATTCAATAATTGATAGTTCCAGTGGTCAGAGCTATCCTCAGCCACCACTAGAGGGAGTGAACGGTATACATTTTATACCCTGAACTCAATACTGAAACAGTATGCAGTAAACTCCCTCTTGTGGTGGCTATAGGAAGCTAGGATGGGAATGTCTGGCCAGTCATAAAAATCAACTTCCTAATGCTTCCTGGATCCCTGCTGGTCTCTTCACTTCAGCTAGTGATTGTATGAATGGTAATGTCAAGGACAAGAAGGACAAGGAAGTAGAGACCTAAGAAGCGTCAGAATGGGAGATGTGGCGATGGGAGTGTATCTATTTTTTATATTTTATTACCATTCTGGCCTTTAAAAAAAAAAAAAAAAAACTAAAAGCTATAGCAAAAGCTAGAGCTCTTTATCAAAAATTTATTTTCTGGACAATTAGCTGTTGGGTTTGTGCTGCTCAGGCGAGTACTGTAGCGCCTTCATCTGCCGATGATCATTCATTGGTTACATGGTCTTTCTGCAGCTCAGTCCTATTCAAGTGGAGCAATACCAAACACAGCCCTATAAGTATGACGCTGTGATCAGTATACTATGAAAAGGCTGTCTTCCAAGCACCGCCACCTTTTCAAGCAGATGATCTGAGTTTGATGACCTATCCTGAGGATAAGTCATCGATATTTAATTTGAAGAAACTCCCTTTAATTCTTTTGTTTCGTTCTAATTACTTTAGACTTCTCAGAAAAATGTTTTCACTTGACTGTCCAGCAGATCTATATTCTGCAGCTCACGCAACAATGAATGCCCTGCATGATACTGAATGCAAACTGGAATCATTCAGATTCATTAGATATGGTGCTAAAAAAGTACTTCTGTTTGGATCTTAGTTTGGCCCCACTGTCATCTGCAGGTTCAGCATCAGGCCAACCCTGCAGATCTGGTGGAAGCCCCCTGTGCTTGCTCTGTAGTGGAGCCCACAGTGCCCTCTCTTTAATCCGACCTTGTATGCACTTACATTTACAAATTTTTTTTTTTTAATTTAAGCGGACACGGGCAGCTTCAAAGTAAATTCTGGGGGAAAAAATGATGCCCTAGAAACATCTGGTACAAATTTGTTGAAATCTAAACGACTCACTGTGACCACGGTCTAAATATGGAATAAATCCAAACATGAGATGCAATTAAAAATGACCTAAATGCAATAGATTTATTTATATGGAGCAGAGATGAAAATCATACACAATTCGGCTTTTCCCTGCACATAATGCAGTCATAGCTGATATGGGGTCTGATGGTTGGTGCAAAAGAGAAATCACAAAAACAAATATTTTGAGCACAAAAATAGCTAAATATGAGGCTTTGAGAAAAAAAAACATGAGAAAAAATGTTGCTAATTTGTATCGAAACATACAATATTTTACTGCGCTGTCATAGACACATACTGAAAATGTCGCCAGACAGAGTCTTAATCAGGTTTTATCTTATTTTATCTTAAGCTTCTCTGATGCATTTCTCAAGAGTTTAAAAGTAAATCCTCTTTTGAACGTTTTGGATAAACAGATCACATTCAATTTTCTCACTACAGTTACTTTTAATTCCCAGTAGTTGTCCATATGGCTAAGTCTTTGAAGTAACGCTGCTCTGTGTGGGCTTTCAACCTTTAACTCTTTAACTAAAGTAAAATTCAGATCCACAAATATTGTTGGATGGTGCTGACAGAAAAAAATGAATAATACTTTAAAAAGATCTGATCACTTTAAGATATCTATATACAGGGCAGATAATTAGGAAGCCCTAGTTTGGAGCTACATAAAATATTATGTCAGAGATGTTCTAAGGCTATGCGGACAATGGTGACTTAAAAAAATATATATTTTTAATTGCTAAAAAATTGTGTAGTATCCTATCCTGTTCTACACAAAACTGAAATAAAATAAATAAATGTGTGAACAGAGAGTAAGATACTGTATATTTTGCCCAAATGTCACTACCGGAATGACTCATTTCAGGTATATAAAGGCTATGAATACTTTCATTTTTGTTTTGCATTAATTTAGATGCATTTTGGGCTAAAATCTGTCTTTGTAATTGGATTGTATGGCTTTGGCAGCTTATATGTTTCACAATATGAAGAAGCTGCAGAATGCTGTTGCTGGTTTATGACAAAGTTCATTTCGAAAGATTATTCGGGAGAGGAGTGAGAGGCAGCATGGACAGAACAGTCAGAGATCCAGTCTGACAGATTTATCTCAAAACATAATCCTGCAGCTGCTGTGTGCTGTAAAACACAGAAGCTGCAGAAGCCAAATGTGTAAATCTAAGGCTTCATGCACAAGGCTATGTCCATAGTTAAGCCCACAAACAACGGATCTGCAAAATACAGAACCTTATGTGTGCATTTCATATTACTGAAAACTCCCAACAACAGAAAGGGCTCTTCTTTTCTGCAATGCGGACACTAATAGGACATCATTTGTGCAATAACCACATGGATCAGCAAAAATTACAGATGTGTGCATTGCCCCATAGAAATGTATTGGTCAGTGTGCTTTACACACAAAATACTGATAGCACATGGATGAAAAATGATTGTGTGCATGAGGCCTAAATCAATTTAAAACATTGGCTTCAAAAGTATCCGTTAGTGAAAGAGAAGTAACTGGAAGGTAGTTGGCCCGGGCAAAATCTCTAACCTACCATGTGCCATTTATAATACTGTATCCATCATGCACCCTGAACCACTCACCATCGGCGTATCAGAGAGACCAATGTGAACAGTCCAATCTTCTCATTTCTGCAGGCTTAGGTTTCATTCACACATCTGCAAAATGGGTCCACATCCGTTACGCAATTTTGCAGAACGGGTGTGGACCCATTAATTTTCTATGGGCCCGCAAAAGATGCGGACAGCACACTGTGTGCTGTCCACACAGCTACAATTCCGTTCCACTGCCCCGCAAAAAAATATGGCATGTCCTATTCTTGTCCACAGCAACAGACACAAAAAGGCATTTCTATTATAGTGCCGGCCATGTGCGGTCCACAAAATGCAGAACGCACATGGCCGGTGTTTGTGTTTTGCGGATGTGCAATTTGCGGACCGCAAAACAGATGCTGACGTGTGATTGGACTCTTAATGTTAGAAGTGCTCTTGCTTGTAAAGGGTGCTAACCTTATATACAGTAAATTGCTCTTAATGACTTAAAATGCAGTTTCGTCTCTAATAACCAGCTGCAGTCATTTTACCCATCAGCATCACACTGGCAAATTTCTACAGCAATTATGTGACTAACAATTACACTTAAAAATCACAGAAAAAAATCCAACCCAGTAGATATCGATAAATGTCACTGGAGGATGTCACTCAAGTGATTTTCCGTTAGCTATCGGCTGGAAGCTCTGGGGACTGGACACTACTAGAAAATACCGCAATAGTGAAATCAATGGGATCCGACAATTACTTAGCACATGGATATTCACTCTATGAAGAAAAGCAAATGGCTTTGTGGTTTTTTTTGGAGGGGAGGGGGCTTTTGGGGTTTGTTTATGTGAAGAAATAGCTCAAAACCACTGATTCTAAATATACAGAATGAGGGAGGCTTATTAAGACTGTCGTTTTGTATACCGATCATAGCTTTTCCTGTGTTGCCGTGAGATACGCCACAACTATTAAGAGGCGCATGATGGGCTGCCCGTGCACCAGAACTTAAATCTACCAGTGTGATGAGCGCCAGTTTTCTGGTGCGACATGTTGTTAAATGAGTCGGGCTGTGGAGGTCCCTTCTACGGCCGCCTCTCCCCAATGAGTACACATTGTGATAGACTACAACTGCATTAGCACCAATGCGATGCTTGAGGATCCCTGTACTTTTGGTTATATACCGAGATGGGAAAAACTACAGTAAGTGGCGTTTGGCGGTGGACAGACTTAGGGAGAGTTCACGTCACTGTTTATTTTTCCATTCTTCTGATCAGTCAGAAGAACAGAATAATAAAGAAAGATAGATGCAGGACTTATTTCAGTCTAAAATAACGGATTTCAGACAGAAATGGCTGCCAAATAAGTATTACTGATGCACATGATCAGTTTTTTTTTACACGGTCGTTTTTTTCCCCGTTTTTTTTCTTTTCTTCGAAAAAGTGTGAACTCAGCCTTAGGCCTCATGCACACGACTGTAGTTGTACTCCGCATCCGAGCCGCAGTTTTTGCTGCTCGGATGCGGACCCATTCACTTCAATGTCTACAATGGGCCGCCCGTTGCGCAAATTGCAGAAGGCACACGGACAGCCTCCGTTTTTTGCGGATCCGCGGACCGCAAAAAACGGCACGGTTGTGTGCATGAGGCCTTACGGAAACATCGCAGCAGATGGCATTCTGCTATTTCTTTAACCCACATAGCAGTGAATGGGAGCTGCAAACAGCACAGCAAGCAACACGGTTTCAGAAATTTCCAAGTTATGGAGACAACGTAGCTAGATGTGTAAGGAGACTTTCACACTAGCGTTAATGTTTTCCGGTATTGAGATCCATCATAGAGTCTCACTACCGGAAAAATAAAACGCTTCCGTTTTGTCCCCATTCATTGTCACTGGGGACAAAACATAACTGAACAGAATGGAATGCTCGAAAATGCATTCCGTTGTCATACCGGAGAGCAAACCGCAGTTTGCTTTCTGTCCTGAGATGCGGCGCAAGACGGATCCGTCATGACCCACAATGCAAGTCAATGGGGACGGATCAGTTTTCTCTGACACAATCTGAACACAAATGAATCCGTCCCCCATTGACTTTCAATGGAGTTCATGGCGGATCCGTCTTGGCTATAGAAACATAATACAACCAGATCTGTTCATGACGGATGCAGACGGTTGTATTTTTGCTGAACAGTGATCATTCTCTGTATACAGATGATGTATTGGGTGTTACCTGCAGCCCTATGTAACACCACAGATAATACAGTGATCATTCTCTGTATACAGATGATGTATTGGGTGTTACCTGAAGTCCTATGTAACACCACAGATAACCGTGATAATTCTCTGAGTACATATAAGTTGGGAGGTGTTACCTGCAGTCCTATGTAACACCACAGATCATACAGTGATAATTCTCTGGTTACAGATCATCTAGTCAATGCTAACTGCAGTCCTATGTAACACCATGGATAACAGTGATAAATCTAAGAGTTCAGACAATGTAGTAGATGTTACCTGCAGTCCTATGTAACACCACAGATAGCAGAATAATAACTCTGAGTACAGATAAGGTAGTAGATGTCACCTGCAGTTCTAGACCAGACCAGAAGCAGACTGCAGAAGATAATCCTAGCCAAATGATACAATACCACTCCATGTGACTGTGGACTGTCCATCTTCTACTAGGCTAGCTAAGCTTATTCACAGCACCTGGCCTCTGTCTGTGAAGTAATATACTACTGATAATACATGATAAAATGGTGTCTGTGAGATAATACAGTATAATATTACTGACGATAGGCTATTATTAGTAATATATCACGTTATTATCTCACAGACACCATTATAGTAACATATTGTGTTATTACCTCTTAGACGCTGTTTTATTAGCATTGTGTCCTGTGTAGTGCAGTGACATTGATTAGGCTACTTTCACATCTACACTTTCCCTTTCCACTATTTAGATCAGTCATAGGAAAACGCTTCTGTTTTGTCCCCATTCATTGTCAATGGAGACAAAACTCAACTGAACGCAACGGAATGCTCTTAAATGCATTCCGTTCCGTTGCTTCGTCATGGTGGACAGAATAATGCTGCAAGCAGCATTTTATTGGCGGCGGTGTGGTATATGTATCAAATCGTTTTTTTATTACACAATAAAAGCACATAGAGCTATGGGGACTAGGGTTGTTGCGGGTATCGAAATGTCGATTCCCCAGCCGATACGATACCGGGATTTCCATTTTTTTCGATACTGGGCTTCTGCGCAGTCTAGTATCACTGAACATGAGCGCGCTGCTGTCAGCGCGCTCATGTTCCCTCAGCAGCATAGGGGAGTAGGAAGCAGTGTCTCCCTCCCCCTTTGCTGCCGCTGCCACCAATGAGAAGAGAGGGGCGGGCGCACTGTGCCACCAATGATAGTACTTTTCCTACACAGAACAGTGTCCCAGCACTTACTATTATTCCTAGGCGCCGCTCCGTTCACCCGCTGTGCCCCATTACTTTCTCCTCTCCTGCTCCATATGCTAATTACTATCGGAGCGATGGGGAGGAGACATCAGCTTCTCTAGTGGGCGTTCCTTCTCCCTGCGCTGCGATTGGACAGCGAGAAGGAACGCCCACTAGAGAAGCTGATGTCTCCTCCCCATTGCTCCGATAGTAATTAGCATATGGAGCAGGAGACAGTAATGGGGCACAGCGGGCGAACTGAGCGGCACCCAGGACTAATAGTAAGTGCTGGGACATCGCTGGGCGTCGCTCTGTGTAGCCTAATACATAAAGTCTGGACCCAGGAAAGTAGACTTTAACACATAATACAGGAGGCAGGTGCTGGCAGCAGAATCTCATTGCCGCCACCCTGCCCCTGACAGGGAGCTGCGATCAGCGCCCCCCCCCATTAAAATCATTGGTGGCACAGTGCACCGGCCCCTCTCAACCCCCCCAGTATTAAAATCATTGGAGGCAGTGGCCACAGGGTCCCCTCCCCATCATTGGTGGTGCAGTGGCAGCTTCTGATCGGAGCCCCAGCTGTGTAATCCTGGGGCTCCAATCGGTTACCATGGCAGCCAGGACGCTACTAAAGCCCTGGCTGCCATGGTAACATCCCTGATGCTGTGTGCACAGAGCAGCAGGGCAGTGTTAAGTACTATTAAGGCCCCATGCACACGGCCGTGTTTCACAGCCGTGTGCGGGCCATGGAACCGCGGCCTGGATCCCTCCTGAGAGCAGGAGCGCACGGCGTCACTGGTTGCTATGACGCCGTGCGCTCCCTGCTGCCGCCGCAATACAGTAATACACTGGTATGATCTATACCAGTGTATTACTGTACTGTGCCGGCAGCAGGAGCGCACGGCGTCATAGCAACCAGTGACGCCGTGCGCTCCTGCTCTCAGGAGGGATCCAGGCCGCGGTTCCACGGCCCGCACACGGCTGTGAAACACGGCCGTGTGCATGGTGCCTAACCCTGATAGAGCTCTATCAGGGTTAATAGGACAAGGGATGAAAAAAATCCCCTGTTCTAGCCCCTAAGGGGGGAAATAGTTATTAAATAAAAAGTGTAAAAACAAAATATTAAGTATGAATCACCCCCTTTTCCAATTTCACATATAAAATGTATAAATAATAAACATATTACATATCGCCACATCAGAAAAGTCCAAACTATTAAAATATAAAAAAAATCTATGTGGTGAACGCCGGAACAAAAAAAAAAAAAACGGCGCGATTCGCAGTTTTTTAAATGGGGAATGCGGAATGCACGTGGCTTTTTTGGTTTATTTTTTTCGCGTGGTATCGAATGGTATCTAGTATCGCAATACTTTTTCATGGTATCGAAACCAAATCAAAAATTTGGTATCGCAACAACTCTAATGGGGACTGGGTATTGCGGATGTGCTAGTGGCCATCTAGCAACCCATGTCCTCAGCAATATACCCAAAATCCAGGTGACAGGTTCCCTTTAAAGGACAAGCAGTCCTCGATCTGGTTCAGAGCCATTTACCAGCAATTGTGTGCCTAGTGGAGACCCATTTGACTGGGGAAACGGCTATGCGCCATTCAGACGTATCATCTCTAGTTATTCTAGAGGAGTTTCTAGTTCATAATTGGATTAATTTTGTCTGCGGGGCATCCTCTATCGATAAACAGGAAATAAATGTATTTCTTTATGCGAAGCTTGCTGGAAGGCTATGTATTCTGGCTTTTGTTTATATCCCTCCACCCTTTTCTCTTGGAATACTTAATTCTTTGCTTTCATAGATCGTTGGCCTGAACGCCGTAATAGTTAAAGGGGTTGTCCGGGTTCAGAGCTAAACCTGGACATCCCTCCATTTTCACCCCGGAAGCAATTCATGCTCCGATGCTCTCCTTTGCCCTGTGCTAAATCGCGCAGGACAAAGGCATTTTTTGGACATCCGGTGACGTACCGGGGCTCTCCATGGGGCTGCCAGGAACCCTGGTGACGTCACTGGCACTGATGGGCAGGATTTAGCGCTGCCCTAGCCAGTAAAATGGCTAGGGCAGTGGTAAAGCCCGCCATCAGAGCCGGTGACACCACCGAACACACTGCCGGGCAGAAGTTTCCGCCCGGCAGTTGGTTATTGTAAACAAAAGAGCCCTTGCCCTGTGGGTTTTGGCGCAGGGCAAGGGAGCGCATCAAAGCATCAGATGCTCCGATGCCAACATCTGGGGGGCTGCCAGGGTGAAAAGAAGGGTATGTCCGGGTTCAGCTCTAAACCCGGACAACCCCTTTAACGGAGACTTTAACTGTGTTATTAACCCAATGATCGATAGGTTTTCAATGGGGGGTAATACACAGATTCCTCTACAAGGGACTCCCCTGGCAATATTTTGCAGGAATCAGGTTTTATTGATATATGGGGCCTTACAGGGAGGGGGAAGTGAGCCTACTTCTGGAGTAGGAGATTCCTCTGGAGGGTTTTAGGGAAAATGGGATCAAGTCCCCTAGGGCTAGTTTGAACATTAATGGGAGTTTGACAGAGAGCTTTCCCTTGAGTAGAGGCACCCGTCAAGGGTTTCTGCTTTCCCCATTACTCTTTGACATCTATATTGAGTCCTTGGCAGCAATAGTAAGGCAAAATCCTAGGATTGAAAGATTTGGGACATTAGGGATAGATGACAGAATTTTGTTATATGCGGATGATGTCTTATTTTTTATAAATGATACTAATCTAATACTCCCAAAAGTAGTATTCAATTAGTTAATTCATTTAGGGAAGTATCAGGTCTTGACATTGATTGGTCAAAAAACACTCTTATGCCTGTAGATTTGAACTTCCCAGAGAGGGGCCCCTTCATATGTAAAAGATAGTCTTTTGAGTATTTGGGCATGACCATCTCTGCCAAGATTGAAGACTTTCTCCGTCTTAATTTAAATCCATTGATAACCAAATTGAGATCCAAAACTGCAATATGGTTTAGACTTCCTAACAGAATGGTTCAGACTTCCTAACAGAATATCCTTGACTAAGATGGTGATTTTACCTCAGTTCCTTTATTCTCAGGCGTTCCCCAGTATGGACAGAAGATACATTTTTTAAACTACTTCATAGAATCATCAATAACCTACTATGGGGAAGAAAGTGCGCAAGACTGGAACATCTATATAAGCCCATAGAAAAAGGAGGAATAAACATTCCATATTCTAAGGGTTATTTTATATCTGCACACCTATGGCTATTTTTTTCACTGGAATAAAATCCCATTATGTAGGTCATTGGTGAGTAGATCGGGCTATTATACCATGTTTACCCTACTAAAATCCAGGCAGTTATCTAGTCTGCGCCAGGATTGTGCTGAGACAAGGAAACAGTTCAGTAGGTCCTGGCGATAAAGGGATCCTTATGTTGTACACCCATTTGGCATAACTACCAACTAAAAGTCCTAGATGAACTAGGAGGGGATCAGTATTGGCAAAAAAAACTATATTCTTTCACAAGTAGTGAGGAAGGGAGAAGTACTTTCGTTTTTGGAGTTAGCACAAGGAGAATATAACTAATTTATTATGGTTTAGGCATCTACAGCTTCGTTCGTTAGTCATAAAGATAAATCTTTATTAGACATAGACATTTCTAAACCATTAAAAGAATTAATGGGGTATAAACGTCACGATGTTAATATTGCCAAAATGTATAAACTAGTATTAAAAGCACTATTTCATGATATTGCCCAGAAAATTCACTTCAAAGTACTAACAAAAACATACAAGGTAGTCCATAACCTGTTCCCTCCCTACATCTCTGAGCTACTTTCCCGATACATCCCCACACGCACTCTCCGATCCTCACAAGACCTCCTTCTCTCCTCTCGTCTTATCACCTCTTTCGAAAATCGCCTCCAGGATTTCTCCCGTGCATCCCCCACACTCTGGAACTCGATTACCCAACATATTAGACTCTCACCAACAGTGGAATCCTTCAAAAGAAACCTGAAACGCCTACAACCAGTGGCCCTGCTGCCTCTATACCACCATGACCAACTTCACCCGCACCTACTGTGTCCTTCTCCCATACCATGTAGATTGTAAGCCCTCACTGGAAGGGGCCTCTCCCCTTCTGTACCAGTTTGTAACTCGTCTTGTTTATGATTAGTGCAATTGTCTGTATTATGTATGTATAGCCCTCTTCATACGTACAGCGCTCTGGAATGAATGGCGCTTTAATAATAAAATTAGCTTCCCTGGTCAAAAAGCCTGGGGAGCTGATTGTTTAACGTTAAAAGGAGATGATTGGGAAAAAATATTGGCTAATTTAAGATTAGTCTCCCCCAATTTTAATCACTTTTTGGTGCAATTTAATATTTTACATAGAATTTATGTTACGCCGATATGGCTTAATAAATGTGGTCTTAGAAACACATCCAATTGTCCACGATGGGGTTAAGTCTGTGCACATGTTCTGGTCTTGTATAGAATTAGAACAGTATTGGGGAGCAATTGATATGGTATTACGAAAAAACTGAAAATGGTGATTCCCTTGATGATAGGATGCTGGACATTGGGTGACCTCTCCAAGGTAAATTGCCATAAAGATAAAAAGACCCTTTTATTAAGAGTAATGTTTTTGGCAAGACTTGATTACTAGGGTCTGGTTCTCACAGAATACACCAAATGTAGCTGTATGGTTAAATTTTGTGAACAAGATTAAGAGATATGAGAGGGTTCTCTACAAACAGAGAAATAGATGAAAAATGGACTAGGATACTGGGTATGTGGAAATAATGGCCCTTATCAGTTTTTAACTCCTCCTATAGAGCTACGCATCACAAAAGGGGTGGTGGGTGCGGAGGGTATTTGGGTGGGTTAAAAAATATGGAGAAAAGTATTAATGATGTTGCACAATATATGTTGGAAATTATTGTTTGATTCTAATTAAAAATATATTTAAAAACAAAGGAGAAAAAAATACACAGAAATCGGCTAGTTTATTCAGTAAGGAGTGATTCTGTGTGCTACTTCTGTTGTACACTTTGAAAAAAAGAATAACGTTTGCTTTTAGTAATAGTGGATATCGCTCGTGGATCAATACTTACCACTTAAGAGAGCAAGAAAAAGGAAGAGCACACTGTGCAAGTATGTAGACCTGGCATGAATTAGCAGAGGGGCTAAAAGCAGACACAACCAGTGACAGTACTAGTCAGGAATTACATGCTCCTGAAGTACGTCATTGGAGAGCACTTTTAACCAGGATAATTGCTATTTTTGTCATTTAGCTGGACGCAACCAGGCACTAAAGGCGCCCACACACATTCAATAGCTGTCTCCAACTCCTTCCCGGTATCCTATATACTTACATACACACGTGCGTGCATTTAATGGATAGGGAAAGCGGAAGAATCCACTGCCATACACTTCTGGCAGTGGCCTATCTTCTTAGAAGAACAGAAGGATAGGGTGAAAATATTAATTTTGCCTGATCCTTGTCTCACCTGACATCTGTCAGGAGCTTCCCAAACACATTAGAGCAATAATGGCAGGTTCGGGTGACAGAAGACTAATGCATATGGCCAGCTTAAGAGGGCATTCAGAAAAAAAACTATCTGAGCCGCATAATGGCAGACAGAGGTGATGGCACAGTTTGATCTTGCCATGTCCATCTAAGAACACTTTGTAGTTTTTTTGTGTGCCCTGAGACCCTTCAGCGATAGGCCTGTGACATACCCTCATTGAGGAGCTTGAAAACTTGAAACGTAACACTGCAGATTGTTATCAGTCCTATGTGAACATCAGCAATATGATGACACATGCAGGGGGTCCAAAAAAGACTGCAAGAGATCAACAGAAAGTCTTTGTGTGTTCCCTGCAGCAGTCATTCAGGTAATCTTGTTGTGGTTGATGCTGTGACTTTTTTGGGCATAGAACCTTTTCAATTCCTGGTCAGTTCAAAAACCCCACATAAAGCTCACTGTGAAACATCTATCAGTAGCCAGATGGAAGTGTGGTATTCAAAGTGTAAAGGCCCTATGCCACCAATTTCCTGAGATGGTGGAGGCCTTGTATGCACTGGTTGAACATACTGCAGAGAAAAAGGATGGAAAAACACTGTCTTCAGCACAGAATCTGTGAAAGGAATTTGTGATCTGTTACAATGTGTTGTATCACATTTACAATATAAGCAAACCTCTAGGGTATTTGATGAAGTGAAGAGACAGACTGACCATGCCAGTTTCTCCAATACTACTGGAATCATGGACTTTCATCAGCCCAAAGTGAAGCCAAAGAAACTGCAGAGAAATTACAGACAATGAAGATAGAGCTCGCAAGTTCCTTTATGAGGGAAATAAGCAAGCTCAGCTTACACCAGACCAGCTTTTCCTTACCCTTATTGATACTGAACTATATAGTATCAGTGAAAGGTTCACACAAGATTATATTTTTTTCTGTATGGATTTTTATATTCAGCAAACAAATTAGAAGGTCATGTAAAAAACTAGAGCACACACTGGGTGATGTTAATGTCCAAGATTTGGTTTTGGAAGTGTGGGCAGCTGCCAGTGTTTTACAAATCACATATATTCTCCTGCAGACATGTTAGATTAAATTTACAAGGAGAATCTCTTGGAGCTTTAGGGCAATTTAAAGGGGTTTAGCAGTTCTTTTAAACTGATCCACTAGATAAATCATCAGTATCTGATCGGCGGGGGGTCCGACACCCAAGAGCCCTACCGATCAGCTGTTTGAGAAGGCAGCGGCACTGGCAGTAGTACCACGGCCTTCTCACTGCTTACCGCAGGCCCAGTGACGTCAGTGACTAGTATCACTGGCCTGGGCGAGGCTACGCTCCATTCAAGTGAACAGAGTTTAGCCCCTCCCAGGCCACTGATACTAGTCGTGACGTCACTGGGCCTGAGGGAAACTGAGAGAAGGCCGCGGCGCTCCTGGAGAGCCACTGCCTTCTTTAAAAGCTGATCGGCTGGGGTCCCGAGTGCCAATCAGATGCTGATGATCTATCCAGAGGATAGATCATCAGTTTAAAAGAATTGCAGAACCCCTTTAAGCATTGCCCTGTGCTTAGAACCGACATTGCCCATCACTATTGCTTTAGGAAAGAAGCTTTTCATCTTTTAAGCTGAATAAAATCTACCTGTGCTCCACCATGTGTCTCAAGAAAGACTGAATAGCTTAGCAACGATCTCAACTGAACATAGAGTCTGCATGTCACTGAACATGGAGGATTTAATCAAAAGCTTTTGTGGAAACCAAAGCCAGAATGGCCCATTTCTGAGTGCAGTAAGAAGATAAAGATTGTACAAGGTGGATAAATATTGTATTTTGCGTCAAAAAAATTTGCTTGCCAAGTCCAGCCCTGGCTGCAGCAGTCATGTCTCACTGTATTGGAATGTCACCGCTAGACCAAGAAGCAGAGAACGGAATTTAAGAAAGTTATTTGAGAGTCCAAATACAAGACCTGAAATATCTAAAATTTACAAGGTAATCTAAGGAGCACACATGAAAGATCCCAAGAAAGACCCAGAGAAATGGCAACAAGATGTTGGCCCCATCCAAGACACTGTTTGGAGAACATGACCTATGATCTGCTAAAATGTTTTTATCTGCAAACCACGATGAATCCATGCTGCTCCACTGGGTGCTATTTTATTCACTGTGCAACCCCCCCCCCCCCCCTCCCCCTCCATTTCCTCAATTATCAGGCCTGGCAATGCAAATATCAATTATCAGGCCTGGCAATGCAAATATCCAAGAAGACCAACACTCAGTGCTCAAGGGGGTGTAATGTTCACTGCCTTGATGCAGTATGGCCCAATAATTTGGGAATGGGGAGTCTTGACAGAAAAAAAATGGCACTGGATTATTCAGTGGAGTAACACCAAGTCATGGAAGTACACAGATTTAAGGTTTAAGCAGGCGACAGGCCCTCTTTAAATAGTGCTACTGTTATTTCCTATTTCATACAGAGGTTCTATGTACCTTTTTAATAGACATGGCCTTTTATTCTTCTGAATACATTTAAGGCTAGAGATTCTGCAAAATGCCATAGTGTCTTTCCAATATGGGTTTCTGACTCATACTGTATGTTGTGGAATAGCCCACAATGAAGATACTACTGGATCAGGGTGACTGATGAGATGAATCACTTATTTTACTGAAATCTTGCCCCCGATCCTGTGGTATATGCCATGGGGGAAAAGTATCCCTCTGGACAAAACTACTACAAGTGTGGGTATATAGTGCTCTAAATATGCAACTCATATGTAGCTTACGTCTTTATATTACTATACATGTACCCTCGTTTGTCTCATCAACGTTGACACATTCATGAAAGAATCTAAATCCCCAAAACAACAAACTGGACATTTTTTAAATGAATCTGGGGTATAACAAAATGAATCATTGTGAGTAATCCATTTGAACCTTTCTGTTTTCTGTCAGGCAGCTCAGGGTAAAGGCTGAGGTATTGGAATATTTATTTTTATATATATACTAGCTGATGACCCGGCATTGCTCAGGTATTTATTTATTGCAATTTTATATTAAATAACAGTGACTTTCACAGTGGCCGCCTCTTTAACGGTGACCATCCATTTAACAGTGACTTTCACAGTGGCCACCTCTTTAACGGTGACCACCCGTTTAACAGTGATTTTCACGGTAGTAGCCTTTTATACAGTGACTTTCACAGTGGCCGCCCCTTTAACAGTGACTTTTATGGTGGCTTCCCTTCTAACAGTGACTTTCACAGTGGCAGCCCTTTTTACAGTGACTTTCACAGTGGCTGCCCCTTTTAACGGTGACTGCCCCTTTAACAGTGACTTTCACAGTGGCTGCCCCTTTAATGGTGACCACCCCTTTAACAGTGACTTTCACAGTGGCTTTCCTTTTAACAGTGACCGCCCTTTAACAGAGACTTTCACGGTGGCAGCCCTTTTTACAGTGACTTTCACAGTGGCCGACCCTTTAACGGTGACCGCCCCTTTAACAGTTACTTTCACTGTGGCAGCCCTTTTTACAGTGAGTTTAACAGTGGCCGCCCCTTAAACGGTGACCACCCCTTTAACATTGACTTTTTCACAGTGGCCACCCCTTTAACGGTGACCGCCTCTTTAACAGTGACTTTCATGGTGGCTGCCCCTTTAACAATGACCGCCCCTTTAACAGTGACTTTCACGGTGGCTGCCCTTTTTACAGTGACTTTCACAGTGGCCGCCCCTTTAACGGTGACCGCCCCTTTAACAGGGACTTTGATGGTGGCCGCCCCTTTAACAGTTACTTTCACGATGGCTGCCCTTTTAACTGTGACCACCCCTTTAACAGAGACTTTCACAGTGACTGCCCCTTTAACAGTTAACTTCATAGTGCCTGCCCCTTTAATAGTGAACTCCATAGCGCCCGTCCGTTTAATAGTGGCCCCTGCCCCCATGCATTTAGCAGTGTAGTTGTGCCGTCATACGTCATGACTGAATATTTAAAGAGCTGCGAACTGCTAAAACCTGTGATCAGTTGTTATGGCAACCTGGAGTAGGACCTGCGAGCTTCTATTGGCTAATAAAGGGGCATTCTTTGGGAGTCTCGGGAACGGTAAGTCCTAGAAAGCTGAGACCCCCGCAAGATTTCTTTCCAGGTGGATGGTTGCGTTTTTTTTCGCAGAACATACATACATACACACACACACACATACGTCCTTTTTTTATATATATAGATGATATATGTCATTCTGCTAATGGTGTTTTTCTGTAATTGATGACGAAAAGCATTACATAAAATATAGGTTCATGGCTAGCAGAAGGTTGCCATGGGTAAACATGGAACGAATAACTAATCATTTTATCATCATACACATATTGGTTAGCCGTGTCCACGAGTTATGTCTCTGAGGCTACAAACTAAACAATGACCAAATGAAAGTATATGTTGTCGAATCTGTATTCAAGGTTTATGCGATCTCTAATGTCATTCTACAATTGATGTTTTATGTTCTCACAGCACAAAAGGATTATTCTGTATAAAACCCATTTCAGCATTTTAACATATGAAAAGAACAGTGGGGGTCATTTACAAACAAGCATATATATGTCACAGATTGCGGCGCAAAGGTGATCTGTGCCCCAATCTGCGACTTTTTCCCCTTTTCCGCCGGTCACACCAGGTCTAAAAAATAGGACGTGGAATGGGCGAGGATAGGCTGGCTAACAGGCCTATCTCAGTTATCATTTTCTATGCCTGTTTTAGGTAAGGGAGCTAATATAGATTTAGAGAAATGTTAAGTCTGTCTCCGGCCGGAGCCTCTACCTAATTTAGGCAGATGAACCACCAGCGCACTAGGGACAAGAGCGGCGTCTAAATTGCCAGTCTTCATAAGGGCAGTATGGTGGCTCAGTGGTTAGCAGTGAGGTTAGTGCTGGGGTGCTAAGTTCGAATACGACCAAGGACAACATCTGCATGGAGTTTGTATGTTCTCCCCGCGTTTGCGTGGGTTCCCTCTGGGTATTTTGTGTTCCTCCCACTCTCCAAATACATACTGACAGGGAATTTAGATTGTGAGCCCTTCGGGGACAGCGTGATGCTAATAGCTGTAAAGTGCTGCGGAATATAGTAGCGCTATATAAGTGCATAAAATAAATAAATAAATAAATAAAATGTCCCCCAGTGTGCACAGTTAAAGGGGTTATCCAACACCTATAATGCCCCCCAAAATACCCAGGCACGACATACAGGTTATATTCACCCCACACCCTGGCAGCTGCATCGCTCCTGGTGCCTGCACGGCTGCCGCTGCATCTCCCTGCTGCGTGGATCAAACATCCGGCGATGGGAGAGGGAGGGCGGTCCAACCAATAGCAGGCCACGACTGGAACGAGCCTCCCTAACGTCACCCGTGAAGCTAAGGAGGCTCGTTCCCGTCGCAACCTGCTATTGGCTTCCCCACCATCGCCGGATGTTTTGATCCGCTCGGAGGGGAGATGCAGCAGGAGCCGTGCAGACGTCAGGAGCGACACAGGTGTCGAAAAGCGGAGTAAGTATAACCTGTATGAGGTGCCTGGGCATTTTGGGGGGGAATTATAGGGGTTGGATAACCCTTTTAACTTTAAATTAGAGAAATTTCAATTCAGACATAAAAGCAAGCAGTCTGAAGAAAGCTCACGCCTTTTAAATCATGCACAATCAATCTAATAACTATGATCTACTGCAATAAAAAGCAAGATGAAATGAAAAGGATACTGTTCTCTGTGAGCTGGATTTTCTCTCCATGTTCATTGTACATCTCAAGACCATTCAGACCGACATAATAGGGGTCACCCCAGCTGGTAAGAAGCTGAAACTGGAAGATAACTGAACAAAGTTTTAAGGAAAAGACAAATGTATCTGTGATGTAGCCAAAATCTTGTCCGGCTGAACACCTGATGCATGCTGATTACCTGGTGCATTAGACTTCGGCCATCAGCTGGGTCATGTCTTAAAGGGGTTGAACAGTGGTATTTTTTTTTAAGTGGTTCACAGATTATTACAAATAAAAGGAAGCCATGCTCACTTCCCCACTTCCTGTTCCCAGCACCACAAACCAGAAATGCTAGGAAAGTTCCACTCAATCAACTGCTGACCACATTGCTGACTTACCTCAGCTAGTGATTGCCTGAGTGGGTCTTTCTTGGCATTTCTAGCAGGGGGATTGGCGTATGGAGTATAGCTCATTTTTTTTATTATTAGCCACCTGTTAGCCATATACAAAAAAAAATATTATATTACTAGACATGTATGACGTTAAAATGATTATCTGTCCTTACAAAATAAAGCAGAGAATTGCAGTGTCCAAACTTTATACAGTTGTGTTAAAAATAATAGCAGTGTGTTTAAAAAAGTGAATAAAGCTCAAAATCCTTCTAATAGCTTTTATTTCCATACACACAAATGTATTGGGAACACTACACATTCTATTCCAAATCAAAACATGAAGAAAAATATATCAAATTTGTGTTGTTCCTCTAAAAAAAAAGAATAGTGAATATTAGACTGTTCAAAAAAAATAGCAGTGTTTGTATTCTTCTTTACAAACATTCATTATATAAAATGAACACTGTTTGAAGATTTTGCTTTCCTTTGAATCACTTCACTAATATTTAGTTGTATAACCACTATTTCTGAGAACTGCTGTACATCTGTGTTGCATGGAGTCAACCAACTTCTGGCCCCTGTGAACAGGTATTCCAGCCCAGGATGATTGGACTACATTCCACAGTTCTTCTCTATTTCTTGGTTTTGCCTCAGAAACTGCTTTAAAAATCACCCCACAAGTTTTCTATTGGATTAAGATATTGGATTGGGCTGACCATTCCATAATGTCAATCTTGTTGGTCTGGAACCAAGATGTTGCACGTTTACTGGTGTGTTTGGGGTCGTTGTCTTGTTGGAACACCCATTTCAAGGGCATTTCCTCTTCGGCATAAGGCAGCATGACCTCTTCAAGGATTCTGATGTATTCAAACTGATCCATGATCCCTGGTATGCGATAAATAGGCCCAACATCGTAGTATGAGAAACATCCCCATACCATGATGCTTGCGTCACCATGCTTCACTGTCTTCACAGTGTACTGTGGCTTGAATTCAGTGTTGGGGGGGGGGTCGTCGTCTGACAAACTGTCTCCGGCCACTAGACCCCAAAATCACAATCTTACTTTCATCATTCCACAAAATGTTGCACCATTTATCTTTAGGCCAGTCAATGTGCTCTTTGGCAAATTGTAACCTCTTCAGCAGATGTCTTTTTTCAGCAGTGGGACTTTGCGGGGGCTTCTTGTAGATAGCTTGGCTTCACATAGGCGTCTTCTAATTCTAACAGTACTCACAGGTCTCTATAGACCTTCTTTGATCTTGAGTCCTTGCCATTTTGGCTATTCTTCTATCCATTTGAATGGTAGTTTTTCGCTTTCTTCCTAGTCTCTTAGGTTTTGGTTGCCATTTTAAAGCATTTGCGATCATTTTAGCTGAGCAGCCTATCATTTTCTGCACTTCTTTATATGTTTTCCCCTCTCCAATCAACTTTTTAATCAAGGTACGCTGATCTTCTCAACAATGTCTGGAACGACCCATTTTCCTCAGAATTTCAGAGAGAAATGCACTGTAACCAGCCTGCACAACATTTGCTGCCTTCCTTCAATAAGGGCAATAATTGCCACCTGTTTTTCAAAAAGATGAATGACCTCACTAATTGAACTCCACACTACTATTATTTTGAACATGCCCCTTTAGATAAGTGATTGAATTAGAGATCAGAATCAGCACCATGCATGTCATGACTGTTGGCTCTGTTGGATTTGTATTACTCTACTACACCTGCTAGTAAATGATTTGCCATGTAGAAATATCATTTCTACCAAAAACAGTGATTGATCAGGTTAGTGATGTCTGACTGCTATTATTTTGAACACAACTGTATAGTACCCTCTGTAGATTTCCACTTGTCCCTTCTGCAGCTTCCTCCTCTTATAGCAAGTCCATGGCACACAGAGAGATGCCCTTGCCCACAGCAGGCACGGGCCACCAACGACAGCAGGCACGGGCCACCAACATAGAAGTGATCTGAACTACAGTGCATGTATGCCACCTTTGGGTTTTTTTTGTTTGTTTTTTTACTGCATACAAAATACTGTACTAATGATTCACTTTTTTTTATTTGAAAAACAATTGTACTTATTAGTGTAAGGCTACATGCACACGACAGTGAAAAACGGACATGTGATGTACATTGTTTTAATGGCCATCACACGTCCGTTTTAAGATCAATGGTAGTCTATAGAGTTTTATTGACTGTCAGTTAAAAACGGACGTAAAAAAATAGTACATGTTCTATCTTGTCCGTTTTCACTGCCCCCATACAATTGAATGGGTCCATTTTTAACGTCCGTCTCTCAGAAAGGCATCAGTGAAAAATACGTCCATTAAAAATGTCAGTTTTCAACAGACTTTTTTTTCACTGTTGTGTGCATGTAGCCTCAAACTCAGAATTTTAGAAAAAATTCAACAGCTTAAAAGGATACAGCCACATGGCATCAACGGTGCTTCATAATCCATGGTAGCAGATTCAATGCATTTTATATTGCTGGAAAAAAAATATTGTAGTAAAATATGATAGCGCAGAAGTATTATTGCAGGATTTTTTTTTAAATCAACATATTCAAATATGTTTCTGGTTTATTTTTTTAGATTCAATTTTACATAAAGTAAATTTTAAGGAGCTTTCTGAGACTTTGATATTTACGGCCAATCCTCAGGACAGACCAGGACCTTCACCCAACAGCAGACTCAGTACTTGAGTATGTCTTACTCTACAGTATGTGGTTGCGATTTATGATACTCTGCAATGTGTGAAACTGTGATAACATTTTGACAGACCAGAACACCACCATGGCTAAAATGAGAGATTTTGATAATCACATATGAAGCCCACTAATATATAACAGGATTTAATAACAGAATATACTCTAGAGAAATAAAGTAGAAATGTCTTCTGTTGTTACTGTCATATGAATAAAAATTTTGAAGAGACATTTAGAAAGTTACCTTGATTGTTTATCACTAAGATGTTGCGTAACATAGTCAACAAAAAGAATCTCTTGAGCAAAATCAAAGTGACAGTTGCCAGGACCCTTGCGGATCAAAAATCCTTCAGGTGGAGAAATGCTGCATCCATCAAGCGTAACATGGACAATTTTAGCCTTTAAAAAAACAAAGATTGTTTTGGTTGATTGCAAAAAACACATTTATTTTAGCTATCAAAAGAAATTTACTGCATAAACAGAGTTTATCAGACATTATCCAAAAATGTTAAGACAATAACCAATGCTTACAAATCTGCTTCATACAGTTGCAAGAAAAAGTATGTGAACCCTTTGGAATGATGTGTATTTCTGCACAAATTGGTCATAAAATGTGATCCGATCTTCATCTAAGTCACAACAATAGACAATCGCAGTCCGCTTAAACTAATAACACACAAAGAATTAAATGTTACCATGTTTTTATTGAACGCACCATGTAAACATTCACAGTGCAGGTGGAAAAAGTATGTGAACCCTTGGATTTAATAACTGGTTGAACCTCCTCTGGCAGCAATAACTTCCACCAAACGTTTCCTGTAGTTGCAGATCAGATGTGCACAATGGTCAGGAGTAATTCTTGACCATTCCTCTTTACAGAACTGTTTCAGTTCAGCAATATTCTTGGGATATCTGGTGTGAATCGCTTTCTTGAGGTCATGCCACAGCAGCTCAATCGGGTTGAGGTCAGGACTCTGACTGGGCCACTCCAGAAGGTGTATTTTCTTCTGTTTAAGCCATTCTGTTGTTGATTTACTTCTATGCTTTGGGTTGTTGTCCTGTTGCAACACCCATCTTCTGTTGAGCTTCAGCTGGTGGACAGATGGCCTTAAGTTCTCCTGCAAAATGTATTGATAAACTTGGGAATTCATTTTTCCTTCGATGATAGCAATCCGTCCAGGCCCTGACGCAGCAAAGCAGCCCCAAACCATGATGCCCCCACCACCTTACTTCACGGTTGGGATGAGGTTTTGATGTTGGTGTGCTGTGCCTTTTTTTCTCCACATATAGTGTTGTGTGTTTCTTCCAAACAACTCAACTTTGGTTTCATCTGTCCACAGAATATTTTTCCAGTACTGCTGTGGAACATCCAGGTGCTCTTGTGCAAACTGTGAACGTGCAGCAATGTTTTTTTTTGTACAGCAGTGGCTTCCTCTGTGGTATCCTCCCATGAAATCCATTCTTGTTTAGTGTTTTACATATCGTAGATTCGCTAACAGTGATGTTAGCATATGCCAGAGACTTTTGAAAGTCTTTAGCTGGCCCTCTAGGATTCTTCTTCACCTCTTTGAGCAGTCTGCACTGTGCTCTTGTAGTCATCTTTACAGGACGGCCACTCCTAGTGAGAGTAGCAGCAGTGCTGAACTTTCTCCATTTATAGACAATTTGTCTTACCGTGGACTGCAAGGCTTTATGCAAGTCAACAATTCTTAATCGTAGGTCTTCTGAGAGCTCTTTTGTGCGAGGCATCATTCACATCAGGCAATGCTTCTTGTGAAAAGCAAACCCAGAACTGGTGTGTGTTTTTTATAGGGCATCTGTAACCAACACCTCCAATCTCATCTCATTGGTTGGAATCCAGTTGGCTGACACCCCACTCCAATTAGCTCTTTGAGATGTCATTAGTTTAGGGGTTCACATACTTTTTCCACCTGCACTGATAAATGTTTACATGGTGTGTTCAATAAAAACATGGTAACATTTAATTCTTTGTGTGTTATTAGTTTAAGCAGACTGTGATTGTCTATTGTTGTGACTTAGATGAAGATCAGATCACATTTTATGACCAATTTGTGCAGAAATCCATATCATTCCAAAGGGTTCACATACTTTTTCTTGCAACTGTATATAGTACACTCTAAAAGGGTTGAAAACAAAAATTGGCACCATTTAAATATGCAAGGAAATCTATACAGACTTATTAGAAGTCTAGATTTTCTAATAAAATAAGCTGTATCATCAAGACAATTCCTCTTTAAATAGGAAATGGCCCACAGATTAAGTGATCGCAGTAAGCCAAACTTCAGAAGCCCCTGGCGGTCAAGTGTTATGGCCGAGGGCAGTTATACTCAGCTACAGCAGGAGCAGTTTAGTATTACATGCCTAAGGATACTTTCACACTTGCGGCAGGACGGATCCGACAGGCTGTTCACCCTGTCAGATCCGTCCTTCCGCTATTTCGCCGTGCCGCCGCTCTGTCCCCATTGACTATAATGGGGACGGGGGCGGCGCTCCGGCGCAGTACGGCAGTGCACGGTGAAAGGCGGCCGGACTAAAAGTCCTGCATGTCCGACTTTTTAGTCCGGCGGCCTCTGACCGCGAACTGCTGTACTGCGCCGGAGCGCCGCCCCGTCCCCATTATAGTCAATGGAGATGGAGCGGCGGTCCGGTGGCACGGCGAAATAGCGGAAGGACTGATCCGACAGGGTGAACAGCCTGTCGGATCCGTCCTGCTGCAAGTGTGAAAGTACCCTTACATTCATCTGCAATATATGGACAGGTCAGATCTGCTAGACTGAGAGACTCAGTGGTTAGTGGCTCCTTGCTCTGCCTAAAGGTACGACCCCAAGGTGGAGCTGGCCACATGAAGCCAATTGATGCCACCTGCAGCAGCCAATGGCCACAAAATTTTACAGCAAAATCATCAGTTGCTGCAGGTGGTGTGACTTGGCTGCATGCAGCCATCTGCACCATGGGCTTATACCCTAAGGCTACAGCTACACAACGGCATTTGTTGTGCGACTATTCCAAGATGGATTTTTGGGCGACTGTCATGTAGCAGTCCAACACCATAAACTAGCATTATAAAATGTCGCAGTGTAGCCTTAGTCTAATAGACTGGGGTCCACAGCAGGCGATGCCCCTCCATCTTGGCTTCAACATCTTATTAAAAAGGGCATATGGAAAGTAGTTAGCTTCAATTTACGAGTCTAATAAACAGTCTCAATTTATACAAGACCCTGTACTTATTCGTTGCTCGTGTAAACATTGTTTCATTACATTTTAGAGATTTTAAAGAAAAGACCCCATTAGCATAGAACATTAGGTACAGAGTAGTAAAATTGCAGTTAAACAGCCATGATAATTAGTTAGTATAAACGTAAACCAAAAATAACAAAGCAATCTAAGATGACAAGTCACAGCATACATTTCCCATAACTGCTATTATGTTCTAAAAACAGTCTAGTTATGGACCAGATGTTCACTTCCATAGAAATATACACAAGTAAAGCAACTAGTGCTTTAATATCTACAGCATTCACCCATTTTGCTTACATGTATTCTTCTACTGAAGAAGCAGGATTGTTTTGCATGCATTTTTTTTTTTTTTATAGCAATATATTTAAAACAACACTGTCGAGTCAGTTTTTTTTTTTTTTCAAATAAGCTATGTATAGGAGGAATAACACTATACTTGGCCATTATAGGACTTGTATATTTTCACAAGGTTTTCCTCTGCCGCCTCCATCTCTAATAGTTAGTTTTCCCTGTGCTAAAGAGCGGAGACTAGCTGCTATGATGTCTCCCATACAGTGCACACAGAGTAGAGGAATTCTTGCTCTCCTGTCTGTAGCACACCCGCAGATGCAGCAAGGAGGACATTATACAGCAGTACTGAACAGTGTAGCTTTGAGTCCAGCACTGGGGTGATACAGTAAAATGCTTACTGGAACCAATAGCAGCGTCTATGAGTCTGTACCTCAGTCTCCCTCCCTTAGACTTCTATGGACAACATGTAAGCTGTTTCTGCACAATTGTAGCTGTGCACTGACAGTGCATTCTCACTGAAGGAGGCAGGCTACAGGATGAGAAGTGGCTAGTAAATGGATAAAGAAGCATTTTTCTGTAATAAAATACATTACAACGTTTCTTATAATCACTTATGCTATCACTTATGTCCCTGAAGAAGTGGTGCAAAACCTGTGTCTAGCAAGTCCTCAAGAATAAATTTTATATGCTGTTTTGCAATTTTTAATCCTGTAAGTGCAGTAAAGCATTTTTGAAGATACTTGTGTTTTACGGTATGTCACTATGCTGTGCTGTTCTTGACTGATGGATATTGCAGAAGACACAGACACAGGTAGATCCAGCTTCCCAGATTGATTGCAGCATCAAACTGGTAGAGTTGAAGGATGGTCTAGGATAGACAACATGTGTTACCCATCTCTGAGATATTTCTTGTTGCTCTTGCGGCACGGATCCGGTAATATTGAACAATTGACTGTGAGACTCTAGACCTATTCTTCAGGATCCTGCTGCCATGATTACACAGGGACCGCATAATTATTTTAGTGTATATGAGAGAATAGGCCACTTCCTATTGGCTTGCATATAGAGTGCTATGTACTACTAAAGGGCTGTATGTGTCAGAACAATCTGGTGCTGCATATCTCACTATAGTGCTTTGCTGCTTGTCTTACTATAGGACTATATATATATTTTTGAAGAAAATGGACTGCACTCCAATTAAAAGTGAAAAATAGTGAACTTTTATTCACCCATATTGTGGCAACTTTTCTTCAAGTTACATTATTGGGGTGTTGCCGCGGCCCCTGTGGACACTGCACCCGCTTCCTGGTTGGTGCTCCCGCTGGACTTTTCTAATATATATATATATATATATATATAAAAAAAACTGGGCCCCAAATATCACTATAGGCTTATATATAACATTATGGTGCTCCCTGTTAGAGTTGAGCGGACACCTGGATGTTCGGGTTCGAGAAGTTCGGCCGAACTTCCCGGAAATGTTCGGGTTCGGGATCCGAACTTCGTCCCGAACCCGAACCCCATTGAAGTCAATGGGGACCCAAACTTTTCGACACTAAAAAGGCTGTAAAACAGCCCAGGAAAGGGCTAGAGGGCTGCAAAAGGCAGCAACATGTAGGCAATTCCCCTGCAAACAAATGTGGATAGGGAAATGAATAAAAATAAAAATAAAATAAATAAAAATTAACCAATATCAATTGGAGAGAGGTCCCATAGCAGAGAATCTGGCTTCACGTCACCCACCACTGGAACAGTCCATTCTCAGAAATTTAGGCCCTGGCACCCAGGCAGAGGAGAGAGGTCCCGTAACAGAGAATCTGTCTTCATGTCAGCAGAGAATCAGTCTGCATGTCATAGCAGAGAATCAGGCTTCACGTCAGCCACCACTGTAACAGTCCATTGTCATAAATTTAGGCCCTGGAACCCAGGCAGAGGAGAGAGGTCCCATAACACAGAATCTGGCTTCATGTCAGCAGATAATCAGTCTTCATATCATAGCAGAGAATCAGGCTTCACGTCACCCACCACTGTAACAGTCCATTGTCATAAATTTAGGCCCCGGCACCCAGGCAGAGGAGAGAGGTCCCATAACACAGAATCTGGCTTCATGTCAGCAGAGAATCAGTCTGCATGTCATAGCAGAGAATCAGGCTTCACGTCAGCCACCACTGTAACAGTCCATTGTCATAAATTTAGGCCCTGACACCCAGTCAGAGGAGAGAGGTCCCATAACACAGAATCTGGCTTCATGTCAGCAGAGAATCAGTCTGCATGTCATAGCAGAGAATCAGGCTTCACGTCAGCCACCACTGCAACAGTCCATTGTCAGATATTTAGGCCCAGCACCCAGGCAGAGGAGAGAGGTCCCATAACACAGAATCTGTCTTCATGTCAGCAGAGAATCAGTCTGCATGTCATAGCAGAGAATCAGGCTTCACATCAGCCACCACTGCAACAGTCCATTGTCAGATATTTAGGCCCAGCACCCAGGCAGAGGAGAGAGGTCCCATAACACAGAATCTGGCTTCATGTCACCAGAGAATCAGTCTTCATGTCATAGCATAGAATCAGGCTTCACGTCACCCACCACTGTAACAGTCCATTATCATAAATTTAGGCCCCGGCACCCAGTCAGAGGAGAGAGGTCCCATAACACAGAATCTGGCTTCATGTCAGCAGAGAATCAGTCTTCATATCATAGCAGAGAATCAGGCTTCACGTCACCCACCACTGTAACAGTCCATTGTCATAAATTTAGGCCCCGGCACCCAGGCAGAGGAGAGAGGTCCCATAACACAGAATCTGGCTTCATGTCACCAGAGAATCAGTCTTCATGTCATAGCAGAGAATCAGGCTTCACGTCAGCCACCACTGCAACAGTCCATTGTCATATATTTAGGCCCAGCACCCAGGCAGAGGAGAGAGGTCCCGTAACAGAGGATCTGGCTTCATGTCAGCAGAGAATCAGTCTGCATGTCATAGCAGAGAATCAGGCTTCACGCCAGCCACCACCGCAACAGTCCATTGTCATATATTTAGGCCCAGCACACAGGCAGAGGAGAGAGGTCCCGTAACAGAGAATCTGTCTTCATGTCAGCAGAGAATTAGTCTGCATGTCATAGCAGAGAATCAGGCTTCACGTCACCCACCACTGTAACAGTCCATTGTCATATATTTAGGCCCAGCACACAGGCAGAGGAGAGAGGTCCCGTAACAGAGAATCTGTCTTCATGTCACCAGAGAATCAGTCTGCATGTCATAGCAGAGAATCAGGCTTCACATCACCCAACATTGGAACAGTCCATTGGCATATATTTAGGCCCCGGCACCCAGACAGAGGAGAGGTTCATTCAACTTTGGGTAGCCTCGCAATATAATGGTAAAATGAAAATAAAAATAGGATTGAATGAGGAAGTGCCCTGGAGTACAATAATATATGGTTAAGGGGAGGTAGTTAATGTCTAATCTGCACAAGGGATGGACAGGTCCTGTGGGATCCATGCCTGGTTCATTTTTATGAACGTCAGCTTGTCCACATTGGCTGTAGACAGGCGGCTGCGTTTGTCTGTAATGACGCCCCCTGCCGTGCTGAACGTTCAGACAGAACGTTGGCCGCCGGGCAGGCCAGCACCTCCAAAGGCATAAAAGGCTAGCTCTGGCCACGTGGACAATTTAGAGACCTAGAAGTTGAATGGGGCCGAACCATCAGTCAGTACGTGGAGGGGTGTGCACACGTACTGTTCCACCATGTTAGTGAAATGTTGCCTCCTGCTAACACGTTGCGTATCAGGTGGTGGTGCAGTTAGCTGTGGCGTGTTGACAAAACTTTTCCACATCTCTGCCATGCTAACCCTGCCCTCAGAGGAGCTGGCCATGACACAGCTGCCTTGGGGACCTCTTGCTCCTCCTCTGCCTTGGCCTTGGGCTTCCACTTGTTCCCCTGTGACATTTGGGAATGCTCTCAGTAGCGCGTCTACCAACGTGCGCTTGTACTCGCGCATCTTCCTATCACGCTCCAGTGCAGGAAGTAAGGTGGGCACATTGTCTTTGTACCGTGGATCCAGCAGGGTGGCAACCCAGTAGTCCGCACACGTTAAAATGTGGGCAACTCTGCTGTCGTTGCGCAGGCACTGCAGCATGTAGTCGCTCATGTGTGCCAGGCTGCCCAGGGGTAAGGACAAGCTGTCCTCTGTGGGAGGCGTATCGTCATCGTCCTGCCTTTCCCCCCAGCCACGCACCAGTGATGGGCCCGACCATGCTTCATCCTCATCCTCCTCCACCTCCTCCTCATCCTCGTCCTCCAGTAGTGGGCCCTGGCTGGGCACACTTGTACCTGGCCTCTGCTGTTGCAAAAAACCTCCCTCTGAGTAACTTCGAAGAGACTGGCCTGAAAGTGCTAAAAATGACCCCTCTTCCTCCTCCTGGGCCACCTCCTCTTCCATCATCGCCCTAAGTGTTTTCTCAAGGAGACATAGAAGTGGTATTGTAACGTTGATAACGGCGTCATCGCCACTGGCCATGTTGGTGGAGTACTCGAAACAGCGCAACAGGGCACACAGGTCTCGCATGGAGGCCCAGTCATTGGTGGTGAAGTGGTGCTGTTCCGCAGTGCGACTGACCCGTGCGTGCTGCAGCTGAAACTCCACTATGGCCTGCTGCTGCTCGCACAGTCTGTCCAGCATGTGCAAGGTGGAGTTCCACCTGGTGGGCACGTCGCATATGAGGCAGTGAGCGGGAAGGCCGAAGTTACGCTGTAGCGCAGACAGGCGAGCAGCGGCAGGATGTGAACGCCGGAAGCGCGAACAGACGGCCCGCACTTTATGCAGCAGCTCTGACATGTCGGGGTAGTTGTGAATGAACTTCTGCACCACCAAATTCAGCACATGCGCCAGGCAAGGGATGTGCGTCAAACCGGCTAGTCCCAGAGCTGCAACGAGATTTCGCCCATTATCGCACACCACCAGGCCGGGCTTGAGGCTCACCGGCAGCAACCACTCGTCGGTCTGTTGTTCTATACCACGCCACAACTCCTGTGCGGTGTGGGGCCTGTCCCCCAAACATATGAGTTTCAGAATGGCCTGCTGACATTTACCCCGGGCTGTGCTGAAGTTGGTGGTGAAGGTGTGTGGCTGACTGGATGAGCAGGTAGAAGAAGAGGAGGAGGAAGCCGAGAAGGAGGAGGTGGCAACAGGAGGCAAAGAATGTTGCCCTGCGATCCTTGGCGGCGGAAGGACGTGCGCAAAACAGCTCTCCGCCTGGGGCCCAGATGCCACTACATTTACCCAGTGTGCAGTTAGGGAGATATAGCGTCCCTGGCCGTGCTTACTGGTCCACGTATCTGTGGTTAGGTGGACCTTGCTACAGATGGCGTTGCGCAGTGCACACTTGATTTTATCGGATACTTGGTTGTGCAGGGAAGGCACGGCTCTCTTGGAGAAGTAGTGGCGGCTGGGAACAACATACTGTGGGACAGCAAGCGACATGAGCTGTTTGAAGCTGTCTGTGTCCACCAGCCTAAATGACAGCATTTCATAGGCCAGTAGTTTAGAAATGCTGGCATTCAGGGCCAGGGATCAAGGGTGGCTAGGTGGGAATTTACGCTTTCTCTCAAATGTTTGTGAGATGGAGAGCTGAACGCTGCCGTGTGACATGGTTGAGATGCTTGGTGATGGAGGTGGTGGTGGTGGTGTTGGTGGTACATCCCCTGTTTGCTGGGCAGCAGGTGCCAACGTTCCTCCAGAGGCGGAGGAAGAAGCCGAGGCGGCAGCAGGAGAAGAGGCCGAGGCGGCAGCAGCAGAAGAGGCCGAGGCGGCAGCAGCAGAAGAGGTAGCAGGGGGAGCCTGAGTGACTTCCTTGCTTTTAAGGTGTTTACTCCACTGCAGTTCATGCTTTGCATGCAGGTGCCTGGTCATGTAGGTTGTGCTAAGGTTCAGAACGTTAATGCCTCGCTTCAGGCTCTGATGGCACAGCGTGCAAACCACTCGGGTCTTGTCGTCAGCACATTGTTTGAAGAAGTGCCATGCCAGGGAACTCCTTGAAGCTGCCTTTGGGGTGCTCGGTCCCAGATGGTGGCGGTCAGTAGCAGGCGGAGTCTCTTGGCGGCGGGTGTTCTGCTTTTGCCCACTGCTCCCTCTTTTGCTACGCTGTTGGCTCGGTCTCACCACTGCCTCTTCCTCCGAACTGTGAAAGTCAGTGGCACGACCTTCATTCCATGTGGGGTCTAGGACCTCATCGTCCCCTGCATCGTCTTCCACCCAGTCTTGATCCCTGACCTCCTGTTCAGTCTGCACACTGCAGAAAGACGCAGCAGTTGGCACCTGTGTTTTGTCATCATCAGAGACTTGCTGAGGTGGTATTCCCATGTCCTCATCATCAGGAAACATAAGTGGTTGTGCGTCAGTGCATTCTATGTCTTCCACCGCTGGGGAAGGGCTAGGTGGATGCCCTTGGGAAACCCTGCCAGCAGAGTCTTCAAACAGCATAAGAGACTGCTGCATAACTTGAGGCTCAGACAGTTTCCCTGATATGCATGGGGGTGATGTGACAGACTGATGGGGTTGGTTTTCAGGCGCCATCTGTGCGCTTTCTGCAGAAGACTGGGTGGGAGATAATGTGAACGTGCTGGATCCACTGTCGGCCACCCAATTGACTAATGCCTGTACCTGCTCAGGCCTTACCATCCTTAGAATGGCATTGGGCCCCACCATATATCGCTGTAAATTCTGGCGGCTACTGGGACCTGAGGTAGTTGGTACACTAGGACGTGTGGATGTGGCAGAACGGCCACGTCCTCTCCCAGCATCAGAGGGTCCACTAACACCACCACAACCATGTCCACGTCCGCGTCCCTTACTAGATGTTTTCCTCATTGTTATCGTTCACCACAACAACAAAAATATTATTTGGCCCAATGTATTGAATTCAAATTCAGGCCTTTTTTTACAGACACCTAACACTATCTGGCTATCTATTTAGGTACCGTATTACACTAATACAGGCACAGCAGTAACCACCGATTTAGCTGACTATGAATTTGAGGCCTAGTATTTAGGCGCTGGGTGACAGGTATACGTTTTACGGACAGAATTAGACTGGGATATGCACAGTAGCGTGTGTGTGAAGTTATTGAGAATGACCCTATCAGCACCTTGATTCTGATATACCCTTTTAGGGATGTATTTAAAGTAGGCCTGATACAGCAGAAACCACTAAATTAGGAAATTGCGAAATTGGGAATTGTATTTCAACCCAGAACAAAAACTGTGCTTTGACGGACACTAAATAACTTGACCAGCTACAGCAGTAATGACAGATTTAGCTGGATATAAATTTGAGGCCTAGTATTTAGGTGCTGGGTGACAGGTATAGGTTTACTGACAGAATTAGACTTGGAAATGCACAGTAGCGGGTGTGTGAAGTTATTCTGAATGACCCTATGTGCACCTTGAATATGATATACCCTTTTAGGGATAGATTTCAAATAGTTCTGATACAGCAGAAACCACTAAATTATGAAATTGCTAAATTGGGAATTGTATATCAACCCAGAACAAAAAATGTGCTTTGACGGACACTAAATAACTTGACCAGCCACAACAGTACAGCAGTAACGACAGATTTAGCTGGATATAAATTTGAGGCCTAGTATTTAGGCGCTGGGTGACAGGTATAGGTTTACTGACAGAATTAGACTGGGATATGGCCAAAAAATAACCACACTATTGATAGTTAAATGCACTTGGTGTGACAGCTTGACCAACCACACTACTGAGGGTCAAATGCACTTGGTGACAGGCGCAGCTTGCCCCTGATGTAGTATATGGCCAAAAAATAACCAGACTATTGTTGGTTAAATGCACTTGGTGTGACAGCTTCACACTGATGTAGGAATTAGCCAAAAAACAACCACACCATTAAGGGTTAAATGCACTTGGTCGCAGCTTGTGCTGGCACACCACAAGACACAAAATGGCCGCCGATCACCCCAGAAAAAAGTGACTGACAAACGGTCTGGGCAGCCTAAAAACAGTGAGCAATTGAGTATCAGCAGCTCAATGATCCACAGCTGCAGATCGATCAATTAATCAAGTCCTTTGGAGGAGTTAATCTGCCTAATCTCGCCCTACTGTCGCAGCCGGAACCTCTCCCTATGCTGATCAGAGCAGAGTGACGGGCGGCGCTATGTGACTCCAGCTTAAATAGAGGCTGGGTCACATGGTGCTCTGGCCAATCACAGCCATGCCAATAGTAGGCATGGCTGTGACGGCCTCTTGGGGCAAGTAGTATGACGCTTGTTGATTGGCTGCTTTGCAGCCTTTCAAAAAGCGCCAAGAAAGCGACGAACACCGAACCCAAACCCGGACTTTTACGAAAATGTCCGGGTTCGGGTCCGTGTCACGGACACCCCAAAATTCGGTACGAACCCAAACTATACAGTTCGGGTTCGCTCATCCCTACTCCCTGTTTGACTATAGAGCAAGATATTAGGGTTGGGTGCTCTATCTTGCTGTCTTTAAAGGGTATTCCTCTGTAGCTTTGCATTGACTCCATATATTACCAATGTGGCACCGGTTGATAGTTTGCTGACCCCGTCTCAATCTACTTTGTGACTGCTTTGCACTTTGGAATGTTCTATTAAAGGGGTTATCCAACACTATAGCAGACCTCACAGTGTGGATTACCCACGGTGGTGATCGTACTTACCAGGTCCCCAACGCTGGGTTTGGTCTCCATGGCTTGATGGCAAGCTCTTCATCTCCTTGCTGCACTAATATCAACATCTTGATGACATGGGAGGGGGGGTAGTCTGGGGCACGTGACCGATGCAACCACTAATTAGCTGCAGCGGTCACATGCCCCCATGGCCCCCTTCCCTGATATTAGCGTGTAGAGCCTGCCGTGGAGTCACTGAGACCAAACCCAGCGGTCCCAGAAAAGTATGATCACCACCACAGGTCAGCCACTCACTGAGGTCTGCTACAGTGTTTCACAACCACCTTTAAATACAAAGAAAGACATATGTGTGTATTCTCTTCTACAGAAAATCCATAATTCATCTCTCTGTGCTATCATATAACTCCACAGAAGCTCACTGGCCGTGAAACCAAATAATGACTTTCCGCTAAATTACAATGAAGTATTCTGAAGTAAGTGGTTATTTGGAAACAATTGGTTATTATCTTTGAGAAGCTTTCCTGACGAGAAGCTTGCACTCCCCTGATTTCAGATGTTACATTAGCAGTAAGCCTAAGTACAGCATATAATACTGATATAACACAAAGCAGAGGCTATAACCTCAGAATACCGTTATTACCTGAGAGCTTTACCATTAAGGAAATTGCCAGCACAGGCTAGCACAGTAGTTCACAGGCATTTTGATGCTGTACATGAGTCCAAGGATAATCTCTAATTTACATGTGGACACAAAGCAGATATTTATCTTTTATTGGTTTCTCACATAAACTGAAATTCTCGCTATAACTTCATAAATGACAATCTTTTTGTCATTTTGCTGACAAGTGACATTCACTGAAAATAAAAACACCACCCAATAAAAAGGCCCATATGCTGCACTTCTCCATGAGGCTAAGGGAGGGTTTGAGCCACAGGATTTGCCATCTGGCTGTCCAGGGCTGCATTGGTATACCTACAATTTGGATGTCACTGTGTTTTCCGGTCTTTTTCTCTTTAGTTTTGATCTCCCAACAGACCTGTGATCAGTTTTATTGTTTCAGTATTTTACAGTCCAGCTAGTTATTACTCTTTGGCTCGGAGGGAGGCCTTCTTTTGCACATATATGGTGGGTCTTTTCACAGACTACCATATGTTTTTTTCTGTGTACAGTGTTCTAACATTACGTGGGTTGAAGGTGCAGTCCCTTTTTGTCTTGACCTTCAAACCCTTCCGGGCGTCCCGGTTATTTCAAGTTATCCCCTATCCACAAGAAATGAATGGAGCATCGGATTAAGCCTGCGCTCTGCCACTCCATTCATCTCTATGGGACTGCAGGAAAAAGCCCACTGCATGTAATCGCCTATATCTGCCAGACTCCTAAAGGTGAATGGAGGTGTGGTGCCTAACATGCTGCTCTATTCATCTCTGCGGACAAGGTCAACTTAAATAACTGGAATAACCCTGACCAATTGTCCTTTTTTCCATCCCTGTCTTCCAAGGGCCATAATATTTTTACATTTTTGTAGTATGAGGGTTTATTGTTCTGCAGGTTAAGGCTACTTTCACACTGGCGTTTCTGGGTTCGTTTGTGAAATCCGTTTCAGGGCTCTGACAAGGGGCCCAAAACGGATCAGTTCAGCCCCAATGCATTCAGAATGGATAAGGATCCGCTCAGAATGCATCAGTTTTGCTCTGTTGCGCCTCCATTCCACTCTGGAGGCGGACATCAAAACGCTGCTTGCAATACAGATCCAATTGGATGTTACCAGTTGTGGTTATGCCCCTGGCACGGTCTGGCATAGGCAGCACTGATTGGATACTGTCAGGGAAAAAAAAGTTACTGTATTTTTCACCCTATAAAACGCACCTGATAAGATGCAACTAGGTTTTAGAGAGGGAAAATAAGAAATATCCTTTTCATCAGACCTCAGAACAGACACCCAGTCTTCTTCAGATCTGAGATCAGACCCCCATATCAGATCACAGAGCCAAACGGATCCGTCCTGACTTACAATGTAAGTCAATGGGGACGGATCAGTTTTCACTGACACAATATGGTGCAACTGAAAACGGATCCGTCCCCCATTGACTTTCAGTGTAAGTCAGGACGGATCAGTTTTGACTTAGACTTTTTTTTTTTTTTTTAAGAATAATGCAAACGGATCCATTTTGAACGGATACAAGCGTTTGCATTATCTGTGCGGATCTGTCTGTGCAGATAGAAGACGGATCCGCACCGAAGGCAGGTGTGAAAGTAGCCCAAGTTGTAGTGCGCGCACAATGACCTGTATATGCAATCAGGCTGCAGTGCCGGGCAGTCCAGAAAAGACTAAGGCCCCTCTCACAAGGGCGAGATTTCCGCGTGGGTGCTCTGCGTGAGGTGAACGCAATTCATTTCTATGGGGCTGTGCACATGAGCGTTGATTTTCCCACATCACTTGTGCGTTGCATTAAAATCACAGCATGTTCTATATTCTGAGTTTCTTACGCAACGCAGGCCCTACAGAAGTGAATGGGGCTGCGTGAAAATCGCAAGCATCCGCAAGCAAGTGAGGAAGCGGTGCGATTTTCACGCATGGTTGCTAGGAGACGATCGGGATGGAGACCAGATCATTATTATTTTCCCTTATAACATGGTTATAAGGGGAAATAATAGCATTCTTAATACAGAATGCATAGTACAATAGGGTCGGAGGAGTTAAAAAAAAAAATAATAATAATAATAATAATTTAAGTCACCTTAATCCACTTGCTTGCGCAGCCCGGCTTCTCTTCTGTCTTCATCTTTGCTGTGCACAGGAAAAGGACCTTTTATGACGTCACTACGCTCATCACATGGTCCATCACTTGATCCATCACCATGGTAATGAATCATGTGATGAGTGCAGTGACGTCATCAAAGGTCCTATTCCTCAAAAGAAGAAGACAAGCAAGACGAGCAAGTGGATTAAGGTGAGTTAAATTATTATTATTTTTTAACCCCTCCAGCGCTATTTGACTATGCATTCTGTATTAAGAATGCTATTATTTTCCCTTATAACCATGTTATAAGGGAAAATAATACAGTCTACACAACACCGAAACCAAACCCGAACTTCTGTGAAGAAGTTCGGGTTTGGGTACCAAACATACCGATTTTTCTCACGCGCGTGCAAAATGCATAACAATGTTTTGCACTCGCGCAGAAAAATTGCACATGTTGATGCAACGCACCCGCATCTTTTTCTGCAACGCCCGTGTGAAACCAGCCTAAGGAGTGGTGAGTGCAGGAAAGACTTTCAGATCTGCAGGGTGCCCGTGGAGTAGAAGAGGTATTTATTTATCTCTGATGGGGGTCTGATCTGAGGTCTGACATGAGGGTCTGATCTGATTTTGGGGTCTGATCTGAGGTCTAAAATGGTGGTCTGAACCTGATATGGAGGTCTGATCTAATATGGGGGTCTGATGTGAGCTGCGATGGGGGTCTGATCTAATATGGAGGGCTGATCTGATATTACAGGGAGTGCAGAATTATTAGGCAAATGAGTATGATGTGCATCTCTGTAATGAGAAGGGGTGTGGTCTAATGACATCAACACCCTATATCGGGTGTGCATAATTATTAGGCAACTTCCTTTCCTTTGGCAAAATGGGTCAAAAGAGGGAATTGACAGGCTCAGAAAAGTCAAAAATAGTGAGATATCTTGCAGAGGGATGCAGCACTCTTAAAATTGCAAAGCTTCTGAAGCGTGATCATCGAACAATCAAGCGTTTCATTCAAAATAGTCAACAGGGTCGCAAGAAGCGTGTGGAAAAACCAAGGCGCAAAATAACTGCCCATGAACTGAGAAAAGTCAAGCGTGCAGCTGCCAAGATGCCACTTGCCACCAGTTTGGCCATATTTCAGAGCTGCAACATCACTGGAGTGCCCAAAAGCACAAGGTGTGCAATACTCAGAGACATGGCCAAGGTAAGAGAGGCTGAAAGACGACCACCACTGAACAAGACACACAAGCTGAAACGTCAAGACTGGGCCAAGAAATATCTCAAGACTGATTTTTCTAAGGTTTTATGGACTGATGAAATGAGAGTGAGTCTTGATGGGCCAGATGGATGGGCCCGTGGCTGGATTGGTAAAGGGCAGAGAGCTCCAGTCCGACTCAGACGCCAGAAAGGTGGAGGTGGAGTACTGGTTTGGGCTGGTATCATCAAAGATGAGCTTGTGGGGCCTTTTCGGGTTGAGGATGGAGTCAAGCTCAACTCCCAGTCCTACTGCCAGTTTCTGGAAGACACCTTCTTCAAGCAGTGGTACAGGAAGAAGTCTGCATCCTTCAAGAAAAACATGATTTTCATGCAGGACAATGCTCCATCACACGCGTCCAAGTACTCCACAGCGTGGCTGGCAAGAAAGGGTATAAAAGAAGAAAATCTAATGACATGGCCTCCTTGTTCACCTGATCTGAACCCCATTGAGAACCTGTGGTCCATCATCAAATGTGAGATTTACAAGGAGGGAAAACAGTACACCTCTCTGAACAGTGTCTGGGAGGCTGTAGTTGCTGCTGCACGCAATGTTGATGGTGAACAGATCAAAACACTGACAGAATCCATGGATGGCAGGCTTTTGAGTGTCCTTGCAAAGAAAGGTGGCTATATTGGTCACTGATTTGTTTTTGAATGTCAGAAATGTATATTTGTGAATGTTGAGATGTTATATTGGTTTCACTGGTAAAAATAAATAATTGAAATGGGTATATATTTGTTTTTTGTTAAGTTGCCTAATAATTATGCACAGTAATAGTCACCTGCACACACAGATATCCCCCTAAAATAGCTAAAACTAAAAACAAACTAAAAACTACTTCCAAAAATATTCAGCTTTGATATTAATGAGTTTTTTGGGTTCATTGAGAACATGGTTGTTGTTCAATAATAAAATTAATCCTCAAAAATACAACTTGCCTAATAATTCTGCACTCCCTGTATGTCTGATCTGAGGTCTGACATGTGGGTCTGATCTTATATGGGGGTCTGGTCTGAGGTTTAATGTGGAGATCTAATCTCAAAGCTGAAGAAGACTGGGTGTCTGTTCTGAGGTCTGATGAAAAATATATTCCTTATTTTCCTCCTCTAAAACCTAGGTGCATCTTATCATCAGGTGCGTTTTATAGGGTGAAAAATACAGTAACTGTTTTCCCCTGACAGTATCCAATCAGTGCCTATGCCAGACGGTGCAGGGGCATACCCACAACTGGCAACATCCAGCAGACTGCTAGCAATTCATTATTCATATACTTCTAGCAGGAATAATATAGGAATAGAACAACATAGAGTCATAAGAATAGATGCTGCAGAATTGTTAGAACATAGGGAAGGCTAGTAGTTACTAAAAGAGACATTTCAAGAGTGGTGACATGTTTTCTTTAAGAAGCAGGTGAAAAAAAGGAACCGTTGGCAGTGATGATGCCTTAGCACTCACTCAAGATATATTTTCTGCTGTTTGAAGATGCTACAGAAAGTATAGTTCAATTTTCTTATTCCCTGTGTCCTTGTAATACAATATTCATTTACAAAGTGAAATGTAAAAAGCATTACCCCTCTGTATGTGTCCTCAGCAGATTTATTGTAATTCCAAAACCTCAGTCCTGCGACCACTCCAGCTTTATCAAAATTGATGGTGATTGTGTGATTTTCTCCACAGGTAAATGGGATAAGCCACATGTGAGAATCCTCACTGGTGATGTTCACACCATCAATGAGCCTAGAAAAGAAAGCACAGGGATGCTACCGAAAATGAAGTAAAGGAAATATATAAATTGCACAGAAAATTCCCAAATATCTACAGCTTTTAGAGAAACAAAATATAAAAGTGGGTACGTTCTCGGAGGCCCGCTAGGAATAAACATCAACTGAAAGCCTCATTCACACGTCCACGTCCCCATCCATTTCAATGTATGCATTCAGACATCAGTGTTTTAGCACTGTCCGTGGGTCAGTGTTTTTAGCACGGATGCATGCTCTATTTTGTCAGTCCATTATAGTCTATGGGCCCATGAAAACCACGGATGCCATCTGTGTTGCATCAGTGTTTCATGGATCATTAAGAAGAGATGCTTTAAAACTTATTTTTCAGCTGTTCAGTGTCAGTGAAACACGGATGCAACACGGACAGCAAAAAACGGACACACGGACCCAACACGGATCCTTCACAGACAGCTTAACGGATGCATCACTGACCACCTGCTCACGGATTTGAGCATGGACGTGTCAATGAGGCTTAAGGGCATGTGCAGCGGCTGCTGGACAGTTTCTAAATTGACAGGCCTCTTGCACAAACACCAACCGTAGGGCAGCCGCAGCGGATCGCAAACCCATTCACTTAAATGGGTCTGTGATCAGCCCGTTATGATCGCGGCATCTGAGTGTATTAACAGTGTAAAATGAACATAAAAAAAAAAACATAACATCAAACTTACCGTGTCCATTTGTGCGTGACGGACCGTCCGCTGCCATCTTGCTTGAAGATCTCGGCCAAAAGCGAGATTACATCATCACGCCGGCTGGTGTGATGATGAAATCTCAGACCGCATGGGATTTCGGCTGAGATCTTCAAGCAAGATGAAGGCTGGTGGCACTTTGTGCGCAAATGGAGGCGGTAAGTTTGAATTTAAGGCTTAATCAATTCGCTGACATGAAGCACGAGGAAATTCTGCTTCTAGGTGAATCAAATAATTCCTGAAATTCGGATCGAATTCCACTTCGTGGGAATCGATTCGCTTATCTCTAGTCACTACCATCAGTTATTTTTCACTGGAGCAAAAGTTCTGAAAAAAGTGCTTTCTCTCTCGTCAAAAATAACTGATCTCTGACGGAAGTGACACAAACGGATACAAACTGATGCTCAAAATAAGGCTACATGCACACGACCGTTCCGTTTTTTGCGGCCCGCAAATTGCAGATCCACAAAAAATGGAAGCCACCCGTGTGCCTTCCGCAATTTGCGGAACGGAACAGACGGCCCATTGTAGAAATGCCTATTCTTGTCCGCAAAATGGACAATATTTGTTTTGCGGAGCTACAGAGCGGAGCAACGGATGCGGACAGCACACAGAGTGCTGTCCGCATCTTTTGCGGCCCCATTGAAGTGAATGAATCCGCATCCAAGCCGCCAAAACGGCGGCTCGGATGCGGACCAAAACAACGTCCGTGCGCATGAGGCCTAACAGATACTTTTTTTTGTTTGTTTGTTTTTCTGTTCCTCTAAGGCCGAACGCACACGGCCGTGTTCCGCGGCCATGAGTGGTCCGTGGTATGCCGGCCTGGATTCCTGCTGACAGCAGGAGCGAACAGCGTCATTGGTTGCTATGACGCTGTGCTCTTCATGCCGCCACTGCACTACAGTAATATACTCGTATGATCTATATGTCAGCAGGAATGCAGGCCGGCATACCACGGACCACTCACGGCCGTGGAACACGCCCGTGTGCATTCGGCCTAAGGCCCGTCCACAGCTGTGTTGGCATTCTAGCAGGCTATTCCATTACCCTGTTCCAGCATAAATGCCTTCTGTCGGCCAGACAAAAAACACTTTATGCCGGAAACCGGCCAGATCCCATTATAGTGAATGGGGATCCAGCAGTAAAGGGTCACATCTGGTAGTGCCGGAAAGGTGAGTTCAGGTAACCTGATCCTCTTGCGGATTAGGCTATTGTATTCATGATGCTAATGTGAGCATAGCCTGCATGTTTAGTTTGCATCAGTTCAGTCCACATTCCGCTTTGGAGACGGACACCAAAACGCTGCTTGCAATGTTTTGGTGTCTGTCTGATGAAACTGAGCCAAACGTTTGTATTATCTTTAACATAGCCACCATTGAAAGTCAATGGTGGACGGATTTGTTTTCTATTGTGCCAGATTGTGTCAGTGAAAACGGATCCGTCCCCTTTGACTTACATTGTTTACCAGGATGGATCCGTTTTCACTGACTCAATCTGGCACAATAGAAAACGAATCCGTCCTCCATTGACTTTCAATGGTGGCTATGTTAAAGATAATACAAACGGATCCGTTTTGAACGGATGCAGACGGTGGTATTATCTGAACAGATTCGTGCATGACGGATCCGCACAAAACGCAAGTGTGAAAGTAGCCTAAGGCATCATTCACACAAGCATGAAAAAATAGCAGTCACACAACCATTTTCAGAACCAATTAAAGTCTAGGGGGCTATTTACATGGTCATTTTTTTATGGCCGGTGAATAGCAGCCATAGGATATGCACTATTTTTGGGTGTTTTCACAGCCAGACAAAGACTCCATGGAAATCAATGGGACCAATTTTGACAGGAATGCACTAGTCTAATAATCATTAAAGGGGTTGTCAGAGTTATGAAAAACAAAAACTATATAGCACAAAAAAACTGATGGGCAGCAATATATAAGTTAGCAAGTTTTATGCAAAAAGAAAAAATAATATATATCTATTTCCTCATTTCCCTGGTATTTTTCTGGCCGTTTGTTTACATGCAATAAAAACAATCTCTTCCCCTCCCCCTGTACTGCTAAGGGAGTGAATACAAGAGCTGCCCTGAGTGCTGGGAGAATCAGCAGCAACTTGTAAGTGTAGAACTATAAGTCCCAGCTGTATAATGACACTGCTAATACTCACAGCATCTTCCCCCTACCTTATTGTGCAATGCTCTCTCTAGTCTGTCAGCTCCAGTGCCCAGAATTGTCTCCTCACTGCCTGCTGCAGCTAGCCAGTCCGTGCAGCTGAAGGTTAAGAATCCTAGGATAGAGCAGACAGCCGGCAGTGAAGGGCGGTGTGGTCAGCACAGTGACGTCTCGTTTACAGAGCAGGGAGAGAAGCTGACATCACAGGTCATGTGACCCTCAGTGAAATCTGAGAAACCAGGCACTGCACTGAGTTAATTGGAAAGCTGTTACATTTGCCCAGTTAGGAACATAGAAAGAACAAAAAAATAACTCGGACAACCCCTTTAAGACAGGTAGACTGTGTGGAAAAGCGCCTTTCAGGAGTTAAAATAATAATACGTCATCCACCTGCATGCATGGGGACACTAACTCTTCGCTGGAGACAGCAGGGTCATGCTGGGAGCGTCGGGTCCTGCTGACTGCAGGGAGGAGAGAGTGCCCTTGTGTGAGCAAGTGGTGACCTTTTTTTATTGCACAAGAGGAATGGGGGCCACTAAGGGGGCATTACTAAGGAGCACTAATGGGGGCCATTAATCATTCTGGGAGGCACTAATGGGGACATTAATCATACTTGGGGGCACTACGAGATCCATTTGATGTCCAGGGGGCACTATGGGTGTATTATGTAGTCTGTGAGAGCACTGCAAGGGATGGGATGTTAAAAAACAAAAAAATGAGGACATTCATCCTTTTTTTAACATCCGTTTAAAACGGATGCAAAACAGCAATTAAAAACACACACAGATGCAAAGTGGCAAAGAAAAACTTTAAAAGTATCAATTTTTTATGGATGTTCTATATCACTGTCTTGTGAATGTACCGCGATACCATTAAAATTAGTTCCTTTCAAATGTATAGGGGCTGTTGGTCCTATTTTTTGGGGGTCGTTATTCACGGGCCATCAAAAAATGGCACTGTAAAAAAAAAAAAAAAAAAAAAATATAGACTACCATTGTTCTTATAATGGCCACATGTATCCTCAATGTGCAATCCAATTAAGATTAGCTGCTGCCCACAGATAAAAAAATAAATAAAAAATGACGCAACACATAGTAAACCAATTGGAAGACCCCTGTAAGAACAGTCTCTGCCCACTCTTTTTCTTTCAGCCGATTGAGCGTGATTCCCATCTAGACAGGTATGATATCCCTACAGGATATGCCATAAATGTCAGACAAGTTTGCACCTATCTTGAGAACGGGGCCTTTCCCGTGGCTGGTGGGAAAGGGGAGGTGGTGGCATACATACAGCTCTCTCCATTCTCTTCTATGGGAGCTCCGAAAAAATCTAAGTAAGCATTCTTAAGTATTATCAGAACGCCTCTGAAAGTGACTAAAGAGCCACGTATGCGAGCCCATCTCTCCATTCACAACTGTCGTGAGACAGGCAACCGATCTACAAAAAAGTGTAGGTCCCCAGAGGGGAGGCCCACACCTATCAGACATTTATGGCATATCCTATTGATATTGTATCAACACATAGAGCTCTAAATGTGTATAGGCTTAATAAAGCACTCCAATATACAAGCAATAGAAAATCCCCAAAGGAGAGAGTGTCAGTATCTAAAACATAACTTTTAATTAGATATAAAACGTCAAAATACACCACTGTGATGCAATATTCTAAAAAAGTAAGGGGTCCAAGCCTGGTACCCCAGCACCGGTAGATAAAGAAAAATCCTGCTCTACCTAGGATTAGGTGCGAGCAATCTTACCAGACCAATACGTATGGTGGGACCAGGAGAGGTTTCAAGGGAGGCGAATCCGGAGGACATCAGATGTAGGTCCACTGGATAGCCAAGGTGGTCGACGGGGGTCTATATAGCTTAAGGAGCTCTGTGCCCTAATATACCCTATTCAAGCGGAAGTGGGCTAGTTTCATTCTACCTATCTATACAGAGCACCCGCCCCAACAGGGGCGGTCCCGTCCGGATACCTGTCCCTGCTTGGGCCTGATTGTGTGGGTCCCCAATGGTTTGGGGGAAAAAAACTACCAGCAACAATAATGCACCTGGCCAGTGGATTTTAAAGGATACCTGCGTGCGCTTCTCTATTTGGACTGCCTCCCCACGTGTCACATCGGCCTGTGACGTCAGACGCAAGCGCCGCAATCACATGGGTAGAGGCAGCCAATGACAGTATTTTTGCCAGGTTACCATGGACACGCATCATCTGCGCGTCGCCTATCGTTTCCTGTTTACCCTTGTATCCAGGCAGCTACTGAGCGCAACCTCCTCATCCTGTCATTGGCTGCCTCTACCCATGTGATTGTGGCGCATGCGTCTGACGTCACACGCCGAGCATGGGGAGGCAGTCCAAATAGAGAAGCGTGCGCAGGTATCCTTTAAAATCCACTGGCCAGGTGCATTATTGTTGCTGGTAGTTTTCACCCCCCAACCAACCATAGGGGACCCGCACAATTTAGGATTATCTCATCCTCCTAACCTATTGGCCTAGGATTATCATATCCTTTGGATGCATGCATCCTCCTACCTGAGGAGCATTTATTTTTGACCTATTCGCCGCTGCAGGCTGTATACCTGCGGCGTTCCTTTTTCCCTTTTGTATGACTTCCCCTGAAGAGTCGACACAGACAGAAACGCCACGCCAGAATGTCTTCAGGAGCGCATTTAGCTGGTCCCGATAACCTTAAGATTTAGGGATTAGGCCCGAGAAAAGGACAGGTATCTAGACGGGGGTGCCCCTATGTTAAACATAAAAAAGTGATTTAAACAATAGGTTATTTTTGGATGACAAATTCCCTATAAAATTTCAAGGATAGTGGTTTATAAGAACAGGGTCAAGCTGCAAACATTGGGGACAACAACACTACAGACTGGCAAAGGGCAGAAACAATACTACTGACAGTCATGACTGTCACCTCATTCGAATCTCGCTAAAAAAGTAGAATGATATCAAGTCACCTTCAGAAAGAATGGCAAGAGGGAGCTGGGGTGAAATGCCAGCCAACACACTAAATAAGTAAATACCATTTGCCAAGTGTCAATTACAATGTATAACCAAATGAAAAATAAAAAACAGCTGACATATAAAATCAGACACCGGGTCATTAAACTCAATAGAAGCTGTCAAACATCGGACACCATCGAAGGAAGGTATAACATATCATGACCACATTAAGCTGAGGTAAGCACAAAATGTCTATGGCAAACCGCAAACAACGCTTTGAAGGATCGCCGAAAAGCGCTTCGGGGTTGGCGCCATCCTGGAGGAGACACACTATGGGTAATTGATCCTGGCATTATTGTTTTTTACAGCACTTGCACTTTTCATTACGGTTATTGACTAACTGCCATGAAGTACTGCCCCCGTGTCTCTTGTCCAATGATGTCGCCAGTTCTAAACACTATGAACAGGCAGATGTAAGCTTTGGTAATAATAGTCTATAACTAATTGTAAATAAAATTGTAGAGTTTGTTTAGTCAATTTTCAGGTTGGCCCAACACCAGGTCACATAATGGTTAGAAGGAGACCTGGTATTTTGTACCCACTGTGAAATTTGGTGCAGGATTGGTGATGATGTGAGTTGTGTTTCAGCAAGGCTGGAATTGGGCAGATGTGTATTTGTGAAGGACCCATGAATCAAGCCATGTACAAAGTTATCCTGGAAGAAAACTTGCTTCCTTCTGCTCTGACAATGTTCCCCAACCTTGACGATAGTTTTTTTTTTCAGCAGGACAATGCCTCATGTCACACAGCCAGGTCAATGAAAGTGTGAATGAAGGACCACCAGATGGACACCCTGTACGGCCAGCCCAATCTCAAAACCTGAACCCCATTGAAAACCTCTGGAATGTGATCAAGAGGAAGATGGATAGCCACAAGCCATTAAAAAAAAAAAGCCGAGCTGCATGAATTTCCGCACAGGAGCGGCATAAAGTTACCCAACAGCAATGTGAAAGACTGGTGTAAAGCATGCCAAAACGTATGAAAGCTGTGATAAAAATTTAGGGTTATTCCATCCACAAGATATTGATTTCTGGACTCCACCTAAGTTGAAATATTAGTATTGTGCTGTTTAAAAATGAATATAAACGTGTTTTCTAAGCATTATTTGAGGTCTGATATTACCTGAACTGGTTTATTATTTTGACCAGTTGTCATTTTCTTTAAAAAATAAAAAATGCTCCAAATACAATATTTTTATCTGGAATCTGGTAAAATATTGTCAGTGGTTTATAGAATAAAACAAAACTGTCCATTTTTTCAAGAGCTGTACATAATAGTTTAACACGGGCCCATTGATTTCAATGGGGTTTGTCTGGCCACGTAAAAGGCTGAAAATAGGACATGTCCGATTTGTGGATGGATGGTATTTATGGGCTGTTGAAAAGATGGCTGTGTGAATATCCTCAGACTGCAATGTCTCTGAAAATGGCAGTCACGGCTGTTTCTCACTTTCATGTGAATGCAGCCTTGGGCCACAATTTATATTGAAATTCTCTCATACAATATTATTGCAAAATGTATGATTCCAGATGCAGTGCTATATAAAATTACTGACCAACAGAAGGAAAATGAAGAGGTTTAATAAGACAAGCTGTGGAGATACTACATTGCATTCAGAAAGTTTTCAGACCCTTTCACTTTTTTCACAGCTTATGTTGCAGCCTTGTGCTAAAATAAAGAAAAAAACAATAATACAAGTTTGGCCCATCAATCTGCACTCAATACCACATAATTATAAAAGTTAAAACAAAATCTCAGAAGTTTCTACAAATTTCTTATATTTAGCATGGACATAAGTATTCAGATCCTTTGCTAGGGCACTTGAAATTTAGTTCTGGGGCCATCATTTCTCGTGATCATCTTTGACATGTTTCTTCAACATTGGAGTCCACCTGTGCTACATTCAGTTGCTTGGACATAAAGTGGAAAGACACAAACCTGTTTATATAAGATCTCACAGCTTATAGAGCATATCACATCAAAGACCAAGCCATAAGGAGGGAAGAACTACGTGTAGAGCTCAGAGACAGGACTGCGTGGAGGCATAGATCTGGAGAAGGGTACAAAAAAATTCTTAACGGCACAGTGGCCTCGATAATTCTTAAATGAAAGTTTGGAACAACCAGGGCTGACCGCCCCACCAAATAAATAATTAAACAATGGTCACTCTGGCTAAGCTCCAAAGATCCTGAGCTCCAATGTTTCTGGGAGAAACTTCCAGAAGCTCAACCATTACAGGAAATGGCACTGGCACTGGTGACTAGGACTGAGGGAGTGTGCATAAGTCAGTGATTTTTCCTATACTGCGCAATTATTGCCACTACTGCTGGCTTGCAGGGTGGTCATAAACCCTTAAAACGAGCAATGTATAATGTGATATAAAAATGACTCAAGCCAGCAAAGGAGGCAATATGGACAATCACAATACATTAGTAAGTGCCTTTGTCTACATGATAAATGTAATTTGCTGAAGTGAGACAATGCCTTTAATGAAAACCAAATGTTCACCCTCCTACAAGACAATGGCCCTAAGCACACAGCCAAGACAACACAGGAGTGGCTTAGGAACAACTCTGTGAATGTCTTTGAGTAGCCCAGCCAGAGCTCTGACTTGAACTAAACCAAATATCTTTAGTAAGACCTGAAAATGTCTGTCCACCGACGCCCTCATCCAACCTGACAGAGATTGAGAAGATCTGCAGAAAAGAACGACACAGAATCCCCAAATCCAAGTGTGCAAACCTTGTAGCATCATACCCAAGAAGACTGGAGGCTGTAATCGCTGCCAAAGGTACTTCAACTAAGTTCCGAGTAAAGGGCCTGAATAATTATGTCAATGCAAGATTTTATTTTTCAGTAAATCAGAAAAGATTTCAAACATTTCGTTTTCACTTTGTCATTATGGGGTATTGAGTACAGAATAATGGGGAAACAGTGGGATTTTAAAACATTTTGGTGTGAAAAAAGGTAAGGATCTGAAGACTTTCTGAATGCACTGTATCTAAAGCTCCATCATATTATGACAACTGCTCTATAAGATGTGAAAATTTGGTGCATGCTGGATCTGCATAAAAAAAAAAAAAATGCCTCCCGATGGTCTACCAGAATGGATATGAGCGTGAAGTACAAATGAGTCATAACAGTGATCTTACGAAAGTGCGGGAGATTTATCAAACTGGTCTAAAGGGAAACTGGCTTAGTTGCCCATAGTAACAATCAGATTCCACCTTTCATTTTCCAAAGGAGTTCTTAGAAAAGTGAAATCTGATTAGTTGCTATGGGCAACTAAGCTAATTTTCTTTTACACCAGTTTTGATGAATATCCCCCAGTGAGTTTGAACATACTTATCTAAAGTTCTGCTGTCATCTTGGTACTCAGGAAGCACACTGAGATCTGGTGGTGAGGCTTTCATAATATTCATGTTTAGCGGCAACGCTTCCCCATTGGATCCCACAATTTCTAGTCCAGTAAGGCCAAGGTAATGCAGGTCTCCCCATGTCATAGTGAAATTTAATTGTAGGCCTAAAACAATGACATTAATAATTAGCTAATATTTTAGTCAAATAAGGGCAATCAGACAAAATATGGAAACGTATGGCAAGGGCCAGATTTGCTTAAGCAACATCTAATCACTTAAATTAAGTACCCAAACGTTTTCTGTGACGCCAGGAGACCAGGGATATGGACATGTTATCTGCTGCACTAGTTCTCTAGTCATTAGTTCTGAATATGAGACTGTGCTGCCTGTCGCTCCTGTCCTGCTCTGTATTGAGAGTGTATATATTAGTTGTGGTTCCCACACTAGCTGGAGGCACTGGGTGAGACTCTAAAGTCCATATAGGATTCTCCATTACACATTTTACTTAAAAAAATTCTATAATAAGGCTTGTTTTCCCACTGCAGTGTTGTAGGAAGTGAGAAAACAGGTTGGTGGCCTAACAAGATCTACTAGTTCATTCGGAATTTAGGGGTACTATCTCTCCTTAGGGAGAAAGTGCCTTAATCGGCATGATGAGACTTATAGGACAAACATGCTCCTCTGGAATTCTGGGGAGAAAGATGCAAATGAGCTCTTAACATGCTCTGCTTCTAATGCCACCAGATGTACTGGTTCATTCACAATCTTAGGTCTACTAGTAGCAGGGCCGGACTGGCCATAGGGCAGACCGGGCATTTGCCCGGTGGGCCGGGCCGCCTCAGGGGGGCCGCCCGGCCGCCTCAGGGCTCGAGTATAGGCGTGCGCAACGGGTGTGACGGGTGTGCCTGGGCACACCCTAATCACACCCCTGTGCTCCACCTCCTGCACTGCCGCCTGCCAGCCCCGTCACACAAAGACACATACTGAGTGACGCACCAGTCCACCCCCACTGCTCCGCTCCGCCTCTGTGACTCCATCTCCCGGCGGCCGGCTGCGTAACGTCACTCACGCCGACGTCACACGCCTGCTCCGCCTCCTTCATTAATAAAATGGGAGGAGCATGTGCGTGCGGCGTGACGTCACGTTACGCTGCCGCCGGCCGCCTAGTTTGAATGTTTGAAGAGCGGGACTGGAGCCACCAGCCTGCCTGCCCGCCTCAGTTGTGCCCAACTGGCTGTGGCTGCCCATGCCCCACAGTGAATGGATGTGGTGAATGACAGACAGTGATGTCTTTTGTGCACTGCAGCACCACTACTGTCTGTGAAAAAGAAAAACTGATGAATTTTCAATTGTGAGTACTATTGGAGTCCTGACTGGCCCAGTAAGTTAGTGATAGACATAGATTATTAGATAGTAACATATACCTTGCACAAGTAAGTTTATTTACAAGCTCAATAGCTCACTTACAATAGGGACACTGTTATGGGGGGGGGGGGGGGGGAGATATCTGTGGATCATGTGGATGATGACACATATATAGCACAAGATGCTTGCGCTGCCATATATGTGTGTCATCCACAGATCCCCCCCAGCCACCCATAACAGTGTCATCCACAGATGCCCCTTGCATCTGTGTCAGATTCTATCATTCCACACAGATGCCCCCATAACAGTGCCATCCACAGATATCCCCTTAACAGTCTATTAAGGGGATATCTGTGGATGATACTGTTATGGGGGGGATCTGTGGATGACGCACTGTTAATAACAGTGCATCATCCACAGATGCCCCCATAACAGTGCATCATCCACAGATGCCCCCATAACCGTGTGTCATCCACAGATGCCCCCATAACCGTGTGTCATCCACAGATGCCCATAACCGTGTGTCATCCACAGATGCCCATAACCGTGTGTCATCCACAGATGCCCATAACCGTGTGTCATCCACTGATGCCCATAACCGTGTGTCATCCACTGATGCCCATAACCGTGTGTCATCCACTGATGCCCATAACCGTGTGTCATCCACTGATGCCCATAACCGTGCGTCATCCACAGATGCCCCCATAACAGTGCGTCATCCACAGATGCCCCCATAACAGTGCGTCATCCACAGATGCCCCCATAACAGTGCGTCATCCACAGATGCCCCATAACAGTGCGTCATCCACAGATGCCCCCATAACAGTGAGTCATCCACAGATGCCTCCATAACAGTGAGTCATCCACAGATGCCCCCATAACAGTGAGTCATCCACAGATGCCCCCATAACAGTGTGTCATCCACAGATGCCCCCATAACAGTGCGTCATCCACAGATGCCCCCATAACAGTGCGTCATCCACAGATGCCCTCATAACAGTGCGTCATCCACAGATGCCCCCATAACAGTGCGTCATCCACAGATGCCCCCATAACAGTGCGTCATCCACAGATGCCCCCATAACAGTGCGTCATCCACAGATGCCCATAACAGTGCATCATCCACTGATGCCCATTACAGTGCGTCATCCACTGATGCCCCCATAATAGTGTCATCCACAGATGCCCCCATAACCGTGTGTCATCCACTGATGCCCATAACAGTGTGTCATCCACAGGTCCCCCATAACAGTGTGTCATCCACAGGTCCCCCATAACAGTGTGTCATACTGTCATCCACAGATCCCCCATAACAGTGCGCCTGCGCACTGAGGAGAGACAGAAAGGAAGGCAAATAATCAGTGGAAGCAAGCAGAGAACGGTACAGCAGACGACTGAACAGCTTATTTTGTAAGTAAATTGTTTTATTATAAATGTAGTATATATGTTTTTTTCTTTTATTATATTCTGGCTTTTGCTTGGTTATGTATGATGCTTTTTGATAATAAGTAAATGTAGTGGTGCTATAATGTGGACCCCCGGCCTCTCTGATGTCCTGCAGGCTGGGCTGGCGCTGTGGCAGCATACGGTTGGTCAGGCAGCAGAAAGGCTCTAGGGCCGTCATTGTGCTCTGGAACTTTTCCCTTCACAGCCACTGCTATCTCTCTCTCGTACAGTGCAGACTCTGCAAGAGGCATTCCGTTTGCTCTCCGTCCTCTTAAAAGTCTATGGGAATCAAAACGGATCCATCTGGTTCCTGTTATGCAAGACGGAAAACAAAGTCGACAGGACTTTGTTTTCCGTCTTGCATAAGGGGACCCAGACTGATCCGTTATGCTTTCTCATAAACTTCTATTAGGACAGAGCAAAACGGAATGTCTCTTAGGGTCCATTCACACGTCCGTTGTTTCTTTCCTGATCTGTTACGTTTTTTGTGGAACAGATCTGGACCCATTCATTTTCAATGGGTCCTGAAAAAAATCCGACAACTCAATGTCTGATTTTTTTTTTCAGGACCCATTGAAAATGAATGGGTACAGAACTGGTCCAGATCTGTTCCGCAAAAAACTGAACAGATCAGGAAAGAAACAACGGACGTGTGAATGGACCCTTAAAGGTTTCCGTTTTGCATTCCATCTGGCCATTCCGTTATATTCCGTTTGAAACGGAACCTATAACGGAATGGCATAGCGCAGATGTAAACCCACCCTGTATGGAATAGGTGGTATTTGCCAGAGTTGCTGGAGAACTGTGAGTGCAATTTCGGGGGCACTGACCTGTACAGGGTGTGGAGGATAGGGAGGTTGAGATCCACTGAGGATATTATAAGACTTGTCTGTAGCTTCCTATATTGTTGCAAAGCTTGTGTGTTGGCTGAAGCCTTCCTATCTTACTGGTGGCTGGCCCTGCCCCTCAATTGTGCTTCCGGGTTTGGCTCCGCCCCTAGACTGCAAGGGGGTGGGGCCTGTTGGGGGTCATGTGATTGGGCTGCTCAGTCAAAAATGCCAGGGCCTATTTTTTGTCCCAGTCCGGCCCTGACTAGTAGATAGTATTCTACCAATTAACCACCTAACTTAGGGCCCTTTTACTCAAGCTGATAATCAGGCCCATTATTGGCAACAAAAATTTCCACAAATGCTCATTCTGAATAATTGGCATGTACTGAATATGTGTTTATGCTCATCCGTCAAACGAGCCAGCTTGTCTGCTGATTGAATCTGCATGAAAAGGCATACTGGTTGGCAGCACAGCATGCACTTTCCAGCACACTGTAGACAGGCCTTTACGAAGAGTGCCAATCGGTTTTATCATCTGGTGCTCACTATGGCCCAGAATTGGCTAATTTCATACAGGTCAATGATTGTGAATGGAAACTTGTCATTCCTGATCACTGCTCTGTGTAGTAACCTGACAAACGGGCAAATAAACTTGTATGGTCAACCGGTAGTCATTTGTGGCTGAAACTGTCCCATGTAAAGAACCCTTAATATAATTTAGCACAATATGTACACTTCTATAATATATTGACAAGCTGAGCACTTCTTTGGGGGAATAAAATTAAATTATATACTAAATGACATTTAAAAGGTTTTTCTGAAGCCAATGACTAAAAGTAAGTAGCTAGAATGGGAGCAAATTTAGAAGACTGTTAATCTTTGACCAAAATTGTCACTCCTTTTCTGAGAAGCTACGCCACTAGATCCCAGCCTTAGACTACCAAACTGAAAAATAAGATGACACATCAAATCAGCCTGACAACTATGGCAGGGTATAGTAAATGGATTCTGAGAAGAAAACAAAGACAGTATAAGCATACCAGAATACTATGGACTTATACTAACAAATGGTTTACCAAATATACTTACATTGACCGGTATAAACTCCTGGTACAGTAGTGGAAAGATTTGCAGAGGCAGATGCTATGGTTTTCTGATCAGACGCCTATAAAGACAAGAAATGAGCTGTTAAAAACGAATATGTCTCCCTTTTTGATGTATATTGAGAAGGTTGTAAACACAAAACTTGTCCTACTAAAAAGGTAAGGAAAAAAATGATGAAAACCAGAGATACTGATAGGATCCATGACAGACAGGATATTACGAACTGTGTGAAAGAGGCTTATGCCTCTCATTGACCAGGGTTGCGAACCATCCACTAAATTCCTGGACAGTCTGTAAAAAAAGACACATATATATTTGTGTCCGTGATTTTTTTGTGACTGGTGAAACTTGAGGAGATTAAATGATGATGATTACAATCACAATAATGGGCCACACTATCTGTATACCGAACCATAGACATGCATTATTTATAATCTTTATCATTGATTGTGGTTTCTAAACGGTCTGTAAAAAAAATATTGGCTGTGATTTTTGGATACGTTGTCCTGAAAAAAGAAAATCGGGTTGGCAACACTGCCGTTGACTCACTGATCTATGTAGACACGTGATAAGTTGTCACTCGAATAACCGCTTTAAGAAGAAAAATTATTTGAACAAAGAAATCTGGTGGAATCTTTGGTCTGATGAGTTAAAAATGTAACATTTTTATTGTAACTCAAATATAATCATGAAACACAGAAACAAATAAACCATTGATGTCTATCTTTGTTCTAATTAGCAGGCCTGGGGGAAGGTGTGCTGGTGTGAGGATGCTTTGCTTGATTTGGCAGAATTAAAGATGGGCATGGATACCAGTGTTCTGCAGCCCATCTGATTAGTGCTTAGTTCCCCATAACAAATACAATGACAATACAGTGCTGCGTCAGATATAGAGCTAAAAAAAACAAGGGCTCATTCAAGAAGCATCCCAGACGGCAACCTCATGAATAAAAGCTCTTATGATAGTAAAGGCTGGCTACTTCTAATAAATATTAAAGGGGTTGTCTCACTTCAGCAAATAGCATTTATCATGTAGAGAAAGTTACTAATGTATTGTGATTGCCCATATTGCCTCCTTTGCTGGCTTGATACATTTTTCCATCCATCATAGACTGCTCGTTTCCAGGAGTTACGACCACCTTGCAATCCAGGCGTAGTGGTCGTGCTTGCGCACTGTAGGAAAAAGCGCTGGCCTATGTGCACAAGCGCAGACCCAGCCACCAGAGAGGCCAGCGCTTTCTCCTATAGTGTGAAAGCACGACCACCGCTTTACATGATAAATGCCATTTGCTGAAGGGAGACAATCCCTTTAAGATTTAAGATTTTGAGGCCACTCCACAATGATAAAACAGATATGAGTAGCTGCGGCCAAACTTTTAGTAGGAGTGAAATATATTGAGTCTCTGTACTTTGCTGCAAATCAAAAATCATTGGAAAATTGCAAATGCATGTTTCTTCCTACATTATTTAAAACATGTCTTGAGATACAGCTGCTTCTTTCACCCCAACTACATCTGAAACAAAAAGACAGCTGGCATGCGCTGGTACAAGCGCACAACTATATGAGGGGCATTTGCATATCAAAAAGATGAACAACTTGGCAACCGTATACTGTAACATCTGAAGCTCTGACTTGTGATCATGTTATAAAAACCTCATTGAGGAAAAAAATCACAACATTAAATGGGCACAATACTTCAGATACATATCATGTGAAAAGGCAATAGCCTTTGGATTTGCGATGGTAAAGTACAAATACAGGGCAAAAAAATATACAGTCCATTATAAATGAAAACCTACAACAGAATATCGATGTGCCAACTGACACATCATTTCACTCAATATAGACATAGAATGCAAAGAAAAAAATAGAATATTTTTGTTAATTTCGACACCCTCAAACTGATTATGATTTGTGAGCATACTGTATATTTTCTTGGTGTAGTAGCATATCTATTACAAAAATCACATTAACTGGAGAACGGCATAACAGATCTATTGCATTCAGGAGAGAATTGCTTTAGGCCACCTGAACACGGATATACACAGTTAGGTGAACACACAAGATCCACACGAATTGCCGTGCGTTTCTGCAGCATATTTACACCTAAATCCGCAATGTCAATCAGCGTTTTGTTGTGCGGATTTGATGCGGTTTTGCAGCAGATGTCACCCTTCCATTGAAAAGGGTTAAATCCAAAGCTAAAACCGCAAACATACGGTAATTGACATGCTATTTATTTTGAAATCTGCATGGCCATTGCTGCACAGAAAAAATCTAGTGACATTGGTGTGATCTCATACCCTCTGCTGGTACTGTCCTATGCTGCGGTTTTTCTGCATGTAATTCCTGCGGAAAAAAATGCACATATTCCGCAAAGTGTGCAGGGGGCCTTAGGGTGCTGCTACACGTTCAGGGTTGTTTAGGGCTCATGCACACAACCGTATGTATTTTGCGGTACACAAAAAACACGGATGATGTCCGTGTGCATTCTGTATTTTGCCAAACGGAACAGCTGGCCCCCAATAGAACAGTCCTATCCTTGTCCGTAATGCGGACAATAATAGGACAAGTTCTATATTTTTTTTGCTGACTGGAAATACAGACATATGGAAATGGAATGCACACAGTAACTTCCATTTATTTTTTGAGGACCCATTGAAATGAATGATTCCGCATATGGTCCGCACAAAAATACATTCATTACTCTTACCGTAAATCTGTTTTCCATGAGCCCATGACAGCACCTGTGAGAGATCCTCCCCCTTTCAGACAGGAAACAGGAACTTCCCATATGTTTAAATAGGGTCCTCCATACTCCATTCCTTGTGACAAGATTCTTTGGACCATCCATTTTCTGAATACAGTGAAACTTAACATACCATACATAAAAAAGCATCTTAAATATATGACATATAGCATATTTCCGCTTTAAGAATACTTAAAAAAATATATATATATATAAAGTATTCTTAAAGAGGAAATATGCTATATGTCATATATGTAAGATGCTTTATTATGTATGGTATGTTAAGTTTCACTGCATTCAGAAAATGGATGGTCCTCAGAATCTTGTCACAAGGAATGGCGTATGGAGGACCCTATTTAAAGATATGGGAAGTTCCTGATTCCTGTCCGAAAGGGGGAGGATCTCTCACAGGTGCTGTCATGGGCTCATGGAAAAACAGATTTACGGTAAGAGTAATGAATGTATTTATGTGTTTCCATTACGCCCCATGATAGCACCTGTAAGAGATTAGACTAGATAAATCTAGGGTGCGATTACTGTCTGCAAGACCTTTCTTCCAAAGGCCAAGTCCTGAGCAGAAGATAGATCCAATCTATAATGTTTATAAAACGTGTTTGGAGAGCTCCAGGTAGCCGCTCTACAAATTTGATCAATGATGGCACAACCTTTTTCTGCCCAGGAAGCTGCTATAGCTCTTGTGGAGTGGGCCGAGAACCCTGTGTGAACGTGAAGATCTGCTGAAGAGTAGGCTAGACTTATAGTTCTCATTATCCACCGGGCAATAGTACGGCTAGTAACTTTTAGATCCTTGTTTGGACCCTGGAATTGAACAAATAACTGAGGGGCTTTCCTCCACTCTTTTGTTAAGTAAGTCTAAGTATTTACACACACTTCTCCTTACATCTAGTGTATGGAACCTTTCCTCCCCCAAATTTTTGGGATTCTGGCAGAAGGAGGGCAAAATGATTTATTCAAACCTGTGGAAATTGGAAACCACCTTAGGAAGAAAGGCAGGGTGCAGTTTCAAAACAATTCTATTTTCCAAGATCAATTTATAAGGAGCGAATAAGGCCGAAATCTCCCCTACCCATCTGGCTGACGTAATAGCTACACAAAAGGCAGTCTTGTAAGACTTTGTAAGAGATTGAGTCTAAAGGTTCATAAGGACTTTGTGTGAGCATGGAAAGGACGATATTTAAATCCCAGGGAGATGATCTGGGTTTAGAGAAGGATTTAATCTAATTGATGCCTTTATGAACCGTTTGATCCACAGATGAGTTGCCAAACTTCTGTCGAACAATACACTAAGGGCAGAGACCTGAACCTTTAATGTACTCGGTCTTAATTTTTTATTTAGGCTTTCCTGTAAGAAATTTTAAATCAGTGGGATGTCTGGTGGGGCTGACAGATCCAAATCTGATCCTGCAAACCGAATAAAGGTCTTCTAAACTCTCAAATAAATGTCAGTGGTAAATTTTTTCCTACTGGCTAGTAGAGTCTCTACTACCTGAGCTGACAAACCACTGGATTTAAGGAATTTTGACTTGGAAGCAACATCTCCCTTACAACCCTTCAGCCAAAGAGATCTTCTGGCCGAGTTTGATAATGCGGCCACTCTGGCAGATAACCTTAGACCATAGCTTGCTGCATTCTCAAGTTCTGCATTTATAAGTGCATCTGAGATATTCAGGAGATACTCAGGAGGTAATCTGGAGATGGATACAATCTAAAAAAGTTAGATTTGTTTGTTTAAATTCTTTCCCCTCTTTAAAATGGCAGACCTGGTTTTGTGCAGGAATTGTAGTGCTTTTATTTCAGGTTCCACTCTTCGGAGGTTTGGATGCTGTCTGATCTGTAGACAGCTCCCCAAAATGCAGCAGGAAATTGCATTTTTGAAATCTGAGATTTGTTGTAAATTAAGTGTTAAACAAACGCAGGCTGGGAATGTTGCAATGCCACTGCCACAGAGGCCCCCTAGAAATGGAAGATGGGTTAATGCAGGTTCTGGTAGACTGAGAGTTGTTGATAGAAGACATGTCCCACAGTCTGTGGCTCTCCATAATTCATTTGCAGCACTTTCAGAGCGCAAGAGCAACAGAGGATGGCTCAGGCACAGTGGGTGAGGACCAATCATCTCCCATGCCTAAAGTATGCAAGACTGCAGCCAAAGACAAAAAGGATAAAGTGAGGACTGATAGTAAGCAGCTGTTGGTGGGCGATTCCATCATAAGAGGTGTGAAGTTTGAGGAAAATGGTTTTGTGAGATGTATCCCTGGTGCTACCGCTAGCAGGGATAGATGACGTATCCTTAATATTGTTAGGCAAGAGCAAAGCAGGAAAGGGAGGTGGATGTTATTGTCCATCTTGGGACAAATTATCTGGCTTGCAATGAGGTTTCAAAGGTGAAGGAAGCTTTTCACACACATGGAAATTATATACGGGAGGTTGCATCAACTGTTTCATTCTCAGCAGTTTTGCCTGTGCATAACCTTCAGCATGACAAGAAGATGCGCATTAAGGAATTCAATGTATGGCTTGGTGAATGGTGTCTGAACCAAGGGTTTGGCTTTGTGTCTAATTTTAGCTCTTGCTGGAAAGAACTGTACAAGAAAGATGGTTTGCATCTTTCTCTCAAGGGAACAAATGTCCTCAGTGAACAGTTCAAAGTATTTGCTAAGGAGCATTAAAACTAGGAAAGGGGGGCAAAAGAGTGATAATACAGCAGTCCGACTTCCCCCCGGAACAATGCCAGAAGATGCCGGTAGCACATAGGTTAACCACTTCACATCTGGGCCATTTGCACCCTTCCTGACCAGGCCTAATTTTGCAAATCTGACATATCTCACTTTATGTGATAATAACTTTGGGACACTTTTACTTATCCAAGCCATTAAAGGGAACCTGTCATCGGGATTTTGTGTATAGAGCTGAGGACATGGGTTGCTAGATGGCCACTAGCACATCTGCAATATCCAGTCCCCATTGGTCTGTGTGCTTTTATTGTGTATAAAAAACGATTTGATACATATGCAAATTACCCTGAAATGAGTCAGAGCTTGAAAATATGACTCTTCTCTGGTCACACAAGTAAGATATGACTATTTTATGTTAATTTGCATATGTATCAAATCGTTTTTTTTACACAATAAAAGCACACAGAGCTATGGGGACTGGATATTGCGGATGTGCTAGTGGCCATCTAGCAACCCATGTCCTTAGTTCTATACCCAAAATCCAGGTGACAGGTTCCCTTTAAGAGATTGTTTTCTCAAGACACATTGTACTTCATGCTAGTCATAAATTTGAGTCAATATACTTCACCTTTATTTATGAAAAAATCCCAAATTTAGCAAAAATTAGCAAAAATTCGCAATTTCTCTGCTTTTAAAACAAAGTGATTACCCATATGTCTACTTTATGTCGGCATCATTTTGGAAATGTCATTTAGGATTTTTTTTTTTGGGATGTTAGAAGGCTTAGCAATTGTTAAGCAATTCTTAAAATTTAAAAAGTGGGTTTGGCCAATTTTCTTAAAGACCAGTTCAGGTTTGAAGTCACTTTGTGGGGATTACATAGTGGATACCCCCATAAATGACCCAATTGTAGAAACGACACCCCTCAAGTTACTTAAAACCAATTTTACAAACTTTGTTAACCCTTTAGGCGTTTCACAAGAATTAAAGGAAAATGGAGATAACATTTTTAAATTTCACTTTTTTGGCAGATTTTCTTTAACACATCGATGGTTAACAGCCAAACAAAACTCAATATTTATTATTACACAGATTCTGCGGTTTACAGAAACACCCCACATATAGTCAGAAACTGCTGTATGGGCACACGGCAGGGCGCAGAAGAAAAGGAAAGCCACATGGTTTTAGATGCCATGTCCCATTTGAAGCCCCCCTGATGTACCCTTACAATAGAATCTCCCAAGAAGTGACGCCATTTTGGAAACTAGGGGATAAGTTGCCAGTTGTATTGGTATTATTTTTGGGTACACATGATTTTTTGTTCATTCATTATAACACTTTATAGGGCAAGGTGACAAAAAAAATGGTTATTTTAGCACAGTTTTTATTTATTTATTTTTACAGCGTTCATCTGAGGGGTTCGGTCAAGTGACATTTTTATAGAGCAGATCGTTACGGACGTGGCGATACCTAATATGTATACTTTTTCTTATTTATTTAAGTTTTACACAATAATAGCATTTTGGAAACAATAAAATTATGTTTTTATGTGTCCATGTTCTGATAGCTATATTTTTTTTATCTAGGGGCTCATTTTTTGCAGGATGAGGTGACGGTTTAATTGGTACCATTTTGTGGGACATACGTCTTTTTGATCACTTGGTGTTGCACTTTTTGTGATGCAAGGTGACAAAAATAGCTTTTTTTTTTTACACAGTTTAAAAAAAATATATAAATGATGGTGTTTATCAGACTGGGTCGATCATGTGATATATTTATAGAGCCGGCCCTCACAGACACGGCAATACCAAATATGTCTATTTTTTCTTCTTCTATTTTTAACTTTTTTTTTTATTCCTTAATTGGGGAATTATTATTATTATTTTTTTTTAAACACTATTTAGATTTTTTTTATTTTACACTTTGCGTCCCCCATAAGGTCATACAAGACCTCTGGGGGATATTTAACTTTTTTTCCACTGTTGATTTCTACTGTAACTGGGGCTGACATAGTAGCCCCAGTTACAGGAGAAATGCACCCCCCAGAGAGGCTGCACAGGGCAATACAGCGCTGTACAGCCTCAGTGCAGGGCTGATCGAGGTATCTAAAAGACCTCACAGTTCCTGCACTCACCCTTCTCCGGCGATCACATGCCCTGGAGACCATGCTGATTGGTCTCCAGGTGAAAACAGCTACTGGGGGATTGCGGGGTGGAGTGTGAATGTACCGATCTCTCTCTCCTGCCAACGCTAATGAGAGGGAGGCAGTACAAGCATTTCTGAGCACTGTAACTGGAGACCATGCTGATCGGTCTCCGGGGCTTACAGTTTAGCATTGTGATCGCGATGCTTTGTTTAAATACAGATCTCCCTCTCTGACCAGCAGTGATGAGAGGGAGATGGTACATGCATTTGTAATGGCTCTGACTGCTTGTCAGAGCGATCAAAAGCCAGGAAAAAAGGTCTCAGGGTAAAGCTTCATATTCTTGGCTGTCAGGAGACAGCTCAGTCACAGAGCTTCTATGTACAGGGGCTGAGCACAGGGGGAAAGCTGCAGGATGTTTTAGAATGTGCATTCAGAAATAGAGATCCACCTCCCGGATGTTTATAGTCAATGGGCTGACGGGAGATGGTTAAGAAATGACAAGCTCAGAGTCTTGTCTACAAATGCTCGCAGTTTAGGGAATAAGATAAATGAACTTGAGTCTATAATGGCATTTGAGAATATAGATTTAGTGGCTGTTACTGAGACATGGTTCAATGGGAGTAATGACTGGGATATAACAATACCAGGGTTCTCTCTATATAGGAAAGTCAGAGAAGGAAAGAAAGGGGAGGGTGGCCCTGTATGTGAAAGATAGCATAAAATCTAGTTTAATACAAGTTAGCGAGACCAATTTACAGTCAGTTTAGGTTACCTTGCAGCTTGATAATCATAAGGTAACTCGTGTAGGTGTGATATATAGACCACCTAGCCAAGTCAAAGAATTAGATGATCTACTAGTTGAGGAAATAGCTAAAATGACATTGAAAGGGGAAGTTATCATTATGGGAGACTTAAATCTTCCTGATGTAAACTGGAAAAGCAAAATAGCTAGTTCTGCCAGGAGTACAGATATTCTAAATTCCCTACTGGGATTATCTCGGGATTATCTCTACAGCAAGTAGTTGAGGAGCAACCCGGTAGGAGGGTATTTTAGATTTAGTATTCACAAATGGGAATTTGGTATCTGATATTACTGTAGGGGAAAGCTTGGGCTCTAGTGATCACCAGTCAGTGTGGTTTATTATAGTCACTGAGTCACACCACGCAAAAACAAAAGTTTTAGATTTTCCTAAAATTAGATTAGTGGTATACGAGTCCCTATCAGATTGGAACAGTTTCAATGGAGTCCAGGAAAAAAGGGACTACTTAAAAGTGGCGCTATTGAAGGCAACAGATAATTGCATTAGGCTTGTCAGTAAAAGCAAAAAAAGGAAGAGACCACTGTGGTACTTAGCAGAAGTGGCTAAAATCATTAAAAACAAAAAGATGGCATTTAGTAATTATAAAGAAAACCAAAATGAGGATGACAGGCAAATTTATAAGATTAGGCAGAGAGAGGCCAAACAAGTTATAAGAGCTTCTAAAGCGCAGGCAGAAGAGAAATTAGCTCAGTCAGTGGAAAAAGGCGATAAGACATTCTTCAGATACATAAATGAAAAAAGGAAACTAAAACAACGAATTACCAAATTAAAAACAAAAGAAGGAAGGTATATAGAAGAAGATAAAGAACTAGCTGACTGCCTCAATTAATACTTCAATTTTTACAAAGGAAAATGAAGGAAAAGGACCTTAGTTAGAAAGGAATACTAATGAATCTCTTGATGCATGTGTCTTTACAGAGGAAAAGGTTCTAAGTCAGCTGTCTAAAATTAATACAAAAAAGTCACAGGGGCTATTAAAAGAGCTTAGCGGTGAACTAGCAAAACCATTAACAGATTTATTTAACCAATCACTGGTAACAGGAGTAGTCCCAGAAGATTGGAAATTAGCAAATGTTGTGCCCATTCACAAGAAAGGTAGGAGGGAGGAATCGGGCAACTATAGGCTAGTAAGCCTGACATCAATAGTGGGGAAATTAATGGAAACCATACTTAAGGAGAGGATTGTGGAACATGTAAAATCCCATGGATTGAAATATGAAAAACAGCATGGGTTTACTTCAGGGAGATCATGTCAAACTAATCTTATAGATTTTTTTGATTGGGTGAATAAAATAATAGATGGCAGAGGTGCAGTAGACATTGCTTATTTAGACTTTAGTAAGGCTTTTGATACTGTCCCACATAGAAGGCTTATCAATAAATTGCAGTCTTTGTGCTTGGACTCCCATATTGTTGAATGGATTAGGCAATGGCTGAAGGACAGACAACAGAGGGTTGTAGTCAATGGAGTATATTCAGACCATGGTCTTTTTACTAGTGGGGTACCTCAGGGATCTGTTCTGGGACCCATATTGTTTAATATCTTTATCAGAGAAATTGCAGAAGCCCTTGATGGTAAGGTGTGTCTTTTTGCTGATGACACCAAGATTTGTAACAGGGTTGATGTTCCTGGAGGGATACACCAAATGGAAAAGGGATTTAGGAAAACTAGAGGAATGGTCAAAAATCTGGCAACTAAAATTTTATGTTGATAAGTGCAAGATAATGCATCTGGGGCGTAAAAACCAAAGAGCAGAATATAAAATCAGTGATACAGTCCTAACCTCAGTATCTGAGGAAAGGGATTTAGGGGTCATTATTTCAGAAGACTTAAAAGGTAGGCAGACAATGTCATAGAGCAGCAGGAAATTCTAGCAGAATGCTTGGGTGTATAGGGAGAGACATTACCAGTAGAAAGAGGGAGGTGCTCATGCCGCTCTACAGAGCACTAGTGAGACCTCATTTGGAGTATTGTGCTCAGTACTGGAGACCATGGGCCAGATTTATCATTAGTCTGACAGCTGACTCCAATTTAACATATGGCTAAAGTCAGTTTTAGCCACGTCAGATTTATGATCGGCCCTTTAAGACTGTAATAAATGTGGTTTGACGGTAACAGTTTATCCGTCAGTAAGCAGCTTTACAAAAGTCGCACATCTTTACGAAAAAGTTGCACGTTTTTATGAAAAAGTCGCATGTTCTATTAAAAAGTCTCATAAGATAAGCATGGTCCTCACTGGAGTGAAATTGCAACTTTTTTGCGACTTTTTAAATAGTCCCAATAGTAAATCTGTCTAGAGATTCATTTACATAAGAAAACACGCCCACTTTCAGAAAACTGGCGAGCATAGTGCAGAGCAGAAAAAAGTCACAAATTTGTGCGCAGTTTTAGCGTTTGGGACTTTTTCACTCCATTATTCTGACCTGAGCTAATGATAAATCTGGCCTCATATCTCCAGAAGGATATTGATACTTTGGAGAAAGTTCAGAGAATAGCTACTAATGTACCGCTTTTATCATTGAATTGCTTCCAGTAGCTGTTCCCTCAGGGTTCTGTTAGCAACATGCAACTCTAATTCCCCTAACCAAATTTTAAGCTACCTAGCAACAGATGTTGAAGCAATATTTGGCTTGAAGGAAGATGTAGATGCTTCCCAATTTTTAGTGCCGATTTCTTATTAACTTTCGCCCTGGATCATCTACTCTAGGAACCTCCTGCCAGACCGCGAAATCCTGATCATTAAAGAGGTAATTTCTTTTAACTGATCTGGGAACAAAAAAAACTTTTTATCCAGTTTGTTCCATTCCTTCTTCATCAACTCTTTAATACAATCCTGGACAGGGAATACTCTAGCCTTTCTTGGCTTCAGACTGCCTAAACATTAACTCCTGCCTTAATTTTGTCTCCTTTTTATCTTCTATCTCCATGGTGGACCTTACTGCTTTTAAAAGAAGGTCTGGATCTTCCGCTTTAAAACAGGGGCCTTAGCGTAAGGTCCTCAGAAGAGGAATATGAGCTTTCTAATACTCCTTCTTCCTCTGAGTCAAACTCTGAGAAGTCTAATCTTGCCACTTGAGCCCAGAAGAACCAGGAAGCAATGTTTTAAATTGTTCCACAGAGGAACGGACTTCCACCTTGACCAGATTATGTATATTCTGGAACAAAGACGGGGATTCTTCCGCAACCCATTTATCCAGGCAGGGTTGACAACAGGCTTTTCAGTAAGATGGACTTGACTTCTTTTTGCATATCCCACATTCTCTGCCTTTTGTCTTGTGGGTAGTCTTCCTGGGGGCCTCTTTAACCTGCATCGACACATAGCCCGCAGTAAATTACCAGACAATATTTAAAATAATCTCCTCTTACCACCCCAGGAGTACCATGACAGACTTGGCGTGCTGCTCCTGTTTCTTAATGAGCTGTTGTGCATCCCCTTTCTCCTGCATGTCTATTGCCACAACAGAGGGGAATCTGGAAGGAAAGTCTGGCTGTTCTACGTAACTAGCCACGCTGTATTCTCTTTGCCTTCGAAGCTGGCTGCCCAACATACCCTTTTCACCGCCCTTCGTGTTTCTCAGCCTCTCCCCTTCCCTGTTCAGCGCGGAATGCGCACGTCACTTCTGGCACGCCTGCTGGATGCACGCCGGAAACATGGCCGGTGGGAGCACGCCGTATTGGCGAACCAGGGAGAGGACACCTTTCTCCTCCCTACTGTAACTCCGCCCGGCCGCAGGTATGAAGGGAATGAGGTGCCACCAGGAATCCCCCCATGGCAGAAAAGGAGACAAAATTACCTGACTTAACAGCAGCTCTTAGTGGAGACTTACGCTGTCAGGGACCTCCAATAGATATGTAACCCAAAACCCTAGAGGGACTGCAGCCCCTAATAGATCCGGGAAAGATCCATCCCCCTGTCCTATAGACAGGAAACAGGAAGAAACTAAGGAATGGAGTATGGAGGACCCCATTTACAGATCTGGGATATTCCTGTTTCCTGTCTGGAAGGCGGAGGATCTCTCACAGGTGCTGTCAGGGGGCATAATGGAAAACAGAACGGACACATAAAGAAAAGACGTTTGTGTGCATGAGCCCTTAGTAGTAGATTTTATGTGGTCTCTGTTATACTGAGGCTTATATTAAATTCTTATCAGTATGTTATTATTGTTTTTGCCTCAATTTATTTATATCCACCATGACTCCACATGTCCCTCACTTATATCTTCTCGGACTGTGGGCTTTAGACAGGGCTTTACATAAAGACAGAGTCCTCCCCCTCTGTGGTTTTGACCATCCTTTCTAAACAGACTGTAACCCTGTACGTTAACTGCCCAGTCATAGCTACTATCCAGCCATGTCTCAGTTATTCCCACTTTGTCATAGACCTCCTCACACATCACCAATTCCAGTTCCTTAGTTGTATTCGTCAGGTTTCTGGCATTAGTACACATACAAATGAGAGGTTTATGTATATTTTTTATTCTACACCTTTCCTTATGAACTGATCCAGCCGCTCCTTCTATTCCTCCCCTAATTCCATTACCTCGCCCCGATGTTTTATCTGCACTATTTTCCCCTCCAATAATGTAATTACTCTTCCCCAGTCACGAGTTTAAACACTCCTCCTTTTGTTAAAAAGACAAAAGTATTTTAACACTAATTTACCTCCTTAATCTCCCAATGCCTCTCTGGTGTGGAATGTAGTACAGGTAGGATTTCAGAAAGTACCACATTTGAGATCCCTGTCTTAAGCTTGCACTCTATGGCAAGTCACTGAAATAATTTTTAAGGACTCGCTACCTACCTCTAACCTTGTCATTGGAGCCAATGTGCAGTATGACTGCTGGGTCTTCACCAGCCCCTCCCAGTAACCTATCAACCTAATCCGTGCTATGTCAAACTCGAATGCCAGGAAGACAACACACCATTCAACGATCCAGGTCTTTGTGACAGATGGCCATATCTGAATCTACCACTACCAAAACCTGTCTGGCCTGCCCTGGCAGAGGAAGTATCTTGCTGCAGCAGTGCTACCCTGAAATGATATCCCCCTCATCTGAAAACTTGGTAAACTTGTCGGGGTGTGTCAGATCAGGGTTAGCCTCCTTGGCACTCTTCCTTCTTATTGTTACCCAGTTAGCTACCTAACTTTTCTGCTCCTCCATCTACCCCATTGAGTCTACTCAGTGCGCAGCAAACTCCTTTCCATATTGTCAAGGTGTCTCAGTGTTGAAATTCGCTCATTTACATCCAAGGTCTGAGCTTCAAAATGTGTAATTTGTTCACATTTTGCACAGCAACATGCACCCTAAAATGGCTCTTCATGGACTAAATACATTGCACAAGATGTCTTAAAGGGGTGTTACGGAATTTTGATATTGATAACCCATCCTCAGGATATGTCTTCAATATCAGATAGGCAGGGGTTCGACTACCGGCACCCCGGCAGTGTGAGTGCGGCACCCCTTCATTGTGCAATTACAAGCACTCTCATTCACTTCAATGGGACGGCTCATTCCTATTCAAGTGTATACCACAGAGCCGACCCATAGAAGTGAATGGGGCAGCTTGTAATTACAATGAAGGGAAGGTGTCACGGAAGGTGTACAGAAAACTAGAAGACACAAAATGAAGATCCGACTGACTGGATCCAAAACTAAGGAACAAAAGGGAGAGCCCTGCAACAGACCTGGCTCTCTCCCTAACTGCTCAGCCTATCTGAAAATCTCAATGGTAGATGATCGCATATCCTCGTACCTCGACTGTATAACACCTGAACACCCTATAATAGTGAGGGGACACGACCAACGGCTCCCTACACTTGATACGGAGGGAGTCAGGGTCACCTGGGATCCAGCAAACAGGAAAACACAAATGAATGAACAAAACTTATCTGTAGAAGACTCAGTAGTAGCATCCGCATGCACACACTCCAGGAAGGAATATAAACTGCAAAGTGATGCAGTATGGGAAGGGATTTAAAGGGATGCAATCAGTGCAACTACATGACAGCTGAAAGAGGCTAACGAGATGAGAAAATGAAAGCAAAACAAAAGGAACCTCAAGGAGGAGGTTCTGAAGGACGTCTGTCAGAGCTTCTCAGATGTCTGGTGGTGACAGAAGGTGACACTCGCACGGACCATGGCCTTCTCTTCAACCAGCTGATCGGCAGGGGTGCCAGCTGTTGGACTCTGACCATTCTGATATTGGTGACCAATCATGAGGATAGGTCATCCCAGAAAACCCCTTTAAGACAAAATACAATTGGGATCAAAACACACCCACAAGCTCCCACACTCGCATTTTCAGTTTGTTTCTAAAGTTTATTTTTCCAATCCGCTGCAGATCAGTCCCCTCTATATTCAAAGGACAGAGCCGGCTTCAAAACTGGCAATTTAGGTCTTCTTGATTTGGTAACCAAAACACTCACTTTGTCAGTTGGTTTATAAAGCTCCTTTTTCCAATCTGCTGCAAAATAGTCTTTAGATTCTCTCTCCCCCCCCCCCCCCCCTCTGGATTCAAAAGACATACTGCATTATATTTTGTGGGCTAGTAGAATGAAACCTACAAGCAGATCTGTGGGGTCAATGTACAATATAAAGTATACTGCCATGCAGATCAGCATACAATAGGAATTCTTGTTGATAGCAATACATAAAATGATCACTAGCGACTGATAGTGTGAAGCCATCAAATATGGTTAGATGTACCTGAACCTGGGAGACAAATTTGGAGTCCAGACATGTCCTTTTCCACAAACACAATGGGGGAAATGTATCATACTGGTGTAAAGGAAAACTGGTTTATTTGCCCATAGCAACCAATCAGATTCCATCTTTCATTTTCCAAAGAAGCTCTGAAAAATGAAAGGTGGAATTGTTTGTTTTGTTTTGATAAATCTACCCCAATGAGATTTTCCAACACGTTCTAAGACATAAATGTGTACTTTTCAGTAACGGCTGGTAGGTGCCTCTCCATGATCTGACTCTCGGCCCAAACATTCTGTCAGGTGAAAATATAATTCCAGCAGTGTATGGTTATTACCCACATTTCCCTTTCAGATTTCGGGAAGATAAGGGACAAATGTCTTGCTGTGGGTTATACTGGAATGTGTAAGGGTCTCTAAGAAACCATCAATGTGCAAAGAGCACTTCAGTCTTCCAGCAGCTGTGCTATGCCTTCAATGTGACCCTGCACCTGATCACCATCAGTACGGCCATCACATGCAGAGAAGCGTAAAGATATGTAGTGCAACATGGCTAACGGGAGCTCGGGGGAGCGTTTCACACAGCTGAAAGGCAGCAAGATAGAGACGTTTCACATTTTGTTCCTGCAGAATCATACCGGTATATGAGATTTGTTCTATAACTTGTTCATCACTTGTAGAACATTGTTCTGGATTCTCAAAGGGGTTCTCCCAAGAGTAATGTAAAAACTGAAAATCAGACATCATACATAGTACATCAGAGTCTCTTTCTAACAAAGCTAGAACCAGCCCTGTACCTCACCTGGATCCAGAGCTGCAATTGCTCTGCTAGATTTATATCAAGCTGGCAGCTGGTGGTAGTTGAAGGATGGAACTGAGCATGTGTGTCAGGCTACTTTTACAGTAGCGTTTTCAATTACGCTATTGAGAGCTGTCATAGGATCTCAATAGCGGAAGAATACGCTTCAGTTTTTTCCCCATTCATTGTCAATGGGGAAAAAACTGAACTGAACGAAACGGAATGCACCAAAATGCATTCCATGCCGTTTGGTTGCGTCCCCATCGCAGACAGAATAAGGCTGCAAGCAGCTTTTTTCTGTCCGCGATGTGGTGTGGAGTGGGACGGATCCGTCCTGATGCACAATGCAAGTCAATAGGGACGGATCCGTTTTCTCTGACACAATAGAAAATGGATCTGTCCCCCATTGACTTTCAATGGTGTTCATGACGGATCAGTCATGGCTATAGAAGACATACTACAACCGGATCCGTTCATGACGGATGCATGCAGTTGTATTATGGTAATAGAAGCGTTTTTGCAGATCCATGACGGATCCGCAAAAAATACTAATGTGAAAGTAGCCTAAGCCTCACTGAGCTGGACAGAGAATTTAGAAAAAGGGCAAACAGCAGGTGGCGTTATACAGATTCCAGTGAATAACTCGATACTAAAATTTGAATTACATGCAGTTACAAAAGTGTTCAGACCCAGGTGCTGGTGTGAAAAACGTAGAATATTTTTCATGGGACAAACCAGGAAGCTCACAACTTCCCCTCTTTTTTTTTTATTATTCAGTATAACTTTGTATTTAATTCATTTACATTCCTGCTCTATGTTTAAGAGTCCAGTGGGTGGTCTTATTCAGTGATTGACAACCTTCCCGTTTGTCCGTGGAAATGGAGGTGGCCCCTTTTGTGCCGTCAGTTCCTGGGCCCCTCTTCTACTACTAAAGATGATTACCAGCTTTCTCAAGAGCAAACTCTGCTACTGTATTCCAAGAACCCCCTACTGATGACTCTGGTCATGGGACTTGTAGGGGGAGATGAAGGAAGGACCCAATGTTCACCTGATAGCTGGGAAACAACAATGACTCAAAGGAGGGCGGCAGGTCACTAAGCAGTCTACAGCTACAGTTACATTTCTATGTATAACCAGAGGGTCGCTTTTAAAATAATTGTTGCCCAATAGATTTTGCAGCTGATAATTAAGATGATTGATTCCCCTGAAAATATGTTCACTATATAAAACAAGAGAAGAAAAATGGATCCAGAAACCTTGGGGCTACAGCGATACAGTGTAATAGAAAAGGCGGAAATCCAACGTGTCTGATCTAATATTCCCTCCCACCGACATATACTGATAGGGAAAAGGGTCTGACTATAACTTGCTATGTATCCAGCCGAAATCTGCAGCATTTGCTGAGAATACTGCAATGACTGACTGGCATACCTGAATTACTCAGGATATCAGCTTGATACCTCTTCTATATTGTTTTTCTGTGACCTGTTATCTATGCTCCTTCTCATGGAATGTACCGCACTGCGTAATACGCTTTACAAATAAAGGTGAAAACAAATAATTATGTTGAAATTTGTCTGAATGGGGGTCATAATCCAATTGCAGAAGCCCAGGAGTCTTTGGCAGCGGCAGCACAGACAGCAACAGTCGTTTTATCATGACAAATGCATTTACATTGTCAGAATTTCCATACACATTTTAATACTGGATGCTTCAATATTTGAGGTTGCAAGTCAAATAAAATTGTGGATATTACAGTATATCATGGAAATTGTCCTGTTTACCAGCACAAGGAAATTAACATCTGAAATACTAACATAAACGGCCTCTGTGTTTCAGATAATGGCGAGATTTTATACTCAATCTTATCGGCTTCCATTCAGTATTTGTCAGGGGAAAAAAAAACATTGTCCCGTTCTAAAAGTAGTTATTTGTAGCATTAGCCTGATGTGTGTCACTGACATGGGGTTGGCGACTGTAAGCACGTTATTTTTTTCTAGTTTGGTTTAAAGCACGTTCCGTTCTCATCAGATCTCAGAAAACTATTTGTATTATACCATTTACCTGCAATTTTTCACCGGAGCCGGCCTGTGTAAAAGGTCTTTCCTCCTCGCCACTGTCTGCTGTTCTTGGGCGAGTTTTGACTATTTCTTCATCCAGCTGAAGATCTGTGCTCTCAAAATCCTCATCAAATGTTTCATCATACACAGAAATCGCCTGCAGTATGTCATCGTCAGTTGTGAACAAAATTGTATCCCCAAACTGTTCTGCAGCTGAAAAAATAAATGGAACAAAAAATAATACAAAATATACCAGGAAACCATGTACTTTTACAGTAATCACTGGGCAAACCTTGCAGCGCACGTGTACGCGATGCAAGCGATACGAGTTCGATGAGACTCGTGACCCTGCCCTCCCTCAGCCCATGACTTGCAAGTTTGATGTTATGCATAGAAAAGAAACCTGGTAGTCATGGGCAAGAGGTGGGTTGGGCCCCAAGTCTCCTTGGACTTATCTCTTTCATCTACGCAACTTATTAGTATAGCACTTGCGATTATGATGCAATTTTGTACTTTATTTTGTTTGCAGAGAGCTGATGCATTGCATGTTTTGTTTTACAGTATGTCTCTCATAGTGCTGCCGCGTACTGTGAGTTTGGCCCTGTCGGGACTGTAAAAGTACTGAATGCCAACCCTGAAGAAAAATTGGGTCTGTCACTATACTATGCTACCTTCAGGGACAGAGGTGACAGGTTCCCCTTAAGCCTCTTAGTCAGACCACAATGTGACATTACACTAACCAATTCAGTGCTACTCGGTGGGCATCTTTATTTAGGCCCATCAAGGGAACAACAGAGCTGTCAAACTGATCTCAATTCTACAGCTACTATTATCCTGAGGACTACCCTTCGGATAACATATTTCCCTTACTGCAGCAGTAAACGAATAATGGTTTACCTATCTACATAGAAGGTGTTATCATTTTTGTTGACTGTACACTGTTTAGCTTCTGCTGTCGGCATAATGCAGCTCAGCTCCCTTTTCAGCTCTGTGAACTGATGATTTGTGGTGGAGCTACACAAAACGTCTGATCAGTGGGGGTTCCCGGTGTTGGACTTGAATGATCTGATATTGATGACCTATCCTGAGGACAGATCGTTAGCTGTAGTCTGAACAATCCCATTCATTTTCAATGACATAGTACCGACAAAATAAAAAATAAAAACTGGCAAAAAGTAAAAAAAAATAAATTGTTTTATATTAATACTGAGTTTGCTAAACACTGAGCCAGCCACACAGATTAGAGGAATGTTGGATTAACCTGACAATTTCCTCGGGACCAGTGGACCATCTAAAAGTACAGAGCCCCTCCAATTCTCCCCAAACGGCAGATGACAGGGGTCCGACAGATGATTTTCAACTGTCCAATAGTTTTGTTTATTTGGAGATAATTCACTTTCTCCCCCTCTTCCTACTGAGAAGATATCCTTGGTCAGCTGAGCCAAGCAAGCATGTATGAATGAATGGATAGCCATCAATCAGATTCCACCTCCATCATTTTTCAGAGTAGCGTTAGAAAATAAAGGTGGGCAACTAAGCCAGTTTTCCGTTACACCGGTTTTGATACATCTCCTCCATTGTCTGTTTTAATAGACAATAAAACTTTACAATAAAATGAAACTAGATAAAATAAAAAATGACTAAACAAATATTTTAATTACATTTTACATTTGCTAATTAATGGTGTAACGCTAAGTTAAAATGTATAATCCTAAAAATAAAGCTAAATGCAAGAAAGAGTGGAGGAGTCTTAAAATATGTGAGGGACATAATGGGAACAGTTCAATAATAAGTAATGTTTTTTTTATTTATATTCAGAGAGAGCTCATTTAAAGAATATAGGAAGGAAATTAAGGAAGATCTACTCACATCCAGTTAGTGTACCAGAAGCCTTGGCTATTTCTCCTTTAAAAACTACTGCCTGGTCTAAAACAATTTCAATGTCCCTCACACCGCGGAATGAATGTATTCTTGATTTGTTATAATTCCAAATTCTGATCATTGCCACTTTACAGGGGGATGTAAAGTCTAAGGAAATAAAGTGTATCTTTCCAGGAGTGAATGGGGCAAGCCAAACATGCATGTCATCTTGAGTCTTGTTCACGCCATCAATGAGATTTGTTACCACTCTAGGATCTTTGCCATAAGCTGGCAAGATATTTATGTTTGGGGGATCTGATTCAATCTTTGCGATCTGCACAGGGTTTCCAGTAGAGGAAAACAGTTCTATTCCATTAAGCCCGACATAGTGTCTGTCACCCCAAGTGGAAGTAATTTTGATGCACAAATGTTGGCCATATGGCAAAACTGGGATCTCAAAGTCACTTCCATCATTTTCTACCGTGCTGGGATCGGCCAATTTAGGCATTTCATGCACATATTCCTTTTTAACAGTTATATTTTGTTTTCCAATCTTTTGCTGATGCAAAAATTCATCCAAAATATCTCCTTCAAAATTCATATTAGAGATCCGACCTCTATGCGACTGATTAAATTTTAGTAAAGATGTCCATGACTCCATCAAGTTATTTTCTTGTTCATTGCTCCACCTTTGCCTTGTTTTAATGCTTCCTTGACTACCTAAAAATGAAAGTCATCATTAGAAAACTGTGTTCTCACAATTGTACTTGGTTAGTCACTTTACATCATGGTTAGTTAATTTACAACATTTACTGATCACTGGGGGCTACTGCTGCTGAACCTACAACAATCAACTGATCACAGTATTACAGGCATTGGATGTAGACTGGTTTGGCTTTGGGCTAGTCCTAAGGCTGTAATCCTGGCAGTCTCCTGGTTTTCACCCTTTAACCCTCTACACGGGCCTTCGCTGCAGGGGACCAACCAGGCCATATCTCTTGGAATGGGGAAAGTGCCTTTAATACCTAGGGACTGCCAGCCATAGTCTGGGGAAGAATTAGGACATGCATGCGCTGGCCAGGAAGCACTCACGTGCCCTACAGGCAGAGAAACCAGGCTGAAGGTGGAGGCACAAACAGCAAATAAACAGGTGACTGGGCCCACTGTGGGTGAGGTAGATGAGACACAGATGGACCAGGCCACTAGCTAGAACGGTAGAGGGGGGGGGGGGTAAGACAGCACCGATGCCTGCTCGGGAGAGGGAGGCAGTGGCGGGCATGGGCTGCAATACAAACAACAGTGTGTCCTCATATTTTTAGATGGGTAACAAAAATAAGGTTGCATTGGGTAGCTCCCCAGAAATGTACAGTGGCTGCACAGTCAAGTGCACTGGCCTGTCCCTAGTGAGTCAAAATAACCAAATAATAAAGGAAGGAAAGAAATAGGCTGGTTCTCTAGATTGCACAGAATTATTGGATCATTTAAGCCCCCAATGGGTATCACAAATCACCTAAAACCCATTAAACAATACTACAATCTACCGCAGGGCCCTCGGGGTATTGGACTGCTGCCACCCTGTTTACTTGTAACCTATAACTGGTTAATGCTCTGAAATGAAATAAGTGGTTGTCTATTGCAAAGGCTGCAGCGCTACAACCATTGGTAACAATTTCATATCAGTTTGTGATGGTGACCTTTGGCTTCCTTTCGGTGGAGTCAATTGTTCATTCCTGACAATTTGCTGAAAATCAGGCTGTTCTTTACCAGTGCTACCAAATCAGTTTTTCTCACATTATATATTATGTATAATTTCATTTTTGCTGCTAAATTTGACTTTTTAGACTAATTATTTGACAGATGCCAGATTATTGGATTTCCAAATGAAATATTCAAAAATGCCACTATGGTATGCTCCAAAACTCATAGGGCCAGATTTATCATTAGCTCAAATCAAAATAATGGCGTGAAAAAGTCGCTAATTTTTGCACAATCGCTAAAACTACGCAAAAATGTGCAACCTTTATCGGCTCTGTGCTATGCTCGCCAGTTTTCTGAAAGTGGGCGTGTTTTCTTATGTAAATGAACCTCTAGATAGATTTACTATTGCGACAATTTAAAAAGTTGCAAAAAAATTCGCAATTTCACTCCAGTGAGGACCATGCTTATCTTATGAGACTTTTTAATAGAACATGCGACTTTTTCGTAAAGACATGCAATTTTTGTAAATCTGCTTACTGAAGGATAAACTGCTACTGTCAAACCACATTTATCACAGTATAAAAGGACCATTAATAAATCTGACTTAGGGCTCTTTCACACTCGCATTGTTCTGTTCCAGCATACAGTTCCGTCGTCGGTGATTTATGCCGGAAGAATCCTGATCAGGATTATCCCCATGCATTCTGAATGGAGAGAAATCCGTTCAGGATGCATCAGGATGTCTTCAGTTGCGGACCGGAACATTTTTTGGCCGGAGAAAATACTGCAGCATGCTGCGCTTTTTGCTCCGGCCAAAAATCCTGAACACTTGCCGCAAGGCCAGATCCGGGATTAATGCCCATTGAAAGGCATTAATCCGGATCCGGCCTTAAGCTTTTTCTGAATGGTTACCATGGCTGCCAGGACGCTAAAGTCCTGTTTGCCATGGTAAAGATCACATCATCCATGCGCATGGGGCGCTCTGACATCATTCTGGAGCGCCCCGGGAGCCGTACGGACGGTAAGTATACTGCTCCCCACTACTACTATGGCAACCAGGACTTTAATAGCGTCCTGGCTGCCATAGTAACACTGAACGCATTTTGAAGACTGATCCGTCTTCAAATGCTTTCAGTTCACTTGCGTTTTTCCGGATCCGGCGTGTAATTCCAGCAAATGGAGTACACAACGGATCCGGACAACGCAAGTGTGAAAGAGCCCTTAGCCAAAAGTGACTTTGGACATGTGTAAAAGTGGAGTAAGATGTAAGTGTAATGATAAATCTGGCCCATAGTATTCAATAAACGAACAAAAAACTAGAAAGTGATGTTCAGAAATATGCCAGATTATCAAACCAAGGTTGTATTTAAATGTTGATGTGGACATTTTCACGGCTTGGCAGAGGGTGCGGCAGTAGCAAAGAAAGCAGATTCTCTAGGTGTAACGGCAATGCCCCCGTTCCTCCTAGAGGCTCAATTGCATATATAAAACTCACCAATGTGAGCACATACAAACATGGGACCAGCACAGATGCCTTCAGCTGCCGAGCGCACTTGTAACAGGTCAGCCATTTTCATAGGTACAAATCTGCTGACAGATGCCCTTTAAAAGATACAACTTCTCTGCTTTTTATTAATCCACTCCTGGTTTTGACTTAAAAAACTGCATTAAAAAACCTGAACATGCAGTAGCATCCATTTTTACACAACGAGGAATAAATAACACAAACCATCAGAACCAAGAGAAAGCCATTATCTATGCCTAATGGGGCTCTAAAACACATCAAGACTTTCAAGTGTGCCACCCACACTATGCCATCTAACGTCTACACTGTTATCTTACCACCATAACAGCTGAGCACCAGTCGTAACATCCGGAATCCAACACACTGTCTGCTAGTAGTAGTGCTAGGAGGATTACAAGAGGCGGTTACTGCATTGCTGATCCCATTGAAATGAATGGCTCCACAACTACTCTAAAACAGGTGATCTGTGGGGGGGAGGGGGGGGGGTAGTCAAACCCCTGCCTAGGGGCACTGCCGGTCAAAACATCTGGGGCTTAAAGGGGTTGTCCGGGTTTAGCTCTGAATCCGGATATACCCACAATTTCACCAGGCAGCCCCCTGGTTTAAGCATCAGGGCATGTCATGTTTATATGCTCTCCTTTGTCCTGTTCTGAATCATGCAGGGCAAAAGCATTTTATGGAGTTCCGGTGACGTACCGACCTCTCCATAAGGACTGCTAGGCGGAGGCTTCTGTCCAGCAGTGAGCCCGGTGACATCACCAGCTCTGATGGGTGGGCTTTAGAGCTACCCTAGCCTGTAAAATGGCCCTCCGCCTAGCAACCCCTTTAAGCATTGTATCACCATCCTTAAGAGTTATTGCAGTTGAATAACTACGTCAGGACAATTGAACCAATAGCTCTCGTGCCCCGTGGATCACTCTCATACAACAGGCCTATGAGAGAATAGAACGGCGCAGGTGCTTACCAAGCAAAAGACTATGTGGGGGGATATTCTAACTACACGGAGGCTCTGTATGTACTAGGAGCACTAAAATGGGCACTACACCTACTGGGGACACCATGTGTGTGTGTGGGCTCTATAAGAACTGGGGCAATAAAAGGGGCATTATACCTACTGGGGCACTATTACTAAAGGGACACTACAAGGGGGTATGATAAGTATAGGAGGCACTAAAAGTACTAGAGGAACTATAGTGGGGCATTAAGACTATTGGGGCATTACAGGCATCAATATACCTACTGTGGGCACTACAGAAGAATTGTATAACTACATGGGCATTACAGCGGTCATTATACCTACTGGGGCAAGACAGGGGGCATTATAACTATTGGGGCACTATAGGGAGCACTATACAGGGAGTGCAGAATTATTAGGCAAATGAGTATTTTGACCACATCATCCTCTTTATGCATGTTGTCTTACTCCAAGCTGTATAGGCTCGAAAGCCTACTACCAATTAAGCATATTAGGTGATGTGCATCTCTGTAATGAGAAGGGGTGTGGTCTAATGACATCAACATCCTATATCAGGTGTGCATAATTATTAGGCAACTTCCTTTACTTTGGCAAAATGGGTCAAAAGAAGGACTTGACAGGCTCAGAAAAGGCAAAAATAGTGAGATATCTTGCAGAGGGATGCAGCACTCTTAAAATTGCAAAGCTTCTGAAGCGTGATCATCGAACAATCAAGCGTTTCATTCAAAATAGTCAACAGGGTCGCAAGAAGCGTGTGGAAAAACCAAGGCGCAAAATAACTGCCCATGAACTGAGAAAAGTCAAGCGTGCAGCTGCCAAGATGCCACTTGCCACCAGTTTGGCCATATTTCAGAGCTGCAACATCACTGGAGTGCCCAAAAGCACAAGATGTGCAATACTCAGAGACATGGCCAAGGTAAGAAAGGCTGAAAGACGACCACCACTGAACAAGACACACAAGCTGAAACGTCAAGACTGGGCCAAGAAATATCTCAAGACTGATTTTTCTAAGGTTTTATGGACTGATGAAATGAGAGTGAGTCTTGATGGGCCAGATGGATGAGCCTGTGGCTGGATTGGTAAAGGGCAGAGAGCTCCAGTCCGACTCAGACGCCAGCAAGGTGGAGGTGGAGTACTGGTTTGGGCTGGTATCATCAAAGATGAGCTTGTGGGGCCTTTTCGGGTTGAGGATGGAGTCAAGTTCAACTCCCAGTCCTACTGCCAGTTTCTGGAAGACACCTTCTTCAAGCAGTGGTACAGGAAGAAGTCTGCATCCTTCAAGAAAAACATGATTTTCATGCAGGACAATGCTCCATCACACGCGTCCGAGTACTCCACAGCGTGGCTGGCAAGAAAGGGTATTAAAGAAGAAAATCTAATGACATGGCCTCCTTGTTCACCTGATCTGAACCCCATTGAGAACCTGTGGTCCATCATCAAATGTGAGATTTACAAGGAGGGAAAACAGTACACCTCTCTGAACAGTGTCTGGGAGGCTGTGGTTGCTGCTGCACGCAATGTTGATGGTGAACAGATCAAAACACTGACAGAATCCATGGATGGCAGGCTTTTGAGTGTCCTTGCAAAGAAAGGTGGCTATATTGGTCACTGATTTGTTTTTGTTTTGTTTTTGAATGTCAGAAATGTATATTTGTGAATGTTGAGATGTTATATTGGTTTCACTGGTAAAAATAAATAATTGAAATGGGTATATATTTGTTTTTTGTTAAGTTGCCTAATAATTATGCACAGTAATAGTCACCTGCACACACAGATATCCCCCTAAAATAGCTAAAACTAAAAACAAACTAAAAACTACTTCCAAAAATATTCAGCTTTGATATTAATGAGTTTTTTGGGTTCATTGAGAACATGGTTGTTGTTCAATAATAAAATTAATCCTCAAAAATACAACTTGCCTAATAATTCTGCACTCCCTGTATAACTACTGATGCACTACAGGGAGCAATATAACTATAACAATGGGGTGGATGTATTAATACTAGGGGCACTATAGACAGCCTTATTACTACTAGGTGCACTATGATGGGCATTATCATTTGGCACAATATGGAGGCCACTACTACTAACTGGGGCACGCATGGGGAACAGTTAATTGGGTGGATTGTAGGGGGTATTAATATTAATGAAGGATATGCTATTGGTGGGACTTTTACATTACTATGGGGGACTATCTTTTTGGCACTATAATTTCTGTAGTATATTATTGTATTTGGAGGCACTGAGGAAAACAGTGGGCACAGTATTAGGGTTGGTAACAGAATAACACTAATGCAGCACCAAAGTGAGGAGGATGATAGAAAAGTGAGAAACCTAAGGTGTCTTTATGGCAAGCTCTGCATAGTTGAGATGTGGCTGAAAGAAGTTGTCATGGGCCGAATGGAGAAAATGAAGGAAGAGAACGTCTACATCAGAGGAGATGTAACCTATCAGGCACAGGATGTAAGAGGTGCTGTGTAGCCCTGTATGTTTGGTAGTGCTGATGTACTGTCCATCCAGCAAGTAGATTATATTGTTAGTGCTAGGGCATGTATGTGTGGAGTTGGTTATTTTGAAAATTTGGCACATGCATTGGGAATTAGGCCCTGGTCCTTTGAGAGTAGGCAATCACTATAAAATGACTGGAAGGGGAGCTAAGGGAGTGTTGAGGATAGTGAGCCAGTAAACCAAAATGTGTGCCACTGTTTTTCACTCTACTAATTGTGAGCTGGTGGGGTTGGCATGTCTAGCCCTGCTTTTAAGGCCACTGGTGCATAACGGTCACAGTGGAATAAACACATATATGATTGCATTGAGCACTTTTATTCAATATGGATATGTTGTTACCTCATTGATAGACTCAGCTATACACTGCTGTGTGTGAATACAGACCTCACCTAAGGCATGTGGAAACTGATAGGAACTTGTTATCAATGGCTGTAGCGCTTCCCAATCTGGTAATACTGATTCAATGTTGGATTCTTCTATTGTCTACCACTTGTCACAACTTTTGAACACATATTTGAAGTCAAAAGTCCGATTTTAAACAGATGTTGCTTATTACTTACCTGTTAATGGAAGGCTCAGATCTTGAAATTTTTCACTTTCTAATTCTCTTTCTCTCGATTTTAATACTTCCCGTCTTCCACTGATTGGACGTTTTTGATCTGAAATAATCTTCATGCCAAAAGTTTCTAAATCATCACAGATTTTCCTTGCCGATGCCACTAAAGTATCTGACTTGTCATTTCTGCCTAGATGCCTAGGGCCTGTACTGGGATTTCTAAGACACTCATCGATGAACTGGTCACTAGCAATGTCATGTTCATTTCTAAATGAGTCGTTATCGATAGAGGGATCTGAAATGTAGAAGGGCTTTTCACAACCTTGATCATAATTCTTCTGCTGAGGGTTGGATGACGATTCTAACCATAGCGGGGTTTTACTTGCTGAATTACTAAGCTTTCTGCCAGTAAGCTTTTCCAGCTGTTCTTTAATCGTTAGATCATCAGGATCTGATGGAGAATGAGAACGTTCAATAGATGCCTTACTTTCTACACTTGTTAACTGTGTGCAGTTAACAGGCAATTCGAGAGGTTCATTAGTAGAGCTATTTCCATCACTGCAGGAGTCCAAATCTCTCCATAAAACATTTCCATGCGCTCTCTCTCTTTGATATGCTATAGAATTGCTAGGTTCTATAATTTTTAGATCTTCAGCAAAATCAAGTTCCTTCAATTTTGAAGATTTTTCTGAGTTATAAGCCTTTGGTAATCCAAATGACCTGGATTGTGACAATATCTGATCATACATGTTCTTATTACTGCCATCACTAAGGTCATCTTCATCTTGATCTTTTTGAGGGCTGAGAAGAGATGGGGTGGCTGTCTTCATCTGCCCGTTTAATAGGTCAATTGTGTTGCTGTAGTCAAATACTTGGTTACCACACCCTTTCTCTAAGATACCATCAAACACCAAGGTTTCATTTTTATAGATCTTTACATGCTTCGCACCAATGTCCAGATCCTGCAAAAAAGTATAAGTAATCTTAGTTCTAATGCAAACATTTAACAATTTACAAATCATGCATAACTACTGTATCATGTATACCCGAATACATTAATACCTGAGGACCAACATTTCCTAGCAGTACCTTGTCCACATTGATCTGTCCTCCCTCTATTTTTGACCCCCTCCACACTACTGAAACGGCCTTACCGATCGAGTTACCAATGATCTGTTAACTGCCAAAGCCTTATAAATTACTTTGTGCTCTGTTACACTGGACTTGATACCATTTGCTACTCTGTTACATTGGAATTGCTAATACAGCACTGCTACTCTGTGTTTCAACACTGCTTCATCACTGCATATCTCCAGACAATCATTGCATAGTGCTGATACAGCTCTGCTACTCAAGGTGTTGCAACTCTGCTTCATCGCTGCACATTCACAGCTAGATCAACCCCCTCTCTAGGTGTCCTCGCCTCTGCTGCATTTGTGCTTCTGACCTAAAGCACTAGCACCACTTGCCCATGCAGCTCCAGATCTCTCATCTGGACCTGAGGATTAGCGGATCCACCTCACTGGTGAGATATAACAAAAAAATATATACATATATATCTTCAGAAAAGCGTACACGCATTGCTTATGGTCAGGATCCTCACTTGGTCTATCTTTAGAGGGATTGTGCTATCATAAACAATCCCATCCTAAGATCCCCCTAGGTCCCACTCCTGTCACTTCCAGGAAAAAGCTGATTTTGATTGTGAAGACTTCAGCAAGTCAGTCAATTCCCTCGCAATGGAGGCTCTTGCAGCCATTTAGATGTACTACGAGGACAGCTCGAGTCCTCCAGAATAGGAGCTGATTGTACAGAGCAGTTCTCCTTCTGGCTCATAGAGGGGTCCTGAGTGGAGGTAACCCCACTCTATGTCATACATACGCCCTAGCAGGACAGGAAAAGGGATTGTCCAGCTCTAATTGATGGACTATCCTCACTAGTGTTACTGCAGTGCTGCTCCCACTGACTTCAATGGGAATAGTACTGTAGTAACAACCTCTCTACACTTTAAGGATGAAGGCACTACACCCGAACAGCTGATCGGTGGGGATGTGGGGCCGATCAGCTAATGATGATCCATCACTTAGTAAAGGCTGGACGTCCCCTTTAAGATAACCATAATTCTTTTATTTTTATTACACTTGCACTTTTTATTGTCTCATGTTTTTAAACTCTCTCATACATCACATGTACATCACCCTGAAAACGAAGGGTACTTTGAAATAAATAATACAAATTAGGAGTACGAGAGGAACTGATCTTTCAGAGGGGTTTCCAGGTTTTAATACTGGTGGCCTATGCTTAGGGTGGGACATCAATTTTTGAAAAGTGGGTTGGCTAGGACCCCAACTAACAAGCAGAGCCAAATATGAGCTATTTGCATTGTGCTGAATACTGTACTGTGGGAAATACTGTACATTACATATGTAAGCTCTTCTAACATGTTGCATTAAATACAATACAATGAGTCCCACTGTTAATGTGAAGAGTGAAAGCTATGTAAAGCAAGATAAAATTGTGCAAGTAAGAGATTGCAAGATAAAAGAGTCTTTTAAGCTTTCATATATTCCTACAGCTTATCTTTGTGATGGGGAACATCTAAATACCCAAGTCAAGATTAGTAGAAGAATTTCCAGATAAATCTGTAATAATAAATCCACAAAATGAAAGACTGTGTGTGGCATTATCTTAAATCTTCCATTTAATAAGTTCCAATGAAAGCAGGGAAAAATCAGTTTGATAACACAACTCTTTTTTCTTCCTGAACTACATACATTTACATAAAACATTTCTTTTTTATCTTATTTAAAAGCCTAATTGTATTTTCAATATGAAATATTTGCACAAAACTAAAAAGGAAAGCAACAGAAATGTGAGGCTGTCAGGACTGTGATGGACTGTGAAAGACACAATGCCGGCAGCTAATGCACAATCAAGGCACAAGGGGGATTCTTGGGGTATATCAATTTTCATATTGAATATACAAAAACTGATACAGAATAATGTCCCATCCTCAGAGGGCAGAGCAACAGGAACATCATCATTACGTCTGTAAACTTCCCAGTACAGACACATATACTGTATATATATCCCTAGTGCATGCCCATCACAAGAATAAGGGAGCCATGGACGCTTTGCGCTTTACCAGACAGTGCTACTCTTGTCTGTGTCATTATTTCATCTCAGCCACAAATTCACTTTAGGTAGAAAGATTTGGTGTAAAACGGGTGAAAAAGTGACAGCTGTAGTGGCACAAGACTGCAAGCAACGCAACGGGAAAAGGGGGGGGGGGGGAGCACACATAAAAGGATTCATTTTAGGGATTTTCCTCACCTGACCAAATAAGATACCAAACCTTTAGCACATACTAAATGTTATGTTTCATTTTGGCAAATAAACCATAATAGTCCATTAAAGGGGTTGTCTGGGTTCAGAGCTGTATCCGGACATACCCTTATTTTCATCCAGGCAGCCCCCCTGATGTTAGCATCGGAGCATCTCATGCTCCGATGGGCTCCCTTGCCTACACTAGATTGCGCAGGGCAAGGGCTCTTTTGTTTACAATAACACAATGCTGGGCGGAAGCTTCCGCCCGGCAGTGTGTCCGGTGACGTTACCGGCTCAGATGGGCGTGCTTTAGCGCTGCCCTAGCCGTTTTACTGGCTAGGGCAGCGCTAAAGACCACCCATCAGTGCCGGTGAGGTCACCGGGCTTCCTGGCAGCCCGGTATGTCACCGGAACTCTTGAAAATGCCTTTGCCCTGAGTCAGGGTGAAAATGGAGGTATGTCTGGGTTCAGCTCTGAACCCGGACAACCTCTTTAATACACCCCTCAACATTGAAGCTACAAACACCAAAAAGTTTATGCAAATCTAGGAAGTAGCAGGTGTCAAGACCATCTTCAAATGTTCACATTTTCCAGCACTAAGCTCTAATCTGTGATATGCAGGAGGGACATTAAGGTCTGCATCACAGGAGCTAGTCTATTGCGGGAATCACGTTTCGTGTGTGAGTGTGATCTCTGTTCTGGACTTGCAGGAGTGAATGGCATTATACTGATTTATAATGCTGTGTGCCTCTGCTTGACCTTACTTCTACAGGCTCATAGTGACAGCTTTATATCACTACGATTCTGTATCTGTAAGAACAAGCAGATGCACACAGCATATATACCCTTTGCTGTATAGCCCTCTCTACTGGATTATACTCCGTGGACTATTTCCTGTGCCACTTGACTATACTGGATTCCATGGACCCTTCTCCATGTACGGTGAAATGCTGGTTGGGCATTTGGGAGTATAGCCACAGTAAACATTGTTGGGGCTGTCCCTGCATCGCCATAGCCCTAAGTGGCCAGTTCTAGTTTTACCTAGGACCAGTTTGTAATGTTTTTTCTACAGACATTACTTCAGATTGCTGTAAGGGGCACGGTTGTCTGCAGATGCTACCAGAGTGTTTAGTGAAAAACTATGGGTGCATGATCACACAGACTTTCAGTATGACCATGGTTAACGGTGGTGCAAGCATAGGCAAAGCCGCTGCACCAGTGAAAAGATGCAGAGCAGTAGATGTATTCAGACATTGGAGTGTGTAACAATAAAGCAAGGACTGAACATAAAGCCTCTAAAGGTAAAGGACTATAAGATGCTGGAACTCAGTGCAGGGTGTTACACAGGAAAATAAACCGCGGCACAAAATGTAATGTACATCAGGGTCAGATCTCAGCATACAGTGCAAGACACCTCAGCGTGTGGAGCTGGGAGAAAGGTGGCTCAACATTGTACGTAGGTGCAAGTGAAAAAAACGCATAGAAAAATTCACATATACTGTATGTATGTAAATGTTACCGAGGAGATTAAATGTGAGATAACATTAGAAATCCAAGTGAATAACGCTGTGTTCAGCCTGTCATCAGCATTTCATTACAAGGAACAATAAATAGCTTTTAACTAAATAACAGAGATAGATAAGACAGTGTTTGGATGCGCTGTTAAGAAGGTCATTTGCAGATGACAAAAAAAATAGTTCTTCATGCAGTGTTCTTTTTCCCTGCAAAATGATGGACACCTTGGCGGGACGCAATAGACCCCGTTATAACATATAATAGCTAATTAAAGGGATTCTGTCACCTTGTTTTAGGTTATAGAGATGGGGACATGCACGGCTAGATCGCCGCTAGCATGTCCGCAATATACCGGTCCTATAGGGCTGTGTGCTTTTATTTAGTTTAAAAACTGATTTTAGAGATATGTAAATGAGTCTCGTAAGGTGCCCAAGGGGCTGTACGAACCTTTCAGGTGCCAAGCCACGCCCCCCTGTGAAGGAGCCCAGCACCGCCCATGTCCTCTGAATCTCCTCCTTTCGACACAGTTAGATTGCCGTAATCTCACGATGAGTGAGCTCGCGCATGCGCAGTGCCGGTATAGTGTTCCTTCCCTGTGCTGGAATCAGCCTCAGGGAAGGAACTGCGCATCGCTTGACCCAGTCAATCTGCCAACATCTTGTATTGAAAAGCTCCAGCTGATAATGATGAATCGTGAATATTTATGAGCTCCTGACTCTCCCCGCCTACCTGCTGCTGATTGACAGTTTTTTTCCATATGAATCAGCAGCAGGTGGGCAGGGGAGTGGCTATAGCTCTGAATTAAATATACGCTGAACTCAATGACCTCATGCTGGACTCAAATCAGCTCATTAGCTTGCAACATATTTGTGTGTATATTATGAGGTAACCATCTGTCACACCAGTAAGTGAATACATCTAAGGTACTTTTTAGTAGTTAATGATTGTATATAATTAGTTAGATTATAATCCAATATCCACATGACAGGTTCCCTTTAAGGACCAGTAATATTTTCCCCTTTGTATTCTAGCAGTCATAACTTTTTAACTTTTTCTTCAAATTTTTATTTTGATGAATTTGTTGTAGGTTTTTTTAGGAGCCATTTTGGGGTATATATAGTGTATTACATAACTTTTATTATTTTAGGGGGAAAAGATTAAAAACAGCAATTTTTACATTATTTTGTGGGATTTATTTATGGTGTTCACTGTGTGGTAAAAATAATATAATTTTATTATCTGGGCCACTACGGATGATAATACCACATTTGTATATATTTTTACTATTTTTCTCTCCTCCTACAGCCTGTCATCTCTGCAGCTGCTCCCTCATTCTCCTCCAGACTGAGAGGGAGGGAGGAGAGCTGCTTTAACTGCTCATATCTCTGGTTTGGTACTAGCTAGAGATATTGGCTTGAAAGCTGGCATCCCAAGCTTTCAGATGATACCAGAATGACAGCAATCTGTCCAGTACAGGGGAAGATATCACTGATAGAACTCGGGATGCAGTGAATACTGCCAAAAGTGAAAGTAAAAGCAGGTTTTACCCACGATTATTTCCGACTCGATTTTTAACAGTGATTTCTCGTCTGTTGCACAGACTTTAGCTGTCATTTTGGTCTTGGCCTGGAATACCAACTTTCAAACAAGACCAGTTGCATGCTTCTAGCTGCTACCATTCATGAGGTAGCAACATCTAAAGCAGCAGTTTCCCCTCCACTTTCTGCTCGAGCTCAGCTCAGGCAGAACAGCTAAGTACTTACAGAATAGGGGATAACTATCAGATCGGTGGGGGTCACAACAGTAGGACACCCACCAATCTGATGACAAGAACGGGGGCTCCCCATGCAGGCCCCTTGCTGCGCCCCTAAAATTACCGGAGCGGCCGATCGCACATGCACATGGCCGGTCCATTCAGTTCTATGGGAATTCCAAAGATAGCCGAGCGTTGTACTCTGTTATCGGTAGAACTCCCATAGTAATGAATGGAGCTACAGAGTTCATGTGCGTGTGCATTTTAGGGGAGCAGCAAGGTGCCCCCATTCTCGTGATCCATGGTGGTCCTGGAGGTAGGACTCCCACTGATCTGATAGCTATCCCCTATCCTGTGTTATGACCGGAATACCCCTTTAAGGAGCTATTACATGTTATAATGGGGTCTGTTAAGCCCCACCAAGGTGCCCATAATTTAGCAGAGAAAAAAAATAACACTACATGCAGAACTATTTTTCCGTCATCTGCAACTTAGGTTCTTAACAGCGCATCCAAACACAGTCTTTTATTGTTCCCTGTAATGAAATGCTGAAGACAGCGTTATTTACTTGGATTTCTAACTTTATCTCACATTTATCCTCTTCAATAACATTTACATACATACAGTATATGTGAATCTTTTTCACTTACACCTACCTACAATGTTGAGCCACCTTCCCCACACCCACGAGCTGTGGTGTCTGCCACTGTATACTGTATGCTGTTTAATACCCTTCACTCAGTTCCAACAGGCATAGCGTTCAGTCCTTGCTTTATTGCTATACACCCCATTGTCTGAAAATATTAACAATTACTGCTCTGCATCCATTCACAAGTGCAGCGGCTGTGCTTATGCTTGCACCACCTTTAACCATTGGTCATACTCAAAGTTTGTGTGATCATGCACCCATAGTTTTGCACTAAACACTCTGGCAACATCCCCAGACAACCGTATCCCTCACAGCGATCTGTTCCCTTTTCATATTACCATTTTGTGCAATGATGTGTTTTGTAATGTAGTACCCATCCCCCACTCTGCTGATAAGACCACATTCCTGAGTGATCTCAGAGACATGCGTGATGCACACTGGAGGAGTGGCTGATGGGAATAACTGTGGCCTGCACTAACAATTAATTGGGATTCTACCAGGCACTTCATCCTAGGTAGGATGTAAGAATTGATTTGCCCTATCTCTTGTACACCCTGGGGTGTCGGTCATGTGTTCTACCTTATCAGACAGCCATGTGTTATAGCATGATCAACCAGATCCATACCCCATATTTAGGCTAGTGATGTTCGTTTACTTCTTATTATTCAGTATGTGATTTGTTTGTGTTATTGTATAATTAATCACTTAGTACATATATTCACTCAGCCTGCGTAAGCTTATTAATTCTCAAATCTTTTGAATTCACGTTACGTTACAATAGTGCTAAAGTAAAGATAAAACTATAAGTGCAAAATACAAAAACGATCAGCACTCAGGATGATTACCTTGGAGGTTATCCTATTCCCAATCAGTGGCAGTGCAGGCAGTGTTAGGATCGCGCTTGGCGGCCCCTGTACACATTTGATATAAAGAAACTGCAGCACTCTTGTTGTCTTCAATAATCTTCCAAATTTATTCACCAAGTAACAGGCTGAACTGGATGGACAGATGTCTTTTTTCAGCCTTATAAACCATGTAAGTATCTGCAACGTTTTGACTACAAACACGTGGTAACGACTGTAGTCGAAGCATTGCAGATACTTGGTGAATAAATAGAAGATTACTGAAGACAACAAGAGTGCTGCAGATTCTGTAAAACTATAACCGGCCACTCAGGGATATGGTGAGATAAACGGAATTGAAGCCAAAATGCTCATCGCCACAGAACAAGCCAGTGTATAAAGAAAAGGATACCCTACGACACTTCACTAAATAGCTGATAATAAACAATTAACACAATCCTTAACACTCAAGATATTTGTAAAAACTCCTAAAAAAAAAAATGTTCTTGCAATAAAAAAGTTAAGTTAACTTACCAATGATTCAAATCTTGTAGCCATATGTATAAAAATAGGAATCTATTTTCTGTGTTACTACGTTCTACATGGAGGGACTGCAGGTCAGCGTATAAGATAATAAGCTGAGACTACTTACACTGAGCGTCTTGTTATAATTCCAGATCTTCACCTTGCATATGTCAAAATCACATGACCTAGAAGGATTTCGTATCACAAAGTAAAGCTGTACAGGAGGGTGGAAGGGGCACATCCACATGTAGCATTCCTTGGTAGTCTGAAGAAGACATGAGTCAAGGTGGGTTATCTGTTAATACGTATCTTACAAAGTGACAGCACTTAAAGAAAAGTGGCATGCAAGAAGTAGATAATGACCACACACGACACCATGATATTACCAGATTATTATGACATTAGAACAAAAATATTAACCCTCAACTATTTATGAGTTTCTAAAGTAAAGTTGCACACTAATATATTCTTTATTTATATATTTTCTAGGGTTTGCAGAAAACACTAAATTACCAAACACTAGGAAGTGTCAATTTCATGTAGGTGTTTATCCCATAGTTTAGAACAGTGATGTCAGACCGGCATTTGGTCCTCTTGCATCTGATGATGTTTGGCAAAATACATAAGGCTAGAATACAGGACAGATCTTGAAACATCTGTTTGCAATTTTTTTAAAATTAATTGTTTTTTATCTATATGAAACACATGGAGCCAATGGTGGCCACAGATCCGTGCATAGCAGCCCTTGACCTGGCTAAAAAAAACAACAACGCTTAAACTGCTAAGATTCAGAAGCAAAACTGCTAGTGTCCTCAGTTTCCTGTGTAACAGATATTAGCAGCCGTGAATTAAAAGACATTTGTGTATTATTGTCCAGTAATATTACTTAGGTTCCCACCATTGTTTATGAAGGAAATATTCACAGGAGGGTCAAAAGCTAGGGTCAAAAGATAGTAATCAGGCACATTCAGGGTCACAGGCCCTTCATGACATAGTCAGGATGGGACATAATACCCTGGCCCCTGCTGGTGCCGACACTGAGGTTTCTATAGGCAGAGAGGAAGAGGTCTTCTAATTCAAAGCAGTAACACGTCATCCACCACAGGGAGCTCAGGCATGTAAAACCATATTCAGACGACTACTAGCAGTAGCAGGCTGGAAACTTAATTTGATCCTGGAAAACAACCTAAAACAGGCCCTATGTTGAAGGCGGGTGCAAATTGACAGAAAGCTGAGCAACAAAAGTAGGTGAGACCAGCAACACCATAGTGCAGCACAAAATACTGCGCCAGCAAAACCAAATACCACAGCGCAGCACAAAATACTGCTATCCCCACTGTATCAACTGTATTGCCATCCTCAGGAAGGCTCCTGTGGCCACCGGCCATGTGGATAAGTACCTGATACTCTTAACAGTAGTTCATGCTGAGAGCATCAGATCGTAATGTCCCTGGCCAGCGGCCGGGAGGGCCGAGGAGGGCTAGGGTGGCCCCCTGGACATTGGCCCACCGGAAAATTTCACTTTAGAGTCCATGTCCAGTCCACCCCTGACTACTAGAACTAGTGTTCCAGCATGTAGTACCACATGCTGACCACATAGCTGGAGATGATGCCTTGGTGAGAAGGAGGGTGTGCATTGGAAACATCAAACAAAGTGACACGGTGCGTGGAAGTGTTTTGTTACACAATTCTCCATTGCCTTTCCTCCAGAAAAAGATACCAAAGGTCCTTTACATACATTGATGAAACCTGAATGAAAGGGATTGTCCAGGTTTTACTAAGTGATGACCTATACTGACTTCAATGGGAGCAGTGCTGCAGAAACAAGCTTCCTCCACTACAGTTGACAGGGCTGTGAAGTTCCTGGGGCTGCCCCTGAACAGATGATCAGGGAACAGGGTATTGGACGCTCATCGATCTACTAATAATGGCCTAACTTGAAGATAGGCCATTATAAAATAAAAGCTGGCCAACCCCTTTGATGTCCTGATACTAAAGGAAATGACCTGATCACCAGTAACAGCGTATTTATGAGGAAACTGGTTTCTTAGCTTCACTATCAAAGTTTACAAAAATAGCACTTTTAAACATCCCTGCTGATCCAATATTGCTAGTTGTGCTTTTGTGCCAACCCAGGAAGTGACCACTGCAGCCAATCACGTACCCTACATAATGTCATCCCTACTGCAGGCTGCACACTGCATTCTCCAATTTTGTGTAGAATACCTACAACTTATCACCAAAGAACTACCTAGCTGGAGAGCAGAAAGCAAGGATGTGTCATCCAGTATATGAACATAACGGGACGCCCTAATGTGACCTATGCTACCACCAAACACGGATGCTTCAGTCCAACACTTGTGGGTTTATGTGTCCTCAATGCTGAGCTAAGACATGAGTGATCTACTCAGGATCTGTCCATAGATCTTTTTCTAGGGTTTAAAGGGATTCTGTCACCTCCCCTCAGCCAAAAAACGATTTAAAAGCAGCCATGCAGCACAGCTTACCTGGATTAGGCTGTGCTGTTTTATCTTGAAATCCGTCCAGCAGTTACTTTAAAAAACGACTTTGATCAATGAGGAAATGCGTCCTGAAGGTGCCCAGAGGGGCGTTTTTTTCTTCCTAGTGAGCCCAGTACCGCCCCTCTTTCAGTGCCCAGCCCGCCTTCCTTGTATTTTCTAACTGCCGCCCCCAGCCTGCCACAGCCTCTCCTGCCTCTCCTCCCCCTCCCTCACGCCGAACGAAGTCTCGCACAGGCGCAGTACCCACTGAGGGCTGCGCCTGTGCGATCATCAGGAGACTGAGGGCGGCAGCTTCATCTTCGTCACTGGGCATGCGCCGAGCCCAGTGACGTCCGATGCTCGCTCTTCCCTCAGTCAGCAGGGAAGAGCGAGCATCGGACGTCACTGGGCTCGGCGCATGCCCAGTGACGAAGATGAAGCTGCCGCCCTCAGTCTCCTGATGATCGCACAGGCGCAGCCCTCAGTGGGTACTGCGCCTGTGCGAGACTTCGTTCGGCGTGAGGGAGGGGGAGGAGAGGCAGGAGAGGCTGTGGCAGGCTGGGGGCGGCAGTTAGAAAATACAAGGAAGGCGGGCTGGGCACTGAAAGAGGGGCGGTACTGGGCTCACTAGGAAGAAAAAAACGCCCCTCTGGGCACCTTCAGGACGCATTTCCTTATTGATCAAAGTCGTTTTTTAAAGTAACTGCTGGACGGATTTCAAGATAAAACAGCACAGCCTAATCCAGGTAAGCTGTGCTGCATGGCTGCTTTTAAATCGTTTTTTGGCTGAGGGGAGGTGACAGAATCCCTTTAAACAATCACTTTCAATGGAAAATAGAGAATGATGATCAGTAAATTGCAACTTTTAATAAAGAAAAAAAAAATACCTGAGATTTTCCATTAACTAAACAATGAAGGTCTCCAGGAAAATCTGCATTTCTTATGTCCACATCATGAGGGGAAACATATATTTTCTGATCCTTCAGATTGAAGAACTGAATCTCAGTCAACCCCACACTGTTAGGATTTCCCCAGTTGGATAGAATTTCCACAGTTATGTAGATGGCGTTGTTATCTGCTGATGGTGAACAGGCCTAAAACATACAAGAACATGGTATCGTTAACATTGGGTAATGATAAAACTATCAAGGTTACACACAATGATTCTGCATTATATACTCAAATGCATACAATGTAACATTTAATATATATATTAGTAAGGTTTGGAAGCATGATAGAGCCGCGTAGCGGTGACACAGACGCACCAGTCCGAGTAAAGTAACGTAAAGCTTTAGTATAGCTCCAAACGAGCTAGAAAAAACAAACAAACAGAAACAGCACCAAACAGCGTTCACATGGCTCGGCTCCTGTAGTAACTGAGTACTCCTGCCTCCCGCTCCCATGGATGTCGGTAACTTGGACCTGTTACCATTCTGCAGATTGCCTGTGTCTGTCAGCTAGGCTTTTCTCCCAGCAAGCCCTACTGGTTTATTCAGGCTTTTAAACACCTCTAATGAGACACGTTTTTTCCTCAGCTGAACATGCTGAGTTTCCCACACTCTCTGTAGTGGAGTGGGAGTGGTGGTGGTCCCACCACCACCTCTTTACCACTCCAACAAAGCCGGCCCAGATTTTATCATATACCAACAGTTCAGAAACTAGGCTCCTGAACAAAACAACACTATCCAGCTTTTAATATCTCACCCAGCTTAACTTTCCAGGTGAGATACACTTTGTCTAATACAATCCCTGCCACTTGCCTACAATATACAGAATATATATATATATATATATATATATATATATATATATATATACACACACACACACACACACACACTCTATATTGTGGGGACTCGCTCTGGTAGACAGGATTAGTGGACGCAGTATAGAGGCAACAACAAGTTCTTTGGATCAAACAGTTCAGTGTTTTATTCACACTTTAGACAAGTGACAAAACAAGAAGTCATATTCAAATAAAAAATAAAAAGTCACCTTGCGGTGTTGGTGGTAATTCACACCATGCGGCAATTCTGCCTCAAAGAGTCCTTGCTCATAGCAGCACCAACCTGTTTTCACACCAAACAGGTAGCAAGCCTTCATCCAGACACCAAGCTCATAGATGCCAAAACAGAGACATGGCTTCTGAGCTCAACTGCCTATTTAAGGACAGCCAGGTGCTTCCAAAACGAGGACCGGCATTTAAAATCCGGTCTGGTATTTGACCTTACCTGGCTGTAAATCAGCCCAGCAGCACATGCAGGGAGAAAAATACCTGTTTTCCCAGACCAAACCTGTCACTATGTCACATACCACCCCCCTTTGTTCAACCCTGAGGGGGTGAACACACGCCAGACAGCATACCCGGGATAGGGCATCCACATTTCCCTGTAACCGGCCTGCCCTGTGTTCCCACGAAAACAAAGTTTTGTAGGGAGAGAAACCATTGGGTGACCCAGGCATTTCTGTCCTTGGCCTGGCTCATCCACTTGAGAGAGGTGTGGTCAGTCACCAGGCAGAATTTTCTCCCCAATAAATAATAGCGGAGAGATTCTAGTGCCCACTTGATAGCTAGGCACTCTCTCTCCACTATACTATACCGGTCTCGGCTGGGGTGAGCTTACGGCTGAGAAGACAATGGGATGCTCCTCACCGTGGACTTCCTGAGACAGTACAGCACTGAGGCCTAATTCAGAGGCATCGGTCTGTACTATAAATCCCCTCGGGCGTCACCAAAACCAGGGACCCACACAGGGCCTTTTCCGCCCAATCATCCCAGTGAAACATCATTGACTTGTGTCCCTTCAAGAGTTCTGTCAAGGGCACGGCTAGAGTAGCAATGTGGGGAACAAACCTCATCTAATAGCCCAACATTCCCAGGAATGACTTTACTTGCCTAGGATCCGTCTGCATTAATAACTTAGAAAAAATTCTAAGTGTGAAAGTAGCCTGAGCAGATCCGTTCAGACTTTCAATGTAAAGTCAATGGGGGACGGATCCGCTTGAAGATTGAGCCATATGGTGACATCTTCAAGCGGATCCGTTCCCATTGACTTACATTGTAAGTCTGAACGGATCCGCTCGCCTCCGCACGGCCAGGCGGACAGCTGAACGCTGCAAGCAGCGTTCAGCTGTCCGCCTGTCCGTGCGGAGGCGAGCGGAGCGGAGGCTGAACGCCGCCAGACTGATGCAGTCTGAGCGGATCCGCTCCATTCAGACTGCATCAGGGCTGGACGGAGGCGTTCGGGTCCGCTCGTGAGCTCCTTCAAACGGAGCTCACGAACGGACCTATGAACGCTAGTGTGAAAGTAGCCTAACCCCTCAGGTGCGACACCTGAGGGGTTAATTGTGCGGATGACAGCCCCCTGTAAGAGATCGGGTGCTGCCAGGCAGCAGGGGGCAGTCATGTACACACTTCTTAGTATATTCTAACTTGAAGCGTCCCCATCACCATGGGAACGCCTCTGTGTTAGAATATACTGTCGGATCAGAGTTTTCACGATGTAACTCAAATCCGATAGTACATTCTAACATAGAGTCGTTCCCATGGTCATGGGGATGCTTCAAGTTAAAATATACCCTGACTTTACATTGAAAGTCAATGGGGGACAGATCCATTTGCAATTGCACATATTGTGTCAACGTCAAACGGATCCGTCCCCATTGACTTGCATTGTAAGTCAGGACGGATCAGTTTGGCTCCGCACGGCCAGGTGGACGCCAAAACGACTTTTTCCTTCATGTCCGTGGATCCTCCAAAAATCAAGGAAGACCCACGGAAGAAAAAACGGACACGGATCACGGAACAACAGAAACCGTTTTTGTGGACCGCAAAAAAAAAATGTCCATGTGCATGAGGCATAAACCTGACAGGGCACACCTATGAATTGAAAACCATTTCAGGTGACTACCTCTTGAAGCTCATCAAGAGAATGTCAAGAGTGTGCAAAGCAGTAATCAAAGCAAAAGGTGGCTACTTTGAGGAACCTAGAATATGACATTTTCAGTTGTTTCACACTTTTTTGTTATGTATATAATTCCACATGTGTTAATTCATAGTTTTGATGCCTTCAGTGTGAATCTACAATTTTCATAGTCATGAAAATAAAGAAAACTCTTTGAATGAGAAGGTGTGTCCAAACTTTTGGTCTGTACTGTGTATACACACTGTATATATAAAAAGTTGTATGGCAAATAAAAATAAAAATCTTATGCTCATGGGAACTACTGTCAGCCTCCTGCTACCTTTCTGTTATTTTTTAAAAAATATCACATTGAATGGTCAGAACAACAAACATATAAAAAGTCTGTGTCTAATCACTGGAAGGAGCAATTACCCTTGTCTCACTCGGAGAAGAAAATCCCAGCACAATGTGAAGCTCAATCAGTAGCCTATAAACTGCCTTGCCATACAAGTGTGTATGAAAATTCAGCTGGTACATCGAAGACTACTGCTGGTAGCCTGCATTATTAGACGTTGCCATTTACTATACTTCTATATAGGTTGTCTGATAATCATCATAATCACATTCCACATACCGTATAGAGCAGGCATGGCCAACCTGCGGCTCTCCAGCTGTTGTAAAACTACAACTCCCACCATGCCCTGCTGTAAGCTGATAGCTGTAGACTGTCTAGGTATGATGGGAGTTGTAGTTTTGCAACAGCTGTAGAGCCTCAGGTTGGCCATCCCTGGTATAGAGGAATACAGACATCATGGAGGGGGTATCGTGCGCTAGATAACTCTACTTTAGAGCTTCTAAGAAGGAGCTGCTCTCGCTCTGGAGGACACAGTCATCCTATTTTTTCCAAGGTTTTCTGAATCTGGACATGCAACAATCAGCTGATATCTGGGTCAGCTTTATTTTTAAAAGTATCTGTCCTGAAAATTGTTATCATAATGATGGGAGATCTCAAAGACCTCAGTATGGCGAGAATGTTCTATTTTTCTGAGCACCCTGATACAGACTGGGTCGGACTGGAGAGTGAAATCTATGCATATACAGTTGCAAGAAAAAGTATGTGAACCCTTTGGAATGATATGGATTTCTGCACAAATTGGTCATAAAATATGATCTGATCTTCATTTAAGTCACAACTATAGACAATCACAGTCTGCTTAAACTAATAACACACAAAGAATTAAATGTTACCATGTTTTTATTGAACACACCATGTAAAATTCACAGTGCAGGTGGAAAAAGTATGTGACCCCTTGGATTTAACCCCTTTAGGACACAGCCATATTTCACCTTAAGGACCAGGCCATTTTTTGCAAATCTGACCAGTGTCACTTTAAGTTCTGATAACTTTAAAACGCTTTGAATTATCCAGGCCATTCTGAGATAGTTTTTTTTTTGTCACATATTATACTTCATGACACTGGTAAAATGAAGTAAAAAAATAAAAATGTATTTATAAAAAAAAATAAAAAATTTACCATTTTATTTAAAAAATTGCAAATTTCCAAGTTTCAATTTCTCTACTTCTATAATACATAGTAATACCTACACAAATAGTTATTACTTTACATTCCACATATGTCTACTTTGGATCAATTTGGGAATGATATTTTATTTTTGGAGGATGTTACAAGGCTTAGAAGTTTAGAAGCAAATCTTGAAATTTTTCTGAAATTTTCAAAAACCCACTTTTTAGGGACCAGTTCAGGTCTGAAGTCACTTTGTGAGGCTTACATAATAGAAACCACCCAAAAATGACCCATTTCTAGAAACTACACCCCTCAAGGTACTCAAAACTGATTTTACAAACTTTGTTAACCCTTTAGGTGTTGCACAAGAGTTATTGGCAAATGGAGATGAAATTTGAGAATTTACATTTTTGGGCAAATTTTCAGCTGGTGAACAGATGGCCTTAAGTTCTCCTGCAAAATGTCTTGATAAACTTGGGAATTCATTTTTCTCACAGTTGGGATGAGGTTTTGATGTTGGTGTGCTGTGCTCCTTTTTCCCCACACATAGTGTTGTGTGTTTCTTCCAAACAACTCAACTTTGGTTTCATATGTCCACAGAATATTTTGCCAGTACTGCTGTGGAACATCCAGGTGCTCTTCTGCAAACTGTAAACGTGCAGCAATGGTTTTTTTTTTGGACAGCAGTGGCTTCCTCTGTGGTATCCTCCCATGAAATCCATTCTTGTTTAGTGTTTTATGTATCGTAGATTCGATAACAGGGATGTTAGCATATGCCAGAGACTTTTTTAAGTCTTTAGCTGACACTCTAGGATTCTTCTTCACCTCATTGAGCAGTCTGCGCTGTGCTCTTGCAGTCATCTTTACAGGACGGCCACTCCTAGGGAGAGTAGCAGCAGTGATGAACTTTCTCCATTTATAGACAATCTGTCTTACCGTGGACTGCTGAACAGCAAGGCTTTTGGAGATACTTTTATAACCCTTTCCAGCTTTATGCAAGTCAACAATTCTTAATCGTAGGTCTTCTGAGAGCTCTTTTGTGTGAGGCATCATTCACATCAGGCAATGCTTCTTGTGAAAAGCAAACCCTGCTATAACCAACACCTCCAATCTCATCTCATTGATTGGACTCCAGTTGGATGACACCTCATTACAATTAGCTCATGGAGATGTCATTAGTCTAGGGGTTCGCATACTTTTTCCACCTGCACTGTGAATGTTTACATGGTGTGTTCAATAAACATGGTAACATTTAATTCTTTGTGTTATTAGTTTAAGCAGACTGTGATTGTCTATTGTTGTGACTTAGATGAAGATCTGATCACATTTTATGACCAATTTGTGCAGAAATCCATATAATTTCAAAGGGTTCACATACTTTTTCTTGCAACTGTATACATCTTGTGCTAATCCTTATTCACACGTCAGTGCTTGGTCAGTGATTGTGAGCCAAAACCAGGAGTGGAGGCTACACGGACATAAGGTATAAGGGACAGATCTGCACATGTTCTTTGTTTAGAGCCGCACCTGGTTTTGGCTCAAAATCACTGATGAAAATCACTGACCAAACACTGAAGTGTGAATGAGGCATTACAAGGATCTCAACAATCAGCTGGTTATGTGACACGATGAGGCTGTGCCACTTTGTAGTAATATTTTTACAGAGGATTTTTTCTTTATTTTACATAATAACAAGGAATGGATAAGCAAGGTGCAAAATAACCAAGTGTGAAGTTTTCCAAAGCGTATAAGCCTACTGAAACAATATAAAAGGCTCAAAATGTTTAAAACTCTCTGTTCTAATGTAGTTTGGCTTAAATAAATACATCTAAATACTTCAATGCTGAGAAAAAAAGAGATATTAGGAGTAAAAAATGTGTGTTCCTGCCTATTCCAAACCACTGGTATGAGGACTCATGCCCCTGAGGATTACAGAACTTGTTGTTGCCTTTTAATTTTGCAATTTCCATCAGCAGGGGGCATCATAATGAGCGCGCTGGAATAAGGGGGAGAACAGTGTGAGGTGAGACACACATGACATTATCATTTGGAGCGGCGCCTCCCCTGAGAGGACTACGTCTAACCTGCACACCCCGTATGTGATTCATCTGTGACCTTTAGCCGGACGACAGAACATTACAAATCTCATCCCAGAAATACATTCTGTTTGACTATTATTATTAAACTCCTTGTAATATGCTTTTTCATATACTTTAACTGTTAACTCCTCAATTACTGAAGCACTGTAATGGATGTAAGAAATTCTCGTCATGTACTAGCATGTAAACCATCACACATCACGCATCATGTGATAACATTTAAAACAAACTACAAAAAGGAAATGTATCTGTTTTTATACCTATGAACCTGTCGGACCAGTTACATGTGCAATAGGAAGCTGAAGGCATCTGTGTTGGTCCCATGTTCATATGTGCTTGCATTGCTGAGGGATGGGGGATCAGCAACCTTCGGCACTTCAGCTGCTGTGTAACTACAGCTCCCAGCATGTACACTTACTGGGCTGTTCTTATAAAAGGAGGATTCTGGGAGTTGTAGTTTCGAAACAGCTGGAGTGCTGGAGGTTGCTGATCCCTGTTTTCATACATGCAAATGAGCCTCTAAGAGCAATGGGGCGTTGCCGTTACACCTAGAGGCTCTGATCTCTCTGCAACTGCTGTGCCCTCTGCACTTTGATCAACAGGGCACACATGAACATGAGACCAACGCAGATGCCTTCAGCTGCCAAGTGCACATTTAACACGTCAGCAATTTTCATAGGTACAAATCTGCTGCCAGATGCAATTTAAAGAGATTGTGCCAAGTTTTAAAATGTATCCCTTATCCATAGAATTTGATTGAGGGGGTCCAACTGCTGGGATCCTACCAATTATGAGACCTGCGATCCTATGTCTCTCTGGCTGCTGAACTCATCAATCTCCAGCAGTTCCATAGAGATGAGAGGAGTGGCAGCGCACGTGCTCGGCCGTCGCTCTATTCATATGGGGAGACACAGGACCCTCTGTGGATGGGGATAAGTTTAAACCTGACACAAGCCCTTGGCTTGAAGGAAATCTGTCAGCTCCAAAACACTCCCTAAACTAGCTGTGTATAGTGTAAGTGATGCTGAGTCCAGTTATGTCATTTTTATTTTCATACTCGCTTGCATTTCCACACTGTGCTCCAAAAACCAGCAGTAGAATGCAGTGAGAGGACTCCTCTTTGAGTCCTCTCTATTATATGCATGCGTTCAGGAGTCCTCTCAATGAATTTTACTACTGGTCTGTAGGAGCACAGCATCGGAATCCAAGTGAGCATGAAAATAAAAATTACACAGAGACCGAGTCACTTACACACCTACTTGACGCTTATACAACGCGTACTCTAATTTGGGAGGTGTTTCTGAACTAACAGATTCCCTTTAAGAATTCTCCACTGTCGGTCTTCTGCAGCCTGCATGTACTGTCACACATTGCAGGCTGCTCAGTCCCATCCGACAGCTCACTCTGTAGCCTTTATCTCTTGTTTGTGAATTATTTAAAATGGCCGCAAGCAACCCGTCTTAGAAAGTGAGCAGGGCTGGTTGCCTCCACTTCCATAGCTGCCTGGGAGGAAGGGGGTGAGGGTGCGGAGCCTTACTACACACTGCGCTCTGGCACTTGCATATACTACACATTGATGAGCGTTTCTGTCAGGCTGTTCAGCCATGATGGCATATCGTTGGCAAAATCCCATCATTACCATCTATTATAAAGCAGTGTAGTGTGTAGTGAGGCTCCACGCCATCACAGCTCTAGGCAGCTCTGCAAGTGATGTCACCCTCCTTTCCCCAAAATAAAAATAAAAGAACAAATTAAAAATGGGTTTCGCCACACGTGAAAACGCCCCTGGTATAAAAATATCTTCCCCATGCGGCAAACTGCAAAACGGAAAAAAGCATCAAAATGGCCGATTCACAGTTTTTGGTCACTTCATTTTCTACAATTTTTTTAAAATAAAAAGTGATCAAAAAGTCACACACACTCTAGAAGGGTATCAATAAAAAGTACAGATCGCCCCGAGGAAAAATATCCCCCAAACAACTCTGTACACATGACTACAAAAAATTATAGGGGGTCAAAATGTAAACTGTTGCAAAACTGCTTTTTATTTCCAATTTCACCCCATTTGGAATTGTTTTCACATTTCCAACTACAACATATGTAATATTAAATGGAGGAAAGTACAACTTGACCCAAAATGGCTATATGAACGGAAAAAAAAAGTTATATGGCTCTGGGAAGGCAGGAAGTGCAAAACGAATATGCAAAAACAAAAAAACCTCTGTGGTGGAAGGGGTTAAAAGATCATTCACCACATACTTTAATTTGGGATGTGTTTTGAGAAGACAGATTCCATTTAAAAAAAATTCCACTGTTTGTCTTCCACAGCCTGCAGATGTGTCTTCTAATACATGAGGCACATGTACATGCACCAAGGATGCTGCACCCCTACTGCATAAAAAATGCATGTTAAGACTAGGGCTACACGACGACATGTCGCGCAACACATAGGGCATAACTACACTGCAACATGTGTCGCACGACAATTTTTAGAATGATAGTCTATGGTGTCGCACATGGACATGCTGTGATGCAGCAATGGATTTTTTGCAACTGTCGCGTCGCAGTCGCAGCATGTCGCAGTGCGTCACCATAGACTATCATTATTATATTTTTGTGCGACACATGGCATCATGTAGCCCTGGCCTTATACATATAATCTATAAACAATTGTGATATTTTATAGGCTATGAGCACCCCTGCATAAATTTTTTTTTTTGAATTGCATCTTTTATATGACAGAAATAATTTTTGCTATTGTATTTAATTAAAAAAAATTCTCATTGGTTTGTCTTCTGCAGCCTGCACATGCTTTCATACATTGCAGGCTGCTCAGTCCGGATCAGGGTTAAATCTGTGAGGCAGGCCATCTGACGACTCACCCTGCAGCCCATATCTCTGATGTGCTGAATGACCTTTTAATATGAGATTACTTACTCATTTAAAGGGGTTCCCTAGAATATGAGCAGGGCTGGTTGCCACCACTCGTAGAGCTGCCTAGGGCTGTGACAGCATGGAGCCTCACTACACACTGCACTGCTTTACAATAGATGGTAATGATGGGATTCTGCCGATATATCATCATGGCTGAACAGCCTGAAAGAAACGCTCACCAGTGCGCAGTATATGCAAGTACCAGAGCGTAGCATGTAGTGATGTCCCCCCCCCCCCAGGCAGCCCTGCAAGTGGAGGCAACCAGTCCTGCTCACAGGTTGCTTGCAGCCATTTTAAATCATACATGGACAGCCCCTTTAAGTTTAAGATCTCAGCTTTAGAGATCATTCTTGAGAGCAGAGATAAGGGCTACAGAGTGAGCTGTCAGATGGGACTGAGCAGCCTGCAGCGTATGACAGTACATGCAGGGACTGCCCTGCATGATGGAAACGGGACGGATCCGTTTTGCAGCCCATAGACTTCTATTATGACGGAATGAATAAAGGCATTCCATCATAACATTGCGTTATGGTCCGTGGTAACAGAATCTATAATGAAATTCACCTTTACCACCAAACAAAGTGTGAACGAAGTTTAAAATATGGAATTCGCTCATCTCTAATCACAATTGTCGGCAAATAACGTGTATTGACATACATTTCTTGATGCAGTAGTAGTGCAGTATCCTTGGTATATGCACAGAAGACCTAACTTACCAATACATCCTTAATAACAGTTAACTCAGTCGCCGCCACGATGATAACTGGTCAGGTAACTGCAGAGCCGCCAGACACTAGACGCCACGGAGATGTGTATTTTACACCTCTCAGCGGCGTGTGGTGATCAGGGGCTCAGGTTGGTAAGTTATATTTTTACAGGTGGAACACATACAACGTTAACACCAACATTTTTTCAACAACCTGAGAAAGGAAAGGCATTTGGTGGTCATACAGGCTTTACAAGATGATAACGCTATTATGATATTTGCTACAATCCAGTGATCCGTAGGAGAATTCTTCTAATTGTAGCAAACTCTCTCTGCATTTATAGCGGATGAGAAGATGATCTGTTTGATTATTTTACTGCATTTGTCGCTTACAACATTGTCCTTAGCCTTTAATTACTTACTGCACGTCTCCAATCACAGTGCATAAAAATAATGCCAACGCGGCTGACTGTCCCGAATATAATGAATATGTATGTTCTGCATTTATAACATTGACCTTTGTCTTGAAACAGCTTTGCAGTGCCACTGTCCTACGTGTATACCTCTGGGGCAGACCGGATTCAGCTCGGGTGAATCTAAACACACTGAATCTCCATTAGTCTCCACCACCAGAAAGGCAGAAGTGGCTGTCAGCACATTCTATTCCGGGCTGGATGTTTTCATACTTTTATGAGAATTGCTATCAGAGAAAGCCCTTGCTGTATAATAACCAGTCAGCAACTGCTGGGCAACCATTAGTCAAACTGCAGCCAAGTATAACACTAACTAAAAGGGATGACAGTCTATTTCAGGTGAAAAATTGTCTTTTCCCCCCTTTTCCACACCAGAAACCTGACAGGCCATTGGTTACACTGCACTCATATCACAGAATCAATTCACGTGCAAACCCCCAAATGGCAATGTACAATATTCATTTGACTTTTTCAGCAAATAAAAATGTAAATCTTGAACATTGAAAAGTTTTCTAAAAAAGAAATCACTTTTTGTGTTACTCAACACATTCTTCATGTCACTTATTTTTAAGCAATATAAAAAAAAAATCTATAATTTAAGCAGCTGAAATAAATATAGTGTTTTTCACTTTTATAAGACACACATTTTTCCCCAAAAAGTGTGTGTGTGTGGGGGGAATGGCAGTGTGTCTTATAAAGCGAATACTATTGCGCGCTTCCATTATGGAAGTGCTCACTAGTATTCTGCAGACACTGGGTGCGACAAATGTAGAGCTGGTAGCTGCACTCACTGCTCCCTGGTCTTCTCCAGGCCCTATGAGCACTATGGCCCAACAGTGTGCGGCATCAGGTCAAAGTGCAGAGTGGGCCCAGGGAGTGGTAAGTGGAACTCACTGTCCAGAGTGGCAAGTCTGTTTAGTTATTTTTCGTCTGATCTTTGGTCTGATATTGGGGGTCTGATCTGAAGTTTGATCTAAGGTCTGATATAGGTATCTGATCTTAGGTCTGATCTGGGAGTCTGATCTGAGGTCTGATCTGGGAGTCTGATCTGAGGTCTGATCTGGGAGTCTGATCTGAGGTCTGATCTGGGAGTCTGATCTGAGGTCTGATCTGGGAGTCTGATCTGAGGTCTGATCTGGGAGTCTGATCTGGGGTCTGATCTGGGAGTCTGATCTGAGGTCTGATCTGGGAGTCTGATCTGAGGTCTGATCTGGGAGTCTGATCTGAGGTCTGATCTGGGAGTCTGATCTGAGGTCTGATCTGGGAGTCTGATCTGAGGTCTGATCTGGGAGTCTGATCTGAGGTCTGATCTGGGAGTCTGATCTGAGGTCTGATCTGGGAGTCTGATCTGAGGTCTGATCTGGGAGTCTGATCTGAGGTCTGATCTGGGAGTCTGATCTGAGGTCTGATCTGGGAGTCTGATCTGAGGTCTGATCTGGGAGTCTGATCTGAGGTCTGATCTGAGGTCTGATATTGGGGTCTGATCTGAGGTCTGATATTGGGTACTGAAGAAACTCATAATTTTTTTCAGATTTTCCTCCTCTAAAACAAAAAATACGGGCTGGATATTTAAAAAAAATAATTTAGCCCCAATTTTTTTTTTTAAAGCAAGCCCTTGCTCGGGACCTTTCCCTGTGCTTCTGCCCTGCTTCAGGCCAGCGGCGCTCTGAATGGTGAGGCAGGAAGACTTCTCCCTGCCCCACCATTCAGCTGCAGGCACTAATTGTGCTGCCAGCCTGTGTGGGCGGTGCCTGCATTTACATAATGCTGCAGAGTGTTCTGTGTCTGCAGGGGAGAGAGGACTGTGAGCTTCACGAACGGGACAAGGTGAGTAGTTACTGTGTTTTTTTTGTTTTTTTAACACATAAAAAAAATAAAAATGTGACAACAGGTACGCTTTATCACAACTTCTCAGGACTCAGCTCTGTGTGGACTTAAAGGAAAATGGCGTTCATGATCTTGGACTATTATCTGCTGTAATACATGAGTAGTAGTGCCGATACTAGTCCAGGATCGTGGTGACAGATGCCCTTTAAGCTGGCCACACACCACAACTACTGTCAGGAACAAGGATTTGACCGTTTTTTGCCTTTTTGAATCCTTTGTTCCCTCATAAGTAACTAGTTCCAAGGCCCTTGACAACTGTTTACCTCCTTCCTGAAGGAAATACCAGGCACAAGTCAGAGATAAAAGCCACCAATCATTTGTGCCACTGTGACTGAACACTATGCTAGGTGCATGGGAAGCTTTATTCCCATGGAAGACCATTTGTTTCAGAAGAATTGTTGCCTTGGGAAAGAAGCTAAAATCTAACACCTGCGCAGGAAGAAAATGCAGTTGTGTTATTGGTTCAGACATCTCCACAAATGCACCACGTTCAGTTAAAGGGGGTGTCCGTTTTCATGCTAAACCCTTTAAAGAACAGGTGTCATACTCTCACAAAACTGAAATTGGTGGCACATCTGTGCAGCAGCCCCTTCACTGGTTCTGGCTCTGGATTTCTTTTTAGCTGTTCTCAGCCGCTCAGTGACAATGGCTGAGGTGACGTTCCACTGACACTAAGCAGAGGAGACTGCCCTCCTGATAATTCACTACTATGTGGTACCAAAACTAACAGCGCTGATCACAAGTGAACAAAGGAGGGCGGAAATTCAGAGTACGCTGCTGCAACGGTTTGCGGACAGCTTCCATTCTGTCAGGACCGGACTGCTCTTCTTCATCTGCTGATGTTAACGAGGACCTGCTATTTCTCCTGACATGTCTCTGTCAGTAAATACTAGTTGTTCCCATGAAAGGGAATCTGTCAACTGATTCAAACACTTCTAGGTGGAATAATAGAGACTGCACAACAAAGACTTCTAAGAATTGTTATATCACGAGGAATATAAGTAGTTATTAAAACAGGCATGTCAGGAGATCTGACGGGTCCTATTGTTGCGCTGTGTACCAGAAGAGATGCCCAGATATAGTAAAGCTCATAGCAATGTGATTCAGTGGGTGTTATTGCTATTCAAAGCCATGCATCGTACGCCAATTACAGTGTCTCCGAGCTCGCCTTGTTCTTAGAGAACACAGACAATAGGCTGTTACAATAGTGAAGAAGAAAACTGTAACATGATCTGTACATTAACCAAAAATCCAGCAGGGCTAGGCCTAGAGCACCTGCTGCATACAAGGGGTAAAACCTGCAGCTGTATCTGCTACCAAGGGGACCACGGTTCTGTGGAGAAGACACCAGTGCAGATAAATTACAGCTACTTCCAGGAAAGTCAGAGAGCCACGCGTTCGGACCTTGGACATCTCCGGCGGGGAGCAGCCTGCCGGAGATATCTGGATCCGGCACTGCTGAAGGCTATCTGAAACCCGCCGGACCCATTCACTATAAAGGGGACCGGTGGAGATCCGGCTGCAACCTGGTAAACATGCCGAGAGTCAGCCAGATGAAAACCGGCCGGGTTGCAGCCAGATATCTGCTTGTCCCCCTAATAGTGAATGGGGCCGGACGGCGATGCAGTAGCAGACAGCCTCCAGAATCTCGAAGCGCTAGTGTGAAACTAGTCTAAAAGTCACAAATGGTGCCTACCCCTACTCCAGCTGGACTCATGTTGCCCTGCATCGTCCCCCCTCTCATCTCTGCAACTGCCTGGGCTCTGCATATGCGGGTTTGACCACCAACCAGTCATGGAGGACTGAAGTAACTGCAGAGCTGAGAGATAGGCGAGTGTCAGACCACGGTGGGGGTGAACGCTGTATGTGACTTCAACAAGTACCAAGTTTTCAGGTACATATACCCCGTCTTCTCTACACAGGGGCACACTGCTACCCGCTGCGTGTCTGCAGCCACAGACAAATGGCTGCTGCAGCAAATGAAGGTTTTTCAGGATGTAATATGATGGACGGTTTAGGTCAGCCATGTGCCCCAAACTGTCCATATGATAATCTGCCGCTAATGATGATGGACTGTCCTAAGGATAAATGTCATTGGTGGGCAGGCCCCCATTATTCACAATGCATCCATTTGTGACAAAAACATGAAGTGCACATTTGCCTACCTTTGGCTCGCTCGTGGAAATGGGTTCATTATCAATATTCTGGAGAACCTTCAACAATTTCTTCTGTTGGCTAAAAATGAAGGGAAATATTCCATTAAACATCTACAAAGTATTGCCTTCTCCTCCTTCCAGCCAGTGCTGTGCATGCCAACAGAAATGGTAGCTCCAAGGTTCTACAGGGAGGTTTGAGGAGGCAGGGATGGAAATGGTAAATGAGAGAAATCAGCATCTAGGGAGCACATATGTCATATGTGACTGGAAACGTAAGTCCCTGAGTTTTTCCTTTCATATGATTATCCTATTTAGCTGTCTCAGAATGATTTTTGCCTGATACGTGAGTAACAGCTGCCATTACAGTGCCCATAGGGGCCATCACCAAGCTTGCCACAGATCCCAAATGGCAAATAAACCTTCACTGTGCATTTACATTCCACATCCAAGAGATCCGAGATGTAACCGGCTGGAATGCATGTGGACTACTAATGATGGGAACAGTGAGCTTGTGTCCAAAGAAAATATTCAGTCAATCTGTAAACCTATTCTAGGAATGGGAACTGTACTGGTGGCCCTGCAAGTAGTATAGTCCTCTAATATTGCTTTGTAATCGACAGAGGCTTAAAAAACGACTACCCTGAGAAGAGGAATATTGTGAAAGGGCAGCAAGATAACAGAGGTGTATAATAGAGGTAACGTCCAAAATACAGAGAAGACGAGTGGGTTCTAGATTGTGAGCAGTGGAGACTGTACCACCACACAGACCAAGCAAATGAACGGAGCTTCAGAGATCAGGGGAACCGCTGGTCACATACCAGCTGTGCGGACGGTTCAGCTGCTCAGGGCCTGGGGGAGGGGGTCATCCACACATCGATGGAAAGCAGCAGCAGAAGTGACAAGGCTGCACTGCTAAAGGAGGTTAGGGTTAGAGCTTGGGGTTAGAGCTTAAGCTACTTTCACATTAGCGTTTTTTGTGGATCCGTCATGGATCTGCAAAAACGCTTCTGTTACAATAATACAACCGCATGCATCCGTCATGAACGGATCCAGTTGTATTATGTCTTCTATAGCCATGATGGGTCCGTCATGACCACCACTGAAAGTCAATGCGGGATGGATCCGTTTTCTATTTGCGTCAGTTTGTGCCAGAGCAAACGGATCTGTCTTGCTCCACACCACATGGCGGACAGAAAAACGCTGCAGGCAGCGTGTTGGTGTCCGCCTCCAGAGCGGAATGGAGACTGATTGGAGGCAAACTGATGCATTCTGAGCGGATCCTTTTCCATTCAGAATGAATTATGGCAAAACTGATCCGTTTTGGACCGCTTGTGAGAGCCCTGAACAGATCTCAGAAACGGAAAGCCAAAACGCCAGTGTGAAAGTAGCCTAAGTAGTGTGACGGGGGCCCTCACACATAACTTTGCTTGGGGCTCCACAAATCCTAAATCCACCCTGATGGTGGGCAATATATATCTCATGAGCTATGCAAAAGGAAGACCTGGGAATTGGCAGCACTGATTAAGAAGGCACCACTTAGACTATGCTTTTTCTTCGGTGTGCATTAAAGGGGTTTTCCAAGACTGAACAACCCCACCCCCCCAACAAGGCCCAGACTCTCAATACTGGGCATACTTCTATGGTCCCCGATGCCATTTTCCTTCTGGATCAATCAGAGTCCAATTAGTTACGCTCAGTATCACAGGTCCAGGCATTTGGGGGGGTTAAACTTGTATAATCCCTTAAGAAAGTTTTAGAAAGTTGCAAGAGTGCCAATAAAGGGCTCTTTCACACCTGCGTTATTGTCTTCCGGCATAGAGTTCCGTCGTCGGGGCTCTATGCCGGAAGAATCCTGATCAGGATTATCCTAATGCATTCTGAATGGAGTGAAATCCGTTCAGGATGCATCAGGATCTCTTCAGTTCTGGAACGGAAAGTTTTTTGGCTGGAGAAAATACTGCAGCATGCTGCGCTTTTTGCTCCGGCCAAAAAAACGGAAGACTTGCCGCAAGGCCGGATCCGGAATTAATGCCCATTGAAAGGCATTGATCCGGATCCGGCCTTAAGCTAAACGTCATTTCGGCGCATTGCCGGATACGACATTTAGCTTTTTTAGAGTGGTTACCATGGCTGCCGGGACGCTAAAGTCCTGGCAGCCATGGTAAAGTGTAGCGGGGAGCGGGGGAGCAGTATACTTACCATCCGTGCGGCTCCCGGAGCGCTCCAGAGTGACGTCAGGGCGCCCCAGGCGCATGGATAACGTGATCGCATGGCACGTCATCCATGCGCATGGGGCGCTCTGACGTCATTCTGGAGCGCCCCGGGAGCCGCACGGACTGTAAGTATACCGCTCCCCCACTCCCCACTACTACTATGGCAACTAGGACTTTAATAGCGTCCTGGCTGCCATAGTAACACTGAAAGCATTTTGAAGATGGATCAGTCTTCAAATGCTTTCAGTACACTTGCGTTTTTCCGGACCAGGCGTGTAATTCCGGTAAGTGGAGTACATGCCGGATCCGGACAACGCAAGTGTGAAAGAGGCCTAAGGATATCTTTTTGGCAATGCTTATTCCCTGAAGCATCTTCTGGCATTATCTCCTCTCATATATGCACGCTGCGACTCCCCAAATTGGCAGCTTGGAGCATAATAGAGGACGCAATGACTAACGGCTGGATTATATGAAATCCGTCCACAAAAGGATCTACAGTCATGTGAAAAAATTAGGACACCCTTTGAAAGCATGTGGTTTTTTGTAACATTTTTAATAAAAGGTTATTTCATCTCCGTTTCAACAATACAGAGAGATTAAAGTAATCCAACTAAACAAAGAAAACTGAAGAAAAGTCTTTTCAAGATCTTCTGTAAATGTCATTCTACAAAAATGCCTATTCTAACTGAGGAAAAAGATAGGACACCCTTGCCCCTAATAGCGAGTGTTACCTCCTTTGGCTGAAATAACTGCAGTGAGACGGTTCTTGTAGCCATCTACCAGTCTTCGACATCGGTCTGAGGAAATTTTACCCCACTCCTCAATGCAGAACTTTTTCAGCTGTGAGATGTTTGAGGGGTTTCTTGCACGTACAGCCCTTTTCAAGTCACCCCACAGCATCTCAATGGGATTCAAATCTGGACTTTGACTTGGCCATTCCAGGACTCTCCATTTCTTCTTTTTCAGCCAATCTTTGGTTGATTTACTAGTATGTTTTGGGTCATTGTCATGTTGCATGGTCCAGTTCCGCTTCAGCTTTAATTTTCTAACTGATGGTCTCACATGTTCTTCAAGCACCTTCTGATACACAGTAGAATTCATCGTGGATTCTATGATGGTGAGCTGACCAGGTCCTGCTGCAGCAAAGCAGCCCCAAACCATGACACTTCCACCTCCATGCTTCACAGTTGGTATGAGGTTCTTTTCTTGGAATGCTGTGTTTGGTTTACGCCAAACATGTCCTCTGCTGTTGTGTCCAAATAATTCAATTTTGGACTCATCTGTCCAAAGAACATTATTCCAGAAGTCCTGGTCTTTGTCAACTTTATCTCTGGCAAATGTCAGTCTGGCCTCGATGTTTCTCTTGGAAAGCAAAGGTTTCCTCCTTGCACACCTCCCATGCAAGTTAAACTTGTACAGTCTCTTTCTGATTGTAGAGGCATGTACTTCTACATCAACAGTAGCCAGAGCCTGCTGTAGTTCTCGAGATGACACTTTAGGGTTTTTGGAGACCTCTTTTAGCATCTTGCGGTCTGCTCTTGGGGTGAACTTGCTGGGGCGACCAGTCCTGGGCATGTTGGCAGTTGTTTTGAAAGCCCTCCACTTGTAGACTATCTTCCGGACAGTGGAATGGCTGATTTCAAAATCTTTTGAGATCTTTTTAAATCCCTTCCCAGACTCATAGGCTGCTACAATCTTTTTTCTGAAGTCCTCTGACAGCTCTTTTGCTCTCACCATGGTGCTCACTCTCACTTCAACAGTCAGGAGCACACCAAACTAAATGTCTGAGGTTTAAATAGGGCAAGCCTCATTCAACATGCAGAGTAACGATCTACTAATTATGTGCACCTGGTGTGATATACCTGTGTGAGATCTGAGCCAATTTAAGAGGGAATACATGTGAGGGTGTCCTAGCTTTTTCCTCAGTTAGAATAGGCATTTTTGTAGAATGACATTTACAGAAGATCTTGAAAAGACTTTTCTTCAGTTTTCTTTGTTTAGTTGGATTACTTTAATCTCTCTGTATTGTTGAAACGGAGATGAAATAACCTTTTATTAAAAATGTTACAAAAAACCACATGCTTTCAAAGGGTGTCCTAATTTTTTCACATGACTGTATATGGCATCAATTAGAAAACTTCATGACACTATACTACAGTTCCATTGGACTCTCCAAAAGCCGCCCCTTGGAAGTTTTGCTAATTCAGCTCTGAAGCCTCGGAGAAAGTGGCAATAGTTTTTAGTAATAACAGGAAAGTCGTTTTACTACGCTATGTTTAACGTACAACTGCAATTTGACATAACTCTGCAATTACTCCCATTCTTTTAATCAAAGGTAGTTTTTCAGGCAGCGTGTATTTACCAGGAGACAAAGTGAACGTTTTGATGGATTGTGCTAGAGACCAGGCCGCCAAGAATCAGAAAATTATATTGTTTTGCAAGACCACTGAATTTACCATACAGGGAAAAAAAGGGAGAATGTAGATGATTTCATACAATGGCAACTTTATGATAAAAAGCTAAAACATAATTCAAGCAATTACATAACGGAGCCGCTACCTTAATTCCATAAGGTTTATACTTTCAATAGCTTGGGAGACAACTTCTTTCTCCTGTAAAGACAAAGACTGTTAAAAACACAACAAATGTCTTCTTACTTTATAGGGATTTTGATTTGCACCCACAATAATGCTTATTTTAACTACAATTTCCATCCATCAATATAAAATGTTGTATATTAGCCATATGTCAGCATACTGGTAACCCCAATACACCACAGGGGAGCCCTGCTGCCGCTGAGTAAGGGTCAGAAGTATAAGGCCCCTTTCACACAGGCGTTGCGGGAAAATGTGCATAGCACGGCATCTTCTTCTGTCTCCTTTGCTGAACAGGACCTGGGTTGAGCATTAATTACATGAACAGGACCTGTGATGACGTCACTCTGGTCATCACATGGTCCGTCACATGTGATGACCGGAGTGACGTCATCACAGGTCCTGTTCATGTAATTAATGCTCACCCCAGGTCCTGTTCAGCAAAGGAGACAGAAGGAGGTGCCGGGCTACGCGAACAAGTGGACTAAGGTGAGTTAAATAATTTTTTATGGGGTTGTGTACTGTCTTTTATTGCTAATTTTACAGTTTTTGGATAATGAAAAACTTTCGAATGACACCGGCGTCTGGTCAGACAATACTTCACTACAGTAAGTCCATACGGAAGGTAAATTAAAATGGAAGAAACGGTTGTAGGTTTACTGCGAAAAATGATGTCATGTGCCAAAAGGCTGTGTCCACTGAGTAGTGGCTGTGGCGGCAATCTACAGCTCCATTCAAGCCAATATGAGCTAAGCTGCAATAAGCCAGAAACCACACATTGGACAGAGCTTTTTATTTCCAGTGCCAGTGGCTTCCACGAACAGCTGAAAGGGTGCCGAGAGTAAGACCCCCATTGATCTAATAGTGATGACCTATCCTGAGGATCTAGTGCCTGGAAAACCTCCAAGAGTTAGAGAAGGATATATAAATGAATGCTGTATGGTGGTAAATTGCTCCTTTGGTGGTTTTCACGTCTCATCAATTTTTCACCAGTTTATAGGTGTCTGAATATTTTTTGGGAAAGAAAAGCATGTAAGTATATACTGAGCATTCAATACCATTACAAACACTCTTCTAAATGAAATGCTCAGACGTTAAAGGGGTTTTCCCATCTGAGACAATGGGGGCATATTGCTAGGATATGAAGAACAAAGCGGGGGAAGGTGGTGGCTGGAGGTGGGGTCTGGCAACCACCAAGCACTCTCCCCATAGAAGTGAATGGGAGTGCACAGCGCTTGCGCGCCACAGCTCCCATTTATTTCTATAGGGGCTGACAGAAATACGTAGCCGAGGAAGCTTTTGGCGGCCCCATAGAAATAAATGGAGGGCGGCTGCGCAAACGTGCAGTGTTCCCTCCATTCTCTGTGTAGGTGCGGATCCCAGCACCTATCAGACAATGGGGCATATCCTGTTTACATCGCTGTAAAATTAAAAAAACACAATTTTTCTTCTGTAGATCTGAGGCTCCGTTCCCTAGTTATAATAGTAACATAGTTTATAAGGCCGTAAAAAGACATTTGTCCATCCAGTTCGGCCCGTCATCCTGCAAGTTGATCAAGAGGAAGGCAAAAAAACAAACTGTGAGGTAGAAGGCAATTTCCCCACTTAAGGGGAAAAAAATTCTTTCCCGACTCCAATCAGGCAATCAGAATAACTCCCTGGATCAATGACCCCTCTTTAGTAGCTATAGCCTGTAATATTATTACGCTCCAGAAATACATCCAGGCCCCTCTTGAATTCCTTTATTGTACTCACCATCACCACCTCCACAGGCAGAGAGTTCCATAGTCTCACTGCTCTTACCGAAAAGAATCCTTTTTTATGTTTGTGAACAAACCCTCTTTCCTCCAGACGCAGAGGATGTCCCCTCGTCACAGTCACAGTCCTGGGGATAAATAGATGATGGGGGAGATCTCTGTACTGACCCCTAATATATTGATACATAGTATTTAGATCTCCCCTAAGTTGTCTTTTTTCTAAAGTGAATAACCCTAATGTTGATAATCTTTCAGGGTACTGTAGCCCCCCCATTCCAGTTATTACTTTAGTTGCCCTCCTCTGGACCCTCTCCAACTCTGCCTTGTTCACAGGAGCCCAGAACTGTACACAGTACTCCATGTGTGGTCTGACTAGTGATTTGTAAAGTGGTAGAACTATGTTCTCATCACGGGCATCTATGCCCCTTTTGATGCAACCCATTATCTTACTGCCCTTGGCAGCAGCTCCCTGACACTGGTTTCTACAGCTTAGTTTGCTGTTCACTAAAATTCCAAGGTCCTTATCCACGTCAGTGTTATCGAGTGTTTTACCATTTAGTATGTACAGGTGACTTGCATTATTCCTTCCCATGTGCATAACCTAACATTTGTCAGTTTTAAACCTTATCTGCCACTTATCTGCCCAAGCCTCCAATCTATCCAGGTCCCTCTGTAGTAGTATATTGTCCTCTTCAGTGTTAATTACTTTGCACAGTTTAGTGTCATCTGCAAAAAATTGTATTTTACTGTGCAAGCCTTCTACAAGATCATTAATACATATATTGAAGAGAATAGGGCCCAATACTGACCCCTGAGGTACTCCGATAGTGACCCAATCTGAGTATGTACCGTTAATAACCACCCTCTGTTTTCTATCCCTCAGCCAGTTACTTACTCACATACAGACGTTTTCTCCCAGTCAGAGCATTTTCATTTTATATACTAACCTTTTATGTGGTACAGGGTCAAATGCTTTGAAGAAGTCCAGATACACGACATCCATTGATTCGCCGCTGTCAAGTCTAGAACTTATCATCTCCTCATAGAAACTGATTAAATTAGTTTGACGTGACCGATCCCTCATAAAGCCATCCTGATACGGCGTTATTTGCTTATTTTCCTTGAGGTACTCTAACATAGCATCTCTCAGAAAACCTTCAAACAGTTTACCCACGACAGATGTTAAACTTACCGGCCTATAGTTTCCGGGCTCTCTTTTTGGACACTTTTTGAATACTGGCACCACATTTGCTATGCGCCAAACCTGTAGAACACTCTCTGTCAGTATAGAGTCCGCAAATATCAGAAATAAGGGTCTGGCTATGAGATGACTTCATTCCTTTAGGATACGGGGGTGTATGCCACCTGGTCCTGGCGATTTGTCTATTTTAATCTTTTTGAGACGGCGCTGTACTTCTTCCAGGGTCAGACAGGGCACTTAATGGGAAATTAACTTTTACATCCTGCATTTCATCTGACAGTTTATTTTCCTCAGTGAATACAGTGGAGAAAAAAATATTTAATAGCTTTGCTTTCTCCTCATCGCTCTCTGCAACTCCACCCTCATTACTCTGTAGAGGGCCGACACCTTCAGATTTATACTTTTTACCATTTATATAATTGAAAAACATTTTGGGGTTAGTTTTGCTCTCTTTGGCAATTAATCCCTAATGTCCCTAGTTTGGCCGCTTTTATTTGTTTTTACATATTCTATTTTTTTCCTTATAGTTTTTCAGCGCTTCCTCGCTACCCTCCTGTTTTAGTGATTTGAATGCCTTTTTTTTGTTATGGTTCTATTTACCATATTTTTCGCCCTATAAGACGGGTTTTTGAGGAGGAAAATAAGAAAAGAAAATTTTTGAACCAAAAGGTGTGCTTTTGAACTAATGGTGGTCGGTGGGTGACACTGTTATGGGGGATCTGTGGGTGACACTGTTATGGGGGATCTGTGGGTGACACTGTTATGGGGATCTCTGGATGGCTCTTATTGGGGTCTCTGGATGGCACTGTTATGGGGATCTGTGGATGACACATATATAGCATCTTATGCTATGTGTCAGCCACAGATCCCCTCCATAACAGTGTCCCTGTAGTGTGAATGACCCCCAATACAGGGGGTAGGGGTCGCATCTGGTTTTATAATGACAGCGGTGCAGCGACTGTATTCTACTATACGAGCCCCGCTCACTGCAAATAATCTTATCTATAATTGTTAATATATAAAAATTCTGGGTAATCAGCGCCTGTATTACTTACAAGCGCTCGGTAGCAGAGAGGAGGGAGGAGGCAGGCCGGGAGGACGGGCGCTGGCAGCGTGAGTTACTACGTCATGCGCCAACACTGCCTGCTTCATTCATAAAGTGGGCAGAGCAGGCGTGTGACGTAGTGACTCACGCTGCCAACACCCGTCCTCCCGGCCTTCCTCCTCCCTCCTCTCTGCTACCGAGCACTTGTAAGTAACGTAATAGAGGCGCTGATTACCCAGAATTTCTATACACTAACAATGCCTACAATTACAGATAATATTATATACAGTGAGCGGGGCCCGTGTAGTAGAATACAGTCACTGCACGGGCCCCGCTGTCATTATAAAAGCAGATGCCGGCCCCCAGCCCCTGCTCCCTCTCAGCTGATACACCCGGCGTATCATTGAAAATTCGGCAAAATGCAGCATTTGCCCCACTTTTGGGGGGGGGGGGGGGGGGGGGAGGGGGTGCGTCTTATAGGGCGAAAAATACGGTATCCACATTGGTTTTGGTTTTTTCTTGTTCCTTAACCTTTTATTCCCATAAGGTATGTACCTCTCACAATGAGATTGTAGGATGCTTTTAAAAATATCCCATTTTGTGGCTGTAAGTTTATTTTTCAGGACTTTGTCCCAGTTAGTGTCTTAGTTGGCTAAATTTAGCTTTTTTAAAGTTTGGTATTCTTGTTCCTCCCTAAAGAAACACGCTTTTGAATAATAATTGGAAGGTTATTACATTATGGTCACTATTTCCCAGGTGTCCCCCAACCTGCACGTCTGTTGTTCTGTCAGGCCTATTGGTTAATACTAAGTCCAGTATGGCCGTCCCTCTAGTTGGGTCCTGAACCAGTTGGTTATTGCCAAGAACCTGTTTCCCTTATGAGATGTACAGCTTTCAGTTTCCCAGTCTATATCTGGGTAGTTGAAGTCCTCCATAATTGAAGTCCTCCATAATAACCACCTCATTATGATTTGCCGCCGCGTCTATCTTATTTCGAAGTAGATTTTCTGTGGACTCTGGTACATTAGGTGGTTTATAATAAACTCCTATTAGTAATTTATTATTGTTTTTAGCTCCATGTATTTCTACCCACAGTGACTCCACATGTTCATGTCCCTCACTTATGTCTTCCCGGAGTGTGGGCTTTAGACAGGACTTTACATAAAGGCAGACCCCTCCCCACAGCATTTCTAAATATGCAAGTTAGGGGCAATGAGGGTGTCACCATTGTTCTTGCTGAATCAAAGCTCCATTACTTCTTCAGCCAGCGCCTTCCTTGTTGCTTTGCCACTGCCTGTCCCTGTCAATCAAAGCAGCAAGGGAGAGGCAGGCCACATAAAGGAGCAGAGGTTGGGTGCAACAAGAGAAATGGTGACACCCTCATTGTACTAAAGGCCTAATTTGCACATTAAGAAACATTATCATAAATTGGGAACAGAGCCTCTCAACAAAAGAAAAAACGGTATTTTAATCAGGTGAACCACAGCTATGCACAGCTGGATAGCGAGGTCGCTGGTGACAGATCTTCTTTAAGTGTTCCCTTCCCTACAGTCCAAAGGCTCCATAGCTTCTAGATCCCAGCTTGCTGCACAGACTGTTATTGCTGTGGCAATGCTATAGAGTCGTCTGAATAGTTATGCTTTATGCCGATAATTCCATAGGAGCTGGTACTAGGAATGGCTGGTTGCAGAAAGCTGCCTCGGTTCTTACCTCTACTCTGCTACTTGCTCTTCCAACCACCTCATTCTCCAGCTGCATAGCATTTATAACCTGACAGGCTGAATCTTCAGAATCTTTACTTTCCGCAATGACTTTTCTTGTTGCAGACAGTGGTCTCTCTATCCGACTAGCAGGTCCTGATAAACAAAAGATATCATTACTCTGGTGCAAAAATCCTCCTGCAAATGTAACAATGTAAATATAGTGAAATGTCACACATAGCATATACAGCAGAATGGCATTTACTTAGAATTAAATTTGTACCAGAGTTAGCCTGCTTTCCCATTCTTCAAAGTCTTACTCTGTAATGAATTTCTCTCTCCCTGATGCCTCTGCTGCAGGACTATCAATCAAAAACGTGTAAAAGACTGACTTTCCAAATCCGCGTACCCTGGAGCCTGGTCTCGGGTCTCGGGAACACAGCAGCCTGACCAGAAACTTTTACTGTGAGGGTGGAAAACTGTCCAACCTGCTCAAAGTTACTAGGGGAAACACATCTGCTGGACAGCACAGCATTTTGCAGGGGAGTACTTGTTATGCAGGTGCCACACTAGTTTAGGACTAAGTCAATCAGTAATTATGCAGTGGAGAAAACACAGAGAGACAGCCCCTGCTGCAGGCCGGCACTAAGCAAGAACTACAGAGACGAAGGATCGCTGACGACCGTGTTGGCAAACTTATTTCCGTGCATGTTTGATGCAAATTATAATGCAGGTTCACCTACAGAACTACTAGATTAGAGAGCTATACCTCCTAACCCCACCCTTCCCATACACATGCATGCTCGGCTGAGCGTAAACGTTATTATTAAAGAACCATTCATACATGTCTATATGTACATACATAATAAGCATGAACAAGACAAGTTACCAACTGGTACAGAAGGAAAGAGGCCCCTACCTGCGAGGACCTACAATCTACAAGGGATGGGGGAAAGGTAAAGCTGGTCATATGGCAGTATTGTGGCAGCAGGGGTACTGTAGTTTGTTGTTTTGTCTGAAGAAGTGGGTCTTCAGGTGTCTTTTGAAGGCTTTCCATGGTAGTTGAGTATCTGATATGCAGGAAAATACAGTATAGGGGATGCACAGGAGAAATCTTGGAGGCGATTGTAGGAGGAGCAGATAAGAGAAGTAGAGAAGGAGGTCTTGTGAGGACCAAAGCTTGCATGTGGGAAGGTACCTGGGAGATCAGGTCACAGATGTATGAAAGGGACAGGTTGTGGCCGGCCTTGTATGTTATAGTGTTTTGTAGTGGATTCTCTGGGAAATGGGGAGCCAGTGAAGGGATTGGCAGAGAGAAGAGACACAGGGGTAATGAGGGGAGAGCTGGGTTAGTGGTGGAGGAGCAACAGAGGAGGATGTTACAGTAGTCTAGGCTGGATATGCTAAGAGCATGTACAAGCATTTTTGAAGACTCCTGGTCAAGGAATGTACAGATCCAAGGGATATTTTTGAGCTGAAGGCAGTAGGAGGTGGTAAGGGCTTGGCTCTGTGATTAAATGGCCTTGTGGAACCAAGGAAAATGTGCAGCCATTGACTGATAAATAGGTATGTTGGAGGGGGGCTGAGTGAGATGGGTTAAAGATGAAAAATTCTGTTTTCTCCATGTTAGGTTTCAGAAAGCATGAGGAAAAATGGAAGATATAGCAGATGGGCATTGTGGGATACTGTATAGCAAGGAAGTGAAGTCTGGAACAGAGAGGTAAACTTGTGCATCGTCAGCATAGAATTGATACTGAAAGCTAAGGGACTCTATGAGCTGTCCCAGGCAGAAGGAGTAGGTTAGGGTACTTTTACACTAGCATTGTTAGAATCCGGCAGGCAGTTCAGTTGCCGGGGCTGCTTGCCGGATCCGGCAAACAGTATTCAAACTGAAATCCTTTTTTTTCCAGATTCGATAGACTGATCCGGTGAAATATCGAATCGTCTCATCCGGTATCATCCAGAATAACGGATCCAGTATTCCATTTTTTTTTCAAAAGGTCAAAAGCGAAACACGCTCCTCTTATATCCAGGCACATGCGCAAACTGGAAAACCGGATCTGGCGATGCGTCAATTTCCCGGAACACTTGGTACCGGATCCAGCATTAATACATCTCTATGGAAATTAATGAGGTATTTTACCGGGTCAAATGCAGCAATCTGCTGTATTTTGTCTGGTCAAATACCGTACAAGTGACGGAACAGAAGACATCCTGATGCATACTGAATGGATTGCTTTCAATTCAGAATGCATTAGGACAAAACTGATGCGTTTTTTTCCCCCGGTATTGAGACCCTTTACCAAATTTCAATACCGGAAAATAATAACGCTAGTGTGAAAGTACCCTTAGGAAAAACGGGGGTCCTAGGACAGAGTCTTGAGGGACACCAATAGAGAGGGGATGAGATGAGGAGGTGATGTGCGAGTCGGAGACACTAAATGTCTGGTCTGAGAGGTATGAGGTGATCCAGGAGGGGACAAGTCTGTGACACCAACAGATGCGACAGTTTATAATAGAAGGGAGTGTTGGATGGTGTCAAAGCCAAGGGACAAGTCAAGAAAAAGGAGGCTTTGGCAGTTAGCATGTTGTTAGTGACTTTGGTACATATGTACCCAATGGAAAAAGGGGATTAAGCTGCCACTAGACTTCTGTGGCGGCAGCTGAACTCCCATGCGAACAAAGGATCAGTAACGTTGAGATACAACAGCATCATTATTCTTTCTACTAGATGGTCGAAGAGTCAGGACACCCCCATATTAGAGATGGTCGAAGAGTCAGGACACCCCCATATTAGAGATGGTCAGAGAGTCAGGACACCCCCATATTAGATGGTCAGAGAGTCAGGACACCCCCATATTAGATGGTCAGAGAGTCAGGACACCCCCATATTAGATGGCCGGAAAGTCAGGACTGCCTCATATTAGATGGTCAGAGAGTTGGGACACCCCCATATTAGATAGCTAGAGAGTCAGGACACTCCCATATTAGATGGTCAGAGAGTCGGGACACCCCCATATTAGATGGTTGGAGAGTCAGGACACCCCCATATTAGATGGCCGGAGAGTCAAGACACCCAAATATTAGATGGCCGGAAAGTCAGGACACCCCCATATTAGATGGCGGGAGAGTCAGGACACGCCCATATTTCATGGCCAGAGTCGGGACACGCCCATATTTCATGGCCAGAGAGTCAGGACACACTCATATTAGATGGTCAGAAACTCAGGACTGCCTCATATTAGATGGCCGGAGAGTTGGGACACCCCCATATTAGATGGTCGGAGAGTTAGGGCACCCTATATTAGATGGGCAGAGAGTCAGAACACTCCCATATTAGATGGCCGGAGAGTCAGGACTGCCTCATATTAGATGGTCGGAGAGTTGGGACACCCCCATATTAGATGGTCGGAGAGTCAGGACACCCACATATTAGATGGTCGGAGAGTCAGGACACCCACATATTAGATGGCCGGAGAGTCAGGACACCCCCATATTAGATGGCCGGAGAGTCAGGACACCCCCATATTAGATGGTCGGAGAGTCAAGACACCCCCATATTAGATGGTCAGAGAGTCAGGACACCCCTATATTAGATGGCCGGAGACAGGACACGCCCATAATAGATGGTCAGAGAGTCGGGACACCCCCATATTAGATAGTTGGCTGGTTGGTGTGACTGGGCACCTTTAGAGTAAATTGTGGATGAAATAAATAATGACACTGCTGGAGATAACATGACAACACATGTTTCCCAATATACAGAACCATGCTCAAAGCCAACGATTCCTGCAGTTTTTGATCACTGCAATGTGCATTTGATTGCTACTAGAAAATGGTGATAAACAGCAAAAGAAAAATGTCACCATAGCAAGCTAAAGAAAGCAAATGCACGACAGGTTTTGGGGTATAAATGACTTCTATGAAACTATTACTATGTAGCAGGAAATAAATCTGTATGTCAGTCATACGTGGTGTGCATTGCTCCTCTTGTCTAGGCGAGCTCTTCTGCATTTTACTTTTCACCATCACAGGCTTCATAGGAATATAAAGGTCAGCACTCTCTCTCCGTTTTGCAGACAAAACTCTCCCATCCTTTTTTTCAATAGCTTTAAAAAAATAAGACATGCATAAAGTTACAATGTGACAATGAAAAATAGGTGATTATAAAAAAATTAAAAAAAGTAAAACAGTAAAGAATTTTGTTTGCCTACCAAGACCAATTATCCAGGTAAACTCCACAAAAAAAGTATGTGACATTGTAATGTGACATTGTGCTGCTATTTCAAGGACTGGATTTGAACTGCAAACATATGCAGGATGCCATCAAAATGATATTTTCTATCAAGCTCTCAGAGAGAACAAAAAATATTCAGAGAATGTCAAAGGTCTGAGATAAAATGAAGTGCTGTTTGAAGAGGGCTGCGCTAGCCTGCATTGGTACCCACACATATCTAAAGATAGATGAGGTCAGAGTGGACATTGAGATAAATATATACATGAGACTGAGGAAAATGGTTTTCCAATAAACAGTACATATGCTCCAACATGGTAAGAACAATACAAAAGCCATGAAGGGAGGTGGACTAGTGGTGTGTAGAGACTTACAAGAAATGCTCCATGGAAAAAGATCTGCAATTCAATCTCCTCCAGAAGGAAGAGTACCCACCAAACCGAAGAGACGCCTATCTGTAGACAGATGCCCCTCATCATTGCAGAGCAGTGTATGGGTGCTAGACCTCTCTGATGCCGCTCTGGGAGGTGGGGGGATACTGGTTATCAAGGCAGAGATCTTCAATAAGAACCAGCGCCTCCCTACTCTCCAGAGCCACATCTCATCCAGGTAACCAGTACCCTAGTCTGACTGATGAAGGGCAAGAACCTCAAATGAGCAGTGTAACGGATCAGTGAGTGTGGATCCACTGTGGGAACTAACTGGTATGGCTTTATGATAGCCCTAAAGCCTCATGCACACGTCCGGCCACCACCGCTGTACTGTGATACACTTGTATGATCTATACCAGTGTATTACTGGACTGCGGCAGCAGCAGGAAGCGCACGGCGTCATAGCAACCAATGACACTGTGCGCTCCTGCACTCAGAAGAAATCCAGGCCGGTATCACACGGTCCATGAGGCTTAAGGGTGTTATTCTGGCACTCTCCTGGTATTCACCCTTTAACCCCTGTACAGCGATCTGGGCTTCACTGCAGGGGAGCAACCAGACTACTACCTCTTGAAATAGTCCCAGTATAGTTGTCAGCTGATCTACTGAGGTCAAAGACACTGATAGAAGCACCAGAAAGTCAGAATTCTGAAAATGCACCAACACCGCAGGAGTAGTGTGAACAGTAACTTAAGCCAATATGCTTGTTGCTGATATACAGACAGCACACTGGTGGCAGAGATGGACACGGAATAGACTGGTGGGCAGTGTAGTGCTGGAGACACAAGCAGGGAAGGCTGAGTATTTGGCAGGAGCTAAATAGATAAATGCAAGAGAATTGCAGAAACACTAAACCTCCAAACACCTCTGTTGGTTCTGAGAAATCCTAAAGATCAGACACCCTCTTCCTGTAGAGGGTGCCTTAAGTACCCAGGGACCCACAGCCATTAGTTGGGGAAGGATTTAGAAGCGTGTGCACTGGCCTCAAAGGGCCCAGTGGTAAGCTTGCACTAAAGGAACACTTGGCAGGGTCATAAAGACTGCAGTATGAAGGGAACGCCAGCAACCAGAACGCTGGATGGCACAGTGGGTAGAGCGGCATCCACAGACATACTGTAGCTGGGATATTCTACCAACTTGCAGCCACGCAATTCTCATATAAATGTCACTGGATCCTCAAGAGCTTGGACAGTGAATCCACAGTAAGTTATGCTGCTGCTTACCAGTCTGGTGTCTCAGGTCCGGTGTGTGTGAAGATGCTCTTACACACACTATACATACGTGGCAAAATTTTACAGCCCATGAGATCTGTGCTCGTGTTCGGACCTCCCGCCAGTGCCGGCACTACGGCATCCTGCACAAGCGGACCAATGCTCCCTGATAAGCAGCAGCATAATACTTACTGTGGATTCACTGTCCAAGCTCTCGAGGATCCAGTGACATTTATATGAGAATTGCATCGCTGAAAGTTGGTAAAATATCCCAATTGCAGTAATACAAACTTGAAAAATGAAGAAAAGATCCAGCTTCCCAAAAATATGACGTTCTTTATTCTAATACATACAAGGACATTAAAAATCCAACATAGCAAACAAGTCTACGCGTTTTGGATACTCCGATACTGATCCTTACTCATGACAATTTTGTTGCTGACTGACTACGATCACAGGTGATTGCGATCGACAGGAATGAGCACAAAGTCACACCCCTTGTTCGAATGCCAAATACAGATGAAAATTAAAATAAAAAGTTGGATGCGTTGAAGGTACATATTAAATCTAAACTACATTATGGAAAGGAATCAGTAATGCAGGATTAAGTCGTGTTTACGGTTTAATCCTGTTGGAACACGGGAACCCATATAAAAAATCCAATAGGATTCCCTGTTGAGAAGTTTACGCTTATAATCCCCACCTCTGGGGGGGGGGGGGGGGGTAAACCCTTTCCAAAGCTTGAACCTGGAATCCTGCAGTGTTGCCCTAATGTGAAACCGCAAAATGAAGACTGACCGCTGAAACATTTCTGACTTTTGTATGTGGAATATAAGAAAAGTGTTTGCATATTCTTACTTTTAAGCTCTTAGTGGTACAGCCAACATATTGAGGACTGCATACACCACATAACTAGTGTTGCAATTGACATATTGTTTTAAATCAAAAGTGTTATGTGTGGCCGTGGAATATATCGAGGAACCCATTTGTATGTAATTGCAACATGTATAAATGCGGTGGCCGCACCCGATAGTACCCTTATGTCTCAACCAAGCACAGTTATTGTTAATGTTTTTGTGCTGTCAGAGAACCGACTAGGGCTGATCTTTTGTGCTAAGGTAGGTGCGCAGCGAGCAGTGCATCTGACACCAACAGAAGTGATGTCAGAGTATTGCTCGTCACAATTGAGGACAGATAAATGCTTTCTGACAATGAGACAAACTGGCTCAAACTAATACAAATCAGCTCGAGAGACTCTTCAATTGATTTGATATAAACCTTTGTAAACCCCATTTGGAGGAGTGATTCACAAGTTCCTATTTAGATTCACCCACGGGTCCTTAATTCAAGTAATTAGAACTGTTGAGGCAATCCAGTTGATTAAACACATGTCTGGTTTACTTACCTATCTTGGAGTATGTGCCTCTAAAGCAAGCACCAATATTGCCATGCAGCTTCTGCCAACACCTGCATACAGAGCGTTGGTAAGGAGAGCAGAAAAGGCCCCATTCCAGCTGCCGACTTTTCAGGCGCACTGAGGCACGATCCTGCTGAACTGCACATGCACAGAGGCAGGGTTAGCAACAGCGGATCTAAGCTCCATAAACCCAAAGCCATCTATAGTGATGTAAGCCCCAGCTGCATTACCCACTTCATAAGGGTTAGGAGCAAGCCGGGGGACCTTCGCATAAGAGGTACTGGCACGGCCACTTATAGGGTAGGAAGGATGAGGATGAACCCAACGATCGAACCCATGCCATCAGAGGCTTGGACTCCACAGAGTCAGGCAGCAAGCCATACACCGCCAAGTGGGTCCAGGGCTGCTAAGGGACCTCTACCCCGAGAGGTTTAAGCAAGGCTAGTCGAGGCCTGGAAGGGCAGGCCCGACACCCCCCGATCCTAGTGCCAGCCTTAGGCCCTAAAAGTTATTGTAGAATCTCTTCAACCATAGAGCAGGGAACCTCTTTGCGTCATTCCAGGAACAAGACCGGAACAACACTGGTGAGTGGAGATGGGCGGGACCTTTTTAACCTCTGTTTCCTGTCCTCAAAAGGTCAAAGGGGAGCATCCTCCTGTTGTGCTGTCATGAGGGATGAACTGGAAAAAATTATATAGACCTGCTCCCCACCACTCCGTTCAGTGATTTTCTGGCCCCCATTCTGTTTACATCTGGCGGGGGCAAATACAGTGTCACAAGTACCTCTGCACCAAATGACTGGCCTCAGCAGTGATGTGACCTCAAGTAGTATGTGACCTAGAAGTGACAAAGTTTGGAGACATCTCACTAATGGAGGCCAGCTATTGGCTGCATAGATGAAAGTAACCCCATCCATACCCTATCAAGATACTGTGAAAACGCTAGCTCATAGAGATCAAGCAGACTTATGGACGGTACAAGGCGCAATATCACAACCAGGTGTCAAAGTGGATAACAATTTATTCAAAGACGACACATTTTGGGGTGCAAGACCCCTTTGTCAAGTCTGGAGAGTCACAGCATAGGCAAGGACGCAGTTGCTGCTTGTCAGCACGTGAAGCGTCTTGTTTGTTGTATTATGGGAAAACAGCAAACAAGACGCCCACGTGCTGACAAGCAGCGGCTGCGTCCTTGCCTATGCTGTGACTCTCCACACTTGACAAAGGGGTCTTGAACCCCGAAACGCGTCGTCTTTGAATAAACTGATATCCACTTTGACACCTGGTTGTGATATTGCGTCTTGTACCGTCCATAAGTCTGCTTGATCTCTATGATCTAGCGATTTTACAGTATATCCTGTCTTTACCTAAGTGGCGTCCTTGGCTCCTGCCTAAGGTGTTTGGACAAGTCCGGCTGCACCAACCAATAACCATCTTCACCCAAGCCTTCATTGTGGTTGCACCCAATCTGATGCAACCTGAATAGGTGAAGGTGAGCAAAACTATCGCTCCTGTACGAAGGAAAAAATACATAGTAACATAGTACATAAGGCCGAAAAAAGACATTTGTCCATCCAGTTCGGCCTGTTATCCCGCAAGTTGATCCAGAGGAAGACCTCTCTCTAGTAGCTATAGCCTGTAATATTATTAAGCTCCAGAAATACGTCCAGGCCCCTCTTGAATTCCTTTATTGTACTCACCATCACCACCTCCTCAGGCAGAGAGTTCCATATTCTCACTGCTCTTACCGTAAAGAATCCTTTTCTATGTTTGTGTACAAACCTTCTTTCCTCCAGGCGCAGAGGATGTCCCCTCGTCACAGTCACAGTCCTGGGGATAAATAGCTGATGGAAGAGATCTCTGTACTGACCCTTGATATATTTATACATATTAATTAGATCTCCCCTCAGTCGTCTTTTTTCTAAAGTGAATAACTCTAATTTTGATAATCTTTCAGGGTACTGTAGTTGCCCCATTCCAGTTATTACTTTAGTTGCCCTCCTCTGGACCTTCTCCAGCTCTGCTATGTCTGCCTTGTTTACAGGAGCCCAGAACTGTACACAGTACTCCATGTGTGGTCTGACTAGCGATTTGTAAAGTGGTAGGACTATGTTCTTATCACGGGAATCTATGCCCCTTCTGATGCAACCCATTATCTTGTTGGCCTTGGCAGCAGCTGCCTGACACTGGTTTTTGCAGCTTAGTTTGCTGTTTATTAAAATTCCTAGATCCTTTTCCATGTCAGTGTTACCGAGTGTTTTACCATTTAGTATGTACGGTTGACTTGCATTTTTCCTTCCCATGTGCATAACTTTACATTTATCAGTGTTAAACCCCATCTGCCACTTATCTGCCCAAGCCTCCAGTCTATCCAGATCCCTCTGTAGTAGTATACTGTCCTCATCAGTGTAAATTACTTTACACAGTTTAGTGTCATCTGCGAAAATTGATACTTTACTATGCAAGCCTTCTACAAGATCATTAATAAATATATTGAAGAGAATAGGGCCCAATACTGACCCCTCAGTTACCCCACTAGTGACAGTGACCCAATCTGAGTGTGTACCGTTAATAACCACCCTCTGTTTTCTATCACTGAGCCAGTTACTTACCCACATACAGATGTTTTCTCCCAGTCCGAGCATTCACATTTTATATACTAACCTTTTATGTGGTACAGCGTCAAATGCTTTGGAGAAGTCCAGATATACGACATCCATTGATTCGCCGCTGTCAAGTCTAGAACTTACCTCCTCAAAATGTGTTACTTATTCACCCTATGAGCGCCTTTCTCTTCTTTTTGTCCACTATTTGCTATACCATATCAAGAAGTAGGGGCTGGGGATTGGAAGATCGCTGAATACAGTCAAGGTGCCAGAATGCAGCAGCAGGGAGCAGGTCAGTGTATGGTTCTCAAAAGTTACCGCACACTCCAAAGGCTAGGTAACAAAATAAGACCCATAATCCTGGAAAAACTCTTTAGAGGAGACCTGCCGTATTTTGGAATGGCAGGAACCATGGAATCACTGATCATAGAAGATTTAAAGGGGTTTTCCAAGAGTTTTTTTTATTCCAGAGGAGAGGTCATCAGTATCTGATCAGTGGGGGTCCAAAACCTGGGACCCTGCCGATCAGCTGCTTGAGAAAGCAGCGGAAGTAGCAGTAGTGTCGAGGCCTTCCCCAGCTTTTCCTAAACCATGTGACGTCACCGGTCACATGATACGGTGCTGTGCTTGGTGAGCAGAGAGAAGGCTGCGGACACCCCACCGAGGGGTATGGGTCATCAGCAAAAAAAACCTCTCAGAAAACCCCTTTAATACTGCAATAGACATCTCCTTCAGCGAGATGTTAATCATGACCAGCCCATGGATAAAAATCAAGTTGAGTACGCTTATTACCATTTCCATTAAATTCTAGTACAACCAAGTCCCCTGGAAGCAGTCGTTTGTGTTCAGTATCATAATGCCTTGACTTCATGGAGGTTAAAGTTTTGGGCTCTTCTTGAGTTTCATCTTCAATTTCTTCTTCAATGGAGTCACACTCATCAGCAGAGCTATCCTTGCTGCCATGACGCAGACGTAAACTCTGCTCCAGGCTTTCTCGCAAGGCCTGTCAAATATATAAATATCCCTTAGTCTTACTTTCATCAATATGGAATAATAAAGATTTCTTTGTGTGATTGTTGTACAGAAATGTAAAATTGTATGCATAAAATGATTATGAATGGTCATTGACAAGTCCTATGTGATTGCTGAGCTCCCTCTAGTGGCTATTTGTCAACATTTCTAGAAATACACAGAAAATAAATTGTCTTTTCACTTCCACTTGAACATGTCTTATTGGATTCTACTCCATCTAATAGAAAATCCAAGAGCCTCTTAGCTCTTGAAGAACATAGGGGCACAACACTTTTCCACAGGGCTAACAAGTATTTTCACTGGGGTTCCTTCATGGTAATAAAGAGTTTCAGGGGCTTCCACCAGTGGGGTATCCTGCAGCTCGTCTCTGGAGGACACAAACTAAACTAAACCTCCACTTTACAACACATGCAAATTACACTATAATGAATTTGTATTACATAGTAAGCTATCAGCAGTTACATCAATTTACAGTCCAGGTGATTGAGATGCTGTCTCTATTAGGCTATGTTCACACCTGCTTAGGAGGCTCCGTTATGCTCCATGGCCATGGGGCTGCATATTTAATGTGCTGGAATGCCCCTTTAAAGACACTAAACTGCTCCAGATATGATCTATAAACTTGAACGATGTGATTAAATGTATTATTTTCATTTTAACATGACCCTCTAGTTCAAAACTAGCACACATGTACAGCCAGGAAACCTGGTTCCATATGTTCCTCTGTTCTGGTACTCTTTTGGATTCCTTTTAAGATGGCCATCACCATCTAAGACTTCCCCATGCAGAGTGATGTAGGAAAGTCTAAGACAACCTTACACTTCTTATGACCTCAGATAGACCACAGCCAATGATGTAGTCGTTGTGCCCATCTAAGGGCAGTGGAAAGGAGGTATGTATAGGTATAAGGTCCATATACGGAACGCCAAAAATGGAACGTAAACGGAAAAAAAATGTTTGTGTGCAAGAGGCCTTAGACTTTTCTACAGAACTCTGCATGCAGAAGTCTGAGATGAGGGTGGCCATTTTGAAAGAAATCAGATAGGAGTTATGTATGTTTGTTATACATGTGGCCAAGAGCGTTGCTTTAATAAACACTCTATAATAGGTTGATAATATTGTGTAAGGAGGGGTTAAAGGATCCAGGAGGCAAAACTATGTAAAATATGCTGCTTATGCTTAATTTTCCTAAATACTTTTACAGATCCTGATGAATATGCAACATCCCTGACTGCTGGAGATTGTATCTATAGCTTTACTTAGCTAATTGGATGACAGGTGGCTTTGTGTGATCAAGAACCTCAAGCATTTCCCCTGTACACAGATTTTCAATGGGAACTGCTGTTTCAATAAGCTTTACATAAACCAATAGTACATGTGACTATAAGAAACATTGTAATATATCTTATCAGAAAATAAATGCCTTTTTTTCTCCCTCTAGAAGCTCACTCCTTCTCCCTCTCCCAGGTTTGTATGGCAGCATGTAATCTGATCTGTCAGTGAGCTTAATTTAAGATGGACTTAGCAGAGAATGTTAGTTTCGGAGGGGGAGAAAGTGGCATTTTTCTCTCATAAGATATATTACAACGTTTCTTACATTCATCTGGAACTATTGATTTATGCAAATAAAATGCATTTAAAAAAAAATCTGCATTAAAATACAACTATGCAATACTCACCTTAATGTCACAAGCATCCAATAGCAGCCTCTTCTTCTTTCCTTCTTTGCCGCTCCCCCTAGAATCTGTAAAAGTCTGCAGAGTTTCTCAAATTAGATAACGAGTTGGAAAAAAAAAAAAAAAAAAAACACTTGGGGGACATATCTTAATATTGGTGTTTCCTATGCAAGTCTTCATCCCCTGTCACTCCTTGCGTCATAACATCAATGTCTACTACGGTAGACGTTAAAGTGCAGTTTTTCATGCACATTAAGCCTTTGGTGCAATCAGGCCATCACCATGTCTATTGTTGCACCCAAGCTCCCCTCATTTCTGTGGCCAGACCCTGCTTTGATTGACAGGGCCAGGCATTGGCAAAACAGCAAGGGAGGTGCTGGCCATAGAAATAAGTGGAGCTTGGGTGCAACAAACGCAATGGTAATTCCCTTATTGACACAAAGACTTAATCTGCATATCAATAAAAAGTATCATAACTCAGGAACGGAGTCTCAGTTCAACAGAAGAAAAAAATGTGTTTTAATCAGGTGAACCACAGCTATGTCTCAATGCTAACAGTTGACTAGGGAGGTCGCTTGTCACAGTCTGTATCTACCCTTCAGGTTAGAAATCTGCAGTAACTATAGCATTCTCTTATGACAAAATGGATAAGACTCTGGTCCAAGTGCTTTATTGGATTCAAATATTATATAAATATATTGGGTACAAATCACTAAAATGTTTTGGCTTTGTCAAAGCAGTTCAGATGGTCATGCCAGCTTACTTGACCAGTCTGGCAGATACAGACTTGAGTGAGTCTTTATTTCAAGTCTTATATGGAATAAGGACATAAATTATAGAAAACAAAAGTTATGTTGGAATGTTAAAATGTTTTTTTGTGATTCACCTGTAAAAATCCTTTTCTCGCTATGTTTATTGGGGGACACAGGAAACGGTGGGCATAGCTGCTGCCACTAGTAGGCAAGATTAAAAGGGGTTGCATCACAAAACATATTAATTGTGTTGTTTTATATTATATATATCCCCTCTTCGACGTACAGCACCACAGAATTAATGATGCTCTCAAATAAATAATAATAACAACAACCATAAACCCAAGAAAAACACTCAAGATGGTTCAGAACCACAAACAGTGGAATCCATCCCCAAAAAAATTGTTAAAACAACAGAATGGGAGGTGTCCCCTCAATGAACCTATTTAAAAAAATGATTTTACAGGTGAATAGCAAAAATCCTGCTTTCTTGCCCGTGCCACTGGAGATACATAACCGTGGGACTTTCCAAAGAAGTCCTGGTGAAGAAGGGTGGGAGACCAGGAGGTCTTGGAGAGAAAAGAACAGAACACAGAGTAGATCCTAAAGCCTCATGCACACGACCGTATGTATTTTGCGGTCCGCAAATCACAGACCTGCAAAACACGGTTACAGTCTATGTGACATACACATTGTGTTGCGGTCCCGCATTTTGCAGCGAAGTATAGGACATGTTCTACAATTTGTGGAATGGACATTCGAATGCGAAAATATAAATGTCCCGTGTGCTTTCCACATCAGTATGGCTGTTCCGCAAAGATAGAGCATTTCCTATTCTTGTCCGCAAAATGCAAACCCACTGAAGTTAATTGGTCTACACAAAATGCGAATGTCACATGGACTGTATACATGTTTAGTGGGTCAGCGATTTGCGGACCACAAAATACATGCAGTTGTGTGCAAGAGCCTTATGAATGCGAGCCAAACAGGCTGCCGCTACAGGTACCTATTGAATGGAAGAGACCTACTGTAACACACAGGCTACCAAGCAGAGAAAGGATCGCAGTTTAGATTTCGAAAAGCAGTGGAGGAATCACAAGGTGGCCCAGTCGGTCTTCCCTGCCAGGGGTAAAATACCAGGATCAACCCCACTGTTGGAAAAAAAAAAAATATATAAACCTGGAATAGGAAGAATAGGAAGAAGAACCTCTCCATGTACTAGCAAGATGAATATGAGGAAGAACCAAAGCCAAAAAAAGGAATATCCAGTAGGGATCCTGGAGAACGGGTCCTGCATGGGATAAGAGCCCCTCCTTGAAGAGAATGTAAAGAAGCAGGCCACCTGGGATAGGAGCGCTGCAGATAGCACCTCCATGTGTGGCTTTAGAGGAACGCTGAACGGTATGCTGGAAGTACTAGAAATAGGAACCAAAGAAGAAGAAAGAGATGATCCGGGGAGACTAGAGAACAACCCTATAAGGTAGGAGCAGTTTCCGTGCTTATACTTGGATATGTTACTGGAATGTGGAGTATGTCCATTATGTTTATTATCTCTGATACGCATTACGACATATGGTATCCGTGCCTCAGTTTTATGTCATGTACATCCGAGTGTCAATGAGTGTGTTCTTATTGATGATAAAACAATAAAAAAAGTTTTAAAACAAAACTATAAGGTAGGAGCAGGTTGTAGTCCAAAAAGCATGCTGTGAACATATACACTAAAGAAAGACTGATGCATGTTGTCAGAAAAAGAATGAGCCTGCCTACCACATGCCCAGGTGAGGCCGGTCAGAAACAATCCTGCTGAAGATAAAAGATAATGACCCAACTGGCAACTAGAAGTCTGGAAGTCTCAGACCTGATAAGCCTGTATTATCATAAAATGGGAGTTAGCACTGTGCTCCAAAAGGACTGGACCTCCTGAGATATTCTGGGTTAAACCCTTAGTCACCAGCCTGTTGTGGGCTTTAGTGACCAAGCAATTTTTTTTTTTTTTTCATTGTCACATTCCAAGAGCTATTTTTCTACCGATGTAAGAGGGCTTCTGGGGTACACATAACTTACTGATGAACTTTTATTAACTCTTTTTGGGGGATGGTGAAAAAACAGCAATGCTGGCACTGGGTTTTTACGTTATAAATTTTGTGGCATTAATTTTTCAACACAAATAACATGCTAACTTTCTTCTCTGGGTCAGAAAGATAATCACAATATACAGTTGCAAGAAAAAGTATGTGAACCCTTTGGAATGATATGGATTTCTGCACAAATTGCTTAAAATGTGATCTAATGTTCATCTAAGTGACAACAATAGACAATCACAGTGCAGGTGGAAAATGTATGTGAACCCTTGGATTTAATAACTGGTTGAACCTCCTTTGGCAGCAATAACTTCAACCAAACGTTTCATGTAGTTGCAGATCAGACGTGCACAACGGTCAGGAGTAATTCTTGACCATTCCTCTTTACAGAACTGTTTCAGTTCAGCAATATTCTTGGGATGTCTGGTGTGAATCGCTTTCTTGAGGTCATGCCACAGCATCTCAATCGGGTTGAGGTCAGGACTCTGACTGGACCACTCCAGAAGGCGTATTTTCTTCTGTTTAAGCCATTCTGTTGTTGATTTACTTCTATGCTTTGGGTCGTTGTCCTGTTGCAACACCCATCTTCTGTTGAGCTTCAGCTGGTGGAAAGATGGCCTTAAGTTCTCCTGCAAAATTTCTTGATAAACTTGGGAATTCATTTTTCCTTCGATGATAGCAATCCGTCCAGCCCCTGACGCAGCAAAGCAGACCCAAACCATGATGCCCCCACCACCATACTTCACAGTTGGGATGAGGTTTTGATGTTGGTGTGCTGTGCGTCTTTTTCTCCACACATAGTGTGTGTTTCTTCCAAACAACTCAACTTTGGTTTCATCTGTCCACAGAATATTTTGCCAGTACTGCTATGGAACATCCAGGTGCTCTTGTGCAAACTGTAAACGTGCAGAAATGTTTTTTTGGGACAGCAGTGGCTTCCTCTGTGGTATCCTCCCATGAAATCCATTCTTGTTTAGTGTTTTACGTATCATAGATTCGCTAACAGGGATGTTCAGCAGTGCTGAACTTTCTCCATTTATAGACAATTTGTCTTACCGTGGACTGATGAACAGCAAGGCTTTATGCAAGTCAACAATTCTTAATCGTAGGTCTTCTGAGAGCTCTTTTGTGTGAGGCATCATTCACATCAGGCAATGCTTCTTGTGAAAAGCAAATCCAGAACCGGTGTGTGTTTTTTATAGGGCAGGGCAGCTGTAACCAACACCTCCAATCTCATCTCATTGATTGGACTCCAGTTGGCTGACACCTCACTCCAATTAGCTCTTGGAGATGTCATTAGTCTAGGGCAGGCATGTCCAAACTGCGGCCCTCCAGCTGTTGCAAAACTACAACTCCCAGCATGCCCTAATAGCTGTAAGCTATCCAGGCATGCTGGGAGTTGTAGTTTTGGAACAGCTGGAGGGCCGCAGTTTGGACATGCCTGGTCTAGGGGCTCACATACTCTTTCCACCTGCATTGTGAATGTTTACATGGTGTGTTCAATAAAAACATGGTAACATTTAATTTGTTATTAGTTTAAGCAGACTGTGATTGTCTATTGTTGTGACTTAGATTACTTTCACACCTGCGTTAGGTGCGGATCCGTCCGGTATCTGCACAGACGGATCTGAACCAATAATGCAAACACTTGTATCCGTTCAGAACGGATCCGTTTGCATTACCATGAATAAAAAATAAAAATCATGATAATGCAAACTGATCCGTTTTGACTTACATTGAAAGTCAATGGGAGGCGGATCAGTTTTCAGTTGCACCATATTGTGTCAGTGAAAACAGATCCGTCCCCATTGACTTACATTGTAAGTCAGGACGGATCCGCTTGGCTCAGTTTCGTCAGACGGACATCAAAACGCTGCAAGCAGCGTTTTGGTGTCCGCCTCCAGAGCGGAATGGAGGCTGAACGGAGGCAAACTGATGCATTCTGATCCCTGAAACGGATCTCACAAGCAGACCCAGAAACGCCAGTGTGAAAGTAGCCTTAGATGAAGATCAGATAACATTTTAGGACCAATTTGTGCAGAAATCCATATCATTCCAAAGGGTTCACATACTTTTTCTTGCAACAGTATATGTTTTTTTTTTTTCACGTTTACTACTTTTGCACACAAAAAACATTTTTTTTTTTAAAAGAAGAAAATGCATAACTTTTTTTTTATTTTTGTTCTACGGCACTGTGTAAGGGCTCGTTTTTTGTTGCATGACTTGTACTTTTCACTGATAACATTTTAGGCTACATTACACTTTTAGATGGCTTTTAATTCAGTGTTTTTGGTAGCAAATAAGCAAAAAAAAAAACAAAAACAAAGCAATTCTGTCAGTTTTTACAGCATTCACCATATGGGATAAATGACATGATAATTGTGTAGTGTGGATCATTATGGATGCGGTAATACTAAATGTGTGGTAGGGATTTTATTTTTGCAATTTGTTTTAGGTAATTTCTTCTTGTGGTAGGGAACAAACAGGTTTGGTGACCCACTGGACTTCCTCCATCAGTGTGGGGTAACAGAAAGTTAGAATTACCTGTGTTCTGGCGAAAACGATGAAGAAAAAATAAAAAGTAAAAAACAAAAAAATTCAAGCACTAAGCTTAAACTGATTAGCTCAGTGTCTGCAGAAGGGACATAGCTTGTAGGAGGAGCTTACACTTTTTTCTGCTCAGTGTCGCCACCTAGTGGCAGCAGCTATACCCACGGTCTCCTGTTTCCCCATAGCAAGAAAGAATGAACATTACGTATTCTGTAATAAATTACCTCTTTGCTTTCATAATGCTGTCTAGAGATCACACCCTCTTCATCACGGTTATCGTCAGCCTCATCTGTCTCAAAATCCTCTGAGTACTTCACGTTTGGGCCAATATGCAGTCGTGTTCCAGTTTCAGATTTAATGTTTAAGGAACTCTACAAATATAATAGAGCATTATAATATATAAGCATCCTTTAGTAGATTTTCAGGTAATTAATCGCGGTAATTAAATGCTTTATATGCCGTGATCAAGTGAGATCACGGCACATAAATGCGCAAAAACCAGAAGCTCGCTCTTCCAGGCTTCCTACCTATGCCCCTTGTGTCCAATCCGGGCATAGATAGTTGCGCTGAATACGGTTAGCTTTACTGAGTAAAGCTAACAGTATTCAAAATGCAATTCTTATTTTGGCCACTAGTTGGCAGGCCAGGATAAGAAATGGGCAGAAGTGAGTAAAATAAGCTAATAATAAATTCCTGATACACCCAAATTTAATATATATATATTTTTTTAATAAGCTCAAATATGAGGCACATAATGATCACAAAAAAAATCAAAAAATATAAAAAAATATATAAAAGTTTAAATCACCCCCTTTCCGTATAATGCCCATACTATTTGAATAGAAAAAAAAAAATTCCAATACAGCGAATGGCGGAACAGAAAAAAGGGTCAAAATGGCTTCATTGCTTCTCTTACCAAAAAAATGTAATAAAATGTGATCAAAAAGTCACGCATACTCCAAAATGGTATCAATTAAAAGTACAGATAGTGCCGTAAAAAAATGAGCCCCTAAACAACTCAGTAGACATAAGTCTAAAAACGTTATGGGGGTCAGAATATGGTGATATAAAAAAATAATAATCTAGTTTATTTATTTTTTACACTATTTAAAACATAAAGAACCTATACTAGGGGGTATCGTTGTAAATCGTACTGATCTAGAGAATGAAGGGCATGGGTCAGTTTTGCCATAAACAAAACGCTGTGGGAACAAAACCTGTTAAACGGTGGAGGGATAGTGGTTTTTTTTCCAATTCAACCCCATTTGGATTTTTTTTTTACCTCTTCCCACATTTTATGCCATAATTAATGGTGGCATTAGAATGTACAACTTGTCCTGCAAAAAATAAGCCCTCATACAGCTATGTGATCTTGACCTGTGGTCTGGATTTTGAAATCAACAGCATGTTCATTTATGAGATTGATTGGTCAGATTTTCACAGATTTTCTACATTGAGTTCAGTAGAGGAGTCAGAATACACAACCTTGCTGCAGAAATGGTCTGAACTAAATCCGGTTCATATACACGTATCCAAACTAACGTTTTATGAAACTTTTGCCTTGCCCTGTGCTGATTGTAGGACATACATACCTTTTGTAGAGCTTTTCTCATCTGGAGTAGTGAGATTCTGTTCTTGCAAGTGCACCAAAAAATGAAACTGACTTTCGTATATATATGAAAATCCAAAAAAATGTATTATAAATATATATATATATATATATATATATATATATATATATATATATATATATATATACACACACACACAATACATACATGCATGATAAAAGAAGGCAGCACAAGGCAGGACACACAGATGAGGAGCAGGACCCAAGGAGAGGTCGGGAGATGAGTGCACGAAAATAACAACAGGGAAAAAAAAGAATGCTAGCTAAAAAAGCGTACCTCAAAACCTCATGACAGCAACGCCCCAAACAAAGTACAGAGGAGGCAATTGTAGAGATTGAGGTTAAAGTACAAGGACAAGATTAAACATACCCTGAAAAAAAAAAAACACTATCCCACCACCGGGTTTTGTTCCCACAGCGTTTTGTTTACGGCAAAACTGACCCATGCCCTTCATTCTTTAGATCAGTGCGATTACAACGATACCCCCTAGTATAGGTTCTTTATGTTTAAATAGTGTAAAAAATAAATAAATTAGATTTTTTTTTTTATATCACCATATTCTGACCCCCATAACTTTTTTATACTTAGGTCTACTGAGCTGTTTAGGGGCTCATTTTTTGCGGCACTATTTGTACTTTTAATTGATACCATTTTGGAGTATGCGCGACTTTTTTATCACATTTTTTTGGTAAGAGAAGCAATGAAGCCATTTTGACCCTTTTTTCTGTTACGCCATTCACTGTATTGGAATTTTTTTTTCTATTTAAATAGTATGGGCATTATACGGAAAGGGGGTGATTTAAACTTTAATATTTTTTTATATTTTTATATTTTTTGTGATCATTATGTGCCTCATATTTGAGCTTATTAAAAAAAATATATTAAATTTGGGTGTATCAGGAATTTATTATTAGCTTATTTTGCTCACATTTGCCCATTTCTTATCCTGGCCTGCCATCTAGTGGCCAAAATAAGAATTGCATTTTGAATACTGTTAGCTTTACTCAGTTAGGCTACTTTCACAATAGCGTTCAGAGCGGATCCGTCTAAGACGGATTCACTCATATAATGCAGACGGTGGCTCCGTTCAGAACGGATCCGCCTGCATTATATTGTAAAACAATTTCTAAGTGTGAAAGTAGCCTGAACGGATCCGTTCAGACTTTTACATTGAAAGTCAATGGGGGACGGATCCGTTTGAAGATTGAGCCATAGTGTGTCATCTTCAAACGGATCCGTCCCCATTGACTTACATTGTAAGTCTGGATGGATCCGCACGCCTCCGCACGGCCAGGCGGACACCCGAACGCTGCAAGCAGCGCTCAGGTGTCCGCCTGCTGAGCGGAGCGGAGGCTGAACGCTGCCAGACTGATGCATTCTGAGCGGATCCGCGTCCACTCAGAATGCATTAGGGCTGGACGGATGCGTTTGGGGCCGCTTGTGAGCCCCTTCAAACGGAGCTCACAAGCGGACACCCGAACGCTAGTGTGAAAGTAGCCTAAAGCTAACCGTATTCAGCGCAACTATCTATGCCTGGATTGGACACACGGGGCATAGGTAGGAAGCCCGGAAGAGCGAGCTTCTGGTTTTTGCGCATTTACGTGCCGTGATCTCACTTGATCACGGCATCTAAAGCATTTAATTACCGTGATCGGTATTATTGCCGGTCACGGTAATTAGCTGCAAGTCTCTGTTGTATGAAACAGCAAAGCTCTGCCGGCCATGACGCCCGAAGCACGTGCGAGCGGGCGTCATGTGTACACATTGCACCAGCGCCGTACATGTATGGTGCTGGTGGTCTAAGGGTTAAACGAGACACCCCATTTAATGAAGCCTGCAACGAAGAGGTGAACATAACCGCATTGAGTCCACAAGACAAAAATATCTCAAATATCTCAAGGCAATGTCTTACATAAAATAATGAAATACATAACATATTTTATTCTTCTCTATAAATAATGGAGCATATAGTTAATATAAAACTGTAAGTTCCTGAAAATGTATTATTAAAGGGAGTCTGCCAGGAGTTTCGGCCATGATAAACTGCTGACACCATTAGGCAGAGGTCAGGGTGAGCACGACAAACATACCTTTTCTCATCAGGAGTAGTGTTAATGTGAAGTTTTATTCTGCTCTTGCCCAAGGCTGTGAAGTTTTCTCTACACTGAGCTGCTTCACAGCTCCTTTTCTCTGAGTGACAGCTGTAGCATCCAACCAGGAGACCACTACGGGGGTCACTCAGAGCAGAGAGAAGAGGCTGTGAAGCAGCTCAGTGAAGATAACAGAGCATACACTGAACTCTGCTATGTGCACTTGCAAGATTTATCATATCCCGGGAAGAAGCCAGGTTCACTGGCGAAACTGCGTTGGGTCAGGAGTCGGCCGAGAGATCTTTGCACCACTCAGGGCATGTTTAATCTTGTCCTTGTACTTTAACTTCAATCTCTACAATTGCCTCCTTTGCACTTTGTTTGGGGCGTTGCTGTCATGAGGTTTTGAGGTACGCTTTTTTAGCTAGCATTCTTTTTTCCCTGTTGTTATTTTCGTGCACTGATCTCCCGGCCTCTCCTTGGGTCCTGCTCCTCATCTGTATGCCCTGCCTTGTGCTGCCTTCTTTTATCATGCATGTATGTATTGTTTATATATATTTATAATAAAGTCTTTTGGATTTTCATATATACGAAAGTCAGTTTCATTTTTTGGTGCACTTGCAAGAACAGAATCTCACTACTCCAGATGAGAAAAGCTCTACAAAAGGTATGTATGTCCTACAATCAGCACAGGGCAAGGCAAAAGTTTCATGAAACGTTAGTTTGGATACGTGTATATGAACCGGATTTAGTTCAGACCATTTCTGCAGCAATCTAGAGAAAGGCACAAGGCAATCCACTCCAAATCAAGAAAATTGTTTTGTTTATTTCCCTGCAGAAAACAGATGAACTAAAATAAAAAAAAACACTATACTGCCCCCTGCTGGCGCTCCCATCAGTCTCTGTAAGGAAATTGGTTGTGTATTCTGACTCCTCTACTGAACTCAATGTAGAAAATCTGTGAAAATCTGACCAATCAATCTCATAAATGAACATGCTGTTGATTTCAAAATCCAGACCACAGGTCAAGATCGGCATGAAAAATGTCAACAGGGCTGCTACTGTACTCCACTGCAGATTTTCCATCCGTGAATCTGGAAAATCTGCAGCATATTCATCCTGTGGACGTAGCAAAAGAGATGAGCACCCCTTATCATGACATGATTTCCTATGACAGATTATTAGTACATACTGGCCACGAAGAAGCATTATACCTGCATCCACACCTTCCGTTGAATCTTGCCAGGTGCAGTATGGTTCCTCCTCCCAGGAAGAACAGAAAATGCATCATCTAGAATGAAAATAAAATTAGGGAACATTATAAAAGATCCCGATTTCCTTTTTTATGTTATTTTATGTTATGTTAGTTCATCTTTTTCTCACTCAGCATTCACAGGCTGACACACAACTATTCCAGATTCTTACACAGTAAGGCTACATGCACACGACAGTGCCGTTTTTAGCGCTCCACAAACTGCGGATTCGCAAAAAAACAGAAGCCGCCCGTGTGCCTTCCGCAATTTGCGGAACGGGCAGCCCATTGTAGACATGCCTATTGTTGTCCGCAAAACGAACAAGAATAGGACAGAACGGTGCAACGGTGGGTCCGCAAAACACGCAGACAGCACACCGTGTGCTGTCCACATCAGTATGTCCGTTCCGTTGCCCCGCAGAAAAATAGTGCATGTCCTATTTTTTTTTATAGTTTGCGGACAAGGACAGGCATTAGTACAATGGATCCTCAAAAAATAAAACGGATCCCATACGGACGTCATCCGTTTTCATTTTACAGATCCACAATTTGCGGACCGCAAAACACATACAGTCGTGTGCATGAGGCGAATCAGACGTGTTCTATCTAATTATAAAAGAGGAATGTATTTGATCTGCAACTAGGCAAAATTCTATGGAAACCGTAACGACGAATCTTTATTTCCAAGGTAGCAACTAAAAAGTCAGGTAATAAAAAAAAAAAAAAAAAGGCTAAATATAAACAGTAGACAGCTCAACTGATTGAAAAAGGCAAAAAAAAAAAAAAAAGGAAAAAATAGATTAAAAACTAAAAATTCTACCTAGAAATATACTCCATGGTCTCCCACTTGTCTGGTCGCAAAAGTCAAAATAAAAGAGTGAGTGCCTGTGTTCCACATTAAACACTTTTGATATATTCCTTCAGGCACTCACTCTTTAATTCTCTAATTAAAAAAAAGTCATAACGCTTTAAAAATAATGAAGCATTAGTCATGTGGATCAGTCCCTGCTTCTCTCCACCTCCTGATCTAGGCACCACATGCTGGAAATGGCTTGGGCTTACTGTAGGGGGTGACCATTGCTACCAGTTACGGTATTTGCTGAGCAGGCAGAGAGGGGATCGTTAAGGTAAGTAAAGATTATTATTTTACCTGACCATGTTCTTAAATATAACTACTCCCCTGGAATACCCCTGGAAGGGGTTGTGTAGTGGTATAATATTGATAATTGGTGAAAGTCAGACTCCTGACACTCCCGGTGATCAGCTGTTTGAAGGGTTCATGGTGCTCGTGTCCCTTGTAGTGGCGGTGCAGTGCAATTACAACTTGACTGGGAGCAGCAGTAGTTACACGGCACCCTCGCTACACGGCGGATGGCAAGCATGTACACTTTAAGATACAGCACTCACAAGAGCGCCATGACCCCTTCAAACAGCTGATGAGCAGGGTTGTTGGGAATCGGACCTCCACTCATTTGATATGGATGGCATATCCTGAGGATAGGTCATCAATATTATACAACTACACAAACCCTTTAAGGAAATACATATTCACAAAAATGTATTAATGTATAGTAAGTATCAGAATTGTCTCTTTGCAAGAAATGGTCATAACATAGAATGCAGCAAGTCTTTATGGAAAAAAATACATTTGGATGCCCTCAACATGGTTTTGTGCACTGGTCACACACACATCCCTGCCATGATCAAAACTCACCTTTGACTTTTGGGGTTTTTAAGCCTCCTCTCGCTAAATCTTGTGTGCTGTTCTGTTTCTTCAAATCAGCATTTGCTCCATTTATGTACAGAGAAAATCCATGCTCCAGATGTTCCAGCTTAACTTGTGTAGGATCCTTTGCTCTGAAGCTATTCAGGGCCCTAAAAACAGAATACGACACACGAGTGATGAGCCCTTGTAATATCACACACGAGTGATGGGCCTCGCAATACGACTTTTACGGTCCAATGGGGCTGGAAGTGGAGGGACATTTACAGTGCCTTGCAAAAGTATTTAAACCCCTCCCCCTTGACTTTTTTTTAGTGTTTTTGTGCCTCACAACCTGGAACTAACATGGATTGTTTGAAGTTTGCATCATTTAATTTACAGAACATGCCCACAACTTTGAAGATTTTTTATTTTTTTCTTATTGTGAAGAAAACAACAAATAGGACAAACTAACAGAGAAAGTCAATGTGCATAACTATTCACCCCCCTAATGTCAATACTTTAGAGCCACCTTTTGCGGCAATCACAGCTCCAAGTCGCTTTGGATAAGTCTCTATGAGCTTGCTACATCTTACCACTCCTTGCCAAACTGCTCCAGCCCCTTCAAGTTGGATAGTTTGCGCTTGTGAACAGCAATCTTTAACAGCACTTCGCTCCACGAGGCAGAATCTAAAAGTCCGCACGGGCGCATCAGGCACAGGCCTGTGCGCACGCGCGAGATCTTTGAAAAGGAGGAGGGGGCACTGAGGAGAGCCGGAGGCGGATTTCATTACATCGAGGTGGCGCTGAAAGGATCATGGGAGGAGCTGGGCACCAACGGCGGCGGCGAAAAGCGGCAGATTCAGACCTTCAGAAACGCCCTGGGCACCTTATCCAGAGGATTGACAGGTTAGATAAAAGCGATTTTTATCAAAACTACAAGCCGGATTTATCTTATAACAACAGCTTTGTAATGACAAGGGCACCATGGAGAGAACAATAGTTTTAAAAGGGGGGGTTAGAAACTGGTGACAGAGTCCCTTTAAAGGGAACCTTTCATCAATTTTATGCTGCCCATACTAACGGCAGAATAAAGTAGAGACAGGTGAGTTGATTTCAGCGGTCTGTCATTTCAAAGTTAAAAGTAAGTGATTGCCGAGAACCAACATCACAAACATTGCAGATTAGGCCTGGAATAGAGTCACGGCCACCTGAGAAGAGTCATGGTTATTCATGAATTCATGCTCTTCCACCTACCTGCTGATGATTGACAGTCTTCTACCTAGTTGTCTCCCTTTCTCTCTAGGAGAGAACTGCCAATCATCAGCAGATGGGCGAGGAGAGCAGGAGATTAGGAATAACCAGGACTCTTCTCGGGTAGATTTGACTCTTTTCAAGGCCTGTGCTGGAATGATTATGATGCTGGTTCTCGGCAACCACTTACTTTTAGCTCATGAGTGACGCACCGCTGAAATCAGCAGTTCTGTCACTCAATTAGGCTGCCCTCAGTGAGTTCAGCATCAAGTTGATGACAGGTTCCCTTTAAGTCTGACCACAGATTTTCTATTGGATTGAGATCTGGGCTTTGACTAGACCATTCCAACACATTTACATGTTTCCCCTTAAACCACTCAAGTGTTGCTTTAGCAGTGTGTTTGGGGTCATTGTCCTGCTGGAAGGTGAACCTCCGTCCTAGCCTCAAATCACACACAGAGTGGTACAGGTTTTGCTCAAGAATATCCCTGTATTTAGCACCATCCATCTTTCCCTCAACTCTGACCAGTTTCCCAGTCCCCACAGCATGATGCTGCAACAGCCATGTTTCACTGTGGGGATGGTTTTCTTTGGGTGATGTGGTGTGTTGGGTTTGCTCCAGACATAGCATTTTCTTTGATGGCAGAAAAGTTCAATTTTAGTCTCATGAGAGCAAAGCACCTTCCTCTATACATTTTGGGAGTCTCCCACATGCCTTTTCACAAACTCACAACGTGCTTATTGTTTTTATCTGAAAGTAATGGCTTTCTTCTGGTCACTCTGCTATAAAGCCCAACTCTATGAAGAGTAGGGCTTATTGTTATCCTATGTACAGCTACTCCAGTCTCTGCTGTGGAACTCTGCAGCTCCTCCAGGGTTACCTTAGGGTTCTGTGCTGCTTCTGTGATTAATGCCCTCCTTGCCCGGGGTCACCACCAGATCTCTGAGAAACTCTGACAGACATTCTTCAGTACCTCTTGCTTGAGGTTCTTTTGTTTTGGTTTCGCTTTGTCATCTCGTTTCCCTCTCTCAGCTATCATCTAGTTGCACTGATTGCATCCCTATATATCCCCTCCCATACTGCATCACTTTGTGGCTTATACAACTTCCTGGATTGTGCTCACTGCTAGATGCTGCAACTGCTGGTTCCTCAGATATGTCTTTTCCTTTATTTGTGTCTTCCTGTTAGCTTGATTCTAGGTGACCCTGACTCCCTCCGTATTAAGTACAGGGAGCCGGTGGTCGTGTCCCATAACTATTGTAGGGTTTTCAGGTGTCACTTAGTCTAGGTATGAGGGCATGCAATTTTCTATCATTAAGATCTTCGCATGGGCTGAGCAGTCAAGGAGAGCTCTAGGGCTTTTATAGGGCTCACCCATATGTTCCTTAGTTTGGGATCAAGTCAGTTGGATCTTTATTTGTGACTTCTAGTTTCCTGCAACACCATCCGTGACACCCGGTCCGTAAGTTTTGGTGGCCGGCCGTCTCTTGGCAAGTTTGCTGTTGTGCGATGTTCTTTCCATTTGGTTATCCAATAGAAAGAGAGAATCCAGCTTCTTGAGGAGTGAAAATTTGTTCTTTATTGGCTCATCATATAAAATCCACCAAAATCACAGGAAAAAGGTTTAGTAACATGTTTCGGGCTACAGAATCCAGCCCTTCATCAAGTGCATTTGGTTCTGATAGATTTGATTGTGCTCCTTGGGATCATCAGAGATTTGGATATTTTTTATAACCTAACCCTGACTTGTACTTCTCAACAACATTGTCCCTTACTTGTTTGGAGAGTTCCTTGGTCTTCATGGCAGTGTTTGGTTAGTGATGCCTCTTGCTTAGGTGTTGCAGACTTTGGGCCTTTCAAAAAAGGTGGGTATATGTAATGACAGATCATGTGACACTTAGATTGGACACATGTGGACATCATTTCACTAATTATGTGACTTCTGAAGGCAATTGGTTGCACCAGAGCTTTTTATGGTCTTCCTATTAAATGGGTGAATACATACGCACATGCCAATTTTCTGTTTTCTATTTCTAAACAATAGTTTTATTAATATATTTTTTTCTCATTTCACTTCACCAACTTAGACTATTGTGTTCTGATCCATCACATAAAATTCAGATTAACAAAACATTGAACTTAAGGATGTAATGTAACAAAACATGAAAAAAGTCAAGGGGGTGAATACATTTGCAAGGCACTGTAGCAGGTGAGTAAAGGGTTTTTCTTTGTTTTATAAGTTTGCCTGCTGCACATTTCATTTTTAAAGATGTCAGACAACCTCTTTAATGCCAGTCTTTGGTGACAGATGGTATTAACAAGAAAAATCCCAGCAAACGTATTGATTTTTCAATCCATGATATTCTTTTATTCCATGTAATGAAGTAAATTTACAGGACATGAAGTAAAAGAATATCATGGATTGAAAAATCAATACGTTTGCTGGGATTTTTCTTGAATTATTTGATGGGGATTGACCCTTCCCGCGAAACATAACTGGAGGATCGTGAGCTGTCTGATCTGTGCTTAGATGGTATTACAGTGGGATGCGAAAGTTTGGGCAACCTTGTTAATCGTCATGCATTTCCTGTATAAATCGTTGGTTGTTACGATAAGAAATGTCAGTTAAATATATCATATAGGAGACACACACAGTGATATTTGAGAAGTAAAATTAAGTTTATTGGATTTACAGAAAGTGTGCTATAATTGTTTAAACAAAATTAGGCAGGTGCATAAATTTGGGCACTGTTGTCATTTTATTGTTTCCAAAACCTTTGGAACTAATTTTTGGAGCTCAAATTGGCTTGGTAAGCTCAGTGACCCCTGACCTACATACACATACTCTTGTTGCGGACAAGAATAGGCATATTCTATTGGTGCCGGCAATGTGCGGTCCGCAAAATGCGGAACGCACATTTCCGCTGTCTGTGTTTTGCGGATCCGTCAATCCGCAAAACATGTTACGGACTTCTGAATGGAGCCTAAAACTTAATTTTTCGCAGCAATGCAGGCACATATGAACATGGGACCAACTTAGGGCTCTTTCACACTGGCGTTGTCCGGATCCGGCGTGTACTCCATTTGCCGGAATTACACGCCAGATCCGGAAAAACGCAAGTGAACTGAAAGCATTTGAAGATGGATCCGTCTTCAAAATGCGTTCAGTGTTACTATGGCAGCCAGGACGCTAATAAAGTCCTGGATGCTATAGTAGTAGTGGGGAGCGGGGGAGCGGTATACTTACTGTCCGTGCGGCTCCCGGGGCGCTCCAGAATGACGTCAGAGCGCCCCATGCGCATGGATGACGTGCCATGCGATCACGTCATCCATGTGCGTGGGGCGCCCTGACGTCACTCTGGAGCGCCCCGGGAGCCGCACGGACGGTAAGTATGCTGCTCCCCCGCTCCCCACTACACTTTTCCATGGCTGCCAGGACTTTAGCGTCCCGGCAGCCATGGTAACCATTCAGAAAAACCTAAACGACGAAACGACGTTTAGCTTAAGGCCGGATCCGGATTAATGCCTTTCAATGGGCATTAATTCCGGATCCGGCCTTGCGGCAAGTGTTCAGGATTTTTGACCGGAGCAAAAAGCGCAGCATGCTGCGGTATTTTCTCCGGCCAAAAAACGTTCCAGTCCTGAACTGAAGACATCCTGATGCATCCTGAACGGATTTCTCGTCGGAACTCTATGCCGGAAGAAAAGAACGCAAGTGTGAAAGAGCCCTTAAACACCTTCCGCTACCAAGTGCACGTGCAACAGGTCAGCCAGTTTCATAGCTACAAATCTGCTGACAGATGCCCTTTAAACTGCACAGAGAAATTTTAATTAATGTGAGGTCATGGACTTCCATACATTTGGTCACATCTGATCTTACCTGTTTTTTTGTTGCAAATAAATTAAATACTCATCGTGTTTTTCATCAAAATCATTTTGATTAGCATATTCATTCTACAGAAAAAAAATACACAGAAAAACTCAGCTGTGGTGGACCAACCAGCACATCATTTCTGCTCATCAAGCGCCAGTATATAACTATGAAGACAATCAGGCCAGACCAGGGATTCTTTAGCTTTGAATGAGTATACACAGCTGTGAAGGAGCTGGCACTCTAGACTTAAAGAGACCTTTCACCGCTCCTGACATGCCTTTACTAGAAGTTATGAATGAATTACTAGCAGTCTGCAGTAAAGATACAGAGGGGTGGTAACCAGTTAGGGGGGTGTACCTGCACAGACTCACTATCCAATCAGTGCTGCCATTTTCAGACTATGCAGGTACAACCCCCCACCTGTTACTAGCCCTCTGTACCCTTACTGCAGACTGCTAGCAATTAATTAATTCATTCATTCATTCATTCACAGCTTCAAATACAAATAATAAAGGAAAGGCACAACATACAGACATAAGAAAACATGTTCCAGAATTGGTATTACATGGGGAATGCATGATGCTATTAAAACAGACATGTCAGGAGCGGTGACAGGTCCTCTTTAAAGAGGTTGTCTTGCTACAGCAAATGGCATTTATCATGTAGATCAGGGGTGCACAACATTTTCTGGTTGAGGGCCACACTGTCAGACTGAAGAAATCCCAAGGGCCGTAAATAAAAGTTAAAAGGACATTACCAACTGAAATACTGCATTTATGGTGTATTGTACATACAGTATATACTATAAATGTCTGGTTACACCTCCAAGATTCCCATCTAATGGGAGAATACATGGAAAATGCATGTAAGCAGCCACAAGACATAGACATACATGTCTGTCACCAGATGGTTGGGGGCCGCACAAAATGATACCAAGATCCACATGTGGCCCCCGGGCCCCAGGTTGTGAACTCCTGATGTAGATAAAGTAATGCTACTGCTGATGGATTACAGGGTGGTTGTAACCCCTTGAAACAAGCAATGTGTAATGTGATGGAAAAATTAATCAAGCCAGCAATGGAAGCAATATGGACAATCACAATACATTAGTAAGTGCCTTGTAATAACTTACACTACATGATAAATGCTTTTGATATGTCATAGTGACATGTTTTTTATCAGTGGGGGTCTGAGCGCCGAGACCCCCCAGCAATCTTTAGAATGAGGAGAGAGAAGCATTCACATAGCTGCTGAAGACGGAATAGAAACAGACCTGTAACATCTTGATTGACCTCATCTTCTGCAGTGTCCTATCTCCTCATTCTAGCAACTGGTAGGGGTCTCAGCACTCAGACACCACTGCTAAACACCTTTCATATGTCACTGATATATGAAAAGTTTTTTAAAAGTTCAATGACATTTTAAACACACAGTGCCATGTTTTATACACACCTCTATTATGCTTTTCTCATTGGCCCTTTTGTATCTTTTTATATATACTTTTAATAGTTGTTTTATGAACTGATAGCAATTTTAACGATAAATTTACTTATGTCTGGAGCATTACCACAGCTTACCTAAACTCCAACCTTATTTTCAATTGGTGGTTTGGTGAAAATCCTCTGTCTTCAATTAGGGTCCATTCACACGTCCGCAGTGTTTTGCGAATCCCCAAAACACCAGGCCGGCACCCCAATAGAAATGCCTATTCTTATACACATCTGCAGACAAGAATAGGACATGTTCTATTTTTTGGCGGAGCTGCGGAGTGGAAGTTCAGTGTGCTGTCCACATGTTTTCGGTCCCCATTGAAAATTAATAGACGTCTGAATGGAGCCTAAATGACACTGAATGTCATGAGGGTGTCACACTAACAGTGCCGAGAGGGCTTAAAGGGGTTGTCTCATTAAAGCAAATACAAATGTAGCAGAGTTAACACTCAAACTCCTAACTCAAAATTCTTAACTCATCGTGTTATCTCCAAAACAAAAGCCATTGAAAAGCAATTGAAGGTGTTTGCTTAACACAATTGGTTTAGATAACACATCTCATAAAGCATGAGTGTTAACTCTACTACATAACTAACACAACCCTATTACACCAGGCATACTCTCTATTAGGGCTCATTATGCTGATTAAAGCAATACCTTGCTTGTTTCTGTATGCTAAACAGCTGCAGAGATATCTGCATCTTTATTTATATGTAAATGAGCACGTTGGAGCACCAGGGAGCGACATTGAATCCTTGGAGCCCTGCTTTTGTAACATCCTGTGTGCTCTGCACACTGTCCCTCCCCTTGATTGACAGGGCAGCATGCTGAGGGCAGAGCTGTGTCCTAGCATGTACATAACACATACACTATGTACTATAGCTTTCAGGGCCGATCCTACATGGGGTGCAGTGGGTGCCCCGCACCCCAGCGCTGTCACCCGAAAGGCGCCGAGCGCAGGGCCGGACTGGCCTGCCGGGATAGCGGGAAATTTCCCGGTGGGCCGGCAAGCCTGAGTGCCGCAAGGCCGCGGCCCTGGTGACAAGTGGGGGCGGCCGCGGCCGGCGGCAGGGCAGAGCAGGAGATGAGCGCCTCCATTGCGGAAGCGCTCATCTCCATAGTCATCTGTATTGCCGTCCTCAGGACGGCAATACAGATGCCTGTGCTGCGGCAGAGGAGGGAGAGGTGTGTCCCCTCCTGTTCCTCTGATAGGCTGCCGGCTTAGTGCTGGCAGCCTATCAGAGCTCAGGCCGGTGCAGGCGGCGCGATGACGTCATCGCGTCGCCTGAGCCGTATAGCGAGGGACACAGACGGAAGAGGCGGCCTGCATCGCATCGCATTGCTGGAGGTAAGTATAAGTGTATTATTTTTTTTATTTTTTTATATAGGTACAATACTGGGCTGGCACATGATAAGGGGGGCTACTGGGCTGGCACATAAGGGGGGCTACTGGGCTGGCACATAAGGGGGGACTACTGGGCTGGGCTGGCACATGATAAGGGGGGCTACTGGGCTGGCACATGATAAGGGGGGACTACTGGGCTGGCACATGATAAGGGGGGACTACTGGGCTGGCACATGATAAGGGGGGCTACTGGCACATGATATGGGGGGGCTCTGGCTACTGGCATATGATATGGGGGGCTCTGGCTACTGGCACATGATGGTGGGGGGGCTCTTATTTCTGGCACATGATTGGGGGCACTCTGGCTACTGGCACATGATATGGGGGGCTCTGGCTACTGACACATGATATGGGGGGGCTCTGGCTACTGACATGATATGGGGGGGCTCTGGCTACTGGCACATGATGGTGGGGGGGCTCTTATTACTGGCACATGATTGGGGGCATCTATGGGGGCACATCTTACTGCAGATTATTGGGGGGCACTATAGGGGCATCTACTGAGGCTAAAAAAGAAGATATTTTATATGGGGGCTCTGTATAGGGGCATTTTATACTGGGACACATTATGGTGGGTACTATGGGGAAGGGGGGGGGCACTATGGGGGTCATCTACGGGGGCACTGAGAAGGGGTATTTTATATTGGCACATTATGGGAACATTAGCTCAACTGGGGGCATTACAAATGTTTTGAATATTATAAGGAGAATTATTACTACTGGGGGGGCATTATGGTGGGCTTTATTACTCCCCCATGGTATGACCCCCTAGTAGCAGCACCAGCCTCTCCCTGCTCTGCTATCCCTCTGCCCCTTCTCCAAATCCTTATTATGAAATCTTTCTCATTAGGTTAAAGCACAACATCAGCTCCGCCGAGCCCCCGGCCAAAGTGTTGAAGTGGCGTCCGAGATCCCCAAGGGCCAAGTCAAGTAACTGTAAGTTTTTATGGGGGTTCTACAAAAGAGCTATCGTGGGGCAAAGTTCATATTCGTGTTTACACACGTGTTTTAAAATGAATGCTTTCTCCTATTATAAACAAGTAAATAATGACGCAATGCTGTGGGGCTGGTGTGCAACTTTTTCCAGGGCTGGTTTTTATCCCCAGTCCAGCCCTGGCCGAGCGAGCCGCCGGGACTTTTTTTTTTTTTACTTTTTTTTTTTTTTTTAAGCCGAGCCGCCGATTCGTGGGGCTGAAGTTGTTGCCATAGAAACATTGTAAAGGGGAGGAGTTAGTAAGATAACCACGCCCATGTGGGGGCGCCAGAAATATTTCTGCACCCAGGCGCCTGTGACCCTAGGATCGGCCCTGATAGCTTTACCATAATGAGAAGAGTGGGTTATTATTCTTAGAAAGCTAATACACATATTACTGGTTTATCCACAGACAAAATATATGATTTTAATGGAACCAATATGTATTAGCTTTCTAAGCATAGAACAAAAACATTCTTCTCTATGTGGTAAGGCTATGGCTTGGTTTTTGGCCTTGCACATAGAGATCCTAAGTTCAAGTCCCAGGAGAGACTTACAGTACTATATTTTTCGCTTTATAAGATGCACTTTTTAGCAAGAAAATGTCTTGCCCAAAAGTGCCTGCATCTTATAAACAGCAGTCAGGGAGATCCAGCATGGCCATAACCCCTGACTGCTTCCTTAAAGGGGTTATCTCATGACTAATGTAAAAAATTAAAATCAGACATCATATAATACCCTGTACCTCACATGGATCCATAGATCACCCCATTGATTGCTCTGCTAGATTTATATCAAGCGGACAGCTGAAGGGGTCTGTCCATTCTGTTGCAACTCTCTCCCTATCACAGCTCAGGAGGCAGTTTAAAGGGGTTGTCTGATTTGTTTTTTTGTTCTTTGTATGTTTGTAACTAGCCAAATGAAAGGACTTTACAATTCACTTACTTTATCTCCAGTTGCTGCTTTCTCAGATTTCACTGAGGGTCACATGACCTGTGATGTCAGCCTCTCTCCCTACTCTGATGATGTTTCGTGCACAAGCCTGACAGAGAATATATGTGCCTGTACACGAGATATCACTGTGCTGGCCACATCCCCCTGCACTGCCGGCAGCTGCTTATTGCTCTCTCCCTGGATTCTTGAGGAAAAACATTAACCCCTTTCAGCAGCACAGACTCAGGGCTGAAGGCTTTACTGAGTAGCTGCAGGTAGTAAGGAGACAAATGCTGGGCACAGGAGCGGACAGAGGAGCTCTGCAGAGCATTGCACAACAGGTAGGGGGAAGATCCTGTGTGTATCTGCAGTGTCATTGTACAGCTGGGACCTGTAGTCCTACAAATACAACATGCTGCTGAGTATCCTAGCAGGCAGACATGTCACTCAGGGCAGCTCTTGTATTCACTCCCTTTGCAGAGCGGGGGGGGGGGGGGGGGGGGGAGAGATTGTTGTTATTGCAGGTAAACAAAGGGCTAGAAGAGAACCAGGGAAATGAGGAAATATACAGGTGAAACTCGAAAAATTAGAATATCGTGCAAAGTTCATTTATTTCAGTAATGCAACTTAAAAGGAAACTAATATATGAGATAGACTCATTACATGCAAAGCGAGATATTTCACGCTTTTATTTGTTATAATTTGGATGATTATGGCTACAGTTTATAAAACCCCAAAGTCACAATTTTGAGGTACCCTTTGCTCAGAGATTAGCTGACTAGAGTCACAATATTCTAATTTTAAGTTGCATTACTGAAATAAATGAACTTTTGCACGATATTCTAAAACTTGCTTAGCTTAGTTACATATTACTGCCCATCAGATTTACAGTGCTATATATCTCTCTCTCTATCTATCTATCTATATATACACACATTTATTTCATAACTCGGACATCCCCTTTTAGGATGAAACTGAGCATGTGCACTCATCTCAGTGAGCCGGACAAAGAAATAAGAAAAAAAAACATGGCGCTATACAAATACATTTTATTGTATAACTCAGTGGCTATACAAATTTTTTTAATTACATGCAATTACAAAAGAATTTAGATCCAGGTGCTGGTTTGAAAACTGTAGAATATTATTTGTGGGACAACCCCTTTAATGATCCGGCAGATTGCACATACAGCACGTTGCCCAATCAGTTGGACAGCTGTGCCTCTGCACACACTTCTCTCTCCCTGCTGACACTGATCTACCCCTTCCTTCCCTCCGCCCGCCCATCCTTTCCCTCTGGCCGCCTATCTACTAACTTCTTGTTTCGCTGAGATCCCGCGCCTGCGCACTCAGTCCGTCGGCAGGCGCATGCGCACCCCGATGCCTATTCCTTGTACGGCATCACAGTAACTATTGCGCATGCGCAAACACAACAAAGGAGGCGGTCCATCGGCGCATGCACATTAATTACTGTGATGCCGTACAAGGAATGGGCATCGCAGTGCGCATGCGCCGGCCGACGGACTGAGTGCGCAGGTGTGGGATCTTGGCGAAACAAGAAGTTAGTAGATAGGTGGTCAGAGGGAAAGGATGGGCGGGCGGAGGGAAGGAAGGTGCGCGGGGAATCGAAGAAAAGGACTGAGCTAGCAGGGCACCTACGAGGGTAACGCCGCGCCTGGGCACTTGCGCGACCTCATTTGCATATGCAAAGATGTTTTTTGCCAGTTTTATAAGTCCAGGATTGATCATAAAGGTAACGTTTTTATTAACTGTGAGGATGCTAGAAAGCTATGGGAAGGGTTACAAAGGTGAAATGTTGATGACAGACTCTAGGATTAACTGTGAGGATGCTAGAAAGCTATGGGAAGGGTTACAAAGGTGAAATGTTGATGACAGACTCTAGGATTAACTGTGAGGATGCTAGAAAGCTATGGGAAGGGTTACAAAGGTGAAATGTTGATGACAGACTCCTTTTAAGGATTGTGGTTTTTCTATACTTAGGAGGCTAATGCATAATTCTGGTTATATTATAATCATATATTGTGCCTGTAAATAAACCAGTAATATGTATTTTAGCTTTCTAAGTATAATTACCCACTTTTCTCATTATGGTAAAGCTATCGTAAATAATGTACATGATATGTACTCTGCGCTAAACATGTGGGTGTCTAGCCCTGTCAATCAAGGGGAGGGGCAGTGTGCAGAGCACAGCGGTGTTACAAAAGCAGTGCTCCAAGGATTCAACCCTGCCCCCTGGTGCTCCAACTTGCTCTTTTGCATATGAATAAAAATGCAGATATCTCTGCAGCTGTTTAGCATACAGAAACAAGCAAGGGAGTATACCTGGTTTAATAGGCTTGATCATGCTGACAGAGGCTCTTTAATTTAAAAAATAAAATAAAATCACTAGATAACCTATTTACCATAAACTTCTGTCCAATGGGCAGTCCTGCGCAATGAATGACAGCTACCACTACATGCATGCTCATCCTGGGAAGCTGCCAATCAATGAGTAGGACCACTCATTGGACTCCAAAACCCAGAATATGCTAATGATCTTTTACGTGAATACGATTTTATACAGATTTTTTCCCATAAGACTATACATGAATCTGCTCACTTGCCCCAGAACTATTACATGCTGCCTGCCGATAAGGATTAGTCATTACTTACCACAGGGTTTGGCTTAGACTTGAATGGCTTTCTTTTATCATTTCCCATCGATTTACCTGCAGACATAGACAACAACTTTAGTTTAAAATAAATAACAAAAAAAAAAATCTAATAACCCAGCGCTTGTTTCTGAAACCGGACTACCAAACAATCCAAAGCCTTGCAAGTGTGGACATGGAAGACAAGACGTAGGCATAAAATCAGACAACTTTATGTAATAACACGTAAAGGGGTTTTCCCATCTCACATATTGGTGGCATATCGCTAGGATGTGTCACCAATGTCAGACAGGCGCAGGTCCCACCTCTGGGACCCTGTACAGCGAGGGTTTAATTGGTTCTTCGCTCTTCCTCTTTAACTTCATGTAACTGCTTGTCTATACCTGGCCGCATTTCTGCAGTATGAGGTAACTGTACATATGTACTGACCTGTAGGTGGACTAGTAGGGCCCAGGAGAGCAGAAAACACTTAGGGAGACATTAATGAAGACGTCGTCCCTCCTGTGCTGGTGGTTCATCCACCTTAGTTATGTAGAGGCGTCGTCCTCTAATAACTTACTCTAAATCTACGGCAGCTTACTTGCTGCTTTAGACCATTTTCTACTCCTAAAAGAGGAGTAGAAATGATAAATCAGATGGGCTTGCTGGCCCGCCCCCTTTCCCACCCACGCCATGCCCCTTTTTCAGACCTGGCATGAACGGTGGGGAAAAAAAACAAGAAAAAAAACTGAGAACAGAGAACTCAGCACCACTGAATACTTTATCAGAGAAAGATGTCTTGCTACCACCACCTCTCTTTGTATCATATTGGGCACTGGTCAATGGAGCTAGTCCACTCGATGATGACTCTTGGTGACTGTTATTTTACTTATTCTTTGTATGTATGTATATATATATATATATATATATATATATTAAACTTTGTCTTTGCACCTACTGTAGGTCATGTTAAGTCTATTTTCTTCCCGAACTTCTGATCATACTATAACACAAACACGCACCTATCTCTAGAAAGAGGGCACGCACAGCCACCCTTCATTCGCTTCTGTAGGAGTGCCAAAATTAGCCGACTGATGCCACAACTATTTGTGGAACTCCTCTAGGGGTGAATGGAGAGGTGGCTGTGCTCGCTTGGCTATTTTCTGAATTCCCATAGAAATGTATGGAGGGCAACCATGCATGACTTCAGGATCCTTGCTCTACTCCAGCTTTGTAAAACACTGACTGAGTCATACCCAGGGCTTTGGCTCATAAGACATAATATTCTAACAATGTGCAGTTCAACTGGAAAAAAAAAAATATATTTAAAAAAATAACGCAATGCCGCCACAGTTTTTGTTTTTATATTGTTCCCTGTGTGGTAATGTCAGCTTCATTCAGGTACATGTCAGCTTCATTCTGCGGGTCAGTACAATTAAAATACCACATTTATATAGTTTTTCTTGTGTTTTCAAGCTTAAAAAAGCTTTGGAAAATATTTTGGCTTATTCTGACCTCCATAACTTTTATTTATTTTTTTAAGTCTATGGAGCTGTGCGAGAGCTCATTTTTGCTGAGAGATCTGTATATTTTTTTATACAGATGTGAGGTTTGTTTGACTTTTTTTTTTTGGAAAGGGAAGTGAAGAGACAAAAAAAAAGGCAAATAGGCCATTTTTATTTTTTTTTCCACATTACAGCATTCACTGTATGGGATAACTATTTTTAGATTTTAGTGGTACGGATATTTTTAGATGTGACAATACCTAGGATGTTTATTTTTCTATATAGGGAAATGGGGTGATTTGAATTTTTATAGTTAAAAATTTTTCTTCTAACTAAAAAGGGGTATCCTGGTTACATTAAGTTACATAACTATTAGCTCGGTGGTGGTCCTACTGCAGGGACCTGCACCGATCACAAGAACAGAGACGCCATACCCCCTGCAGCCCCCTGAAATGAATGAAGAGGCTGGTCCATTAATTTCTATGGGAGTTCTGGAGATGGCCGAGCGCTGTACTCTGCTATCTCTGGAACTCCCATAGAAATGAATGGAGCAGCAACACACATGCCTGAACCGCCGCTCTGTTCATTTCAGGGGGCTGCAGGCAGTACAGGGCCCCTGTTCTTGTGATTGGTCGGGGTCCCAGCAGTAGAACCCCACTGGCCTAATAGTTGTCCCCTATATGGGGATGGAAACCCCTTTAAGTCCCTCTAGGGGACTTACATGTGATTATCAGATCACTTCTCCTATAGACTATAATGATATAACATTGCAGTCTATGGGAGAATGACTATGAATCTGCCAGCACCCGCTTGTGTAGTACCGGGTATGTATGTAGTGTGTGCTCATTCATACTCCAGCATCCAGGGAGCTGCCACAGGTATGACAAGGGCTCGCCAGGAATTACCATGGTGGCTGAGAAGGTCCAGCTCAGAAGTCTATTCACTTCTACTTTCATACCTGGATGTGATTTCCAGTTTGTAGACTTTAGGTTACCACCCCCATCACCCGCAGAACCATAACGCCCATCATCACTTACTGTGCATGTTCTAGATGTCAGGACGCGCCGCTGTCGCACATGAAAACAATAATTTCTGCCCAAATGTTTTCTCCGGTTACCTAGCTGCAAGCAGCCAATAAGCGAGGGGCCGTGCGGCAGCCAATCACAGCCGACTAGCTCTCGGGCATAGCCAGAACGGCTCGGCGAGCAGCCAATCACAACTCGGCTCTCCTTACACTAGCCAATGGCCTCTCAGACGTTCGGGGTCGTGGCACGTCAGTTCCTGTCAGAGCGCCAGAGTTCAGTGCCTGCGTTCTCAGTGTCCATGCTTCCGGGAGTTTAAACGGCCATGACTTTGGAGCCTAACTGCTATTTCATGACGAATTGTTATCCTCGGCAAAATGGTTCCCAGAATGCGGACAGTAATAAGTATGGCGGTCTCTGCTGACAATAACGTATCAGTCAGTTGAGGTGGCGTTGCTGACCAATGAGAGTGACCGCAGGGTTTTAGTGCTGGCTGCTCGTCACATGCCATGGATGTGCTGGAGGCCGTGCTGGATGAAGTGGCCCTAGAAGGCCTGGACGGAATCACTATCCCTGCTCTGTGGCTGCGCCTTCAGGCTCGGGTTCCTTCTTTCCCCCTTGTGCTTGATGCTGCCACTAAGCAGCTTATATGGCAGTCCCTTGTGTGTCACCCTGAGCTGCAGTTCTACCAGCTCCCCAAGGAGAGGCGCCCTTTAGTGCTCAGTAACAGGTCAGTGCCCAGCACACCTCACTCTGGAGTCCCATGTCTTGTCACTTTATGTCATGTCGTTTCTCACCTGCAGTTGTACCTTACATACTGACCGATCTATGGAAAAAGATGTGTAGGAGCTGTCACCAGTAACCTGTTAAGTGACAGCTTTCATCCAAAACCCAAGAGCTGGAATCTGGTGACTATGTCCGCACCCCCACCTTCTCTTGCATTCATATTGTCTATAATCTCCTTCCTTCAGATGTCATGTCACTGTGATAAGCGGTATGGCTTCTGTACCATTTATCACCTAGCCGTATGATTGTGAGATAAACTCCATGCAAGTCTATGGGATGGAATTTAACCACATTTGCTCTGTCAACTACGAGCAGGTAAACAGTGAAGAGAAGGCAGCGCTCACAGTAGTTCTTTGTTCTCTTAAAACAGCTGATTGGTGGGGGTGTCGGATTTATATCCTTTGCATAGGTTATCAATATCAGATTGTCAGGACTCTGACACCTCAGACTCCCACTAATCAGCAGTTAGAAGAGACTGGTGCTCCGTGGTCCTCTTCCTAGGCCGGTGACATCACTGTACATTGGTCACATGGCCTAGCTGCAGCTCCCTCTAACTTTTTGGTGGCCGTACCGAGACTCGGACCCCCGCTGATGTGATATATTTACCTGGATAACCCCTTTTGAATGAAGTTCTGCCACTTATCTGGTCTAAAGGTGTCCTCCTCAAGGCAGCAAAAAGGAAGCCAGACCACCCAGACGATTGATGATATTATTATAACTACAGCTGCTACGCTGGTACAAAAGTCAATTTCTGCTATGTTTTTTGCAATGCAAGGTTGAAAGTGGTAGAAGATCTGCTGCAGGGATTGCCACCTCAAAAAACCATGTCATTACAGTTGTTTTTTCCTGGTGAATTTCAGTGTTGGAAAGTCAGCCGTTGGGTTGTCCCAAGTATCCCGAGAAAGAAAAGCCTAACCTGTCCGCTTACAGTGGATATCTGCTCCACTTTTTCCTGTGCCAGAGCTGTCACATAGCTGGGATGTGTCAGACAGCACATACAGCTTCTACCTGTCCAGGTTTTTCCAGTGCATGGCTTAGTATGTAGATATTATTAATATTGGGAATTTATTTTTTCAGGTACGATGGGGAAGATCTTGATACAGGTGCCACGAAAGTTAAAGCAAGATCATGTGAAGACATATATCCATTCCACCTCATTGCTGAGGATAAAAGTGGTATAAAGGGCTCCTGCCAGTATTTTCATCAGCGTATTTTAGTCACTGAGCTCCTACAAGCGGAGTGTATCACATGTGAAGGTGCCATCGACAGGTGAGCGTCGTAGTCATTGGGGGTGTGCGTGTCCTCTAGCATCGTGTAACTGACCCCATATTAGAACATAGCAGTGGTGAGCACGTACTAACTCAGGGACGGGGAGTTTTCTACTGTCATGTCTCCATAAAGGTATTTGTGTATGGCAGCCTAGCCTGTGGATTTCCCGCATAGAAAATGTTGTTAACAGCTAGAGTTGTCGCAATCAATTTCCGCGGCTCCGGCCCACCAGTAAAATTTATTTTGAGGGCCCACCGTACATTCAAATATTACCTGTTCACACAGCAGCAAGATGGGGGTCCCTGCAGCATCTTTGAGGAGGTAGATCCTGGGGAAAAGAGGACACTGGCGAGCGTTCCTCTATACCTAGAAGTCATCTCAGCTCTGATCGTGTCTATAATAATAAACTGGGGCGTTTCTTTAATCATCTATCACGTTTTTTATATGAACATAGGCTGGTTGAGGTGCTGTATATTGAATATATGTATGAAGTGCAGTAAGTCTACTGTGCTATGTGCCACTTGTGCAGTGGGTGGGAGATTAGGGGCCCACACTGGGGGCCAGTCAGAGCCTGGTCTCGATACTAGGATTTTGATTCACTTTTGACACTATTCCATACCACGGGGGGGAAAAAGTTGCCCGGCAACATGAGGTTAGCGTGTATTTTTTGTGTGCATGTGTTTTTTTGGCAAGGTATCAATTGCCTATTCTGTGAGGAGGTACTTGATGAGGTCACTTAATAATAATGTGAGGCACATGGAAGTCTAAATTAATAAAACCATGTGCCTCACATTAATAGTAACCCCATCAATGACCTCCTTACATAATGGACAGCATTGGGTTAATGAGTGAAATACATGATGAGATTACTTACTATTAATATGAGGCATATGGTTTTATCAGTTTGGACCTCCACGTGCCTCACATTAATAATAAATAACCCCGTCATGTACCTCACATTAACCCCTTGTCACCCATTATGTGAGGTGGTACATGATGAGGTTAATATTAATGTAAGGCACATGGTGTTACTAATTTGGACCTCCATGTGCCTCAGATTAATAATAAATAACCCCATCATATACCTCACATTAACCCCATGTTGCCCATTATGTGAGAAGTTACTTGTTACTAATGTTAGGCATGTGGTATTAGTTTCGACCTCCATGTGCCTCACATTAATAGTGAATAACCCCATCATGTAACTCATCACATAATGGGCAACCTGGGGTTAATGTGAGGCACAGGATGGCGTTACTTACTATAAGTGTGACGAATGGTTTTATCAAATTGGACCTCCACATGCCTCATGTTAATCCTATTTTGCCCATTATGTGAGGAGGTACATGATGGGGTTACTATTAATGTGAGGCACCTGGGGTTATCAGTTTTGAACCTCCATGTGCCTCATATCAGTAGTAAGTGACACCATCATTAACCCTATGTTGCCCATTATATGAAGTACATGATGGGGTCACTGTTACTATTAACATTAGGCTTGTGGAGGTACTAAAGTAATAAGACCCTGTGCCTTGCATTAATACAGACGTACATCATGAAGGACATACCTGTAGAAACAGCAGGAAACTTCTCCTGCAGCAATAGCCTCCCGGATGTTGGAGGCTAAAGGACCTTTGATGTCATAACCATCTGACCAGTAAGAAATGTATGTTAATGGTCACAAGGCGATAACATCATCACAGGCAGGGCTGTGGAGTCGGAGTCGGAGTCAATTTTGGGTACCTGGAGTCGGAGTCGGCAAAAAATGAACCGGCTCCGACTCCTACTAAATTTAAATTGGAATAATAAAAAAAAAAGAAGCAAGTTTAAATGTCCGAATTCATAAACAGTTATAATGACTTCTCTACTGTAAGAATAAAGGGCAATGCATGCAGTGCCTCACGTAACTGCAAAACAAACGCGTTCAGTGATGTGAAGAAGCATGCTTTTCATATGCTTCACTATATGGCACGCAATGCACAATTAAGAGTGGCAATACATATACTTTCCATTGTGTTGTGTTCTGATGTTACAGGGAACACAATGCCCATGGTTTACCTCGCCTCTCACTGATAAGGGATTAAGTAAATATGTGTTTTGCAGGACTAGAGACACTTGTATAAGTGAAGGGAATGGAGGGTCAATAGTTCAAGACTGAAGCTGTAAACCATTGGAAAAACTGCTGTCATTCAGCTAAGGCTATAAAACGTGTAAACTCAGAATGTTGTCTTAAACTTTAAACATGACTATGGGATTCTTCTAGGGAAATCATGTTTTAAAATAAATGTCCCTTCCTGGATCCTCCCACTGCCCTATCTTCAGCAGAAGATCAGCACACAAAGGAGAAGGCAGCAGCTTCTGCCCAACTACCTCTCTGTGCTAGAAGAGCTTAGAAGAACTTCTTTCTTTCCTTCAAGGAATGTATAAAATACATTTGCATATTAAATACAGTGGAGTCGGGGACTCGGAGTCGGAAGTACAAAAAACGGAGGAGTCGGAGCATTTATCTACCGACTCCACAGCCCTGATCACAGGTCCTTTACCTATCAGCATCCAGCACTGTGAGGAACGTGGTGACACTCAGTGTTTTCTCGCCCAATTTCCTTGGGGGACACAGAAGACCTTGGGTATAGCTCATCTCCCTAGGAGGCGTGACACTAAGTGAAAACTGTTAGGCCCCTCCTCCACAGCTATACCCTCAGCCTGGAGAGAGAGACTGCCAGTTTTTGCTTAGTGTCCAAGGAGGCAAGACACTCCCTGCTACTGCAGGGCTGTTTTCTCCTTGTTTAAATTTTGATTTTTACTTTTTCTTTTCTTTTTGTTCCAGATCATCAGGGACAACAGAGACGCACTAGACCTCTCTGTTTCTCCCGGGGTTGAGCTGCACCAGTGCCGGTCACCCGCTCTGCTGCCTCCCCCACAGAAGGCAAGGTGGATCAGGGCAGCCCAGCTCCCCTACATCCCGCCAGCGCAAGGGTCGCCCACACGCCAAGTCCCTCTTCCAGCGTCCTGCCACTACGGTGCCAGTAGCTGAAGGGGCGACCCTGCTGGAATGGACCGAGGGTGAAGACGGCTGTGGTAAGAGAGTGGCTTCTCCAGCCCTACGTCCCCCACCCCCCACCCAATGGTCTCCTGCGTGCCTGGCCCCCATACTGGGCCTCTGGACCCTTCTGTCACTACTGAACCTAGGCTGGCCCCTGGGGTGCTGCAGGGCGACATTCTACTCCCTGCTCCCTCTCCTCCTCCGGGAGGTCCGCGCTAAGGTTCTTCCTGGCCTTCATGGGACATTGCAGCCCCCACGCTAGCTGCAGAATGCTGCAAATAGGCAGCCACATCGCCTCCCTTTACCTATCAGCGTCCCTCCTGGGAACGCTGTACTCTCATCTGCACAGGCACCCAGTCTCGGGGTCCCACCATCCCCTTACCGATGCGGGGCCGCACCTCCAGCGCTCCTTCCCGGCCTGCTGGGCCGCACCTCCAGCGCTCCTTCCCGGCCTGCTGGGCCGCACCTCCAGCGCTCCTTCCCGGCCTGCTGGGCCGCACCTCCAGCGCTCCTTCCCGGCCTGCTGGGCCGCACCTCCAGCGCTCCTTCCCGGCCTGCTGGGCCGCACCTCCAGCGCTCCTTCCCGGCCTGCTGGGCCGCACCTCCAGCGCTCCTTCCCGGCCTGCTGGGCCGCACCTCCAGCGCTCCTTCCCGGCCTGCTGGGCCGCACCTCCAGCGCTCCTTCCCGGCCTGCTGGGCCGCACCTCCCTGGCCGCCCTCGCGCTCCTTCGGCCCCCGACTGTTCTGGCCTGCGGGGTAGACTCCCGCGGCCGGCGTTTGGCCTGAGCACGATGCTCCACCGTTTCCGGCCGGCCGTCCACGAATTCGGTCGGCCGGGCGCCGCAAATTTTGGCCCAGGCTTCGGGCCTACTGGGCCGCATTCCGTCGCTCCACCCGGGCTCCCTGACTCGCCGGTCCGCGGGGTGGCTTCCGCGGCCGGTATGCACAGGCAGTCCACTCCGGTTTCCTGTGCGGCCCCGGTCAGCCGGGTGCCGCAAAAAATTTAGGCCCCGGCTTCACGGCCTACTAGGCCGCAAACTTCCGGCCTCTGTTGGAGGGGGCGGGAACTTCTCCAGGCGCGAATTCTTCCCGCCTGGAGGTTCCCCGCCCCCAGGGTATCGGCGCCGCCTCCTCCCCCCTCCCCAGGTCGGATGTCTGTTAACCCTTCGGGTACCGGCGGCTCCCGATGGGCCTGTATGGCTGCGCCCCCCGTTTTTTCCCCTACTTCTCTAAGATGCTGGGCACCTGTATGGTGGCCCCTCTTTCTGCCTCAGAGAGGCTGTTTTATTTAGAATTAAATAAAATGGATAACTAACGGATTTCTGGTGCGCGGCCATGTGCATGAGACGCTGCAGCCTTATCTCAGTAGTGCTGCTGTATGCATGCTCCTTCCGTAAGCGGCATGGTGTCGCACTCCCCGGCTGGTGCATGTTTCCCTTCTTGGGATACTGCACTCTCTCGGGCTGCGGGCTTGCATGGTGCATGGTCCCCTGCTTAGGTGGAATACTGCAATCTCACCGAATACGGTGCTGGCCATGTGCACAGGAACGCTGCACTCACTGGATTCGCTGCAGGCCATGTGCACATCCCCCTTCCATAGGCGGAATGCTGCACTCACTGCCAGTCTTGTGCATGTCCGCCTTCCATAGATGGAATCTGCACTCTCACCAGTTACGGTGCTGGTCTGGTGCACGACCCCCTCCCATAGGGGAACGCTGCATTTTCACTGGATTCGCTACCGGCCATGTGCGTGATCCCCTTCCATAGGCGAAACGCTGCACACTCTGGATTTGATGCCGGCCATGTGCATGACCCCCTTCCATAGGCGGAATGCTGCACTCACTGGATTTGATGCCGGCCATGTGCATGACCCCCTTCCATAGGCGGAATGCTGCGTTCACTGGATTCGCTGCCGGTCTTGTGCATGACCCCCTTCCATAGGCGGAATGCTGCACTCACTGGATTCGCTGCCGGTCTTGTGCATGACCCCCTTCCATAGGCGGAATGCTGCATTCGCTGCCGGTCTTGTGCATGACCCCCTTCCATAGGCGGAATACTGCACTTCATCGGTTATGGTGCTGGGCATGTGCACGGCCTCCTTCCATAGGGAAAAGCTGCACTCACACTGGATTCGTTGCCGGCCAGAAAGCACTTTCCGTAGGCGAAATTCTGCACTCTCACTGGATTTGCTGCCGGCCATGTGCATAACCCCCTTCCATAGGCGGTATGCTGCATTCTCATTGGGTTCGCCGCCGGCCTTGGGCATGCCTTCTTCCCTCAGGCGCCATGCATACACCCTCACTGACTGGAGTCGTTCTCTCGCCGGTATGTTGCTGGCCGTGTGCATGACCCCCTTCCATGGTGGGGTGCTTGCTACTCACTGAATCCGCTGCCGGCCATATACATGTTCCCCCTTCCGTGGGCGGTGTACGGCGCTCTTACTGGATTCGCTGACGGCCATGGGCAGGTCTCCTTTCCTCAGGCAACATACACACACTCTCACTGGCTGTGTTTGTTCTCTCGCCAGTATGCTGCTGGCCAGGTGCATGACCCCCATCCATGGCGGGGTGCTCGCATTCTCGCTGGTTGCAATACTGGCCATGGGCAGGGCTCCCCCTTCTGGGCAGCATACTGCACTCTCACTAGATACGTTGCTGGCCTCTAAGATGGGTGGAGTACTGGCACTCCCATTGGATACGGTGCTGGCCTTGTGCGTGACCACCCCTCATTCCATGGGTGGACTTTTGTACGCTCACAGGACTCACAACTGTCCTTGTATATGCTGTGCTGGACCTGTACTTGTCCCCATTCATTGGCGGAGTAGTTGTACTCTCACGAAATTCGGTGTTTGGTGGATTATTGCACTCACTTAATGCTAGGATAACCCTGTGCATGTCCCCATTTCACTAGGTGGACGTCCTGCTGGATGCTGTGTGGCCATGTGCATGGCCCTCTTCTGGGCGGGATGTGGTATGACCTACTTCTCTGAAGTAGGTACTGGTCTTGGGCATCACCCCCTTGTGGGGCGGGCTTTGCACGCTTGCTGTCTGCAATTTTTTGCCAAGTACATTTCCCTCTCTTCTGGGCGGACTGCTTGCGTTCCATCGCATGCCATACTAGTCTTGTGTATATCCCCCCCTTCCGGTTGCACTTTGCACTTCCGTGGATTCTGTGGGACTCTGTGGCTGGCCCTCTTCGCTGAGTGACTATTTTGCAGTGGGCGGACGCTCTTGTGCACTCTGTGCGTTGTTGGGCCGTGTATGCCTTCTCCCTCCGTAGGTGGGTTGGCTTTCTCACTGCTTACGGGGCTGCTTGTACGTATGCCTCCATTCTTCCTGCGACATACCGTTTTTTCTCTTGGGATACGATGATTGCCGCCAGCCTGGCACTCTTCTCTGATGAGATCTTTCTGTTCACCTGACCTGGTCGGGCTCTATTTGCTCTCTACTGCAGCGAGCTGGGTGGTATCCATTCTCTGTTCGGAGGGTATATTGTGTTTCCGTTGTGACGGTCCACCATGTTCGTTGGCCCTTCCGCCTGGGGAGTGTTCGTGGTTCCTAGATGCGTACCCATTAGTTCCCCTGTGGCATTGCTTCCCAGCGCAAGCGGTCACATGATCGAGAGTGCTTTCTCCAGCATCCCTCGAAGTCTACGTTGGCTCTGGCGGGATTGCGGTTCCCTCGCCTATTGCCATTCCTCCTCTTGGATGCGTTTTGGTGTGAGTTCTTCCTGTTGCACCCTCCGTGCTTCAGTTTGTTTTGCTACCGGGTTCTAGCCGCTCTTTTCGAGCGGGTCGCCCAACTTCTCTTGGGTGCTCGATTACCCAGGTCCCAGGGACCTCCACTTTCGGTTCATTAGGGTATTCGCCTTCTGCGAATTGGTGAGCCGGACATCTCGGAGTAGCGGAGTTCTGCTTTTGAGCGGTCCTATGGCTTCCCTGTTGCCCACTCCTCCTTTCGGTTGGAGGGTGTCATCCGTCTTCTCTGCTGTTTTTTTCTCGACTGCTCTGTTTTGGCTTCCGCTGAGACGGTTTTACTCCGATGTGGCTTCTGCCCCAGCCAGGCTTCAGGGGCTGTTCCTTCGATGCCCTCCCCTCTGGGGAGAACATGGTTGTTCATATGGATGGTTCCGGTGTTCCTTATGGCCTCATACTGTCTCCATTGTTCACACTGGCGGTACTAGCTGTGTGCCTGTTTACCGGGTTGCTGCATTCTGTCCTCCCGCTGGGTGCAGGTTATTTTTTCCATTTTGGGCAATGGTCCTGCTTGGACTTGCCTTCTCGGTAACCTGGCGGGACTACTTCTTCTGTCAAGATTGCCCTTCAAGTCCCCACTCTGGGACTGTAGAACACCTTCCTGTGGTGTATAATGACAGGGACTTTAGCCTGCCTTGTCCTGGCGTCTGTTGGATGCTGGCCGGGTCGCTTTCGGTTCCTTCCGTTTGTCCTTCTGCTCCCCCACTCCTGTGGATACGGGACGGCGTTGCTCGGGGGGCCGACGGGACCAGTTTTACCAACCTTTTTGCCCGTGCCACTGATCTGCGCCTGCTCGCATTGGGTTTCCTCCCGCCTGCCCAGACGAGTCTAGCGAGCACGCTAGTGTTCGCTCCCGGCCGTGCTTCGTCCAGGTTCGGTTGTCTGATTTCGGATCTTACCTGGGGTTCTTTAGGAAGCTGGGCATTCCCCCACTCGGCCTTTCTCTTCCCATGATTCTGTCTTCTCCAGTCTGGCCTGGTCCTGCGACTGGGACTCTGTTACTTGCAGTGTCTGCGGTTTTTTTTTGCTTGGACTTCTCCGACTCTTGTCGACGCTCAGTCTCTTGTGTTCCGGGAGGTCCGCGCTAAGGTTGACTGCTCCTGGGTGCTTTCCTCCGCTTTAACCAAATGGCTGTTGCTGAGATTGCTGCATCAAAGTCAGGGGTTTGTTTTTGGTGTCACCGTTCATTTCACCGGAGCGGTTAGTGCCTCCGCGGCTGGAGGCATTGGGCTTCGGCCATGCCATTGTGCAAGGTGGCCACGGTCTTCCTAGCACTCCTTACCAGGTTCTCCAGAGTGCGTACTCTGGCTTCGGCTGCTGCCTTGGGCCGCCTGGTTTTGCAGGCGGCATTTCCTTGCTGCCTTCGGGTGCTTCGCCTTGGTGCTGTGGTCCCTCCCCTCTTGGACTGCTTTTGAACGTCCCAAGGTCTTCTGTGTCCCCCAAGGAAATTGGGCGAGAAAACGAGATTTTTGTATAACTTACCAGTAAAATCTCTTTCTCGCTCTTTCCTTGGGGGACACAGCACCCACCCATTCATTGGTTTTTTTCTGCACGGTTTCCGAGTTTTGTTTACCCGTTGGGTAGTTGGCTTGTTGTTTCCACTTGTTGGACTTTGCCTTTTCTCACTACTTGGACACGCAACTGGCAGTCTCTCTCTCCAGGCTGAGGGTATAGCTGTGGAGGAGGGGCTTAACAGTTTTCACTTAGTGTCACGCCTCCTAGGGAGATGAGCTATACCCAAGGTCTTCTGTGTCCCCCAAGGAAAGAGCGAGAAAGAGATTTTACTGGTAAGTTATACAAAAATCTCGTTTTTTCACTGTTCGTGTCCCTCCTTCCCCACCATGCGTTTATGAGAACATGGCGTGTGCTGCTCTTTGCTCACACCATGTGTTCTGACTTCTACTAAGTTGTGCAATAGTGCAGCTTAGTATTGAGAAGATGTCAATCCCAATAGATATTTGTACTTTGATTACAAGCTTCACCGGCTATAACGATTGTGCTGTATCTCAGGGTTTTCACATGTATGTATCATTCCATTTGGTAGAAAATTGTTGTCAAAAAGTTGCACAAAAATTTTACGAAGTGGTAGGGGTATTTGAATTAGTTTTATTCCAGATTTATGAACCGCTAAAAATGTACCGTCTTTCTGCAGTAGGGGGTGGCGGGTGGAGTAACATCTCTAGGCAAAAGTGTTAGGTCGAAGATATGCAATATCTCAAACACTGACAGTTGGTAAATTTGTGAAGATTACACAGACTCTAGAAAAAATTCACTTTAAAAATTCCACTCATGATAAATTTCAGCTTTAGGGTACGACCACAGAGTATCTGGACAAGGTTCTGAGGCCGATCTGCCTGTAGGAATTTCAGCCAAAGCCAGAAATTGATCCACCAGCAAGGAGAAGTAGAAGTCCTTCCTTTATATTTCTGATTCCTATCTTTTCAGATGGGGGGAAAAGCTTGTGATTGTTGGCTCTCAGACTTTGCGATATCGCGCTTTGATTGGATGGGAAGTCGATCCTTCGTTAGAGCTCCCCGACTATCCCTACTGTATTCTGGAGAAAATCGGAAGATCTCGATGGCAAGGAGAAATTCAGAAGGACCTGCAGGGCACTCTCAAGTATGTGGCTGTTTTTTTAATAAGATATAGCGTATTTATGGTGTATTTCCAGCAGACACATATGATCTTTTTTATACATATAGGGGGTCATTTATTAAACAGAAATAAGCCTAAATTAGGCGTATTTCTGGCGTGAGATTGCGGTGCAAAAATCTCACGCCAGGTCTAAAAAAAAAAGTGTGCAGGGAAGAGGGCGGACTGGCAGGCCTGTCTCATTCATCATTTTTTATACCTGCTTTAGGCATAGAAATGGTCTAAATGTAAGACAGCTAGGAAGCTATCTTACATTTAGAATCTGTGGAGGATACGCCAAAGTTATGTAGAGGCCTGCCTCTCTTCATAACTCCAGTGGATCTTAATGTGCCCCATACTCTTTATCAAGGTGACCGTTTTATATAATCTGACAGATAATCACTCCTCACTGTTACAGTGGTGTAAAATCTTGTATAATCCTCCTCCACTTCTGGGTGTTGGGGTATGCTTAGTCTGACTACTTGCCCATTAAAGCAGTGACTGTATTAAGAGGAGAGTCTGCTCACACAAATTTCCATACGTATTTATTTGTGTTTCTGCTCCATATCTTCAATTTCTAATTGCGGATTTTGGCCCAGATAGGTGCAGTTTTGCCGCAGATCTCAGATCTCTTCATTGGGAAAGGGTGAAATCTGCTGCTAAAATCTCAAACATAATTGACATGCTGCAGATTTGGAAATCCGCATGGCAGGTCAATTTCTGCACGGAAATAATCCTCAAAATGCACATGAGATTTGTGTAATCCTATACACTTTGTCGATGCCGTACTACGCTGTGCTTTCTCGCTCATATCATTGGGGGACACAGGACCGTGGGTATAGCTTGCTGCTGCCACTAGGGGGCGACACTAGGCTGAAAGCTGTTAGCTCCTCCCCTGCAGGCTATACCCCCTCCAGCCTGGAGAGAGCATATCAGTTTTTAGCTTAGTGTCGTAGGAGGCAGACCTCCCTGCATTTAGCAGGGTGGCTCTGTTTTTTATTTATTTTTTTACAGTTACTTAAGGGACACAGATTCGCTTGCGTCTGTCTCCCTGGGAGGCTGGCCGGTGTCACGATTTTTACCGTCCTACCTCCCCCAAGAAGAAAAAATGGATTAGGGCATCCTCGCTCCCCTGCTACATGCCAGCAATAGGGCCACCTCCTCTCCAGCCCTTCTCTGCCCGGACCCCTGCTGCCTGGTGCCAGCGGTCGTGAGGTGGCCCTGCTGGTACAGATCTAAGAGGGCGAAGAACATAGATGAAGACAGGTGAGTATAACCTCTCCCTGTAACCAGAGGTCGGTGACCTTACTACTCCAGCGCCGGAATGCGTCTATTGTATGCGGATACTGGGCCTGTTGGTGGCCTCCTTCGAGGCGATTACATTCACCCAATTCCACACCAGGTATTTCTCGCCCAGTTTCCTTGGGGGACACAGAAGACCTTGGGTATAGCTCATCTCCATAGGAGGCGTGACACTAAGTGAAAACTGTTAAGCCCCTCCTCCACAGCTATACCCTCAGCCTGGAGAGAGAGACTGCCAGTTTTTGCTTAGTGTCCAAGGAGGCAAGACACTCCCTGCTACTGCAGGGCTGTTTTCCCCTTGTTTTAAATTTTGATTTTTACTTTTTTCTTTTCTTTTTGTTCCAGATCATCAGGGACAACAGAGACGCACTAGACCTCTCTGTTTCTCCCGGGGTCGAGCTGCGCCAGTGCCGGTCATCCGCACTGCTGCCTCCCCCACAGAAGGCAAGGTGGATCAGGGCAGCCCAGCTCCCCTACATCCCGCCAGCACAAGGGTCGCCCGCACGCCAAGTCCCTCTTCCAGCGTCCTGCCACTACGGTGCCAGTAGCTGAAGGGGCGACCCTGCTGGAACGGACCGAGGGTGAAGACGGCTATGGTGAGAGATTGGCTTCTCCAGCCCTACGTCCCCCCCCTCACCCCTCACCCCACCCCGGTCTCCTGCGTGCCTGACTCCCATACTGACAGGGCCTCTGGACCCTTTTGTCCCTGCTAGCCCTAGGCTGGCCCCTGGCTGCCACAGGGCGACATTTTGCTCCCATAGGACATGGCACCCTTCTTCCTGCAAGAAGAATGCCTGGGGAGCTGCAGACCTAGCTGCCCCTGACGTAGGGGTTAGGCAGGATTCCCACCCTCACAGACCCGGTCTCAGGGTCCCCCTCCCTCTTACCGGCCACTGCTTCAGGGCCACAGGGCCCGCGCCTTGCTGCCCCTGGTCCATCACGGGCTCCGGTCCGGTCAGCACTAATATTCCGGTGCGGCCGGGCGCCGCAAAAGATTTTAGGTTCCGCGGCTCCCGCGGCGGTCCGCCATTCCAGGCCTCCTTACTTCCGGCAGGCGGGGTGGGCTCCCGCGGCCAGCGAGCCACCATTCCAGTCCTGTCTCTCCGGCCGGCCGGGTGGGCTCCCGCGCCGGCGAACCGCCATTCCGGGCCCCTATCTCTTCTGGCCGGCGGGGTGGGCTCCCGCGGCCGGCATTGGGCTATGCCCAGCAGGGGGCGGTCGGCGGGGCTCCGCAATCCCGACCGGCCCGCGGGGTGGGCTCCCGCGGCCGGTTTGAAGCGCCGTTCCGCCCCAGGTCCCGGCGGTATGACGGGCCGGGGGCCGCAATTTAGCCCCCGGCTTCGCGGCCTACTAGGCCGCAATCTTCCGGTCTCTGGTGGAGGGGGCGGGAACTTCTCCAGGCGCGAATTTTCCCGCCTGGAGGTTCCTCCGCCCCCAGGGGATCGCACGCCGCCCTCCAGGCCGGATCCCTGTTAACCCTTTGGGTGCAGGCCGGCTCCCCAAATTGGGTCTGTATAGTTGGCCCCCATTTTTTTCTCAGGGCCCCTATATGGTGGCTCCCCTTTAGCCTCAGAGGCTGAGTTGAAATAAAAAAAAAAAAAAAAAAAAAAATAATAAATAAATGAAATAAAAATAATAGATCATGATTTCTATTGGGCTGCGCTTGACGCTGCAGCCTCATCAGTAATGCTGCATGTCTGCATGACCTCCTTCCACAGGCGGCATGGTGTTGCGCTCCCAGCCTGCGTCGCTGCTAGGGCATTTCCCCTTTTAGGCGGTTTTCTTGCCTCTTCCAGGATACGGCGCTGGCCAAGTGCATTCGGCCCTCTGTAGGCAGCATTCATCGTCTCTCCAGTTATGGTGCCTGCCATGTGCATTCCCCCCCCCCCTCCTAGGCGGGCTACTGCACTCTCCCTGGCTGGCCATGTGCATGACCCCCTTCTTGGGCGGAATGCTGCACCTTCACCGGATACGGTGCTGGCCTTCTGCACGACCCCCTTCCATAGGTGGAACGCTGCACTCTCTGGATTTGCTGCCGGCCATGTGCGTGACCCCCTTCCGTGGGCGGAACGCTGCACTCACTGGATTCGCTGCCGGCCATGTGCGTGACCCCCTTCCTGGGCGGAACGCAGCACTCTCACTGGATCTGATGCCGATCATGTGCATCCCCCCTTTTTTAGGCGGGATACTGCACTTTCACCGGATACGGTACTGGCTGTGTGCACGACCCCCTTCCAGGCGGCGCTGATGTGCTATGATGTACTTATGTACTATGTTATTATGCTGCACTCTCGCTGATGTGCTATGATGTACTTATGTACTATGTTATTGTGCTGCACTCTCACTGATTGCGCTGCCGGCCTTTTCTTAGGCGGTATGCTGCACTCTCATTGGATTCCCTGCCGGCCTTAGGTATGCCTCCTTCCCTCAGACAGCATACATACATCCCTCTGTCTTTGGGTGTTTCCTCGCAGGTACGTTGCTGGCCACGTGCATGTACCCCATACATGGCAGGGTGCTTGCACTCTCGCTGGATCCGCTGTCGGCCATGGGCATGACTCCTCTTCCGTAGGCAGTGTACGCACTCTTGCTGGATTCGCTGCCAGCCAGGGGCATGCCTTCCTTCCTCAGGCGACATGCACGCGTTCTTAGTGACTGTGGTTGTCTCTCGCCAGTACGTTGCTGGCCATGTGTATGACTCCCATGCATGGCGGTGTGCTCGCACTCTCCCTGGAGGAGATGCTGGCCATGTGCTTTACCCCCTTTTTCTGGGCGGTGTGCTACACTCACCGGATACATTGCTGGCCATGAGAATGGCCCTCTATCATGGGTGGAACGCTTGCACTTCCATTGGATACGGTGCTGGCCTTGTGCGTGACCACTTCTCACTTCAAGGGCAGAATTTGGCACGCTCCTGGGATTCACGGCTGTCCTTATGTGGCTGGGCTGGACTTGTACATGTCCCCATTCATTGGCAGAGTAGTTACTCTCTCGCTGAGTTCAGTGTTGGGTGTATTATTGCACACTCATTTAATGCTAGGATACCCTGTGCATGTTCCCCTTTCACTAGATGGACCTCCTGCATTCCTGCTGGTTTATAGGGTATGTCCTGCTTCTCTGAAGTAGGTTCGGCCTTAGGCATCACTCCCTTTTGGGACCGGTCTTTGCACTCTTGCCAACTGTAGTTGGCCAGGTACAATTTCCCCCCTTTCGGGGTGGACTGATTGCGTTCCGTCGCATGCTATACTGGTTTTGTGCATAACTCCCTTTCAGGTTGCACTTTGCGATTCCGTACATGCTGTGGCGCTCTGGGACGAGCCCCCCTTTTTTCTAGGTGGGTTGGCCTTCTCGCTGCTTGCGGGGCTGCTCGTTCGTATGCCTCACCTGCTTCCTGCGGCATACCTTTGTTTCTTGGGAGCCGATGCTTGCCGCCAGCCTTGCACTCGTCCCTAGGGAGTTCCTTCTGTCCTCTTGACCGGACAGGCTCTATTTCTCTCTGCTGCACCGAGCTGGGTGGTGCTCATTCATTTAGTTGGCCTTTCATTCCAGGGAGTGTTCGTGGGTCCTAGATGCATGCCCTTTGCGTCCTTCTGCAGCATTGCTTCCCTGCGCTAGTGGTCCCATGGTCGAGAGTGCTGTTGTCTGCGGGGCCTCTCGAATTCTTCATTGGCGCTGTCAGGACTGCGGTTCCCTTGCCTGCCTTAATTTCCTCCTCTTCGGATGCAGTGTGGTATGAGTCCTTCCTCTTGGCGCCTCTACGCTTCTGTCTGATCTGCTGCCGGGTTCGGGCTGCTCTTCTCGGGACGGTCACCCAACTTCTCTTGGGTGCTGGATTACCCAGGTCCGGAGGACCTCCGCCTTGGGTTCTTCAAGGTATTCGCCTTCTGCGAGGCGGTGGACCGGGCGTCTCACAGTGTAGCGGGTTCTGTTTTTGAGCTGTCTTATGGCTTCCCTGTTGCCCACTCCTCCTCCTTTCGGTTGGAGGGTGTTATGTCGGCCTCTGTCTCGACTGCCTCTTTTCGCCGGCTTTGTTTGGCTCCCGCTCTATACAGATCACTCCGATGTGGCTTCCCACAAGACTACGGAGGCTGTGTTTTCACTGTCCTCCCCTCTGGGGTGAGCCTGGTTGTTCCTGTGGATGGTTCCGGTGTTCCTTTTGGCCTCGTACTGTCTCCCTTGTTCGCGCTGGCTGTATTAGCTGTGTGCTTATTTACCGAGTCTACCGCGTTCTGTCCTCCCGCTGGGTGCAGATTGCGTGGCCCGTTCTAAGACGATGGTCCTGATGTAGACTTACCTTCTCGGTAACTTGGGGGGACTACCTTTTCGGTTCAGATTGTCCTTTGATCCCACACAGGGGCTGTTCAACGTGGTTACATCAGCATGGTCTTTAGCCTGCCTTCTCCTGGCGTCTGGCGGATCCTTATGGGTCTTTGCATCTGTCCTTCTGCTCCCCATTCGGGTGGATGCGGGTCAACGTTGTTCGGGGCCGACGGGGCTAGTTTTGTCGACCCTTCTGCCCGTGTTACTGGTCTGCGCCTGTTCTCATTGGGTTTCGCCTGCTTGCCAGGCGACTCCAGCGGGTTCACTGCTGTCCACTCCTGGCTGTGTCTCGTCCAGGTTCTGTCGTAAGATTTAGGGTTTTTTGTCTGGGGTTCTGTGGAAAGCTGTGCATTCCCCACTCTGAAGTTCTTTCCCCATGGTTCTGTCTTTTGGTTGAGGTGTCAAGTGTCGGCGCTGTTCTTCCTCTTCCAGCGTTCCCGACCCTCTGGGCCTGCCAAGACCTTCTTCCTCGGAGTGGCTCTTTGGTTCCTCTGTGCTGTCCTTCGGTACCGCCCTGGGGACTATATCCAGAGCTCTCGGCGCTCCAATCTTGCCCTTGGAGCCGTTACAGGAGTTCACTCTATCCTTCTGTCCTGTACGGTTGTGTTCCGTATCAGTCGTGTCTCTGACGGGTGCCGGCATGGCCCCCTTTTTTTGTTATGAGTTTTCTGTCCTTTCCAGGACAGGGCTGTTCTGCATCTCGTTTCTTCCTTCCTTCCTTCCTTCCTTCTGAAGGTGGTGTTGCCTTCGCTTCAACACCTCACCTATTTGGACGTTGTTTGGGCCTGGCCGTTGTTTACTTGGAGATCTCCGACTCTTGCAGTCGTTCGGCCTCTTGGGTTTCCAGGAGGTCTGTGCATAGGGTTGGCAGACTCCAGGGTGGTTTTCCTCCGCTTGATCAGGTTGGCTATTGCTGAGGTTACCGCACCTAGGGCAGGATTCTGTCTTTGGTGTCACCGTTCCTTTCACCAGAGCGGTCGGTGCCTCCTGGGCCGGAGGCATTGGGCTTCGGCCGTGCATTTGGGCACGGTGGCCACAGGTCTGCCTTGCACGCCTTTCTGAGTTCTACAGGGTGCATACTCTGACTTTGGCAGATGCTGCCTTACCCCGCCTGGGTTTACAGGCGGCGGTTCATTGATGCCTTTCGGGTGCTTCGCCTTGGTGTTGTGGTCCCTCCCCCTTTTGGACTGCTTTTGAACGTCCCAAGGTCTTCTGTGTCCCCCAAGGAAACTGGGCGAGAAAACGAGATTTTTGTATAACTTACCAGTAAAATCTCTTTCTCGCTCTTTCCTTGGGGGACACAGCACCCACCCATTAATTGTTTTTTCTCTGTGCGTTTTCCGAGTTTTTGTTACCCGTTGGGTAGTTGGCTTGTTGGTTCCTTGTTGGACTTTGCCTTTTCTCACTGCTTGGACACGCAACTGGCAGTCTCTCTCTCCAGGCTGAGGGTATAGCTGTGGAGGAGGGGCTTAACAGTTTTCACTTAGTGTCACGCCTCCTATGGAGATGAGCTATACCCAAGGTCTTCTGTGTCCCCCAAGGAAAGAGCGAGAAAGAGATTTTACTGGTAAGTTATACAAAAATCTCGTTTTTCAGAAGGCCATTTTGTCATCCTGGGACAAATCCCTGAACTCTTTGGATCTCAAGGTCAGTCTATCTCATCAGGTGCGCTCAGGTGGTGGACCATGTCTGTGCACCTGTCTTCAGGGAAATACTTTTTCCCAATGACGTGGACCGTCATTACGACCGACGCCAGTCTTCACGGCTGGGGCGGGGTCTTCGGAATCCACACTGCCCATCAACATCCTGGAACTCCGGGCCATCTACCTCTCCCTTCGCCATTGGACTCCCCTTCTGTGGGGTCGTCCGATCCGAGTACAGTTGGACAATGCCACGGCAGTGGCCAATATCAACCACCAAGGGGGAACTCGCAGCAAGGTGGTGATGCAGGAATCTGCGAAGATTCTACAGTGGGTGGAAGCCAATGTGCCGGTGATCTCGGCAGTCTACATACCCGGAGTGGACAACTGGACAGCGGACTTTCTCAGCCAGAAGATGGTGGACCCAGGGGAGTGGTCTCTCCATCAGGAGGCGTTCGTGGATCTCTGTCACCGGTGGAGACACCCGTATGTGGACTTGATGGTGTCCAGGCTCAATCACAAGCTCCCATTCTTCTTGTCTCGCGCAAGAGACCCGGTGGCGTATGACGTGGACGCTCTCGTGGCACCGTGGGAAGGCTTCACGTTCCTTTACGTGTTTCCACCCTTATCGCTCCTTCCTTGGATTCTCCGCAGAATCAGGATGGAGGGAATCCAGACGATCCTGATCGCTCCAGACTAGCCTCGATGAGCTTGGTACTCAGAACTCATTCTTCTTCTGGGAGATGCTCCCTGGCCTCTTCCACTCAGGGCCGACCTGCTCTCCCAGGGCCTAGTCTTCTATCAAAATTTAGATACGCTACGTTTAGCGGCGTGGCTGAAACCTTCCTGTTGAAACAGAGAGGTTTTTCTGGTGCAGTCATTCGGATGATGATTAAGGCGAGGAAACCTTCATCTTCCAAGATTTACTATCGAACTTGGAAGTCCTTCCTATACTTCTGCGAACAACGCGGTCTTTCTCCCAGGAAGTTCTCCCTGCCTACTGTACTAGCATTTCTTCAATCTGGATTAGAACTAGGACTGGCTCTTAGCTCCCTGAAGGGACAGGTCTCAGCCCTGTCCATTTTTTTTTTTTCCAGCGTACACTGGCAGTTTTGCGTCCGGTTAAAACCTTCATGCAGGGGGTGGCTCACACTGCGCCTCCCTACCGACCGCCGTTGCATTCTTGGGACCTGAACCTAGTTCTGGTTTTGCTTCAGACCACGCCATTCGAACCTCTAAGAGAAGTCTCCCTCAGGTTACTTTCCTGGAAAGTGGCGTTTTTAGTGGCTATTACGTCTATTCGGCCGGTGTCAGAACTGGCGGCTCTTTCCTGCAAGGAGCCCTTCTTGGTGTTCCATCAAGATAAGGTGGTGCTCCGCCCAGTGCCGTCCTTTCTGTCAAAGGTTGTTTCTGCATTTCACGTTAACGAGGACATTGTTCTGCCCTCATTTTGCCCTAAACCTTCTCATCCACGGGAAGTTTCTCTCCACCTTCTGGTCTTGGTACAGGCCTTGAAAATCTACCTGTCAGTGGTGGCCTCCTTTTAGGCGCACTGACGCTCTGTTCGTGATCTCGGAAGGGCCTCGTAAAGGTTTGGCGGCTCCAAGGTGACTATTGCTCGGTGGATTAGGTCAGCCATTGCCGAGGCCTATCGTTCTAAGAGCAAGGCTTCTCCTCCCGGAATCGCGACCCACTCTACCAGAGCGGTCGGGGCTTCTTGGGCGCACATCCACCACGCTTCTGCGTCTCAATTGTGTAAGGCTGCGACTTGGTCATCCTTGCACACCTTCACAAAATTTTACATAGGGCCTTCTGTAGCCTCGGCGGATGCTGCTCTCGGCCACAGAGTCTTACAGGCAGCAGTGTGACGACTTCCATGGGGGAGTATGTTTTGGACGGTTGTTGTTTCCCACCCTGGGGACTGCTTTAGGATGTATTACGGTCCTGTGTCCCCCCCCCCCCCCCAATGATATGAGCAAGAAAACTAGATTTTTGTGTACTCACCTGTAAAATCTTTCTCGCTTTATTCATTGGGGGACACAGCACCCACCCAATGTTCTTTTTACGGCATGTGGGATCCTGATTTGCCAGTTGTGACCTGGTTTTGGTTCGGTCTTATGGCAATGTGCAGTTCGGCTTGTTTTTTTCCCAGTTAATTCTGCTTCTCCTACTGCTGGAGCACAAACTGATATATATATATATATATATTATATATATATAATCCTACAGAACTATGAGGCTGCTATTTCTGCAGAGAAACAGTTACTAGTCTCCTCTATAATATCTTCTGTGCAGAAATGGCAATAAGAAAAAAAAAAAGCATAAGACCACTGCCGCCATGACACAGTGAGATACAGCCCCCATCTGGTGCTGCCGTACACAGCCCCCATCTGGCGCTGCCGTACACAGCCCCCATCTGGCGCTGCCGTACACAGCCCCCATCTGGCGCTGCCGTACACAGGCCCCACCTGGCGCTGCCGTGGTTATATGCGGCCAGTCACTTGCCTCAGCAGTGCAGTGTCCCTAAGTGTTCGCCAACCCATCACTGTTGGGTCATGTGCCAGAGTAAGGGCACAGGACTGGAGTGGTGGGAAGCAGGCGAGTATGCTTCATCTTTTTCAGACTCTATGGTGCATAACTAAAAAGTAACCACATCCTGGAAAACCCCTTTTTATGATCTCTTGCCCCATGCTGCTTTAAATAAAGAGGGGTTCTTTATAAGGTGCTACAGTTCATTTTTAAGCAATGATTTTTCATACTTGCTATTTGTATGTAAAATGTTGGCCTTTTTTAACTTCATTATTCAGACACTGTATATATAGATTGCAATACTTACAGAATATGGTATTTAATTTGCTTTTATGTATTTTAGAGTGGATGCTGGGAAGGTCCATTACCTTCGCCGCATGCTGGATAAGAATGGCCTAATCACAATGCAAACCTACGTCATAAGGCTTCCAAATGGAACTCAGCAACATTCACTGCTTTTGTTGTTAAAGCGTTTCCATGTGGACAGGTGTGTTATCTTTCATTTCTAATTTAATATAGGACTGGCAACCATGTACTGCTGGGAGTGAGCAACCATTGGCACTATAGCTGTTGTGAGACTACAACTCCCAGCATGCTCTATTCACCTCTGTGGGAGTTCCAAGAAAAGCTGAGAGAGTATGCATGCTGGGTATTGTAGTTTCCCAAGAGTTGGAGTACCGGAGGTTGCTGACCTGTGATGAATTGCATAATCATCCATTCATTTCAAAGAGAGCCATGTAATCCTAGTATAACAGATACCATACAACAGGTAACAGCCTGTTTCCACCTTCTTTCACAGGCCTATTTTTGCAAATCTGACATTTGTCACCCTGTAATGGTTTTACTTGCCTAACCGATTCTGAGGCTGTTTTCTGTGACACATTGTACTTCATGTTAGCTGTAAATTGGGGTCAATATTTTTTTCCTTTTATTAAGAAATAAAAAAATCACAATTTTAATTTCTCTACTTTTAAAGGTAACCTGTCACCTAAAAAACACCTCCCAAGCCACCAGCATTACCTTTTAAAGTAGCCAGCAGTATGTTCCTAAAGATCCTTTTCTTCCTCCAGCCATATGCACTAAAATCTTGAATAATGAACTTTTAAGGGCTCTTTCACACTTGCGTTATCGTCTTCCGGCATAGAGTTCCGTCGTCGGGGCTCTCTGCCGGAAGAATCCTGATCAGGATTATCCTAATGCATTCTGAATGGAGTGAAATCCGTTCAGGATGCATCAGGATGTCTTCAGTTCCGGAACGGAACGTTTTTTGGCCGGAGAAAATACCGCAGCATGCTGCGCTTTTTGCTCCAGCCAAAAATCCTGAACACTTGCCGCAAGGCCGGATCCGGAATTAATGCCCATTGAAAGGCATTGATCCGGATCCGGCCTTGAGCTAAACGTCGTTTCGGCACATTGCCGGATACAACGTTTAGCTTTTTCTCAATGGTTACCATGGCTGCCGGGACGCTAAAGTCCTGGCAGCCATGGTAAAGTGTAGTGGGGAGCGGGGGAGCAGCATACTTACCGTCCGTGCGGCTCCCGGGGCGCTCCAGAGTGACATCAGGGCGCCCCAGGCGCGTGGGTGACATGTTTGCATTGCACGTCATCCATGCGCATGGAGCGCTCTGACGTCATTTTGGAGCGCCCCGGGAGCCGCGCGGACTGTAAGTATGCCGCTCCCCGCTCCTACTATGGCAACCAGGACTTTAATAGCGTCCCTGTTGATGAAGTCACATTGCCGAAACCTGGTCCTGGTCTTTTCATTTATGGAATAAAAGACATCTAATTTGCACCAAAGACACGACTGCTGGGATTCTTTATATATATTTAATAGCGTCCTGGCTGCCATAGTAACACTGAAAGCATTTTGAAGACGGATCCGTCTTCAAATGCTTTCAGTACACTTGCGTTTTTCCAGATCCGGCGTGTACCTCCGGCAAGTGGAGTACACGCCGGATCCGGACAGCGCAAGTGTGAAAGAGGCCTAACCGCCTCCGGACCGCCTAACGCAGATCCGCGGTCCGGAGGCGGCAGCTCTGCGCAGAGTGACGCATATACGCGTCATCTCGCGAGAGCCGTGATTTCCTGTGAACGCGCGCACACAGGATCGGAAGGTAAGAGACAGGATCTCCAGCCTGCCAGCGGCGATCGTTCGCTGGCAGGCTGGAGATGCGAGATAGAGATATATATATATATATATATATATATATATATATATTATTTTTTTTTTAATAACCCCAACAGATATATTAGACGCTGTTTTGATAACAGCGTCTAATATACCTGGTCCTCTGGTGGTCCCTTTTGCTTGAATCGACCACCAGAGGACACAGGTAGCTCAGTAAAGTACCACAAAACACCACTACACTACACCCCCCCCCCCCCCCCCCCCCGTCACTTATTAACCCGTTATGAACCCATGATCACCCCATATAGACTCCCTGATCACCAGGGAGTCATTGATCACCCCGCTGTAAGGCTCCATTCAGACGTCCGTATGATTTTTACGGATCCACGGATACATGGATCGGATCCGCAAAACACATACGGACGTCTGAATGGAGCCTTACAGGGGGGTGATCAATGACAGAGGGGTGATCACCCATATAGATTCCCTGATCAGCCCCCTGTCATTGATCACCCCCTGTAAGGCTCCATTTAGACATTTCTTTTGGCACAAGTTAGCGGAAATAGATATTTTATTTTTCTTACAAAGTCTCATATTCCACTAACTTGTGTCAAAAAATAAAATCTCACATGAACTCGCCATACCCCTCATGGAATCCAAATGCGTAAATTTTTTTAGACATTTGTATTCCAGACTTCTTCTCACGCTTTAGGGCCCCTAAAATGCCAGGGCAGTATAAATACCCCACATGTGACCCCATTTCGAAAAGAAGACACCCCAAGGTATTCCGTGAGGGGCATATTGAGTCCATGAAAGATTGAAATTTTTGTCCCAAGTTAGCGGAAAGGGAGACTTTGTGAGAAAATACAAAAAAAAAATCAATTTCCGCTAACTTGTGCCAAAAAAAAAATAAATTCTATGAACTCGCCATGCCCCTCATTGAATACCTTGGGGTGTCTTCTTTCCAAAATGGGGTCATATGTGGGGTATTTATACTGCCCTGGCATTTTAGGGGCCCGAAAGCGTGAGAAGAAGTCTGGGATCCAAATGTCTAAAAATGCCCTCCTAAAAGGAATTTGGGCCCCTTTGCGCATCTAGGCTGCAAAAAAGTGTCACACATGTGGTATCGCCGTACTCGGGAGAAGTTGGGGAATGTGTTTTGGTGTTTCATTTTACATATACCCATGCTGGGTGAGATAAATATCTTGGTCAAATGCCAACTTTGTATAAAACAAATTGGAAAAGTTGTCTTTTGCCAAGATATTTCTCTCACCCAGCATGGGTATATGTAAAATGACACCCCAAAACACATTCCCCAACTTCTCCTGAGTACGGCGATACCAGATGTGTGACACTTTTTTGCAGCCTAGGTGGGCAAAGGGGCACACATTGTAAAGAGCACCTTTCGGATTTCACATGTCATTTTTTACACATTTTGATTTCAAACTACTTCTCACGCATCTGGGCCCCTAAAATGCCAGGGCAGTATAACTACCCCACAAGTGACCCCATTTTGGAAAGAAGACACCCCAAGGTATTTTGTGATGGGCATAGTGAGTTCATGGAAGTTTTTTTATTTTTTGTCACAAGTTAGTGGAATATCAGACTTTGTAAGAAAAAAAGAAAAAATCAGCATTTTTCCGCTAACTTGTGACAAAAAATATAAAGTTCTATGAACTCACTATGCCCATCAGTGAATACCTTAGGGTGTCTACTTTCCGAAATGGGGTCATTTGTGGGGTGTTTGTACTGTCTGGGCATTGTAGAACCTCAGGAAACATGACAGTTGCTCAGAAAGTCAGAGCTGCTTCAAAAAGAGGAAATTCACATTTTTGTACCATATTTTGTAAACGCTATAACTTTTACCCCAACCATTTTTTATTTTTACCCAAACATTTCTTTTTTTAATCAAAGACATGTAGAACAATAAATTTAGCGAAAAATGTATATATGGATGTCGTTTTTTTTTGCAAAATTTTACAACTGAAAGTGAAAAATGTAATTTTTTTGCAAAGAAATCGTTAAATTTTGATTAATAACAAAAAAGTAAAAATGTCAGCAGCAATGAAATACCACCAAATGAAAGCTCTATTAGTGAGAAGAAAAGGAGGTAAAATTCATTTGGGTGGTAAGTTGCATGACCGAGCAATAAACGGTGAAAGTAGTGTAGTGCAGAAGTGTAAAAAGTGGCCTGGTCATTAAGGGTGTTTCAGCTAGGGGGGTTGAAGTGGTTAATCCCCTGCATGCGCTATGTAACAGCTGAGTTTGAAGTCAAGGGGCAGCGGCCTCACCGCTTCAGGTCAAGATAATCACGCCCCCTTTCTGTGCCCCTTCACCTCTGACAGCCCGAAAGAGATCGGCTGTCAATCAAAAGCGAAGGAGCATGGAAAGGGAGCGCGGTTATCTTGACTTGAAGCGAGGGGGCCGCTGCCCCCTTGACTTCAAACTATGCTGTAAACTTCGTTTTTTGGTGCATCTGGCCGGAGGAAGAAAGGGATCTTTAGGAATATACTGTTGGTTACTTTAAGGTAATGCTGGCGGTTTGGGAGGTGTTTTTTAGGTGACAGATTCCCTTTAACCCCTTAGGGACCCATGACTTATCGGTACGGCCTGGTTCCTGACATGACTTACTGGTACGTCATGTGGTGTTCCGATCACCGGCGGGCGGTGATCGGAACAAGGTGCCTGCTCAAATAATTGAGCAGGCACCTCGGCTAAATGCGCGGGGGGGGGGTCCTCGTTTCGGTGATCGCCACAAACCGCAGGTGAATTCAGACCTGCGTTTTGCGGCTTTTACCTGGTGCGGCGGCGGTGGTGCCATCGGGTCCCTTCGGGGGGGACCCGATGGCATGGAAGGCAGCGCGATGCCTTCCTGAGGCATCTGCGCTGCCTTCCGGTGAAGAGCCTGTGAGATCCTGGATCTCACAGGCCGGAAGCTGTATGAGTAATACACACTGTATTACTCGTACAGCCAATGCATTCCAATACAGAAGTATTGGAATGCATTGTAAAGGATTAGACCCCCAAAAGTTCAAGTCCCAAAAGTGGGACAAAAAAAAAGTTTCAAGTAAAAATAAACAAAAAAGTAATTTTCCCTAAATAAAGTTAAAAAAAAATTGTTCAATTGGTGGAAAAAAATAAATAAGTATACATATTGGGTATCGCCGCGTCCGTATCGACCGGCTCTATAAACATATCACATGACCTAACCCCTCAGATGAACACCATAAAAAATAAAAACTGTGCTAAATAAACCTTTTTTGTCACCTTGCATCACAAAGTGTAATAGCAAGCGATCAAAAAGTCTTATGCACCCCAAAATAGTGCCAATCAAACCGTCATCTCATCCCGCAAAAGAAACCCTACCTATGATAATCGCCCAAAAACTGAAAAAATTATGTCTCTGACTATGGAAACACTAAAACATGTTTTTTTTGCTTCAAAAATGAAATCATTTTATAAAACTTACATAAATAAAAAAAAAAGTATACATATTGGGTATCGCCACGTCCGTATCGACCGGCTCTATAAAAATATCGCATGACCTAACCCCTCAGATGAATGTTGTAAATAACAAAAAATAAAACCTGTGCCAAAACAGCTATTTCTTGTTATCTTGCCTCACAAAATGTGTAATATAGAGCAACCAAAAATCATATGTACCCTAAACTAGTACCAACAATACTGCCACCCTCTCCCGTAGTTTCTAAAATGGGGCCACTATTTTGGAGTTTCTACTCTAGGGTTGCATCAGGGGGGCTTCAAATGGGACATGGTGTCAAAAAAAAAACAGTCCAGCAAAATCTGCCTTCCAAAAACCGTCTGTGCCCTGCCATGTGCCCGTACATTAGTTTACAGCCACATATGGGGTGTTTCTGTAAACTACAGAATCGGGGCCATAAATATTGAGCTTGGTTTGGCTGTTAACCCTTTCTTTGTAACTGGAAAAAAATTATTAAAATGGAAAATCTGCCAAAAAAGGTAAATTTTTACATTGTATATCTATTTTCCATTAATTCTTGTGGAACACCTAAAGGGTTAAGAAAGTTGTAAAATCGGTTTTGAATACCTTGAGGGGTGTAGTTTATAGAATGGGGTCATTTTTGGGTGGTTTCTATTATGTAAGCCTTGCAAAGTGACTCCAGACCTGAACTTGTCCCTAAAAATTGGGTTTTTGAAAATTTCCCTAAGTAGACATATGGGGAATGTAAAGTAATAACTATTTTTTTGAAGGTATTACTATGTATTATAGAAGTAGAGAAATTGAAACTTGGAAATTAGCAATTTTTTACACATTTTCGGTAAATTTGGTATTTTTTTTATAAATAAAAAATATTTTTTTTTTTACTTCATGTTACCAGTGTCATGAAGTACAATATGTGACGAAAAAACTCAGAATGGCCTAGGGTTGGACGATATCAAAAATATTCAGACGATAACGATATTAAAAAATTTATTGCGATAAATACCCGTTTAAAAGAAAGAAAAAAAAAAAAAAACACAAGGAGACGTTGTACTGTATGGGGGCAGCCACAAGGAGACGCTGTACTGTATGGGGGCAGCCACAAGGAGACGTTATTGTAACGGACCGTTTCAGCAGACAAGGGGTTAAAATCCGTTTAGGCGATATGCCCCTTTCTGAGAGACAGGCACAGCTACTGCAGAACACCAACCTCCCGAACTGGATACAAAATAGCACTCCAAACTGGAACCTCGCAAATAGCTGTCAGCAGACGAACAGGAAAAGCGTACAGTCAGCTTACACTCCTGGCAATCAGTCTCCAACAGCATACAGGGAATCCCCCCAATAACGAGACAAGGCTCCGTCTTGAGGGTCAGCAGTGATCTGATGTGCTGGCACACCCAGCCTGGTTTTTATTACAGTTTTGCAAATACAGAACAGATACAACACATCCCCACAATGCATCATGGTTTCCTCCTCTCTGTCCCAGAGACAACCGAAGGCAATCCAATTATCTCTCAGGACAAAGGGAGATCACCAATACACATGTGGAGACAACAGGACAGACATCACCATTTAAACACACAATGGCACACCCCCACAGCAAACACAGACATTTAACATATCCCCAGATAGCTCAAGTCTGAGTGCATATCATTAGGTGAATGGCACTCAGAATACACGAATACAAAATTTTTAGCTATCTGGGTGCCCTCACATAACATACAATTTAACCAAACGCATAATAACATAAAATACAATTCTACAGACAGATTTAAGCTGTGCGGCCGGTCTGTCTTCTCCTTTAAAGTTACTATGGGCCATAATCCTGAGGCAAGAGGCTTTTAAACAGCCCTCTCCAAAACCCAGTGGCGAGGTTGGTTTTGCCACAGTTATAATAAAGTCTTGTGGCCACAGGCCACCCTACATGCAGTAATACTTTGCGATATACCTTTCCCGCGGTTGCCTCGCTTGTGTGCTCAGATTCTGACATCAGATGCCGATGGGCAGAGATTTGAATATGAGAGCAAGGAGGAGGGAGAGCCGGGGCAGCCGCTGCGGGAAGTAGTACGTTTCTAATTTCGTCATCAGAGCACACACTAGCGAGGCAGCCGCAGGAAAAGTCTCTCCAGAGACACCAGTACTCGCACAGAGTTTGCCACATATACAATAGAGCCGTCACTGGTGGGTGACGACGGTGATGTCAGATGGTGGGTGGAGACTTGACTAAGGGAGGCGGAGCAAGAAGGAGCCAGGAGCAGAGGAAGTAATGTTACTCAGCGCTATGCAAGGTGCAGGGGCGGGCGGACGCATGTTTAGAAGCGGTCAGCGCACAATGTGCGCTGACCGCTTTGACGTACTGCGGTATTTAGAAAACAGCGATATCACCATATTCCACGGTATATCATGATACTGGTATATCGCCCCAACCCTAAAATGGCCTGGATAAGTCAAAGTGTTTTAAAGTTATCAGCACTTAAAGTGACACTGGTCAGATTTGCAAAAAATGGCCAAGTCCAGAAGGTGAAATAGGGCCAAGTCCTTAAGGGATTAAGACAGATAGTAACACCTCATACAATAGTTATCAATCAACATTCCGCCTAGGATGTATCGGCAAACCATACTGAATTATAATCGCGTTCAGTTGCTGCAAGCCTTATCTTACCAAAGATGAGGATCCTTACAAATAGGGCAGAGTGAGGGGTCTGTTATGAGGGTGCAGTAATATTTAAACCAATATTTAGACCACATGGTGATGCATTTGTCAGTATCCCTGATAAGGCATAGTTAGGGTCCATTCATACATCCGCAAGTTGGGTCCAGATCTGTTCCGCAATTTTGTGCAACGGCTGCGGACCTATTCATTTTCAATGGGGCCAGAACGGATACGGACAGCACACTATGTGCTGTCCGCATCCGCACTTCCGGATCTGCAATTCCGTTCCCCAAAAAAAAAAAAAACAGAACATGTCTTATTCTTGTCCATAACTTTGGACAAGAAAAGGAGTTTTCTATTATAGTGCCGGCCATGTGCGGTCCGCGGAATGCGGAACGCACATTGCCGGTGTCTGTTTTGCAGACCGCAAAACACATGCAGACGTGTGAATGGACCCTTAGTTTTTGACAGATTGTTTCTCTTGTACCACCTATTATACTGTGGGTGGCACTTAAAGGGGTATTCCCATCTTAGACAATGGGGGTATATCGCTAGGATATGCCCCCATTGTCCGATAGTCACTACTAGCGGTGTATAGGAGCAGCTTTCTTCCCCCTCCATATTAAGAAAACATTGCCAACTGTTCATGTGTATGGGGCAGCACAGCAGGGAGAGGTAACTTTCAAAAATGTGTACCCAGCAGAGTACAGGTACAGCTCAATTAATTAAATATTATCAAACTTTTTGAAGCATTTATTTATTTTAATGTTCGTGATTATGGCTTACAGCTAATGAAAAAACTAGAAGTCAGCATCTTAGAAAATTGTAATATTGTGAAAAAGTTCAATATTGTTGACTCATGGTGTCAGTCTAATCGGCTAATCGATACAAAACGCCTCCAAAGGTTTCCTAAACCTTTAAATGGTCCCTCAGTCTGGTTCAGTAGGCTACACAATCATGGAGAAGACTGCTGCCTTGACAGTTGTCCAGAACACCATCATTGACACCCTCCACAAGGAGGCTAAGCCACAAAAGGTCATTGCTAAAGAAGCTGGCTATTCACAGGGTGCTGTATCTAAACATATTAATGGAAAGTTGAGTGGAAAGAAGTGTGGTAGAAAAGGTGCGCAAGCAGCAGGGATAACTGAAGACTTGAAAGATTGTCAAGAAAAGGCCATTCAAGAATATGGGGGAGAGTCACAAGGAGTGGCCTACAGCTGGACTGTCTCAGTTCGGGTGGCTGGTGAACCACCCCAAGTCCTCTCTGGTTCCCTGCCAGAGAATGGTTTTCCTGGGCATTGTCTTTAACACTTGCCTCGGGCGAGTGTTCCTTTCCCAGGACAAGGTAGCTCTCCTTTGTGAACCGTCCCCTCTGCCCATCAGGACGTGCCTCCCTCAGCCGATCCTTTCCTCCCCCACGTTGGCAGGTGATTTCCACCGATGCCAGCCTGGCGGGTTGGGGGGCAGTCTTCGGGTCTCTCACAGCCTGTGGTCAGTGGGGGAGCCTTCACCGCAGATCAACATTCTGGAGCTCAGGGCCATTTTCCTAGCTCTTTCCTGTTGGACTCCCGATCCGGATCAAGACGGACAATTCCACTATCTGAACCACCAGGGCGTGGTACGCAGATCTTGTGTTTCTGCTCGCCGACGTCCCATGGCTGCTCCCACTGCATTCCGACCTCCTTTCTCAAGGTCCGCTGTCCCACCAGAGTTTACCTCGAGTTCATTTAACGGCGTGGCTGTTGAGGCCGTGGTCTTGAGGTTCGGCGGTCTCTGAGTCTCTCATTCAGACCACTTATACCCCAGTTAGCCAGGAGTTACCACCGTACCTGGAAGGCTTATTTTGCCTGATGTGAATCTGGTGAGGTTCGTCTGGCCTCGCTCAAAGGTCAGATCTCGGCCATGTCTGTTTTCCAAAGGCCCTTGGCTTCCCGAAGGTGAAAACCTTCCTCCAGGGGTTCGCTCATCGCGTTCCCCCTTCCGTTCTCCGGTGGAACCTTGGGATTTAAATCTTGTTTTAGACGCCCTTCAGTCCCACCCTTCTGAGCCCTTGAAGGAGATCTCTCTGTGTTACGTCTCCTTTAAATTTGCCTTTCTAGTAGCGACTACCTGCATTCGCTGAGTCTCGGAGTTGGCGGCGCTCTCTTGTCGATTCCCCCTTTTTGGTGTTTCTCCAGGACACAGGGGTCCTGCGACCAGTTCCCTCTTTTTCTTCCCAAGGTGATTTCTTCATTCCACATTAACGAGGAGATAGTTCTGCCCTCTTTCTGCCCCAACCCCTCTAATCACAGAGAGCGGTCCCTCCACCGCCTGGATGTTCGGGCGCTTCGGCTGTATATTCAGTTGACAGTCCTTCCATCATTCTGACTCCCTCTTTGTGGTTCCCGAGGGCCCCAATAAGGGTTTACAATCCTCCAAAGCCACCATCTCCCACTGGATTTCTTCGGCTGTCAAGGAAGCCTATGTGGCAAAGGGTCGTGTTCCCCCTTTTCGATTGACTGCTCACTCCACTAGGGCGGTCCGGTATCAGGCCTCAGCTTCCCAGGTCTGCAAGGCCCCCACCTGGGCCTCAGTTCACACGTTTTCAAAGTTTTTTTTTTTTTATCACATCCATTCCCTGGCCTCTGCTGATGCTATTCTACATAGAAGCATAGAATGTGTCGGCAGATAAGAACCATTTGGCCCATCTAGTCTGCCCAATATACTAAATACTATGGATAGCCCCTGGCCCTGTCTTATATGAAGGATGGCCTTATGCCTATCCCATGCAGGCTTAAACTCCTCCACTGTATTTGCAGCTACCACTTCTGCAGGAAGGCTATTCCATGCATCCACTACTCTCTCAGTAAAGTAATACTTCCTGATATTACTTTTAAACCTTTGCCCCTCTAATTTAAAACTATGTCCTCTTGTAGCAGTTTTTCTTCTTTTAAATATTCTCTCCTCTTTGACCTTGTTAATTCCCTTTATGTATTTAAACGTTTCTATCATATACCCTCTGTCTCGTCTTTCTTCCAAGCTATACATGTTAAGGTCCTTTAATCTTTCCTGGTAAGTTTTATCCTGCAATCCATGTACCAGTTTAGTAGCTCTTCTCTGAACTCTCTCCAAAGTATCAATATCCTTCTGGAGATATGGTCTCCAGTACTGAGCACAATACTCCAAATGAGGTCTCGCTAGTGCTCTGTAGAGCGGCATGAGCACCTCCCTCTTTCTAATGGTAATTCCTCTCCCTATACACCCAAGCATTCTGCTAACATTTCCTGCTGCTCTATGACATTGTCTGCCTACCTTTTAAGTCTTCTGAAATAAAGATCCCTAAATCCCTTTCCTCAGATACTGAGGTTAGGACTGTATCACTGATATTTTTTATATTCTGCTCTTGGGTTTTTACGTCCCAGGTGCATTATCTTACACTTATCAACATTAAATTTTAGTTGCCAGATTTTTGACCATTGCTCTAGTTTTCCTAAGTCCTTTTCCATTTGGTGTATCCCTCCAGGAACAGCAACCCTGTTACAAATCTTTGTGTCATCAGCAAAAAGACACACCTTACCATTGAGTCCTTCTGCAATTTCGCTGATAAAGATATTAAACAATATGGGTCCCAGAACAGATCCCTGAGGTACCCCACTGGTAACAAGACCTTGGTCTGAATATACTCCATTGACAACAACCCTCTGTTGCCTGTCCCTCAGCCACTGCCTAATCCATTCAACAATATGGGAGTCCAAGCCCAAAGACTGCACTTTATTGATAAGCCTTCTATGTGGGACAGTATCAAAAGCCTTACTAAAGTCTCTAGATAAGCGATGTCTACTGCACCTCCTCCATCTATTATTTTAGTCACCCAATCAAAAAAATCAATAAGATTAGTTTGACATGATCTCCCTGAAGTAAACCCATGCTGTTTTTCATCTTTCAATCCCATGGGATTTTACATGTTCCACAATCCTCTCCTTAAGTATGGTTTCCATTAATTTCCCCACTATTGATGTCAGGCTTACTGGCCTATAGTTGCCCGATTCCTCCCTACTACCTTTCTTGTGAATGGGCACAACATTTGCTAATTTCCAATCTTCTGGGACGACTTCTGTTGCCAGTGATTGGTTAAATAAATCTGTTAATGGTTTTGCTAGTTCACCGCTGAGCTCTTTTAATAGCTTTGGGTGTATCCCATTCTGGGTCGCAAGGTTCTGCTAGCGGCTGTGTGTTAGGTTTCTTCCCTCCCTCGGGACTGCTTTGGGACCTCCCATGGTGCTGTGTACCCCAATGCCATTCACGAGAAAAATAGATTTTTGTACTTACCGTAAAATTATTTTCTCGTTGGCTGCATTGGGGAACACCGATTCCCACCCTGTTTCATTCGTAGTTCAGGTTTTCCGTTTTTCCCGGGATTCTTTGTTGATGGTCCTCTCTCTGATTTAGGACATGTTGGCTTCTCTCTTTGTTCTGGTTTTTGGTGCGCCTACTGCTTTAGTACCAACTGGTTAGTCTAGTGCCTGTGCAGAGGGTATAGCCCATCTGGGTAGAGCCAACCCCTTTTTTTTTTATTTTTTTATTTTTTTTTCTCCTAGTGGCAGCTGGGCATATACCCATGGTGCTGTGTTCCCCAATACATCCATTTTTTTGGGCACTGCAATGCACATCTGTTGATGCTAATATAAAAAATGTATTTCTTTCATTGATAAAATGGTAAAAAAAAACTTGCAGGAGATGGAGTAGCTCCATTTTACGGGCAAACATTTTCACTCTGTCTAGACACTGTTATATTAAACTGATTAGATATGGGATACTGCGTGCAACGTCAGGGACAGCTTTTTATAAACGTTGTCTGTATCTTCATCTTAAGCATTTAAGACCTGTTATATGACCTGCGAAAACTGCAAATAAAAAATCTGATTTCTCCTCACCACTTTTTCTTCTCTCTCCTTTAGGAGAAACAAGTATGACTTGCTCTCAGAACGAGCTTCTCAAATGTTAAGTGAACGTCCAGATCAAACAGAAACTTTGGTGAACATTAGAGAAGAACTGGTAATGTAAAAAAAAAAAAAGTTTAATGTCAATACTTGATTTAAATGAAAAGTAACTTTATGATGATACCATCCCTTTTTATTGGTGTCTTGATTTGTAGAAATAGATTAAAATAAAACCCAACTAACAATCGGTAGCACGTCACATAGCTAATGAAGTGACCACCACAGAAGATCTAAAGTCACTCATATGGAAGTCTTGGGTAAATAAACCCCACAACAGGACCAATTCCGGTGGGGTGTGCAGTGGACTGTGCACCAAAGCTAATGTTTGGGTGTGCAGCTGTCACAGATGCAGCTGATCAAACACCCAAGACCTCCATCAAGATGGGAGCGATTGCAGTGGGAGTAGCTGTAGATACAAAAACTCTATTTGTATCCAATTTACAAATAGTGTGGGAAAAGTAACCACTCTTGCTCTCCTAAATGGCATCTGGTAACAAATCCCTCTCAACGTCTCCCACTGGCATTGCTATCATTGTAGACTCATTGCCCTGAATTTGCTCCACATTTAAATAGCATTCTGCATCCTTATGATGCCTCATCAGGAGCACGTGATGTGAGCTAGTAGATGTGCAAACCCTCTCACAGGGGCAGCGCTGCGGTACTGTGATGGCCGTGATCATTAGCTTTGGTGCACAGTCCACTGCACACCCCACCGGAATTGGTCCTGTTGTGGGGGGTTCATTTACCCGAGACCTCCAAAAAAAAGTGACTTTAGATCTTCGGTGGTGGTCACTTCATTAGCTATGGGACGTGCTACCGATTATTTAGTTGGGTTTTATTTTCACCTATTTCTATGTCTATTTTTGAAGAATTAAATAAATAAAAGTTTGGTGTGTGTGTGGTGCATTCCTATTCACTCTATTATGGTTTGTCGAAACTTGACTTGTCCTCTTCTTTTCAAGGGTGTGCCTGAACGATTTTTTAAGAGGCTTTATCATTATATGGTTAATGCTGGAATTGTCAAAATAGTTTCTGTGCCATTACATGAGATTCAACCACATGCAGAACAGTGCAAAACTAAGAAAGGTATGTTTACTCATCTGATTTTCTTGTTTACATATGTTAGTCCTCTATTTTTATGAATAAGGTTTGGTGCTCTAAGGACAAGATAACTCATAATGTAAAATGTGCCTGTTCAGAAAAAAGGCTTTTTTGTGTTTTAATAGGTGCTTATATAATGGTTCGATGTATGAAGCTTGTCAAAGAGTATACGAAAAAAGAAGATGACGATGAAGATATAGATGAGGAAGATATAAAAATGTCTCTTCCAGTAGATATTATTTATGAGAAGGATATGTTAACCCAAACCTATGAACTCAGTATGTATTTTTCTTGTATATATTGCTGAATATTAGATGTTAAATTAAACAATGTGTTCAGAGACTCCATATTTTGATTATAATCCACTGACTGCTGAGCAGAGGAATGTTGAAGAATGTCTGTGCTCTGTCACTTACTGCATGGAGGGATCTCCAGGAACATCTGTGCTCAAACATATTACATTCATTTCTATATCTAAAGTTAAGGTTCCTGAGTAGATCTTTCTTTGCCTGTAGTCTGTTCTTTTCGATGTTGCTTTGTGATTCTTGCGGTACTGCATGCAGTGCTATTGGCAGGATCAGGCTGTCACACGTCCATGTCCCAGTACAGGGTCGAGACCTGAAATACTCACTTGCATGTCCCAGTATATGGCTGAGATCTGGAATAATCACTTACATGCCCCAGTACAGGGTGGAGATCTGAAATAATCAGGTCCTTGTCACCTAATTAATCATATTGAATGCTGAGTCCCCAGATTCAGAAATGCTGCTTTCTCCTTTCCCACTAAGCCACTGAAATAAGATGTATCAAATTATGCCAGGGTTCAGATGAAGTCTCGACAGTAAAAGTGGGCTAATGTGTCTATTTTTTTGCAGTTGAAAACCGAGGCACAAAAGGAATCTCTCAAAGAGAGATCAAAGTAGCCATGAATGTGGGAAAGCTGGAAGCCAGAATGCTGTGCCGCTTATTGGAGAGATACATGCTTATTAAGGTAGGTCTTCATACCATGTCTGATAATTTCTGTTCTGCTCTGTTAGTAGAGCGAGAGTAATAGAAGTGCTGGATTCAGCACATAACTGACATGAATGTCAGAGCATTACAACTCCACAAATGTTTTATAAACTGATTTATTACTCCTCCCCCTGTTACTCCACTGCTGATGCTTCCCCAGTCCGCCGTCGATTTATTCCTGTTCCAGCAATGATGTGTAGACATGTTTGCTGCAGCCAATCACTGGCTTTAGAGGTGACCACGGTGGCATGAACATATGACTTACAGCCAGTAATTGGCTGCAGCAGTCACATGTCCACAGATCATCACTGAAGCTGATAGAACAGAGACAGGTCGTGACTGTGTCAGCAATGGAGTAGTAACTATTACTACTTATATTGTTTTACAATGCTGTAAGGGGTTTGTAAAATAAATGTCTTGTGATTTATAAAGCCCCTTTAAATATTTCGGTGTGTAAATGCCGGATATTGGAGGTAAGGACATCACTATACAGATCAGAAGTAATAGTTCTAAGCAGAACTACCTATACAGCAAGCATCCAGCATGAAGTGTCTTTATTGTCTCCAATGTCGGGGATATAAAGCAAATGCTTTATATAAAAAATAGGATCCAAGGAAAAATTTCAAAGGGAGTTGGTCCTAGAGGTGGACATATAAAAAGCTTCAAAAAGAGATCATTGTTAATTTGATTATGTTGTGCAATCAGTAAAAAAAGGTACCAGCGTCAATGCAAAAATATAAATCATTATACAATAATTTTAAATGCAATCAAAGCTTAAAGGGCTTCTGTCACCCCACTAAACCTTTTATTTTTATTCTTACTTATAATCCCTACACTGCGATTTATGGCTACATGATCAAATTAATCATTTTGGTCCTGTAGATTTAGTTTAAAACAAGCTTTTAAAATATGCTAATTACCTTGCTACCAGCAAGTAGGGCGGCTACTTGCTGGTAGCAGCCGCATCCTCCGATCGTAAAGACGCCCCCTCCACATTGTGATTGACAGGGCCAGGGAACGGGATCGTTCTCTGCTGGCCCTGCCTGTTTGCATTTAAAATCTTGCGCCTGCGCCGCGGCCGTACCTGTCTTCAATTGGTGCAGGCGCACTGAGAGGCGGCCGCTCCATCCTCAATGCGCCTGCGCCGGGTGTAGATGTGACGTCATCGGCGCAGGCGCATTGAGGATAGAGAGCGGCCGAGCAGCGGCCGCCTCTCAGTGCGCCTGCGCCAATTGAAGACAGGTACGGCAGCGGCGCAGGCGCAAGATTTTAAATGCAAACAGGCAGGGCCAGCAGAGAACGATCCCGTTCCCTGGCCCTGTCAATCACAATGTGGAGGGGGCGTCTTTACGATCGGAGGATGCGGCTGCTACCAGCAAGTAGCCGCCCTACTTGCTGGTAACAAGGTAATTAGCATATTTTAAAAGCTTGTTTTAAACTAAATCTACAGGACCAAAATGATTAATTTGATAATGTAGCCATAAATCGCAGTGTAGGGATTATAAGTAAGCAAAAAAAAAAAGGTTTAGTGGGGTGACAGAAGCCCTTTAATAAATGTGAAACTCAATGATATGCAATAATACAGTGATATGCAGTACCCAAAATTTGCCACTAGATGGCTCTAACACGACTACCAGTGTTCCATAACGCCTATCAAACATAAAAATGTAATAGAAGCGTCTCGACGACAATTATGAGATATACAATCTCTGCTCAAACTATGACCAATCTCGGATAGTATTGCTACATAAGTTATAAATTATCAAGCCTGATATGACTATGGAATTCCAATCGGAGATTCCCTTTAATATCAATATTGGATCTTTTATTCAGTAATATGCATCTTTTACTGAATAGTGACAATATTGATGTAGTACATCTAACATTACACATCCGCAATAAAGCGGGGATTTTCCTAAATATCAAGCCAATTAATTCAATCAATACTACACATAATAAAGTTATGTTACCCGAGAGTGCAGTTGACATGCAGAGTCTAAGGGAAGTCAGCTCTGAAGTACGTTCTTGTTTCTCTGTGTTCTCTGTTGTTGTTGTTGTTGTTGTTGTTGTTGTTGTTGTTCTTGTTCGTTCCCTTCGTGTGTGTGTGTGGTTTATGATCACAAACTTATCAGTTAGACACACCTTCCTAACTTGTCGGTTAGGTGTGTACATATAATAATGACTGTGATGTCACTATAGCACCCAGAATGCATTTCAGCTGTTGGTGCAATGTTACCTATTCATACCTAGGTGGCACTATTGCATAAGCTACAAGCATCATCACTATTAAGGGTTAACTGTCTAGGTCGGATTTCTCTTACATTCTATACACATAATATATGTATTCCTAAATCGGAGCTAAGGGATTAATTTTGACACAAAAACCAATTATGGCATATACTTTGTTAACACAGGACTCGTTAACACAGTCTACACTTTAAATTCTTCTCATCATGCTTTAGGAGTGTATGTGTTCCTAGTGAGAAATATATAAGATAATAGATGCATTGACATCCTTCATAATATTAAACAATATAAAATGATACATATGTCCTATTGATTATCTGATACTAAAAACTTAATGTTCATTATACATATACATAACAGATGTTCTGCTTCATCAACAGACATTAAATTGTAGGAATAATTAGTGCCAAATGTGTCTAGAAAATATCCTTATCTCAGTCATAAATCCACAAGCAGACAAGAATGACTCTTCTCAGACTGGTACATCTACAGAGGAAAAAAAACCTACATGAACTGTGTCCTCTCCATGAACCTCTTTTGGCCTACTTTCAAATACATACACAATGGTGAATATAACACACGTGGTCTATTATATATCAAATCCACTATAATTAGGATATTTTGAATGTTATAAATGTTATATACCTATGAAAAGGCACAACACCAACATATCAACCATGCAACATAGTGTAAAAGGGTCTTTTTCAAGTGCAAATCAAGATTATAAGGCAAGTATCTACTTTGTGTGAGTTATTAAACAATTATCCAACCTCTAGAAACCCATTCCAATCTACCCAATAAAATCTATCTTGAGGCCTGAATCTATAGCTGTACTGGAGTCAGTATCATGATATTTTACATGAAGTGCAAAGCATAACACCCATTAGATCATCCAATTTCTACATATGCATCAGGGGCCTCCACTGCCTGTCCAAACAATATGGCTTGTGCATATCATATTTAATGATATTATGTTTATCTTAGGGTTTCATGGAAGATGTAGGACGTCAAAGGACAACAAAATTTATCTCTCATGTATTTGTGGAGGAAAGCGAGTTACGCAGACAGTTTCTGGAGGAAAAAGCTAAAAGTGAGAAATTGTCCATGCTTAACCTGCCACCTGCTCCAAGTATTGGAGATGACAAAAAAGCATCTCCTGAAAGCAAAGCCTCAGAGGAACCTCAGACCTCAGAAGATGACCAGGAAGAATTGAAAAGCAACAAACGGCCTAGAACATCAGAAATCTTTTCACTTCCGAGTGATGGTGCCACCACAAGCACTCCTCTGCCAACCTCGAAAGGTAAGACATTCTTCCATTCCTTGAGGCTAAGTTATTTGGGGAGTTGAATTATCTACAGTTCCTGAATGTATGTCCACTAACAAAACTAGACAAGGGAGTCATCCCAGTCACAGGCTACATAATATTTGCATAGTCTGGTCGATCATACAGTGTGGGATCATCCATGACAAATTTCTTACTACTTTCAAAATCATCTTATGGAATTGTATTTATTTTATTCTTTTTATATCTCAAAATTGCGGTTGATTCCGTCTGGACCCCATGATAATGCACTTAGATTTGAAACGTTGTGGCCAGGTGAACAGATTGGTGTGATCCTTGCTGCCAATGGAGAGATTGTTTGTTTTAAAACTATGGCACATGGTGACATCAGTAATTTATTGTATTTGTTGATTTACGAAGACGAGTCTACAAAAATAAAGCAAGCATATATGTAACAATATTTCAGTAGGGTTAATATGTTGTCTTTGTAGGTCTGTCCAGAATTCATATGAGGCGCACTTCTTCCCTGGATTTCGACAAAATGCCTTTGTCTGAAAATGATTGCAGTATGGACAGTTTCCAGTTAGAGTCAAATGTGTCTGCCTTCTCACAACAGTCTGCTGATGAGGATGATGATGAGGTCTCTGTGATTGAAGAGGTCTTGGTAGGTTATCATACTTTTAGGTTTTTTTTTTCTATTTTCTTGGTGTGTATATCTATCTGTCTCTGGATATTGCTATCTTGTATCAACCTGCTGCCCTGTTCAGCACTCTACATAAGGGGAGATAAAGGGGGAGATTTATCAAACTGGTGTAATGTAGAACTGGCTTAGTTGCCCATAGCAACCAATCAGATTGGTGGGAAAATGAAAGGTGGAATCTGATTTGTTGCTTTGGGCAACCAGTTCTACTTTACACCAGTTTGATAAATCTCCCCTAAAGTGTCTGTTTATGCACGAGCCCATTTGAATTGGAGATTAGATTTATGGGTATTTCACTGCTTTCATAAACTGCCAGGGGGCACTATAACGCACACAGAACATCAGTGTCTACTTTCAGGAACATATTGTTAAAATTATTTCATCCCATATGGCTTTTTAGAAGGATAAGGCTGTGACCTACAGAAAGGGGTATTCTGTTTTTGCAATTTTCAGCATCAATTAACAGGAAAGAACACATACTATCACTTACTAAGGGCCCATTCACACGGCGTATGAACGGGTCCACACCCGTTCCATGGCCCCGCAAAAAATACAGAGCATGTCCTATTCTTGTCTGCAATTGCGGACAAGAATAGGCGTTTTCTATAAGAGTGGCGGTCACGTGCGGACCGCAAAATACATACGGCTGTCTAAATGAGTCCTAATGGTGATGTTTATCGGTAATGCCCTGGTTTTCTGCACTCCATCATGGTCATTTTCCACTGTTGGTTTCCTTTCTCAGTGGCATCAAGTCTACATATGGTCTATGCCCTGTGGACACAACATCATTAACCCTGCCGCTGAGGACGGTGTTCTACTTATTCTGCCCCATAGACGTGATGCTCTGTCTTAGCCTTCATGCACACGACTATATGTGTTTTGCGGTCCGCAAATTGCTGATCCACAAAAAAACGGATGACTACCGTATGGCATCCGTTTTTTTTTGGCGGATCAGTTGTAATAATGCGTACTCTTGTCCATTTTTGTTGCGGGGCTACGGAATGGACATATGGATGCGGACAGCACACGGAGTGCTGTCCACATCTTTTGCGGCCCCATTGAAGTGAATGGGTCCGCACCCAAGCCGCAGAAAATGTGGCTTGGATGCGGAACCATACCATGTGCATGTAGCCTTAGGGTGGGGTTTTCCAGAAGGGCTTCAAGCAGGCTTGGATCCAGGGGAGCCATCAGAAATTTCAGGATTCCATACAGGAAAAGTGAGTCCCCCCCCTCCCATCACCATATCTAATATGATCACTATATTGTATGGGTTATGATCTCAGGGATATCAAATATTTAATAAAAAAAAAAACAGTTAAAACCATTAAAGTATTTGTAACACACTTATGAAATATCACAAAACACTATTTGGTATCCATGTGATCATAATAAGCTGTACAATATAGTGAGCATATTACTTATGGTGATTGGTAGGTGGTGCATTTTTTTTTATCCTTTCATTCCAGTAACGCAGAAAATTCAGCCATTCCAACAGAGCAGGTTTTTAGTGTAATGTAGTGTTTAGTGTAAGGGAACAATAGTCAAGCATATGTGCTGCTGTTCTATCAGGCTTCTGCTTCCCAGGTCTGCAAGGCCGCCACCTGGGCTTCGCTTCATACCTTTTCGAGGTTCTATCAGATCCATTCCCTGGCCTCTGCTGATGCCATTCACGAGAAAAATTGATTTTTGTACTCCCCGTAAAATCTTTTTCTCGTAGGATCCCGCCCTCTTTAGTTATTTCTAGACTTTAGTTTTTTTTTGGGTGGGGGCAGGGGGGTTGTTCTAGTCCTATCTCTGGTTTAGGACATGTTGGCTTCTTTTTGTTGTTTCTCCTACTGCTTTTTTGACCAACTGGTTAGCTCCAGCATGTGCAGTGGGTATAGCCCAGATGGGTGGAGCCAACACTTTTCTTTCTAGTGTCCCTCCTAGTGGCAGCTGAGCATATAACCATGGTATTTTATAACTATTAGCCTCCCTAGGGGCTAGAACTCTTGTCCTAGTAACCCTAATAGAGCTCTATTAGGGCGAATAGGACTTCACACTCTCCCTGCACAGCAGCAGGGATCTGACTATGGCAGCCAGGGCTTGAGTGGCGTCCTGGCTGTCATGGTAACCGATCGGAGCCCTGCAATTACACTGCTGGGGCTCTGATCAGAAGCTGCCACCAATTAATTAATCGTGTGGAGGGGGGCACAATTAATATAATACTTAGAAGGATGGGGCTGTGGCCACTGTGCCACCAATGAATATAGTTAATATGCCTGAATACAAACGTAGTCTGCATGTGCCGGCCATTTCCCATTACTGCGCGATGTGATCCGCCACAATTAACCCCTCAGAACCTGAAGGGTTAATTGCGGTGGATCACAGCGTGCAGTCATAGAGGCCGGGTATGGGATATGGCCGGCACATGCAGGCTACGTTTGTATTCAGGCGTGAACTATGTTAATTGGTGGCGCAGTGGCCACAGTCCCTACTCTGTTCTCATTGATGGTCAGTGGCAGCTGCACACAGTGGGGAGGGAGGGACTCCCTCCTTTTCCACTGTGCTGGTTCAGGAGAACATGGTGCGTGCCGAGAGCGGCGCATGCCATGTTCTACCGTGATATGGCGATGTAAACGAAATATCTATCGTTGGCCAAATTTATATTGCATATGGTCTATATCGCCTACCCCGCCCTTCCATCTATTTTGACCAAACTACAAAACGGGGCTACTTCTAGTAATTTTTCCAGGGCCACTTTAAGTTCCCAGACTTACATACTCCTCAACATCCATGTCTGGCAGAGCAAAGCAGAATATATCTCTCATAGGCTGCAAAAGGGGAAGGCAATACAGGAATAAAGCGGTGCTGATTTGTGAGTGCTAGTGAAGGCAGCATATGCTGGACACACAGATCTCACATACAGCGTGTATTAGAAGGGGCATGTTTACATGATAAAAGTATGAAACTAGGAGTAGGTAGCAAAGTAAATGATTGAATAAGGGTTGCCCTGAAAGCTGATCCCTAATGTTGAGGTTCTCTCTGCTGTAACGGTTCCACAACCCTTCTCCTATGTGATTGATTGATGTAGCATCCAACCAGAAGACTGGTATAGCTGTCACTGAGAGCAGGAGTTGTGGAGTACTGTACCACAATTCTGATTAAAACGTCTCATTCACAGTGATTCTGATAATAAAATAAACATGCATAAAGGGACGTATACATAGCTATCAAGTTCTCATACCTAGCACTCGATGAAAGGAAGAAATATCCCTTGGCGCAAAGAACCAACCAGGTGCAGATGAACAATCTTCAACCTGTTTATTGCAGAATCACTATGCGTTTCGCAGACCACTTTCCCTTCAGGTGAATAGTGTTCGATCCAACACTAGTCACCTGAAGACGGGGAAGTGGTCCCCGAAATGCGTAGTGATTCTGCAATAAACAGGTTGAAGATTCTTCATCTGCACCTGGTTGGTTCTTTGCGCTGAGGGATGTTTCTTCCTTTCATCGAGTGCTAGGTATGAGAACTTGATAGCTATGTATACGTCCCTTTATGTATGTTTATTTTATTATCAGAATCACTGTGAATGAGACGTTTTAATCAGAATTGTGGTACAGTACTCCACAACTCCTGCTCTCAGTGACAGCTATACCAGTCTTCTGGTTGGATGCTACATCAATCAATCACATAGGAGAAGGGTTGTACTAATCCTCCGTGAGGGCCCAGGCATGCTCATCTGAGGAGACCTGCATACCAACCTCTCTTGGGGATTGCTTTTATTACCTATACGCCGACAGTAGTGTTGTGCCTATTACTTGCACAACCATTTAAGGTGAGCCTGCAATTTGGAGTTTTTTACCTTTCCCCATACGTTTTCACCCTATGGTGCGCCCTCTTTTTTGTTTATTTAGTAAACAAAGGCCTGAGAATTTCATACCTAGCACTGTCAAACCTGCTGACAGACTTACTTTATTTTGTATTTGGACCAAGATTTAGACTAATTAATCTACTTTATACCTAAATCTAGGATAAGGAAGAAAGAAAAGGTAAAAAATCCGGTAAGCCTGGAATGTTGGAGAGATCCCGTGAAACCTATCGTCTCTTGAAGAGAAGAAACATAATAGTGGAAGCCGTGAAGAATCTGCGATTAGTGGAGAACTTGTTCACGTAAAATGACATGTTTTATTCTGTTTGTTCTGAGTACTGAGTAATGCGGTAGTTAATCTGGTAGTTTCAACATCTTGTTTACATAGCACATATTAAAACTTGAAGAAATTAGAATATTGCCCGTATCTGTAAACTGTTCATTTTATAGAATATTGATGGAGACGCACCGGAGCATTTTTATAAAATGCCCTTTATGAATCATTTGTCAACATCTTTGAGAATTAAAGGGACGTAAGAAGCCAAGGAAACTTTAAAGGGTTTATCCCATGAAAATTATTCATAACCTATCTACAGGACAGGTGATTAAGAACAGGTCTCAGGATTCCCAGTGATCCTGAGAACAAGGATCACCAAGTCCCATCTCTGAATGGAACAGTAGTTTGCATGTCTGTCCACCGCTCCGTTTACTTGTATGGTACTCACTGAATGCTATCTATGTTAATTGGGGACCACGTTAGGATGAGGTTTCCTCATGTTACATTCTGGTTTTGCGATAAATCTCCCTCAGTAAATATGTAGAGCAAATTATTTGTTGCAATAAGGCTAAAGGATAGTTCATGACAATGTTAAGCTGGAGTTTTCAATGTCTGCAGTCTTCAGAAAATGATCCTGGAGCAGGAGAAACAGGAAGGAGTTCCTACAAGATGTTGCAAAAAATCAATCCGGAGATTGGTCCACAGGCTTTCTCAAGAAGGACTTTTGAGACTTTACCATACCGTGGTAGTCCAAGATGGAATCAGAAAGAAGGTACAGTATGTTCACTTTTCTCTGTACAGTTTCAGTTGCATATGATTTAACATTGCAGCCTAAGGAAGATTCGGTGTTGCCACAAGCATGGATCCTTAGGAACTTCACTGTGCCAGGCCTCATAGGTTTGAGAAGGCCCGAGGCTGCCATAGCAACTGAACGGCTCCATCAGTCTTAGTGTGGGGAGCCATTCCGGCGCAGAGTGCAGAACTCCCTGGATTTCACAACACGGTGTTGTCACAATTGACAATGGCATCTGAGGGGTTAAAAGTTGGTGATCCGCAACCATGCCTCTAGGTGTCTGCTGTGTTAAATAGAAGGCATTCTGCAGCTATGGTGCCTGCCACAAGTAGGTCTTGTTCCTTGCCAGGTTCCCGTATGAACAGACTTTAAAAAATGGGGTTCAAGGAGAAGTCAGTTTATTTCCAGTTCTTGTTTTCTATACTGGTAGAAAGAGACAATGCTTCTCTGTTTGCGGCTGTAACATATTCCTGGTTGTACTGGCTTATTTTTATTTTTGTAAAGTCTTAACTAAAAGTTGCTGAATGTGATTTGACAGGTGGAGTTTGTTGTGCATCCATCAATTAATCCAAATGATCCTTTGGTGAAGAGTGCCATTGAACAAATTCGTTTTCGCATATCAAATTCTACTTCAGGTAATCGGTAAGTGAAAGTGTGAGAAAGGGTAGGTAAACAAGCCTAAGACTGTATGCTGTATAATGAGATACATCAGTCATGCCCTAAACCTGAACAGAATGAAAAGTGTGAGGTCTCGTATGAAAGGAATCTGTTTTCCTTAATTTCCCTACTGTAGATTGTACTTTTTGATACATATTCCTTTACAATTATACAAGAATTTCCTTTCACACTATGTTAAAGAAAACCTACGTAGAAATCTTGCCGTTTTCACACTGACTCAAAATATGGTGAGACTTCTATTCTGTAGAGATCACATTTCAACAGTCATCTCATTATCATGACCTGTAGAACTGCAATGAAAAGTCATATAGAACATGCTCCACCATTGAAAATGTGATGGGCGCTTATCGCTTTCCCCTCTCTGCCTCATGTTACAGAGCATGCCCACAACACTGCCCCATAGACGTTAGCGAGTCATTTTCGGATTTCCAGGTGCCTGCTGAAAAACATCTCCAGAACTGCTATTGCACCAGCTCAGGCAGGATAGCTTCCCCCCATAACTATGTAAATAGTTCAAAAAAAGTAAAGGTTCTAAAGCAACTGAATCTATTGTGTAGATCAGCAAATGAAGAGACAGTAAATTTATATTTAATGTGTCTGTACCAAGCATTTTCTTGTACAGGACACGCTCCCCACTAGGACAGTCGGCACCTGACAGAGCAGACCCAGATGATCAGTCTAAAGAGAGGCCAAAGGGGAAACTGCAGAGTGCGTCTCTGAGCGATGCTTCCTACCATCCACTGAAAGAGACTGACCCTATGGTGGTGACGCAGTTGAAGAATTACCATCCTGTCACAGGTATGCTTTTATGTTAATATTTTTAAGACTCTTTTTATTCACAGGAAACCTTTTTATTTGCTGGTTAGATTCTGGTCATGTTCTAACTGCGTGATCCTGTGCAAAACCTCTATGACAGAAGGTTTTATTCTTTTTTTTATTTTTTTATTTGCTGAAGGCAAGAACGATAGAAGGCATATAATTGTCCAATAGAAACAATAGCAATAAGGGTATGTTGACACACAAGATTGAAATGCTATGGATTTGCCACCACAGATTTGTGCGTGGCAGATCTACAGTGTTTAGATTACCAGCAATATAGATGAGCTACATCTCATTCACACGCTGTGAAAAAATTTGCTACATAAATTGACCTGTGGTGTGGATTTTAACTGGGCAGCATGTGAATGTATGCTGCAGAACAGGCATCTTGGTTTGCAACATGCCCAATCCTTTGTCTCTGGGAAACGCACTTCTGTGTAGCATCTTGATTTACATTGGGGAAAATGGTTACCTTTGGGAAAACCAGATAATGGGTAGTCTCTAAATTTAATGAAGAACTTGAATAAAAAGGCTGTAAAAAGTAGCAGTGATTGGCTGCAGTGGTCACATGCAGTATAGGGCACATCACTGCCGTAGCCTAGTTTAAGAGGAACGAGCAGTGCAGCTGGATCTGAGTGGGGACGAAAAAGTCAGTTAGAGTTGTTGTTTTTTGTTGTAGGTGGCCCATTAAAATTTTTAAATTGAAGAACCCCTTTAATCTGGCCTGCAGGTGGCAACATCATCCTGCAGTGTGTGTGAGGGCATGCGGCTGAGCTGTATGGAGATGTGTGGCTGCACTTGGCCTGCTGTGTGACTAGCTTTGACATTTGGCAGCTTTGTGGATATCATTGTATGTAGGGGAAGCTGAGTAGCTGTGGATGGGACTTTTTTTTTTTTTGCATTCTTTAGCTGGCACTCTGAGGGCAGGACACGGGCTTGTCTTTAATCTTTCCAATTATATTTTAGTGCTTAATTTGAAAATCTACTGCAGTAACATCCTTTTTTTCCCTCCACAGTTCCAGGACTTGGACGTACACTTGGGTATCTTCCTAAAATGCCACGCTTAAAAATAACGCACATATTTTTGTGGTATATTGTGTATGGCCATCCATCCCGCAAAACACAACAGCAGCCCCGAGTAATGCATAACACAATAACTGAGCACACTGCTGAATGTGAGAATACAGTTCTACCAGACAGCCACCCTACTGACAGCCCTCCTCCTACACAGAGCACAGACGTGGACCCTAAAACAGGCAGTACAGCTGATGATGCAGTACAGTATGTATCCGACCAAGGACCAGAGCAGTGCACAGAAACGGGTAATGTAGAACACAGCATTTCGGGGGTCATTTACTAATTTGAAATACGCCTAATAAATACAGTTAGTTGCACCGCTATCTGCGACTTCTCCCTGCTCCTGCCAGGTCTAAAATTGTGGGCGGGAAAGGGACGGGTTGGCAGGGCCATCTCATTAATCATTTTCTACGCCTGTTTTAGCAGCACTGCTGCTGTCTTCAGATAAATTGTTGAATATCTCGCATAACGGCCCGCTTACTCTTTATTTCTTCCAGTTTACGTAGATGAAGAGTCGTGGATGAGGTATGTGCCACCTGCTAAAGTACACTCTGAGTATGGACCAGGCTGGGTTCTTGTCAGTGATATCCTTCTCTGTTTACCACTCTCCATTTTCATTCAAATAGTTCAAGTCAGTTACAAGGTAATATTAATTGTTAATGTTCCATGTAATAAAAAAAATGGTTTGGCTGCAGAATTTCAAATCTAGACTGCCAGCTATATTCCCCCAGCAGACACCGAGCGTGGAGGGAACACAGCATGTCACCAACTCTGCTGTAGTCTCCCTTATTCCAGAAGACAAAGTGGCACAACAGAAGCCTACTCTTCTGTGGTCTGCCAGCAATCAAATTGCCAATTCCTCTATACCCTGGAATACACACCCCTTACTGGGTCAACATGTTCTCCCTCTCAAAGGGCATATGCACTAAAGTGGCAACTTAGCTCCAGGCAGGGGCATTGGACATTTACCTGAAAACCAAGAGAGGCAAGTATATGTTCCATTCCCCAGGTCCATAGCTACCTTGTTCCCCCTACCATCAGTTGCTGTGGTGGACCTCTGCTGAAGCACTGGCTCTTTAATACACACCCTTCATGTTCCTCCTTTTAGACTGTCACATAATAACATTATGCGTCCTGCATTCAACACTTTTTTGTTTGCTGTTGTCAGGGCAGTCCACGGGAGCTCTTTAATGGCCTTTATGTCAGCTACTTTCCGCCTAAAAGTGAAGTCGATCAGGGCTCCAGCTGATCGCAGTGCCTGTGCACATATTTCCTGGGACACCAGCATTCTTCCAGGAATATCCCAACCAGGCCTGCATTCCATGGCGAATTGCATTGGAACTTGCCTTTCTCTGTGGCCACGCACCTATGTCAGCTCCACCCCCTCCCCCTTTCTACTACTTCTGACCTCACCATGACTTACCAGGCATAACCTCTTTCTCTGTGAAGTGAACACATAGGTTTCTGGTCCAGCCATTACCATTGCAGGTGGTATTTTAACCAGGAATCATGGCAAAATGAACAGTGTAAGAGGTTTCCACCTTTTAAGTCTATGATGAGCAACTGCCTGAAAAGAGGACGGTAAAAGGAAAACAAACACATTTTATTTGTTTAACCAAAACGATAAAAGAAAAGGGAAACACTACCGTGTATATGTGAACAAGTTTTCAGGCATATAGGAATAATGTTAAACCCAAACAATACCTCAGACCATATAATGCAATATCCTAGGGGGTCTAGTCCATAATACAAGAGCAGAAATAGTCTAACCAACCAATAGCCCCATACAAAGACACATGAGACATAATATATAAAATATAGTACAAAAGTTTATTGAACATATATACTGTATATTAGTACATATTAAGGTGAAAAAAAAAACAAAATGGGGGAAGATGACAAAATCCACCCAAACCCCTGTCTACAAAGACGGGCTAGATCACAAGTATCCTTACAAATATGACATACACCAAAGGCTTGAATCCGATCCTGTAGGGATAGAAAGACACAATGGTGTCTAGCTGCTAACCAATTGTGAGCATCTGAACCCTGAGACCCCGGGGAAAAATAGTGCAATTCAAAACTGGCATGCAAATATGCCAGGGCAAAGCCCTGATAACAGGTAACACACAGATGGCTAGCAGTAATAAAAGCAAATAGTCATAGTCAATTACCCATGGTGGGTACAAAAACCAAGGCCCCGGCACTGCTGCTACCTCGACGCGCGTTTCGCCAACCCACTAGCCAACCCAGGAGGAATAATGTCCTGAAGGGGTAAACAGGCCACCTCAAATGCTAGTGTAGCTCAATTAGTGGTCTGTACAACAATCAGGGCACATCAGTCGGCACTTGCACCTCATGGATGTTGGTGTACTGCATAGGCCCAAACAAATGACTAGCTGGCCATAAATGTCTCGTTCTAGTAAGCTATATTGAGCGCCTGGCAGTGTCAGTTGGACTACACATACCACTGCACCGCTAGCAGAACACCAAAAAAGGGGGGGATCCCTGGTCTGGTTAGATGAATACGGAGACAAATTAATTCCCCCATGTCAGGGGCAAACCCCTTTGTTCTGAGACCTAACCAGTACTCAGAACATGACCTCTCTTTGATGCATGTCGCTAGACATTTAAGGGTAAATATCAGAACACCGCTACTAATGTCAACACATGCTAATCCTGCCCGACGTGTTTCCTGTGTCCCTTTAAACTTGTACACCTCTTCAGGAGCAAGGATAAGCGGAACTGAGGACAGGTAAGTATAGCAATATTTTAGAACAGAGACGCGGCATGAAGCTGCACATGTAGTGTGCAGCCTCCCCGGCACTAGTATGGCCGTGTGTGTCCTAAAATCCTGACTCCTTAAATGGAGCTGAGTAGGTGGGTGGGTAAAAGGCACTGTCCATCGGAGCTGTTACGGGGAGGGGGGTGATTCAAGGATTCATAGATAGACACCAACTCGTTTCCCAAAGCGCTCGGATCTAGTTAATGACAGAAGTAGAAAGTAATAAGGGGAAATATAGGCAGCTCACAGTAGGTCGGCAACGGGAGGTGAGGGAGCATTCAAGAGGTTATCTGGACAAATGTCTTATCAGACCAAGGAGTATCCACAGGGAGACTCGTGCAGAATGTGATGCGCAACAATAGAAAGTAATCAATAAGTATCGGCAGACGCACAGACACTGGAGGAGTACGAAGTGTCATAACGAAAGTGTTCATCAATTACCTTACACCATCCCATCTCTCCTATCAGGTATGTTGCAACAGTATCAGATCAGTGGACATCTTATAAGAAATTGTAACCATTATCAACATGAAGTGAAATTAATTACCATACATCAGTTCACAGCAGACAGTAATTTCTGAATATGACAGGAAAGCAATACCAGAGACTAGCAGCAGGTTGAAGATCACATACAAGTGCATTATGAATAGGATGGTAGAATTATGTCATAAAATTCCTCACTCCCACCCATTACCATACTAGTCACTTATAAATGGGTAGTTAAGTGACAATATAGTAAGCCCAACACTGTCAGTAGGCTTTTCTAGATGAACTATTAATAGGGTAGAGTGGGTTGTTGTATCAGAGGTCCCACAATTGATAACTAGTGTAATGCCAATTTCAGAAATCACTTATACGCTTACCTCTCCCAGTTAATGGAAGGTATACTACACATATATATTTCCAAACCCTGTACAAGCCAGAAAAGAGGCACCAAAGATCACCATATTCACTAGAGGGAGAAATGTACATGTGAATAAGGCCTCGTGCACGCGGCCGAGAGCGGACCGTGGAAACCCGGCCAGGATTCCTGCTGAAAGCATGAGTGCACGGCGTCATTGGTTGCTATGATGCCGTGCGCTTCATGCAGCCGCTGCTGTTACTGTACAGCAGCGGCAGCATGAAGCACACGGCGTCATAGCAACTAATGACGCCGTGCACTCATGCTGTCAGCAGGAATCCCGGCCGGGTTTCCACGGTCCGCTCTCGGCCGCGGAACACCGCTGTGTGCATGAGATCTAAAGGTCATAACGGTATTATTGACCAATGAAGCATATATAGCTGCTTCTCTCGTTAAGGCCTTTGGGTTTTTCTGTATTGAGGCGGAATATCTATTCCATTTATTTCCTCAGGTGAATTGAGTCTAGATCGCCACCCCTGGGTGACGTCTGTATTTGTTCAATTCCTTGAAATGTAATGATATTCGTGCTGCCCATATGTGATTGATTTACATGTCTTGCTTTTGGGGTGTCCTTATTCCGAATGTCATCAAGGTGTTCCCCCCACTCTCCATCTAAACTCGTGAATGGTCTTACTGAAGACCACAAATACATGTGGCAAGGTACATCACCGCAGTGGTCCTACAATTAATAAAAGTTCTGATGTAAAGCGTGTCTGAGTGGATGTGCTTGAGAACGTTTTCCCCACATGAATAGCTTTGCAGGCCATGCAGCCGCTGCATCTATACGTTCTGGTAATCGGTTTGAAAAGCCACGTGCCAGCTTGGAGGGGTGTCCGGAAACTGGACCAGCCAGTCTCTCCTTGCCTTCAGAATTACCAATGTCGGGGTTTGTAGGATTACCAGCAACATACATCAAAGAGCAGTCATGTTCTGAGTGCGTGTTAAGTTTCTGAACAATAGGGTTTGACGTCCTAACCAAACAATGGGGGATCATTTCTGGAGACTGCCCGACTGGTGTGCCCTGATTGTTGTACAGACCACTAATTGAGCTACACTAGCATTTGCGCTGGCCTGTTTACCCCTTCAGGACATTATTACTATATGCCTGATAACTTGTTCACATATACGTGATAGTGTTGCCCTTTTCTTTTATTGTTTTGGTGAAGCAAGTTAACCCTCGGATTTGGATGAGTCATCTTCTGCAGATCCCACAAGCAGAACAGTCAGCCAGCACTGGCACGTTACCCACTTTCTTAGGCAGAGTAATTGTGCTGTAGCTGTTCCTGACATCGCTATGTTGATTTGGAACTCCCCCCCCCCCCCCCCCCTGTTCCTTAGGCAGCTCAACTGACCATTATCTCTGATCTCTGACCTCCTAAACACTCATTATAGCTCAATCCTTAGTTTACTCATAAGACTGTAGCTTAAATAAGTGTTTATGACCTTTTAGTGATTTAGAGGTAAGGGTTATTAGGGCACAAAGTAAAACTAAGGCCCAGTTCACCCATCAGTTATTTGGTCAGTTATTTCCATCAGTTTTTGTGAGCCAAAACCATGAGTGGTGGCTACACCGAGAGGAGGTATAATAATGAAAAGATTTGCACCTGTTTCGTGTTTTTGACTCGCCCCTGGTTTTTGCTCACATTAACTGATGGAAAAAACTGATCAAATGACTGAAGTGTGAACTAGACTGTTTCACACTACCAATTAAAACAGATACGGCAGGCTATTCCGGACGGAAATATGCAGAGGAGCGGCCGAACAAGTACTGCTTCACACAGCAGTTTTGGTTTGGCCACTCCTTGGCATATTTGCCAGGTTGCGGCTGGATCTCCACCTGACCCCATTATAGTCATTGGGGCCAGACTGATTTCTCGCCCATATTCATTGGGGGACACAGGAACCATAGGCTATAGCTATGTCCTCTAGGAGGCGTTGACACTAGTAAAAGCTGTTAGCTCCTCCCCTGGCAGCTATACCCCCTCCAGCCTGGAGAGAGAGCTTCAGTTTTTTCTAGTGTCAATAGTAGGCAAGACCTCCCTGCTTCTGATTTTTTTTTTCCCATATCATCACCATGACGGCCACAAGGCGATTGACCCATGACCTGTGTGGGGGCAGGAAACAGAAGAGGTTAAATTGCCCCCTCCCACCACCACACCTCAGCGTTCCTGTGGCCAGGGTCAGAGAAGAGTCTCCCTGCGGACTGGCAGGGAGGTGAAGATGGGAAATTGATTGGTTTCCTAAACCCCTTTTTTATTTTTCTTCTTCTCCAGGAGGGTCCGAGGACGGTCTCCTGGTATACCTGAAGCTCATCGGAGCTCCCCCAGTCCGCCGGCGGTTGTGTGCTTATGGGGGGGGGGCTGGTATCGGGAGGGCTCACTCTGGCTGGTCTGGAGCCTGCTCCCGGGCCGCAACTCCCTCCTCCTCCTCCCCAGTGGGTCGGGCTGTGTAGCGGCCTGGGACGCAACCCGGAAGCAAAGCGCAGAAGGCAGAGCTGTTTGAATAAAAGGCGGGACGGCCATGGAACGCTGATCTGAGGTCTGTAAGTACTGTGTATGCTGTTCCTACTTCCAGAGTATGGCAAACTGCTATGGAACCTGATGCTCCCTCTCTGCCTCCTGTAAGTATCCCTTTTGGGGGTCCGTTTAGTGCAGGCATCCTCAAACTGCGGCCCTCTAGCTGTTGCAAAACTACAACTCCCGGCATGCCCGAACAGCCTAAAGGTATCAGCCTACAGCAGGGCATTGTGGGAGTTGTAGTTTTACAACAGCTGGAGGGCCGCAGTTTGAGGATCCCTGGTTTAGTGATTCTATTGAAGTTTCTGCCTGGGCTTATTTACTGATGCCTCTATTCCATATTTATTTTCAGGCTAAAGAGGCTCAAAAAAAGGTTACAAAACCTCCTCACTGCATTTCTTGCGCTAAAAGGTTGCCTGATGAATATGGAAAGAAGCTATGTAAAGAATGTATTTCTGATGTGATCCAGCAGGAACAATCCTCCCTTATGGATAGTATCAGATCTGTGGTTCAGGAAGAACTTGGGGCCGTTGAGCTGCTCCATCTGATTCCCAAGACCAGCCCTCTCGCAAATGTCCGCGTTCTAAGATCATTACCTCCTCAGGATCTGATGACTCTGATGATAAGGCTTCTACTTCCATGCAATGGGAAGATGATTTCTCTCTCTGAAGGAGAGATCTATGAAAGCAACAGAAAATTTTATTTTTCCTCTGAAGAAATGGGTGACTTATTAAAGGCGGTCAGAGCGAAAATGGGGATTGAAGAAGCCCCTAGGTCTCTATCTATTCAGGACGAAATGTTTGGGGGACTTAGAGTGAAGAAATCCAAGGTCTTCCCCATGAACGAAAATATAAAGAGATGATTCTGGAGGAGTGGTCAGAACCAGAAAAACGACTTGGAATATCCAAGGAATTTAAAAATCGGTTATTTTTGACCCTTCTCAGTCTAAACTATTCGATGAGACCCCTAAGATCGACGTGCAGGTGGTGAAAGTAAACAAAAAAACTGCTGCCGTTTTGAGGATGCTGCTCAATTAAGGGATGCGATGGAACGGAAGGCAGATGCCCTTTTGAGAAAGTCTTGGGAGGCCTCGATGTATAACATTAAGACCAACATTGCAGCAACGTCAGTAGCTAGGTCTATGTACTTATGGCTAGGAGATCTTGAAAATCACCTAAGTAATAAGACTTCTAGGGAAGAAATCCTGCAGTCCATCCCGCTACTTAAGTCAGCTACAGGATTCCTTGCAGACGCCTCGGCTGAATCTATTCGATTCTGTGCTAAAGAGGCTGGACTTTTCAATGCGGCTCGTCGGGCTTTATGGATGAAGTCATGGTCGGGTGATAGGATTTCTAAACAGAAGTTAGTATCTATTCCCTTTTCAGGAGAATATGTATTCGGGCCGGTTCTAGACAAGATACTTGAGAAAGCGGCTGATAGAAAAAAAGGATTCCCTGAAGAAAGATCTTATAGAAGGAACCAGTCCTTTCAGTCATACGGTGGACAAAATAAGGCTGGTAGGGGGAAAGGCAAGTCAAGCCACTGGGCTTATCCCAAGGGGGTAAAGGAAGAGGTTTCCTTCTTAAGCCCCAATCTAAATTTGAAGACAAACAATGACTCCATTGTAGGGGGGGGGGGGGGGGGGAGGAGAGTGAAGGATTTCCTAGGTCCATGGGCGCTAATATCAAAAAATCCTTGTGCCTTGGATATCATTCGGCAAGGATGCAAGATCGAGTTCACCTCCCTCCCCCCTCCAGGATTTGTCGTAACAAAGATGCCTGCCAGATCCTCCAACCTGAATATTTTCCAGGGAGTCCAAGACTTGGTGAAAAAGGGAGCAGTAATCCCAGTTCCCACATCTCAAAGAGGTCAGGGGTACTATTCAACCCTATTTTTAGTAAAAAAGAAGGAAGGAGACTTTCGAACTATTATAAACCTGAAACAACTGAACAAGTTTATTCTTTACAGGAAGTTCAAAATGGAGTCTCTGAAATCCATAGTACCTCTGATAAAGCTAGGAGCATTTATGTGCTCGTTCGACCTGAAAGACTCTTATTTGCATGTTCCCAGATCACCAGAGATACCTAAGGTTTGCGATCCTAGACCCTTTCAATCAGATTTTCCATTTTCAATTCATAGCGCTACCCTTCGGGATTTAAGCCGCACAAAGGCTGTTAACCAAACTGGTGATAAAAATGATAGCTCCACTCAGACAAGAAGGGTTAAATATAGTGCCGTACCTGGAAGATTTTTTAATTATAGCAGACTCAAAGGAGCTCCTACTGTCAGATTTGGAAATATTTTTATCCCGTCTGTCACAGCTAGGATGGATTGTGAACCAACCCAAGTCTGTTAGTGCCATCCACGAAGGTGAAGTTCCTAGGGGTTACTCTAGACTCCCTAACACAGTCGACCTTCCTGCCACAGATCAAGATCCAGTCCCTGGTAAGCAGGGTGAGGCACTTTCAACACCGGAAGAAATGCTCAGTGAGAGAAGTGATGAGCCTTCTCGGCCTCCTAACCTCCTGTATACCTTCAGTCGAGTGGGCACAGGCTCACTGTCGGGTGATATAGAACTGGCCATTCTCCCAATGGAACAAGAAGAAGGGTTCTCTAGATTCCAACCTTTTGGATTTCAGGGTCAGTAAAGGTCTCTCTCTCATGGTGGACGAAGGAGATGAATCTTTCCCAGGGGGTTCCATGGATCAAATCGCCATCATTAACTATCTTCACGGATGCCAGCAAATCTGGATGGGGAGCGAAAGTCGACAAAGCTTACTTCCAGGGATCTTGGAAGCATCTCATATCTGTCCAATCCTCAAATTTCAGGGAACTGTACGCGGTAAGGGAAGCTCTACTTTCAGCCAAGCAGCTGATAGGACCCTCACATGCTGCCTTCTTATCGGACAACACGACCGTGGTCTCCTACATGAAACACCAGGGAGGTACTCGATCAAGGAGACTCCAGAATATCGCAGAGGAAATTTTCTCCTTTGCAGAGAAAGAGCTAAGATCCATCTCAGCAATGCACCTAAAGGGATCCCAAAAACTATAAGCTGACTTTTTAAGCAGGCAAGAGATGGATCACACAGAGTGGGCCCTGAATCAAGAGGTCTTCAACATGCTAACCCAGAGTTGGGGACTTCCTACAATAGACCTTTTTGCAACAAAAAAGAATACGAAATTACAAACATTCTGCTCCCTAAATGCGGGAAATCATCCCTGGAGAATAGATGCCTTCTCTCTGAAATGGTGTTGGGATCTAGCATACGCATTCCCTCCATTGCCTCTCATCCCAAGGGTCATTCAGAAGATTCTGGAAGGGAGAACCACAGTGATATTGATCATCCCGTTCTGGCCCAAGAGGAGTTGGTTTGCTCCGCTCCTAAGACTGGCAATAGACGACCCGGTGAGACTCCCACTCAGAGGGGACATCCTATACCAAGGTCCTTTACTACATCCTCATCTGGAATTCCTGAAACTCACGGCCTAGATCCTGAGGTCTCCATCTTAAAGTCTCAGGGCCTGTCTGACAAGGTCATAGCCATCTTGAGATGCTCCAGGAAAAAAGTGACATCTGCGATATACTTGAAGATCTGGAAAAGGTTCTGCTCATGGTCAGGTGAAAAGAATCCAAATCTTGAAGGGCCTAACATTCAAAAGATTCTGGTATTTCTACAAAATGAGCTTGCTCTAGGTCTCTCTCAATCTACCTTTTTAAAGGTTCAGATTTCCGCATTAAGCGCCTTCTTTGATGCCGACCTGGCAGACCATAGATGGATTAAACGGTTTATAAGAGCTGCCCGTAGATTTAGACCCACCTTAAGATCTCGCACCCCGACCTGGGACTTAAATCTAGTACTCAATAACCTTATGTGTTCCCCGTTTGAGCTGTTGGAGAACTGTTCAATTACTTTCATTCAAGACCGCTTTCCTTATAGCAATTACCTCCGCTAAAAGATTTTTAGAGATTCAGGCTCTCTCTATTCGTGAACCATACCTTTCCATCACTGATGATAAGATTGTGCTAAAATTAGACCCAGGTTTCCTGCCAAAGGTAGCCTCAGACCGCAACAGAGGCCAAGAGATCTTTCTTCCATCTTTCTTCAACAATCCTAAGGATCAGGAGGAAGAGAAGTTTCATTCCCTTGATGTTAAATGTAACTGACCGTTTCAGCAGACAAGGGGTTAAAATCCGTCTAGGCGATATGCCCCTTTCTGAAAGACAGGCACAGCTACTGCAGAACACCAAACTCCCGAACTGGATACAAAATAGCACTCCAAACTGGAACCTCGCAAATAGCTGCCAGCAGACGAACAGGAAAAGCGTACAGTCAGCTTACACTCCTGGCAATCAGTCTCTAACAGCATACAGGGAATCCCCCCAATAACGAGACAAGGCTCCGTCTTGAGAGTCTAGCAGTGGTCTGACTGTACTTCAGGTACAGCCCCTTTTATTCATAAAAAACAAACCTAGTACTGCCCACAGGGTTTTGAAATCCAACCAATCAATATCTTACAACACACAATGCAAGTACAGCAACCAATCATTCCCGCCCCCTAGAGGACCAGAAGGGAGACTGCGACACAGAACAGATACAACACATCCCCACAATGCATCATGGTTTCCTCCTCTCTGTCCCGGAGACAACCGAAGGCAATCCAATTATCTCTCAGGACAAAGGGAGATCACCAATACACATGTGGAGACAACAGGACAGATATCACCATTTAAACACACACAATGGCACACCCCCACTGCAAACACAGACATTAACATATCCCCAGATATGTCTGAGTGCATATCATTAGGTGAATGGCACTCAGAATACACGAATACAATAATATTAGCTATCTGGGTACCCTCACATAACATACAATTTAACCAAACGCATAATAACATAAAATACAATTCCACAGACAGATTTAAGCTGTGCGGCCGGTCTGTCTTCTCCTTTAAAGTTACTATGGGCCATAATCCTGAGGCAAGAGGCTTTTAAACAGCCCTCTCCAAAACCCAGTGGCGAGGTTGGTTTCGCCACACAGGCTCGCTCTATTCGTGAACCATACCTTTCCATCACTGATAAGATTGTGCTAAAATTAGACCCAGGTTTCCTACCAAAGGTAGCCTCAGACCGCAACAGAGGCCAAGAGATCTTTCTTCCATCTTTCTTCAACAATCCTAAGGATCAGGAGGAAGAGAAGTTTCATTCCCTTGATGTTAGGCCTCTTTCACACTTGCGTTGTCCGGATCCGGCGTGTACTCCACTTGCCGGAATTACACGCCGGATCCGGAAAAACGCAAGTGAACTGAAAGCATTTGAAGACTGATCCGTCTTCAAAATGCTTTCAGTGTTACTATGGCAGCCAGGACGCTATTAAAGTCCTGGTTGCCATAGTAGTAGTGGGGAGCGGGGGAGCGGTATACTTGAAGTCCGTGCGGCTCCCGGGGCGCTCCAGAATGACGTCAGAGCGCCCCATGCGCATGGATGACTAGCCATGCGATCACGTGATCCATGCGCTTGGGGCGCCCTGACGTCACTCTGGAGCGCCCCGGGAGCTGCACGGACGGTAAGTATACTGCTCCCCCGCTCCCCACTACACTTTACCATGGTTGCCGGGACTTTAGCGTCCCGGCAGCCATGGTAACCATTCAGAAAAAGCTAAATGTCGGATCCGGCAATGCGCCGAAACGACGTTTGGCTTAAGGCCGGATCCGGATCAATGCCTTTCAATGGGCATTAAGTCCGGATCCGGCCTTGCGGCAAGTCTTCAGGATTTTTGGCCGGAGCAAAAAGCGCAGCATGCTGCGGTATTTTCTCCGGCCAAAAAACGTTCCGGTCCGGAACTGAAGACATCCTGATGCATTCTGAATGGAGAGAAATCTGTTCAGGACTGCATTAGGATAAAACTGATCAGGATTCTTCCGGCATAGAGCCCCGACGACGGAACTCTATGCCGGAAGAAAAGAACGCAAGTGTGAAAGAGCCCTTAGGCGTACAGTCCTTAGATACTTAGAAGCCACTAAAGATTTCAGGAAGTCTGACAGCCTGCTTGTCCAGTTTGCTGGAAAAAATAAGGGATCCAGGGTCTCAAAATCCTCCATTGCAAGATGGATAAAGGACACCATTACCCTATGCTATAAGAATCAAAATCGGGATACTCCTTCCAATATTCGGGCACATTCTACCAGAGCTGTCTCCACTACTTTTGCTGAAAGAGCAGGGGCTTCCCTGGATGATATATGCAGGGCTGCCTCCTGGTCTAGTATTCACACATTTGAGAAACATTACCGCTTAGATTTATCTGGAACCTCTGGCCTCTCATTTGGTCGGAAGGTTCTTCATACAGTAATTTTATAACTCTCCTTGTGGCCGTCATGGTGATGATATGGGAAAACCGGAATTAGACTTACTGGTAATTCAGTTTCCACGAAATCACCATGAATGCCCATATATTCCCTCCCTTTCTTTCTTTCTTTTTTTTTTTTGTTGTTGAAGTTTTCACCTTTTATTTTTCTGGTATGAAGTAATACTGGGAAATACTAATACACTTCTGGCACTTGATATCTTTGGAACACTGAGGTGTGGTTGTGGGAGGGGGCAATTTAACCTCTTCTGTTTCCTGCCCCCACAGAGGTCATGGGTCAATCTCCTTGTGGTCGTCATGGTGATTTCATGGAAACTGAATTAGCGGTAAGTCTAATTCCTTTTTTTTTTTATTTTTTCAAATGGGAAACAGCGATCACCTAGCCTCCCTGTTCTCCCGGCGGAGCACGCCAGCATTGGTTCGCCACACTGCCTCCTCCCCCACAAGAAGACAAGGTGCACCAGGGCAGCCTCGCTCCCCTGCATCCCACCAGCAGAAGGGTCACCCATCCAAGTCCCTATTCCAGCGTCCTGCCACTCCGGTGCCAGTAGCTGAAGGGGTGACCCTGATGGAGAAGAGGAAGGGTGAAGATGGCGGCAGGAGAAGAGCATAAAGATTAGGTGAGTACATGGGACTAGGTAAGTATGTTTAACCTTCCTGGGTCGTTTGGTCTTCCCCCTCCCTCCCTCTTGGTAGCAGTAGTTTTCAAACGGACACAGGGCTTCAGCATAGCCCAGCTTCCTCCAAGCCGGGACAACGGCACATAGGGGGTTAATGTGGTGGAACCCCCTGGCAGGCGCTTCCAATAGTGGGAGGCCGACCGCACCGCTGTGTCCGGAGCGCACGGTCACATATACAGAAAGGGGGGAGTGCAGGAGGCTCCCGCTCCCCGCCAGGAGGAATCTCTTCCTGAGGCCGACGCCTACTGCCATTATCCACCCCGTTTGGGAGCGGACGCTGGGCGCGCCGCTCTGGAGGGGGTTAACCGCCATGTGGTCGGCTGGCACCGCAACTGTTCCGGCCATGATATTGTTTGCCCGGCCTGCACTGGTGTCTGCGTGGCCCGCGAGGTGGACTCCCGTCCGTTGCCGAGTGGGCACATTTCGCACGCTGCTCTGGTCTCTGTGGTCCAGCCGATGCAGGGTCTAGCAATACCACCATAGTCTGTGCACAGAAGCTTGATTCACCGCTTTGCGGCCTGCTGTGGCGCAAACTTCGTTCCCTGATAAGGAAGGGGTGCACTCTGGCGCAAATTCTTCCTGCCCTACTTCCCCCTCCCCCAGAAACCTACTGAGCTCAGCCCCTGGTCCTCAAAATGGCCTTAACCCTTCCTGCACAGCCACCTCTTTAGGCTGGCATATCGTGCAATGCACCCTCTGCATTCGTTTGTTTGATAAAGCACCGCCTGTGCAATCCGGTGGGGAGACCTCTAGAAGTTCCCATTCCACCCCCTGGGTATTTTGGTTGATAAGTCCCCACCTGCGCAGTCCACAATTGCCAGGGGCAAGATTCTGAGGGGTAGACCTACGCGCAAGCGGACCACATTTTTGGACGTTGTAAGAGCTCTGATCATTATTTGGCAGCCTCCAGTCCCTTCTGGTGTACGGAACCCTTTTTTGTCTTCCAGAGGGTCCTCGCTAGGGATTGGCAGCCTCCAAGGTGGCGATTGCACGTTGGATTCGGTCTGCAAGTGCTGAAGCATTCCTCGCCCGCTCACTCCACCAGACCGGTGGGCTGCACAGTTGTGTAAGGCGGCTACTGGTCCTCCTTACACATGTTCACAAACATTTACCAGGTGCATACTTATGCATCAGCGGTCACTGCCTTGGGCTTTGTGGTCTTGCAGGTGACAGTTCTTAGATGCCTGCAGGGACGCTTGCTTTCATGGGTCTGTGGTTTTTCTCTCCCTGTGGACTGCTTTTGAACGTCTAACGGTTCCTGTGTCCCCCAATGAATATGGGCGAGAAAAGGAGATTTTTGTATAACTTACTAGTAAAATCTTTCTCTTTCTTCATTGGGGGACACAGCACCCACCCAGTATTGTTGTTCGACCACAGTTGTGACAGTTGCTGGTTTGAACTCCGTTGGGTCTTTTGGCATGGTTGGTGTTCCATGTTTTTTCTTGGTTGTCTTGCTTCTCCTACTGCTTGTGCACAAACTGAAGCTCACCTCCAGGCTGGAGGGGGTATAGCTGCCAGGGGATGAGCCAACAGCTTTTACTAGTGTCAATGCCTCCTAGAGGACATAGCTATACCCACGGTTCCTGTGTCCCCCAGTGAAGAGCGAGAAGGAGATTTTACTGGTAAGTTATTCAGAAATCTCCTTTTCTGCTTGCGCCCGGCAAGTACAGCATGCTGGATCTGTTTCAGTGTGAAACAGGCCTAAAAAGTACAATTCGCACTAGAAAAACAGTTAACCCTTTGTGACAGAACGGCTCAATATTTTTAATAAAGACCAATTGAAAAAATGACTTTTTGGCCCAAAATGAGTAAAATGCAATCATAAAAAAAGTCACTAAGGTATACATAACCTTTTTAAAGAGCATCTGTCAGCATCATCAACCCTATTAAACCAGGCATTATCCCTGTTAGAGTTTACCATGCCGAGTAAAACAGTATATTTATTTTCTGTATATAGGGTTAATCGTTTGTTATTAATTTAAATTTGTATGTAAATTAACAATTTGAAGCACCAAGGGGCTTTTTTGGTATTTGTAGTTAATCAGAATATAATGAAATAATATTTTTCAGGTTGACAACCTTGAGGACTATTTAAATGACCCAATGAAAAAGCACACACTCATCAGATACCTGCCCAGATCAATACGACAACAGCTGCTGTATAAAAGGTATGTGACATTACCGGAAAATCCACAGCAAATTCACCGTTATCTGCATTCAGAAAATTGCTGAGCTCTGGCTCTGCTTTTTCCAGCGGTCCTGTTCTGGAGATAGGTGCAGTTCCCAACTCCATGATCTGCTCCTATCTAACTTTGATGGCATATCGTTATGATATAACATTAAAGTCTAAGATGGACCAGGCCCTTTAAATTCACAGGTGAGATCTGCAGCACCTCTTTTTTGTGGACATGCCCTTATTAAAAGGAAGAACACCCTAATTGCAGGAAAATTGTCTGCCTGAGGTTGACCATCTTCTCATAGTACAGCACATGTTCATTTAACTGCAGCCTAAATCACATTTACTGTCAGAACTGGTGCTATATTGCACATTTGAGAAAGGACAAATATTCCTCATCCTTCATAATTTAGACTTTATAGTCTATTATAAGGTTATCTTCAAATACATCGGATTAAAAAAAGCAAGTCTTGCTACCATTGCTTATAGATGTTCCCTTTTTCTTTAGGAGATATGTCTTCTCAGTGTTTCAAGGGCTACAGAAATTAAATTGCATGGGTTTACTACAATTTGCTCCATCTGAAAAATTTAAAGACAAAGATCAGGTATGAACATTGCTATCTATGTGCGTAGATGCTTTACACTTTCAGTGCTTAGAGGCTCTTATGTGGAATGGTGGCTTGCAGCACAGACTTCAAATGACAACCTTTCCAGTTCATTATTTCCTATGCTCTTTGTAAATCCTCCTCCTTACCATCAACAAAGCAGCATCACACAGTCTTGTTCAAGTGAAAGACCTGCAATACAGACACAGGCCATATACAAGAGTGGAGTAAACCTTAAATGGGTTTTCTGGGTTCAGACTATGGAACGTCATCAATATTTTCATTTTGAAGAACCCCTGTAAGATAAAAAGCACTGACAAAATACAATGCCAGTGGTGATTATTTTTTACCTATAAACAACGCAATACCTGTCAATATAAACTGTCCAAATGGACATCCGATACCAGAGATCATGCCTCTAATAAACTGACCATAAAGTATAAATCGTAACCAGGACAGGGTCCTTTTATTTATATAGTTGGGGGTGCACTCCCATCTCCTCTGGAGCCCTCTTGGCAGTGTAGAGAGTTCATCTGTCACACATGCCTGTTCTAATAGCACCTTTTCCTAGTGCCAGAAGATACAGACCTTGCATTCAGGACAGCAGAACTGGCTGCTCGGCATGTGATGAGCACACATCTGTATCTCACAAGACATGTCATTAGATCTAGATCGTCTGGGAAGGAACCCTTGTATGGAGGTTGTTCGCTAGATTGGAAGCTAGACATATTACACAGCATTGCATGTTTTCTCAACTTCCAATTTTATTTTTAAATTGATCTCCACCTTTTTATTATATCATTTTATGCCCAATATTGTGTGTTGATAAATTTCTTAATATATCTCTATAGGTGTCAGAGCTCTGCTTTTCTGAGGCAGAGTCCTAAATCTCTACATAGACTTAGATTAAAAATATAACACGCATGGATGCCCACAGCTTCCACTAGAGGGAGCTTCACACTGGTAAGTGCCCTCAAGTGGTGACTACAGGTAGCCAACTTGTTATCTTTTAGATCTGTGGTATATTGCAGGGGATTTTGGAAACCTATGGAGATATATAGGATAGGGGACCCCCACCGATCACAAGAACAGGGGCCCCGTAACCCCTGCAATCCCCTGAAATGGACGGAGCAGCCGGTTGGGCATCTGTGTGGCCACTCCATTCATTTTTAAGCGAGTTCCGGAGATCGCTGAGCGCTATACTTGGCTATCTCAAAAACTGCCATAGAAATGAATGGAGCATCCATTTGCATGCCTGACCAGCTGTTCCATTCACTTCGGGGGCTGCAGGGGGTACGGCCCCCCGTTTTCATAATCTGTGTGTGTGTTCCAGTGGTAGGACCTCCACTAATCTAATAATTATCCATAATGTGGATAAGGGGACAACTTATTGTGACCAGGGTACCTCTTTAACCCCTTAGGCACCCATGACGTACCGGAACGTCATGAGTTTAAAACGAGATTGCGACACTGCGGGGGTTAATCGGAACAGGATGCCCGCTGAAATCATTCAGCGGGCATCCTGTCACAACGCCGGGGGGGTCACATGACACCCCCCCCCCCCCCCCCCCGTATCGGCGATCGCAGACCTACGGTTTGTAGCGCTTTCTGCAGTTTCTGATCCCCGCAGTCCCTGACCGTGGGGATCAAACTTTAAAATGCCCAAAATAACGTTTATTTTCACCCCCCCTCACCCCTGAATGATTTTATGCTGGCGGGGAGGGGGGCGATCCCCCGCCCGCCTGCTCTTGAATATTCATTGGTATCCAGTGGGTATACCAGAGTGTCAGCACATTGCTGACACTCTGTTATAAACTGCTGACATCTGTGCTGTGATTTCAGCCGTTTAATCCTTTCCATACCGCGGTCCGTACGGACCGCTGTATGGAAGAGCTTAACAGTCAGGGAGCTCCCTCCCTCTCCCATTGGGGGGCTACTGTGCCTTTGCAGCCCCCAGACAGGATGGGGTCACAGAGGGAGGGAGCCCCCCTCTTTCCCCTTCCCCGTCTGCTCAGTTGTGGCCGACGTGGAAGGTTCCCATGGCAACAGGACTTCTCAGGCATCCTGCTGTCCATGGTGCTGAACAGATCTGTGCTAAAGGCATAGATCTGTTCAGACAAAGTGTAAGTAAAATACAGTACAATGCACTATATAGTGCACTGTATTATACAGACATCAGACCCACTGGATCTTCAATGTAAAAAAAAAAGTGAAAAAAGTAAAGATTAAAAAAAAAACTTATTACTGAAAAAAAATGTAAAAAATAAAATACACTACAGATATTGGGTATCGCCGCGTCCGTAACGACCTGATCTATAAAACGGTCATGTTACTTTCCCCGCACGGTGAACGCCAAAAAAATAAAAACTATGAGGAAATTTAAATTTTGCCCAAATTACTTCCCAAAATAGGTAATAAAAGTGATCAAAAAAGTTGCATGTACGCCAAAATAGTACCAATCAAACCGTCATCTCATCCCGCAAAAATCATACCCTACCCAAGATAATCGCCCCAAAACTGAAAAAACTATGGCTCTTAGACTATGGAAACACTAAAACATGATTTATTTATTTTTTTGTTTCAAAAATGAAATCATTGTGTATAACTTACATAAATAAAAAAAAGTATACATATTGGGTATCGCCGCGTCCGTATCGACCGGCTCTATAAAAATCACATGACCTAACCCCTCAGGTGAACACCGTAAAAACAAACAAAAATGAAACTGTGTAAAAAAAAGCCCATTTTTTTTTTGTCTCTTGCATCACAAAAAGTATAATAGCAAGCGATCAAAAAGTCATATGCACCCCAAAATAGTGCAATCAAACAGTTATCTCATCCCACAAAAAATGAGACCCTACCTAAGATAATCGCCCAAAAACTGAAAAAAACTATGGTTCTCAGACTATGGAGACACTAAAACATGATTTATTTATTTTTTTTGTTTAAAAAATGAAATCATTGTGTAAAACTTACATAAATAAAAAAAATTGTATACATATTAGGTATCACTGCATCCGTGACAACCTGCTCTATAAAAATACCACATGATCTAACCTGTCAGATGAATGTTGTAAATAACACAAAAAACTGTGCCAAAAAAGCTATTTCTTGTTACCTTGCCTCACAAAAAGTGTAATATAGAGCAACCAAAAATCATATGTACCCTAAGCTAGTACCAACAAAACTTCTACCCTATCCCGTAGTTTCTAAAATGGGGTAACTTTTTTGGAGTTTCTACTCTAGGGGTGCATCAGGGGGGCTTCAAATGGGACATCCAAAAAAAACAGTCTAGCAAAATCTGCCTTCGAAAAACTGTATGGCATTCCTTTCCTTCTGCGCCCTGCCGTGTGCCCGTACAGCAGTTTACGACCACATATGGGGTGTTTCTGTAAACTACAGAATCAGGGCCATAAATATTGAGTTTTGTTTGGCTGTTAACCCTTGCTTTTGTTACTGGAAAAATGGATTAAAATGGAAAATTTGCCAAAAAAGTGAAATTCTGAAATTGTATCTCTATTTTCCATTAAATCTTGTGCCTAAAGGGTTAACAAAGTTTGCAAAATCAATTTTGAATACCTTGAGGGGTGTAGTTTCTTAGATGGGGTCACTTTTATGGAGTTTCTACTCTAGGGGTGCATCAGGGGGGCTTTAAATGGGACATGGTGTAAAAAAAAAAAACTGTTTGGCTGTTAACCCTTGCTTTGTTACTGGAAAAAATGTATTAAAATAGGAAATTTGCCAAAAAATCGAAATTCTGAAATTTTATCACCATTTACCATTAACTCTTGTGGAACACCTAAAGGGTTAATGACGTTTGTAAAATCAGTTTTGAATACCTTGAGGGGTGTAGTTTCTAGAATGGGGTCATTTTTGGTTGGTTTCTCTTATGTAAGCCTCACAAAGTGACTTCAGACCTGAACTGTTCCCTAAAAAGTGGGTTTTTGAAAATTTCTGAAAAATTTCAAGATTTTCTTCTAAACTTCTAAGCCTTGTAACATCCCCCCAAAAATAAAATATCATTCCCAAATTGATCCAAACATGAAGTAGACATATGGGGAATGTAAAGTAATAACTATTTTTGGAGGTATTACTATGTATTATAGAAGTAGAGAAATTGAAACTTGGAAATTTGCTATTTTTTACAAATTGTTTGTAAATTTGCTATTTTTTTAAATAAATGATTAATTTTTTTACTTCATTTTACCAGTTTCATGAAGTACAATATGTGATGAAAAAACTATATTAGAATGGCCTGGATAAGTCAGTGTTTTAAAGTGATCAGCACTTAAAGTGACACTGGTCAGATTTGCAAAAAAAAAGTCCTTCAAGGATAACTGTCACACTTAGACCCTAATTTCAATTTTCATATATGTAGTTACTAATAACATGATATTCCAGAATCAGTTACCATTAGACTGACTTACCCCATATTTAATAAGATTCAGCCCTTAGCAACCAGTCTGCATAAAACTGCAATCTCACTATTCAGTTAAGATGGCCGCCACTGCCCTCACCCTGAGGCTAATCCCGCCTGCCCTCACTAGCCAGTAACAATATTCCACCAAAAGTGTCAGTAACCAGAGCCCTCCCCCCTAAAGGGTTAATCTCCTGCAGCACAAAGGGGTCCTCTTACCACATGTTGCTTTCATTTATACACTGAGCAGACGGCAGATCTCCCTTCCCTGCTCTGCATCGACTCTGCATTGTCCCAGTCTGCTGAGTGAGGGAGCGTCTGCCAAGCGCAGGGACAGGGAGAAGTGCACACAGCCCAGGCACTGTTAGCAGCTGCTGGGGAGGACCTGGCTGTCAGGAATGTGACCTTGCAGGCTGCATGCTTCTGCATCCTCCGTCCTTCAACAGATAGACGGAACATGCCTAGCAACCTGATTTTAAGCACAGGTAAAAGTAGGCAGTACAGGGAACTAAACTGTGGAATTAAGGGGTAATTGAGTACACAGTGAAAAGTTCAAATAGGGCCACCAAGGAGATATTAATCACCACAATCCAATACTCCCAAAAAAATATGACAGTTATACTTTAAGGTGAAATAGGGCTGAGTCCTTAAGGGGTTAAGGTGAAATTTGTCTAAAAAAAATTACCACGTAACTTATGTGAAGTCATTTTTCTGTCGTCCTTTCTCCCGAAGGTGTTTGTGTATGTGAAGAGAAATGCTACCATTGTTGACACCACAACTTGTGAGCCTCACTACAATATAGCACGAGCAAATCATCCTTTTGACAAGCGTTCCTATAATTTACAAAGTTTTCAAGATGTGGAGAATTTTTGGTTTGATTTGCAGTTTGTATGTCTAAATACACCTTTAGGTAAGCCACGTTTTTGGTATAATATAGAAATGTAAGTCTTTGTTTGTAATGTACACTTTTCCAGTCCGTCCCTCTTCACAGCACCACAAGGTTGTACCACTTGACCTTCTTGGGACAAGAAAGAAGGAGGTTAAAAGGCCCCTCCCACCTCCACCCTCCGTTGTTCTTCCAGTCCCTATTGAGGACAGACACGGACAGGTACTCTGCTCCAAGGAGGAAGCTTTTATTCAAGAAACCATGATGTCCTCTAAGGCTGGAACTAGGATCAGGGGGTTCTGCCTCTCCTTCCGGTTCATGAGTAGCCTCACTTGCACCTATCTAGGTAGTGGTCCCCTAGCAGAACCCACCTGGCTGTATGCCGCCTATAGTTTGTTCTCTGCCTGGGTTTGATCAGGAGGGGGGGGGCTCATCTTTCCTATTCTATGTGACCACACCAGCACCTCCTGTGATGGAGATCTTTTGGCTTGCTCCTCATTCTTATGAATTTAGTATTCTATCTGGTGGTTACTTCACTATTGATGGCTGTGGCCTCTGGGCCTGGATAGCTGTTCCAGGCCTTTTCTTCTAGTTCCTGGGTAGCCTAGCTAGCACTTTCTGAGCAGAGATCTCCTAGCAGTCACTAGAAGCTCAGGCTTTCTGAGCCTTCTGGCCTGAGTTCGATTGGGGGTTTCGTCCTCTCCTTACTTTCCCTTTGCGGCCCTAGATTGGCCCTATCTATATTGGTCACATATTCATTTGTGCCCAAATATGATGTTTTCATTTTGTGCAGATGAGCCTCTAGGTGTGCAACAAGGACATTGCTCTAGAGGCTCGGCTCTCTGCAACTGCTGTGCCCTTTTCACTTTTGACGGGACCAGGCAGTGAAAACATCATCATACCTGGCCCTGTCAATTAGTGCAGAGATAGCGTAGCCTCTAGGTGTAATGGCAACGCCTCTACTGCACCTAGCGGCTTGTTTGCATATATTAAAGCATCATATTTCTCATCAGTGCGGGCACATGAACATGGGACCAACACAGATGCCTTCAGCTGGCAAGTGCACATGCCACATGTCAGCCAGTTTCATAGGTACGAATCTGCTGACAGATGCCCTTTAAATATTGAATAGATAGATGATCTGCATGGCGCTATTATGCTGCTAACAGCAGGCTTATACTCCTGTACATTCTACAGGTGTTATGGTATAGTTATGTATTGCTAATATACCTTTTAATAAGACTTAATTTCATCTAACAGTCCTAGTGGGTAAAGCTTTGCATACAGCTAGGGCTCTACAGCTTGTAGCAGTATACTGTTGGTAAGTACAATATTTATATATGATGTTACGATATATAATCTGGGATTGGAGCAGTTTCCGCTGTTTCCTTAGTAGTACTTACCACATAAACTAGTCTTTTAGGAGACTGTAGCTACTTTATCTTCTGCTCATCTTGCCCAGTATATAATACTGAATAGGAATCCTTAAAACACATTTATTTCCCAATCAGATCTTTTCTGTTCCTTATGTTTAAGAGTGGTTCTCGAATAGCTCACGTCTTGAACAATGAAGCTAAGACATCCTTCCCTGATATTCTGATTTTGTCTACTCAGAACTTTCCTGGGCCATATTGTTCTTAGGCTTTGTAATCTGGTGTTTCTCCAGAGGTGCTGTCAGTAGGGAAGGACTGGAAAAAACAATATAGATTTACCAGTAATTAGTTTTCCAGGAGTCCCTCATGATAGCACCCTTACATTGCCTCCCTTATAAACTACTATGTGACTTTAGCATGGGAAGAATTTCTATTGGTTTTAATAAATCAGATCCATCCTGGTGTAGTAATCTGGAAAACACTGGAGGGTGGAGTTGGAAGGGGGCCTTTTACCTCTGTTTCCTGTCCCAAGATGGTCGAGGGGCACAACCTCTAGTGATGCTGTCATAAGGGACTCCTGGAAATCAAATTGCTGGCAAGTATAATTCCAAAAAAAAAATTCTTATTCTTTTGCTTTAGGTATTGTGCGTTATCCTCGTGGAAAGAAAGCAAATCCCCAAGATGAAAGCGTTCTGGGACCAGAGATGGAGGCAGAGCAGGAAGACAGGCAGACTCTGGAGCGGAAATATAACTTTCTGGAGAACAGCATCCCGTATGCCTTTTTTTTTTTTTTTTTTTTTTTTTTTTCTTTTTTTTTCTTCATACCGTTTTTGTTAGGTTTTCAAACAAATAGAAAAAAACGTGCAATGCAACAGCTCTCTGCAAACCAAATAAAGTACACAAATGCATTATAAATGCTATGCTTATAAATTAGGGATGCTTGGCAAATACATTTTGTCCAAAATTATTTGAACCCGTCTGCGATCTCTGTAAGACGGGAACCTAACACTAAATTCTACCTGTTATGTGCCATGACTGCTACCATACAATTCAGGGAGAGTAGGTTCCACGTGCATCTCGGGCTCACCTTAATTTTAGCAATTATAATGCATTTTTGTACTTTATTTGGTTTACAGAGAGCTGTTGCATTATATGTTTTTTGTTCTATGTTGTGTTTTCAGCCATAGCAACATGCACCTGCGCATTGGGACGTGCTAACTGACCCCCTTTTTTTCTTTGCAGTTTCAAAAAAAATAGCATTAGCTCATGACCATTTTATATATTTATACACAAAGATGAACATGGACATCAAGGAAAAACAAATGGTGGGGGGATGGAAAGTAAAAGAGGGACACATGATCAAAATTACAGGTTGTTGGTGATAATGTACAGATAGTAAATTACCACCGAGTTTCAGGAGTCCTATATGTTCCCTTTTTAATGTCTATTATGAAAAGACATTGCAGTGGTGGGCAGGTGAAGAGGATGAAGTTCTCGCAGGAGCTGATCTGTGGCGTGCCAGGAGTCAGACCCCGCCAATCTGATATTGATTACCTATCTGAGGATAGGTCATCAATATTAGAAACCAGACAACCCCTTTAGGGAGGTTCAGTGTTTCCTGGTTGCCCATCTTGACATCTCTTCAAACCAATAAATCTGATGCACCTTGGCTATCCAGCAGGACAATGAGGACTGTTAGTCTTGCAGCCATGTTTTTTTGTTCCACTGAAAGTGTACCCAATGTTTCAGAAGTACTTATTTCTCGCCCAGTTTCCTTGGGGGACACAGAAGACCTTGGGTATAGCTCATCTCCCTAGGAGGCGTGACACTAAGTAAGAACTGTTAAGCCCCTCCTCCACAGCTATACCCTCAGCCTGGAGAGAGAGACTGTCGGTTTTTGCTTAGTGTCCAAGGAGGCAAGACACTCCCTGCTCTGCAGGGCTGTTTTCTCCTTGTTTAAATTTTTGATTTTTACTTTTTTCTTTTCTTTTTGTTCCAGAACATCAGGGACAACAGAGACGCACTAGACCTCTCTGTTTCTCCCGGGGTCGAGCTGCGCCAGTGCCGGTCACCCGCACTGCTGCCTCCCCCACAGAAGGCAAGGTGGATCAGGGCAGCCCAGCTCCCCTACATCCCGCCAGCACAAGGGTCGCCCGCACGCCAAGTCCCTCTTCCAGCGTCCTGCCACTACGGTGCCAGTAGCTGAAGGGGCGACCCTGCTGGAACGGACCGAGGGTGAAGACTGCTATGGTGAGAGATTGGCTTCTCCAGCCCTACGTCCCCCCCCCCCCCCACCCCGGTCTCCTGCGTGCCTGACCCCCATACTGGGCCTCTGGACCCTTCTGTCCCTGCTAGCCCTCGGCTGGCCCCTGGCTGCCGCAGGGCGACATTCTGCTCCCTCTCCTCCCCTCCATAGGACATTGGCACCCTTCTCCCTGCAAGAAGAATGCCTGGGGAGCTGCAGAGGTTCGCACCTAGCTGCCCCTGACGGAGGGGTTATGCAGGCTTCCCACCCTCACAGACCCGGTCTCAGGGTCCCCCTCCCTCTTACCGGCCACTGCTTCAGGGCCAGAGGGCCCGCGCCTTGCTGCCCCTGACCCACCTCTACCATCACGGGCACCGGTCCAAGGGCAAGGTGGTTGTGGCTGCCGGCCATATGGAGCGCTGTTCTAGGCCAAGGGCCCGCTCCAGGGGTGAAATGGCTGCCGGGTCATCGTTCCGACAGCGGGTGGGCACCGCGGCCTGCAAATGAGCGCTATGCCTCAACAGCCCCCGGCCGACCGTCGGAACATTCCGGTCGGCCGGGAGCCGCAAAATGTTGTTCCCCCTCCTGGGCGACACTTCGCGGCCGCGATCCCGCTCTATCCGGGTCCCCAGCTCTTCCGGCCCGCGGGGTGGGCACCCGCGGCCGGTATGTGCCGCTCCGTAGGCCCGGTTGGTACTTTAAATACTGTGCGGCCCCGGTCAGCCGGGCGCCGCTAAAAATTTAGGCCCCGGCTTCACGGCCTGCTAGGCCGCAAAATTCAGGCCTCTGTTGGAGGGGGCTGGAACTTCTCCAGGCGCGAATCTTCCCGCCTGGAGGTTCCCCCGCCCCCAGAGGATCGCAGTGTCGCCCCCCAGGCCGGATCCCTGTTAACCCCTTGGGTACAGGCCGGCTTCCGATGGGCATGTATGGCTGGCCCCCCCTTTTTTTCCTGCTTCTCGGAGAATCTGTGCCCCTGTAGGTGGCTCCCCTTTCTGCCTCAGTGAGGCTGTGTTATGATAAATAAATAAAAAATAAAAAAATTAAAAAATTATTTATTAATATGACTTGTGGGCTGCGCAGGACACTGCAGCCTCATCTCAGAGTGCTGCCTGTATACATGCCCCCCTTCCATAGGTGGCATGGTGTCGCGCTCCCCGGCTGCGGCGCTGCCAGGGTCATTTCCCCTTCTAGGCGGTTTTTTGCCCTCTCCGCGCTACGGCGCTGGTCAGTGCATGCGGCCCTTTCTGTAGGCAGCATTCGTCACCCTCTCCAGTTATGGTGCCTGCCATGTGCAGGACCCCCCTCCTGGGCGGGATACTGCACTCTCCCTAACTGCGGGTTGGCCTTGTGCATGATCGCCCTTTCATTGGCGGCCTACTGCAGTTTCTCCGGATACGGTGCTGGCCATGTGCACGACCCCCTTCCATAGGTGGAACACGGCACTCTCACTGGATTCGCTGCCGACCATGTGCGTGACCCCCTTCCATAGGCGGAACGCTACACTCTCACTGGATTCGTTGCCGATCATGTGCATGACCCCCTTCTTAGGCGGAATACTGCACTCTCACCGGATACGGTGCTGGCCATGTGCACGACCCCCTTCCTTAAGCGGAACGCTGCACTCTCTCTGGATTCGCTGCCTGCCATAGGCATGACTCCCTTCTGTGGACGGCATTCGGCACTCTCACTGGATTCACTGCCAACCATGTGCATGACCACCTTCTATAGGCGGTATGATGCACTCTCATTGGATTCACTGCCGGCCTTGGGCATGCCTCCTTCCCTGGTGGCGGCATACATACACTCCCTCGGTCGGTGGTTGTTCTCTCGCCGGTACGTTGTTGGCCAGGTGCATGAACCCTATGCATGGCGGGGTGCTTGCACTCTCTCTGGATCCGCTGCCGGCCATATGCATGACCCCTCTTCCGTGGGCGGTGTACGCACTCTCACTGGATTCGCTGCCGGCCATGGGCATGCCTCCTTTAGGTGACATACACACATTTTCACCGGCTGCTCGCACTCTCCCTGAATGCGATGCTGGCCATGTGCATGACCCCCCCCCCTTCCTGTTCTGGGCGGCATACTACACTCTCAACGGATACGTTGCTGGCCTTGAGCATGGCCTTCTAACATGGGTGGAACGCTTGTGCTCCCATTGGATGCGGTGCTGGCATTGTGCGTGACCACCCCTCATTCCATGGGCGGAATTTTGCACGCTCACGAGATTCAAGGCTGTCCTTGTATGTGCTGTGCTGGACTTGCTCATGTTTCCCCCTTCATTGGTGGAGTGGTTGCACTCTCACGAAATTTCGGTGTTGGGTGAATTGTTGCACACTCACTTAATGCTAGGATAGCCCTGTGCATGACCCCCTTTTCACTAGGTGGACCTCCTGCGTTCCTGCTGGATACTGTGTGGCCATGTGCATGGAGCCCTTCTGGGCGAAGTAGGGTATGCCCTACTTCTCTTACGTAGGTACGACCTTGGGCATCACCCCCTTTTTGGGGCGGGCCTTTGCACTCTTGCTGTCTGCAGTTTGCCAGGTACATGTCCCCCCTTTCGGGGCGGTCAGTTTGCGTTCCATCGCATACCATACTAGTCTTGTGCATAACTCCTTTTCAGTTGCACTTCCGTAGATACTGTGGGACTCTGTGGCTGGCCCTCTTCGCTGAGTGATATTTTTGCAGTGAGCGGACGTTCTTGTGCGTTGTTTGGGCCGTGTATGCCTTCTCGTCCCGTACGTGGGTTGGCCTTCTCACTGCTTACGGGGCTACTCGTACGTATGCCTCCTTTCCTCCTGCGACATACTTTTTCTCTTGGGAGACGGTGTTTGCAGCAAGCCTTGCACTATTCTCTAAGGAGATCATTCTGTCCACCTGTGTGAGCCTAAGGTGTTGTCCAATAAGCAACAGATGAATACCTTATATTTAAGTAGACGGGCTCTGCTGCTCGCTACTGCACCGAGCTGGGTGGTACTCACTCATTTCGTTGGCCCTTCCGCCCGGGGAGTGTTCGTGGTTCCTAGATACGTACCCATTCGTCCTCCCGCGGCATTGTTTCCCTGCGCTAGTGGTCACATGGTCGAGAGTGCTGTCTGCAGCGCCCTTCGCATTTTATGTTGGCTCTGGCAGGACTACGGTCCCCTCGCCTAATACCTTTTCCTCCTCTTCGGGTGCAGTGTGGTATGATTCTTTCCGGTTGGCGCCCTCGGTGCTTCAGTCTGATCTGCTACCAGGTTCGGGCTGCTCTTCTTGGGAAGGTCACCCAACTTCTCTTGGGTGCTCGCCTACCCAGGTCCGGAGGACCTCTGCCTTGGGTTCTTCAGGGTATTCAAGGCGGTGGACCGGGCGTCTCAGTGTAGCGGTGTTCTGCTTTTGAGCTGTCCTATGGCTTCTCTGTTGCCCACTCCTATGCCGGCCTCTGTCTCGACTGCCTTTTCTCGCCGGTTCTGTTTGGCTCCCACTCGGTACAGATCACTCCGATGTGGCTTCTGTTCCGGCCACGCTTCAGAGGCTGTTCCTTCACTGCCCTTCCCTCGGGGGAGAGCATGGTTGTTCATGTGGATGGTACTGGTGTTCCCTTTGAGTCCCCCTTGTCCACAGTGGCTGTACTAGCTGTGTACCTAGTTACCGGGTCTACGGCGTTCTGTCCTCCCACTGGGTGCAGATTGCGTTTTTTTTTTTTTCAATTCTAGGCAATGTTTCTGCTATGGACTTACCTTCTTGGTAACTTGGGAGGACTACCATTTGGTCAAGATTGTCTTCAGATCTCCCACACCGGGACTGTAGTCCGTCTTCCTGTGGTGACTGCATCGGCTTGGGCTTTAGCCTGTCTTGTCCTGGCATCTGGCGGTTGCTGGGCGGACCCTTCGGTTCCTGTCCGTTTGTCCTTCTGCTCCCCCACTCCGGGTGGATACGGGACAACTTTGCTCGGGTGCCGGCGGGACCAGTTCTACCGACCGTTCTACCCGTGTTACTGGTCTGCGCCTGATCATTGGGTTTTCACCCTCTTGCCCAGGCGACTCTAGTGGGCTCGCTAGTGTTCGCTCCTGGCCGTGTTTCGTCCAGGATCTGTTGTAGGACTTAGGTTTTTACCTGGGGTTCTGTGGGAAGCTGGGCGTTCCCCCACTCTTCCTTTCTCTCTCCATGGTTCTGTCTTTCTCCAGTCCGGCCTGGACCTGGGACTGGGACTCTGTCGCTTGACGTATCAGGTGTCAGTGCTGCCCTTCCTCTTTCAGCGTTCCCCGGCCCTCTGGGCCTGTCTGGACCTTCTTCCGTGGAGCGGCTCTTGGGTTCCTTTGTACTGCCCTCCGGTACCGCCCTGGGAACTACATACTGGGCTCTTGGCGCTCCAATCTTTCACTTGGAGCCGTTACAGAGGTTCTCTCTACTCCTTCTGTCCTGTACGGTTGTGTTTCTGTAGCCATCGTGTCTCTGGCGGGTGCCTGAGTGGCGGCCCTTCTTGTTCCGAGCCTTCTGTCTTTCCCCAGGACAGGGCTGTTCTCCATTCCGTCTCTTCCTTCCTTCTGAAGGTGGTGTTTGTCTTTCATTTCGTCGAGGCAGTCGTCCTCCCCTTCCCACCCCCGGGAACGGACACTTCACCGATTTGGACATTGTTTGGGCCTTGCAGTTTTTACTTGGAGATCTCCGACTCTTGTCTACGTTCGGCCTCTTGTGTTCCAGGAGGTCCGCGCAAAGGGTTGACGGCATCCAGGGTGGCTTTCCTCCACTTTCTCAGAGTGGCTATTGCGGTGGTTGCCGCACCAAGGGCAGGGTTCTGCTTTTGGTGTCACCGTTCATTTCACCAGAGCTGTCGGTTCCTCCTGGGTCAGAGGCATTAGGCTTCGGCCATGCATTTGTGCAAGGCGGTCACTGTCTTCCTTGCACACCTTACCAAGTTCTACAGGGTGCATACTCGGGCTTCAGCGTATGCTGCCTTGGGCCGCCTGGTCTGCAGGCGGCGGTTTCTTGATGCCTTCGGGTGCTTCGCCTTGGTGCTGTGGTCCCTCCGCTCTTGGACTGCTATTGAACGTCCCAAGGTCTTCTGTGTCCCCCAAGGAAACTGGGCGAGAAAACGAGATTTCTCGCCCAGTTTCCTTGGGGGACACAGAAGACCTTGGGTATAGCTCATCTCCATAGGAGGCGTGACACTAAGTGAAAACTGTTAAGCCCCTCCTCCACAGCTATACCCTCAGCCTGGAGAGAGAGACTGCCAGTTTTTGCTTAGTGTCCAAGGAGGCAAGACACTCCCTGCTCTGCAGGGCTCTTTTCTCCTTTGTTGTTTTTAAAATTTTTGATTTTTACTTTTTCTTTTCTTTTTGTTCCAGAATACGGGACAACAGAGACGCACTAGACCTCTCTGTTTCTCCCGGGGTTGAGCTGCGCCAGTGCCGGTCATCCGCACTGCTGCCTCCCCCACAGAAGGCAAGGTGGACCAGGGCAGCCCAGCTCCCCTGCATCCCGCCAGCGCAAGGGTCGCCCGCACGCCAAGCCCCTCTTCCAGCGTCCTGCCACTACGGTGCCAGTAGCTGAAGGGGCGACCCTGCTGGAACGGACCGAGGGCGAAGACATCTGTGGTGAGAGAGTGGCTTCTCCAGCCCTACGTCCCCTCCCTCCCCGGTCTCCTGCGTGACTGACCCCCCATACTGGTAGCCTATCCGAGAGCGGAGAGGTGCAAGGTTTAGGCATTACCCATTGCTTTACCTAAGACAGTTTTCATATGTTTGTCTCTTATAGCAGAGTGGCTATAGGGTGGCCCTGCTGGACCTAGGGTGGTCCCTGGGGTGCCGCAAGGCGGCAATCTGCTCCCTCTCTCTCCCGCCATAGATCATACCGAAGAGGGGGCGCTTACCGGTGCGCTGCTCAGGACCTGCTGCCGCTCCTGACGGCATGGGTAATCCTGGGCGCAGCCAAAATTTAGTCCAGGCTTCGCGGCCTGCTGGCCCGCACCATCCGGTGCTCTTTCCTCGGGCCCCTGACTTTTCCGGGCCGCGGGGTGAGCACCCGCGGTCTGCATTGCATGTGCGCACTATGCTATAACTGGGCCGGCCGACCATCCGTCCGGTTGGCCGGACGCCGCAACTTTGGGCCCAGACATCGCGGCCTACTGGGCCGCACCTCACGCTCCTCTCGGGTCCCTGATTCTCCCGGCTGCCGGGTGGGCTCCCGCAGCCGGCATTGGATAGCGCTGTGTTCCAACGGGTCCCGGCCGGCCGTCGGTGCATTCTCTCATCCATGGCGGCGCGGCCGGCCGGGGCGCTGCATAGTTTGTTTAGCGGCCTGCTGCGCACTTCCGGCGCTCGGGTTGGGCACCCGCGACCGGTACGGGTGCTCCCGCGGCCGGCTTAGGCCCGGCCGATACTTTAAATACTTGCGGCCCCGGTCAGCCGGGCGACGCAAAAATTTAGGCCCCGGCTTCACGGCCTGCTAGGCCGCAACATTCTGGCCTCTGGGGGGGGGGGGCGGGAACTCTCCAGGCGCGGATTCTTCCCGCCTGGAGGTTCCCCCACCCCCAGGGGTTCGCTGCGCCGCCCCCAGGCCAGATGCCGGTTAACCCTTGGGGTACTGGCCGGCTCCTGAGGGCCTGTACGACCTGTGCCCCTGTATGGTGGCCCCCTTTCTGTCTCAGGGAGGCTGTAATATTAATAAATAAATGATAATAATAATAAAAAAAAAAAAAAAAAAATACTATTATTTTGTTTTAAATAACTGGACTTGTGGGCTGCGCAGGATGCGGGAGCCTCATCATTCAGTACTGCTGTCTGTATGCATGCCCCCCTCTCTTAGGCGGTGTGTCGTGTTCCCCGGCCGCGGCGCCTCCCAGGCGGTTTTTTCTTGCCCTCGCCCGGGATTCGGCGCTGGCCAAGTGCATGCAGATTTTTTTCTGACCAGACTTCGTCACCCACTCCAGTTCTGGTGGCTGCAGGTGCATGACCCTCCTTCCTAGGCGGAATACTGCACTCTCCCTGGCTGCGGCCTGGCCTCATGCATGATCCCCCTTTTCTAGGCGGACTGCTGCACTCTCGCCGGATGCTGTGTTGGCCATATGCACGACCCCCTTCCACAGGCGGGACGCTGCACTCACTGGATTCGCTGCCGGCTTTGTGCATGAACCCTTCCATAAGTGGAATATTGCACTCTTACCGGATACGGTGCTGGCCATGTGCATGAACCCCTTCCATGAGAGGTCTACTGCACTCTCCCCGGATAAGGAGGTGTACTGCACTTTCCCCGGTTACGGTGCCGGCCTTGTGCACGTTCCCCTTCCATGGGCGGAACACTGGATTCGCTGCCGGCCATGTGCATGAAACCTTCCATAGGCGGAATACTGCACTTTCACCGGATACGGTGCCGGCCGTGTGCGTGAACCCCTTTCATAGGTACACTGCACTCTCACTGGATCCGTTGCAGGCCATCTGCATGACCACCCCCCCTTCCGTAGGTGGTGTGCCGCACTCTCACTGGATTCGCTGCCGGCCATGGACATGTCTCCTTTCCTCAGGCGACATACGTGCACTCTCATCCATGGCGGCGCTCTCACTGGATGCGTGGCTGGCCATGTGCATGACCCCCTTTTCTGGGCGGAATACTGCACTCACTGGATGCGTTGCCGGTCAGGAGCCTGCCCTCTAACTTGGGTGGAATGCTGGCACTTCCATTGGATACGGTGCTGGTCTTGTGCTTAACCCCCCATTATTCCATGGGCGGCATTTTGCACGCTCACACGATCCACGGCTGTCCTTGTTTATGCTGTGCTGGACTGGTACACGTCCCCCGTCATTGGAGGAGTGGTGCACTCTCACGACATTCGGTGTTGGGTGGATTTTTTTTTTTTGCACAATCACTTAATGATAGAATAACCTGTGCATGCCCCCTTTCACTAAAGTGGACCTTCCTGCGTTCTGCTGGATATGTGCGGCCATGGGCATGGCCCCCTTCTGGGCGGAGTATGGTATGTCCTACCTTTCCGGAGTAGGTTCTGGCCTTGGCATCCCCCCCTTTTTTTGGGCAGGCCTCTGCAGTGGTTGCCAGGTACATTTTCCCCCTTTTCTGGGCGGACTGTTTGCGTTCCATCGCATGCCGTGCTAGTCTTGTGCATGACTACCTTTCGGGTTGCACTTTGCACTTCCATTGCTACGGTTGGACTCTGGCTGATTCTTCGCTGAGTGACTATTTTTGCAGTGGGCGGACTTTCTTGTGCGCTCTATCCGTCGTTTGGGCCGTGTATGCCTTCTCCTCCCATTGGTGGGTTGGCCTTCTCACTGCTTACGGGGCTGCTCGTCCGTATGCCCCCCTTTATCCTGAGATGTACTTTTTTCTCTTGGGATATGGTGCTTCCAGCAAGCCTTGCACTATTCTCTAAAGAGCTCATTCGGTCCAACTGTGTGGGCCTGAGGTGGTGTCCAACAAACAGCAGATGAATGCCCAATGTATTCAAGGTACCTACCTTTTTTATCAGTAGACGGGCTCTACTTGTTCGCTACTGCACCTGGCTGGGTGGTACTCATTCCTTTCGTGGCCCTTCCGCCCGGGGTGTGTTCGTGGTCCCTAGATGCGTACCCATTCGTTCTCCCGCGGCATTGTTCCCCTGCGCTAGTGGTCACATGCTCGAGAGTGCTGTTGTCTGCAGCGCCTCTCGAATTCTTCGTTGGCTCGTACAGGACTGCGATTCCCTTGCCTGCTGCAATTTCCTCCTCTTCGGATGCAGTGTGGTATGAGTCCTTCGTCTTGGCGCCTCTGCGCTTCTGTCTGATCTGCTGCCAGGTTCGGGCTGCTATTCTCTGGAAGGTCACCCAACTTCTCTTGGGTGCTCGATTACCCAGGTCCGGAGGACCTCCGCCTTGGGTTCGCCAAGGTATTCGCCTTCTGCGAGGCGGTGGACCGGGCGTCTCTCAGTGTAGCGGGTTCTGCTTTTCAGCTGGCCTATGGCTTCCCTGTTGCCCTCCCCTCCTCCTTTCGGTTGGAGGGTGTTATGCCGGCCTCTGTCTCCGCTGCCTTATCTCGCCGGCTTTGTTTGGCTCCCGCTCGGTACGGATCACTCCGATGTGGCTTCCCGCCGGACTTCAGAGGCTGTTCTTTCACTGTCCTCCCCTCTGGGGAGAGCATGGTTGTTCATGTGGATGGTTCCGGTGTTCCTTTTGGCCTCGTGCTGTCTCCCTGGTTCACACTGGCTGTATTAGCTGTGTGCCTATTTACTGAGTCTACCGCGTGCTATCCTCCCGCTGAGTGCAGATTGCATGGTCCTGCTGTAGACTTGCCTTCTTGATAACTTGGGGGGACTACCTTTTTCGATCCAGATTGTCCTTTGATCTCCCACACCGGGGCTGTACAACGTGGTTACATCAGCATGGACTTTTGCCTGTCTTCTCCTGGTATCTGGCGGATCCTTTGGGTTTTTTCCATCTGTCCTCTGCTCCCCCACTCGGGTGGATACGGGACAACGTTGTTCGAGGGCCGACGGGGCTAGTTTTGTCGACCCTTCTGCCCGTGTTACTGGTCTGCGCCTGATCACATTGGGTTTTCGCCCGCTTGCCAGGCGACTCCAGCGGGTTCGCTACTGTCCACTCCTGGCTGTGTTTCGTCCAGGATCTGTCGTAAGGCTTGGGGTTTTTTTGTATGGGGTTCTGTGGGGAGCTGTGCATTCCCCACTCTGAATTTCTCTCCCCATGGTTCTGTCGTTTACTTGGGGTGTCTTGTGTCGGCGCTGTTCTTCCTCTTCCAGCGCTCCCGGCCCTCTGGGCCTGCCAAGACCTCCTTCCTCGGAGTGGCTCTTTGGTTCCTCTGTACTGTCCTTCGGTACCGCCCTGGGACTATATACTGAGCTCTCGGCGCTCCAATCTTGTCCTTGGGGCCGTTACAGAGGTTCTCTCTACCCCCTCTGTCCGGTACGGTTGTGTTCTGTATCAGTCGTTTCTCTGACGGGTGCCGGAATGGCCCTTCTTTTGTTACGAGCCTTCTGTCTTTTCCAGGACAGGGCTGTTCTACATCCCGTTTTTCTTCGTTCGTTCGTTCCTTCCTTCCTTCCTTCTGAAGGTGGTGTTTGCCTTTCGCTTCAACACCTCACCTATTTGGACGTTGTTTGGGCCTTGCCGTTTTTTTCCTTGGAGTTCTCCGACTCTTGTAGATGTTCGGCCTCTTGGGTTTCCAGGAGGTCTGTGCATAGGGTTGACGGACTCCAGGGTGGTTGTCCTCCGCTTGCTCAGATTGGCTATTGCTGAGGTTCCCGCACCTAGGGCAGGGTTCTGTCTTGGTGTCACCGTTCATTTCACCTGAGCGGTCGGTGCCTCCTGGGCCGGAGGCATTGGGCTTCGGCCATGCATTTGGGCAAGGCGGCCACAGGTCTACCTTGCACGCCTTGACAAGTTCTACAGGGTGCATACTCTGACTTTGGCAGATGCTGCCTGCCCCGCCTGGGTTTGCGGGCGGCGGTTCATTGATGCCTTTCGGGTGCTTCACCTTGGTGCTGTGGTCCCTCCCCCTTTTGGACTGCTTTTGAACGTCCCAAGGTCTTCTGTGTCCCCCAAGGAAACTGGGCGAGAAAACGAGATTTTTGTATAACTTACCAGTAAAATCTCTTTCTCGCTCTTTCCTTGGGGGACACAGCACCCACCCATTCATTGTTTTTCTCTGTACTGTTTCCAAGTTTTTGTTACCCGTTGGGTAGTTGGCTTGTTGGTTCCTTGTTGGACTTTGCCTTTTCTCACTGCTTGGACACGCAACTGGCAGTCTCTCTCTCCAGGCTGAGGGTATAGCTGTGGAGGAGGGGCTTAACAGTTTTCACTTAGTGTCACGCCTCCTATGGAGATGAGCTATACCCAAGGTCTTCTGTGTCCCCCAAGGAAAGAGCGAGAAAGAGATTTTACTGGTAAGTTATACAAAAATCTCGTTTTTTGTATAACTTACCAGTAAAATCTCTTTCTCGCTCTTTCCTTGGGGGACACAGCACCCACCCATTCTTTGTTCTTCTCTGCACGGTTTCCGGGTTTGTTTTACCCGTTGGGTAGTTGGCTTGTTGGTTCCACTTTTGGACTTTGCCTTGTTCTCACTACTTGGACACGCAACTGACAGTCTCTCTCTCCAGGCTGAGGGTATAGCTGTGGAGGAGGGGCTTAACAGTTCTTACTTAGTGTCACGCCTCCTAGGGAGATGAGCTATACCCAAGGTCTTCTGTGTCCCCCAAGGAAAGAGCGAGAAAGAGATTTTACTGGTAAGTTATACAAAAATCTCGTTTTTAATAAGTTTTTTTTATTTGAACCACCAATATATTTCATATATTGTTTCTATTTCCAACAGTAAGAATCCTCATTTAAAAAAACGAAAAACACCTGCAATGTGGATTAGCTTTCGTGTTGAAAATAAGGTTAACGATCAGTTTATGAAGTCTTTTTCCATTGCAGGGGCAGTAGGGAAGTAGTGGATGATGGAGCAATTCCTGGAGATGGGTTAGGAGCTGGAGGCCTTGACTCAAGTTTTTACAGCCATCTAAAGCGAAACTGGATTTGGATCAGCTATATTATAAACATTAGGAAGGTTGGTTCACTTAGAGCCCGAATTTGCATAACATTTTATTAATTACGTTTTACAGTTTTGAGAATATTGTAATTCCTTTTTCTCACTGTATAGGATACAACTCCACAGGACGGCCTTACTTTGAGACTTCAGACGTTCCTGAACAAACATAATCTACCTCTAGGCTCAAGAGGTAAAAGACTTGACTGTGATTTCATTATAACCTTAAAGGGAATCTGTCACGGCGGCCTTTCTATCCAACACCTAGCTGTGGTTCACTTGATTACAGAGCTGGTTTTCTTTCTGATCCACAGCTCCATTCCCAAATAATAATACTTTATCCTAATAGGCAAAGTAGGCCTTTGGTGCAATGATTGCATCATCATTGCTCACGTTGCACCCGGGTCCAACTCTTCGTTGTGGCCGACCCCTCACTGGCTGCTTTGATTTACCTAGTTAGGCAGTGGCAAAGCAGCAACAGAGGGACTGGCCACAGACTAGAGTGGAACTTAGGTGCAACAAGAGCAACAGTAACTTCTAGGATGCACCAAAGGCCAAATTTTCATATTAAGAAAAGGAATTAACTTTGGAACATAGCCTCAGGTCAACAAAAGAAAAACTGTGGTTTAATCATATGATCCACGGCTACGTGTCTATGCAGACAGTTGGATAGGGATCTTTTGGGTTTTGGCAAAAAAAAAAAAATTATATGAGGGTCAAATGATGATACAGCTCATTACCAGAGGTACGTGAAACAGTAGAATGCATTTTTTCATGGAAATGCTTAGAAATGTGCTCATTTGATCAGTGGTTTTGATTGTGTCCTTTTTTGTTTGTGATTGTTTAATGCAGGTCGATTTATTGGCTTTTTTATGATCATCTGTCCCCATAGGGTGGTACAACAATGTTTAATACAGCAGTATTTTAATATTTGTGAATTTTCCTTACTGCTGTATTTTCAGCACCCCAACTCAGTGCATTCGAAAACTCTTCCTGATCCTACCATGCAAGATCAGGAATTGATGACTTGCTCTTCAACAAAATAATTTTGGGGGTTAGAGGCTGTCTATCTCATCCCAGTTAATCTTTGGGGCGCCCATTTATTAAGACATTGGGCACCCCTAATATTTACTTCAGGCATTTGATATGTTACATAGCCGCAACAAGATTTATGCTCCCCATGTAATATTGTCATTATGGGTTTTAGGCGAGCAAAAGAAATTCTTTGGCGATGTATCGATGTCAGAAACTGGAGAACTTGTTCAGATGGTAAAGGAAGCCACAGCGAACCGTAACAAGCGAGTTCAAGGAGGCAGATCCCAGAAGAGAAAGAGACAAAAGAAGGAAACTGAGAAAAAGCCAAAATCAAAGAAGGCAAAGAGTAAGTATTGTTAAGATTACTGCCCAGTATAACCACCTCTGTGATAATTCTTACTAAATAATTATTTAAAATAAAAAAATACTTGAGCGCTTCAGGGGTTGAAATTGTATTCACTGATCTACCAGTCAGATCAAGGGTTTGTGTTGTAGCTGCATTATACGTTTTCCCATCGAGCATTGATGAGAAGTCTTCATATGCTGCTGATCTTCTTAAAGGGGTTGTCTCACTTCAGTAAGTAACATTTATCATGTAGAGAAAGTTAATACAAACCACTTACTAATGTATTGTTATTATCCATATTGCTTCCTTTGCTGGCTGCTGGCAATTCATCAGTGGTGGTCGTGCTTGCACAATATAGGAAAAAGCACCAGCCCATGTGTGCTCCCACGGTCCCAGCCACCAGAGAGGCTGACTTTTTTTTCCATAGTGTGCAAGCACGACCACCGCTGATGTATTGCAGGGTGGTCTGCAACCATGGAAACAAGTATTGTATAATGTGATGGAAAAATGAATCCAGCCAGCAAAGGAAGTAATATGGATAATAACAATACATTAGTAAGTGGCTTGTATTAACATTTTCTACATGATAAATGCAAGTGACTGAAGTGAGACAAAGCCTTTAAAGATGGCCAGTACCTCCCCTAAGTGACTGCAGTATAGTATATGGATAATTAGTAAAATCTATTAAAGGTTTTCCTATCTTAGCTATTAATGGAAAATTCTCAGGACCAGGGTCAGAGGACGTTCTGCAGATACCAGAGATGGGAACCACATTGAAACAAAAATCTACTGGATACGCACATTTGACAGTATTTGTTATGAAATTGAATGGTCACATAGATTTTGCATTACTATAGGTTGGGGGAACCACTTAGGTTTTTCAAGAACATTGTCAGATACCTTTCTGGAGGTGCAGCTTCAGGTTTCCAAATGATTTTTAGCATGTGTCTTATCTGTGGTTTCCGTAATTCATCAGAAGAAACAAATGAAGAGAAAATCAAGAGAAACCGATACCACGATGAGGCTGATCAGAGTGCGCTGCAAAGAATGACCCGTCTGCGAGTGGCCTGGACGTCACAAGAAGATGGATTAGTAATGCTGTGTCGAATAGCCAGTAACATCCTAAACAGAAAGGTAATGCTTCACAGCCAGAGCAGCAATAGAAGTCTAACTGCACAAGCAGACACAGCAAAGATTCATATTTTTTTGTTGCTTAGGTGAAAAGACCATTTGTTCCCTGGCAAGTTGTAAGAGACATCATGCATGCCAGCATGGACGAGTCACTCGACAAAACTTCACACTCCATTGGTAGAAGAGCTCGATACATAGTCAAAAACCCACAGACCTATCTAAACTACAAGTAAGTTATGACCGTTTTCACTACCTCTGCTCAGATCTCTAGCTTGTTAAACTGGTGAGTGACCAAGTTATAAAGGGAATCTATCATCACATATGTATAATTAAAGCCATCTGCCTTGCTAGATCTGAGCTTGCCACCAGTTTCTAATGTTTGTTGCTTCTCAATGTGTTCCCATAATTCAGAGAAATGTTATGTAAATTAGCCTATTGGCTCAACGAGGGCTTTGCTTTTGCACCCAGAGGCTCTGATGAGTGTTCTCTGCCAGCTGTACCCGCACTTCTTTGACGGGCAGTCTCTTGGCAGTGCATTTGGCATATGCGCAGTACATGGTCTCACACGCTGACCAAGTCTCTTGGCAGTGCATTTGGCACATGCACAGTACATGGCTGGAGATTGCTGGGAAGATGCGACCAGCAATTTCCAGCCATGTACTGTGCATGCACCATATGCGCCGCTATGAAACTTCAGGACCAGGAGGGAAAACTGACTGCCTGGCCCTGTCATTCAAAGAGGTGCGGGTGCAGCTGGCAGAGAAAACTGAGCAGTGCCTCTTGGTGCAACTGCAAAGCCCTACTTGCACCAAGAGTCTAATTTACATAACATAAAAACACTTATTTTCCTCTCGCCTCCACAACGGCATTACCTGGAGGTTACTCTGCCTCCTTCACGGGCAGGAAACAATTAGATCTGTGCATAAAACGCCCCTCCCATGTCCTGCTCCAGTTGTTTCCTGTCCCTCACAGAGTGCCAGAGAGTCAATGCAAGCAAGACCGCACAGCCTTTAGGTTTGTTATCCCGGTCTTTGTACTGGAGGGCTGCTGGAGGGGGTAGGGGCTTGGGAATTTTTTTTTTTTTTTGTGGTCCTTCCTACCTCTAAGTATAAGTCCGGCAGATGCCGGCAACTCCGGGCTGAGGTCCCTGCTTCCGGTTGAGAAGGCATTTGAGCTGTTGGGGGTGGAGGACCGCGGCCATTTGCGTTCCAAGGGGCGCAGGAGATCGGGACGTTGTCGCGCCGGAAGTGAGGAGTGCGGCATGATGAAGTCAGCCGATGTAGCATCCACCACCGCGTTAAAAAGGAGGTGTGAACGCCGGAGCGTCTGCAGACATTAAGTTGTCAGCTAGATCTGCTGCTTTGGTGAATGCCTCTCGCAGATCCGTATGGCTAAAATCATGGTCTGGGGACACAGCCTCAAAAAATAGATTGTGTTCTATACCATGTGAAGGGGATAGACTCTTCAGATCATCCTTGCATCATATTCTGGATAAAGCTTCAGATAAGAAGAGTGGTTTTCCTATGGAATCAAAATTTTTCCAACAAAGGAAGTTTTTTCGTTCCCAAAGACATAATAAGTTTGAACAAAAAAGAAAGAGATCCACTTCTAACTGGCAATCTTTAATTCAGAAAGAACCTCTCGGCAGTCTTCTAAATTACTCTACTCTAGAGCCCCTTTGGGGGGAAGATTAAGAGACTTTGCCCCAGCGTGGGAATACATTCATGCTTCTCCCTGGATCCTGTCGGTAATCCGGAAAGGTTGCCAGCTAGAATTTGTACGGAAAGATTTCTTTTAAGCAGAAAATTAATGGGGGTAGATCAAAAAGCGATGGAAGAACAGATCTCTCTTTTGATGGAAAAGGCGGCTATAATCCGGGTACTCTCGAACCAGAGTGGGTTGGGATTTTATTCTCCTATTTATTTATTTTTTAAAGTAAAAACTTAAAAGACCTGAACAAAAACATTTGATGCAAAAGTTTCAAGATGGAGACAGTAAAGTCTACGATCAATCTACTTTAGAAAGACTGCTTCATGGTAATCCTAGATCTTAGACGCATACTATCATTTCCAGATACATCCGAGATACCAAAAGTTCCTAAGACTAGCAGTCTGGCTGGGGGGAGAAATACAACATTTTCAGTTCTAGGTCCTAGCGTTTGGCCTCTGTTCAGCCACCAGTCTTTACTAAGATCATGGCTTCCTTCATTACTCTGAGGTATTACTTATACCTTACCACGATGCTCTTCTGATTGCCGCTCCCTCAGAAGAGAACCTAAAGCGGAATTTGCAAGTCATGATAGATACATTGGCAAGTTTGGGTTGCTTAATAAACTCCCAAAAATCAAATCTCCTTCCAAGCCAACAATGTTTGTTCCTAGGTGTGCTCTTGGATTCAAGTCAGATGACCTCTTTCCTTCCAATAATGAAACAAAAGGACCTATCTCGCACAGTCATCCTCAAACATGAGGGAACTTTTAGCGGTGTGGCAGGCCCTAAAAGCCTTTTCTCCACTTCTAAACCTAAAGCATGTAAATGTCTTATCGGAAACACAATGACAGTAGCCTACCTGAGCAAACAAGAGGATTCAGGAAGTCGTTCCCCATCTCTAATCTCAACAAAAATTTCAGGTAGGCAGAGAAAAACCTGATGTCCTTTTCGACTGTACACATAAAAGGAAAACAGAACTGTGTGGCGGATTTCCTAAGCAGGAGAACACTAAAAGAAGGACAGTGGAGCCTTAATGAGAGAGTCTTTGAGGACATATGCCTCAGATGGGGTCTCCCAGAAATCAACATTTTTTGCCTCGAAAGAGAACAAAAAAATCCGAATCTTTTCTCCTTATCCCACCAGGACCAACCATTACAGGTGGATGCTCTAGTGCAGGGGTAGGCAACCTTTGGCTCCCAGCTGTTGTGAAACTACAATTCCCAGCATGCTCCATTCATTTCTATGAGAGTTCTTAGAAGAGCGGAGCAAGTATGCATACTGGGAGTTATAGTTTCACAACAGCTGGGAGCCGGAGGTTGCCTACCCCTGCTCTAGTGGGTCAGTGGCTGAAAGGGCTTCTATACACTTTCCCACCATTCGCCTTAATACCAAGAGTACTAATGAAAGTGATGGCGGACAAAGCGCAACTAATTCTCATAGCCCCTTTCTGGCCAAATAGGGCCTGGTTTCCGCGATCGCTGCTTCCTGTCAGTGTGGCCGGATGCTGGCTGTATCATACAGCCAGCAGATCGCGCATATGGAGCGGGCTCACTGCAGAGGCACTCTCCATACATCCCCTGGCACGCAGTGACGTACCTGTACGTTGTAATGCGTGAAGGAAGAATAAAGGATTATCAAATGCGGTCATGGATACATTAATGCAGAGTAGAAAACAAGTGACGTCAAAAAATATACTCTGAGGCCTCAGAGTAAGTACCCTGAAGGTACAAGTATCGGCCCTAAATGCCTTTTGTGGGGACCAGATTGGCTGAGCTGTAGTTAATAAAGAGTTTTTTTTTAAGGGAGCTAGTAGAAATCATCTTTCCTTTTAGGTCTAATGTACTTTCTTGGGACTTAAATCTGGTCCTTTCGGTTCTAATGGATGCTCCCTTTGAACCTGTTGCTGATATTTCAGAAAAGTTTTTATCTTTGAAAATTTTACCACTGCCAAAAGGGTGGGAGAAATACATGCCTTCTCGATATCTCCACCCAATCTTACAATTCTTGACAATTTTACGGCACTCTCCAAATTTCCTTCCTAAAATGGTCTCGAAGTTCCATTGCCAGAAAGAAATATCTATTCCATCATTTTGTCCTCAGGCAACATTAGAAAAAGATTTCAGAATCTAGACGTTAGGAGATGCGTCTTACAGTACCTTCAAAGAGCTGAAGACTTTAGGAAGTCGGATCAGTTGTTCATTCAGTACCTAGGCCAAAACAAGGGGAGAGCTGCAAGCAAAGCCACCATAGCTTGCTGGATTAAAAAATGCATTGTTCTTTGCTGTCGGGAAAAGAACATTTCTCCCCCTGCTAAGACTAAAAGCACATTCAACCAGGCCAGTTTCTACATCTTGGGCGGAAGGAACCTACGCTTCCTTAGAGGAGATTTGTCAGGCAGCCACTTGGTAACAATTTCTCTGTTAAAGGGGTTATCTCATCTTAGACAATGGGGGCTGTGACGGACTAAATCGTCACTGGGGCTGCTGGAGAAGCCCGAGGGTCAACCTCCTTCCTACGGACTATGGACCCAGAACTATGGAGACACCCTCAGACCTTTTGGGGTTACAAGGAACTATGAACCCTTATTTATGTGTGGAATTTATATGACACATATTTCCTATTGCCCTTTAAAGGTGCAGGGTTTGAATTCAGCAACACAAAAAGGGGTTAACTCTGCACTGAGACTCCCACTGGTTGTTTTGGTAATGGGCCTCTTTCACACTTGCGTTGTTAGGAAGTGCCCGCCGGATCCGTAACACCGCAAGTGAACTGAAAGCGGCTCCCGGGGCGCTCCAGAATGACGTCGGGGCGCTCCAGAATGACGTCAGAGCGCCCCCTGCGCATGGATGACGTGATCCATGCGCGTGGGGCGCCCTGACGTCACTCTGAAGCGTCCCGGGAGCCGCACAGACGGTAAGTATACTGCTCCCCCGCTCCCTACTACACTTTACCATGGAAAACAGGACGCTAAACGTCAGATCCGGTAATGCGCCTAAACAACGTTTAGCTTAAAGGGACACTGACAGGCAAATTCAGCATATTGTGTTATATATCTGACATTACAGGTCTTATACAGTCTATTAAAAGCATGTAAGTATCCCCCCTGTCCACCTTCTAAATACCGAAATATTAAGTTTTATAACTTGCCTGTCTCCTCACCAATCTGCCCAAGGGGCTGCGTTTCATCTGAAAATGCGCCCAGCCAGCTGCTCCCAACTGCCGTTCTATAGCCCCGCCCAGCTCATCAATATTCACTTTGCTGGGCGGAGCTACAACTCTCCGCACTATCATTAACCCCTTTGGAGATGTGAGTGAGCAGCGATCTGAAGCGCTGCTTTGAACAGTGCCTGGGGCATGCGCATGAGGCAGAGGCTGCAGCTGCCTCTGGGAACGCAGGCAGGGTGTGTACAGCAGGCGCGATCTAACCACGGCGGGGCGCAGGCGCAGAGGATTAGACGGACGCTGCCAAGAGGATTCTATCAACCATACGCAGGATCGTGACTGGGGAGAGTTGTAGCCCCGCCCAGTGAAGTGAATATTGATGAGCTGGGCGGGGCTACAGAACAGCAGTTGGGAGCGGCTGGCTGGGCGCATTTTCAGATTGGTGAGGAGACAGGCAAGTTATAAAACTTTATATTTCGGTATTTAGAAGGTGGACAGGGGGGATACTTACATGCTTTTAATAGACTGTATAAGACCTGTAATGTCAGATATATAACATAATATGCTGAATTTGCCTGTCAGTGTCCCTTTAAGGCCGGATCCGGATCAATGCCTTTCAATGGACATTAATTCCGGATCCAGCCTTGCGGCAAGTGTTCAGGATTTTTGGCCGGAGCAAAAAGCAAAGCATGCTGCGGTATTTTCTCCGGCCAAAAAACGTTCCGGTCCTGAACTGAAGACATCCTGAACGGATTTCTCTCCATTCAGAATGCATTGGGATAATCCTGATCAGGATTTTTCCGGCATAGAGCCCCGACGATGGAACTCTATGCTGGAAAAGAAATACACAAGTGTGAAAGAGCCCTAAGATGGCTGACTCTAGGAGCAGCCGACTCCTAGATCAGTAGATCACCCTATGATACACTCAGGAGATAACCCCATCACATCCTCTCTCCCTATTCATTAATTATGGACTGGGGGGGGAATGTCTGTTTGCATGTTGTTCATGGTTGATTGCATTATGTTGTTAGACTTCTTGAACTGTATATATTTTGAGTTGGTCTTCAATAAAGTGAGTTCCTGTTTTGGCCTTCAACATAGAGCTTCATCTCATGTGTGGGGATTGCTATATGCTGTATCCTCCCCTGGCTATAACCCCTAGCTCTTGTAAGAGCTGTTTTATGCACTGATCTAATTGTTTCCTGCCTCTGAAGGAGGCGGAGTAACCTCCAAGTAATGTCGTTGTGGAGGCTAAAGGAAAATCCTATTACCGGTAAGAGTAATTTTCATTCCTCTCTGAATGGGGGACACATTGAGAAGCAACCAAAGCATTAGAAACTGCTAACAAGCGCAGATCTAGCGAGACAGATCGCTTTAGTTACAGATATGTGATAACAGATTCCCTTTAATATTTCATCACTATACCTTAAAGGGGCTCTCCACTTTTCCTCAGGATGGGTCATCAGTATCAGATTGGTGGGGGTCTGACTTTTTAAGAAAATGTAGTGCCCATGTGAGAGTTGTATTCTCTTCACTGTGTGCGAGTGGTCCCAGTGACGTGAACGACGGACAAAGAAGTTGTAATTGCACTGCTTGCTGCTATGTCAATGTCATATGAGCACTCCATTCTCTTAATATAGCTTATAGGTAGGGGTGCCAGTAGTCTGAATTCTGCCTATCTCTGATATTGATTAAAGGGGTTGTCCGGGTTCAGAGCTGAGCTCGGGCATACCCACATTTTCACCCAGCCAGCCCCCTGATGTTAGCATCGGAGCATTTCATAGATTTTTTTATGTATTTATTTTTTGTTTATGACAACACACTGCTGGGTGGAGGCTTCCGCCCAGCAGTGTTCCCAGTGACGTCACCGGCTCTGACGAGCGGGCTTTAGTGCTGCCCTAGCCGTTTTACAGGCTACGGCAGAGCTAAAGCCCGCCCATTAGTGCCAGTGACGTCATAGGGCTCACCGCTGGACGGAAGCCTCCACCTAGCAGTCCTTATGGTGAGCCTGGTATGTCACCGGAACTTCAGGAAATGCATCAGGTGGCTGCCTGGGTGAAATTGTGGGTATGTCCGGGTTCAGCTCTGAACTCGGACAACCCCTTTTAACTTGTCCTCAGGATAGGTCATCAATATAGCAAAAGTGGAGGAACCCCTTTATCCTCTCATAGCCGAGAACATATGTCATACATTCTTAGTTTAAACCTTTTAAAGAGTAACTAAACTTTTTAAATCAAGTTTTTTATAAAAATGCCCTAAAGTGAAAAATGCCCTAAAGAGAATTTTTCTAATATACTTTATTGATTTTGAATTTGGAATTTTTACTAAAAAACTTGATTGAAAGTCGCAGATTGCAGCGCAAATAACCTTTTGTGCAACAGGCATACACCGAAAAGTGGTGTATATCTGTTTGTAAATCACCGCCATCATCTATATGCATAATATATAATATGGCAGAACCAGGTCTATTATCCGATGTATGATTTGTTCTAGAGTGTGCTTGGCAGAAGTCTACCAGGATAAAGGACTTTGTGAAGAATTTTTGAACAGGAAAGGAAATTACGATGATGCTAAGGTATAATTTCTGGTATGCCTTCATTACATTTTTATTTGTCATGATCAGGGATGACCATGCGAAGCTTTCATGCATGGGAACTTCATACACACACACACACAGTTGACTTTACAAAATGCTGGTACCCATCTCCTCCATTAGGAGGCTAAATCTTTATACGATCTAAGCATCTGGCCATTAGTGAGGGAATGACATATTTTTTTTATTTATTTTTGTTTGTTAGTTTTTTTGCTGATGAACAGAGCTCCTATCAATATTTAAAGAGGACCTTTCATGGGTCCAAACATTATAAACGAAGTATCAGAATACGTAGGGCATAGTGCAGGGATCTAACTGCACTTACTATTTTGTCTGGGCGTCGCTCCGTTCACCAGCTGTGGCCCCCGTTGTATTCTCCCGCCTAGTATGCTAATCTCCGTGAGTGTCCTTCTCCCTAGCTAGCGCTGTCCAATCGCAGCGGAGAGCGTCATAGCCAGAGAGAAGGTGATTTTCTTTATTTATTTTTTCCCCCTGCTCTATGCCCTACATATACTGATGCTTAGCTTATAATGTTTGGACCCATGAAAGGTCCTCGTTAAGGGAATATATTTAAAGGTTATTCCCAAAGTGATGTGATATTATTGGGGGGTCTCACCTTTGCGACCCCCACCAATCCTGACAATGAATGGGTGGGCTGAATTGAGCTACAGTGGCACCCAGCCAAACTACCGCACAACTCCAAATAAATGGGACAGACTGCTGTATCCTGCACAGGGGATGTGCTGAGCACCCCTGTGCAGGGAAGAATAGTGAATTCTCTATATTGAGCCAGAGGGAGTCTGTCACTACAGGAGTGACATGAGTAGTACTCAAGATAAGACCTCCATTCCCCCCATGTCAGCGCTGAAAGATGCAGTGAAATATAGTGTTTAGGACTGCTTAGTTTGTACTAGGGTTGTTGCGGGTACCCAATCGATACTGGAATTTCCATTTTTTTCGATACTGGCCAGTGCTTCTGCGCAGTCTGGTATCTCTGAACATGAGCGCGCTGCTCTCAGCGTGCTCATGTTCCCTCAGCAGCACAGGGGAGAAGGAAGCAGTCTCTCCAGCCCCCCCCCTGCCCCCCCCCTCCCTGCCCCCCCCCCGTGCTGCTGCCTCCAATGGGGGGAGAGAGGGGCGGAGGAGGGGAGGGAGGGCGCACTGAGCCACCAGAGATAGTACTTGGTCCTATGGGTCCAGACTTTAAGTAGCAGACTAAACAGGGCGCCCAGAGATGTCCCAGCACTTACTATTATTCCTGGGCGCTGCTCCATTCCCCTGCTGTGCGCCTGTGCCCCATTACTGTGTCCTGCATCCTGCTCCATATGCTAATTACTATGGGAGCAATGGGGAGGAGACAGCATCTTCTTCAGTGGGCGTTCCTTCTCCCCCTGGCTGTAGCGCTGTCCAATCGCAGCGCAGGGAGAAGGAACGCCCACTAGAGAAGCTGCTGTCTCCTCCCCATTGCTCCGATAGTAATTAGCAGGACTGCAGGAGACTGTAAGGGGGCACAGGCGCACAGCGGGCAAACGGACCGCCACCAAGGAATAATAGTAAGTACTGGGACATCCCTGGGCGCCGCTCTGTGTAGCCTGCTGCTTAACAAAGTCTGAACCCATATAATGTCGTCTTTAACTTTTTAATACAGGAGGCAGGTGCCGGCAGCAGAATCGCATAGCCGACATCCTGCCTCTGACAGGGAGCTGCGATCAGCGGTAGTTAACCGCCTCCTGTATTAAGGGTTAATTTTCATTGGTGGCGCAGTGCCCCTCTCCTCCCCTCAACCCCCCCCCCCCCCCCAGTATTATGATGATTGGTGGCAGTGGCCACAGGGTCCCCTCCCCTCCTCCGCATTGGTGGTAGTGGCAGCTTCTGATCGGAGCCCCAGCAGTGTAATCCTGGGGCTTCACCCTAATGGAGCTCTATTAGGGTGAATAGGACAAGGGATGAAAAGATCCCAGGATAGTTGATAAATAAACTGTAAAAAAGAAAAAAAGTTTTAAAAAAACACACCAAAATATTAACCTCCTGCAGTCACACTAACGCCGATAGGCGTCAGTGCGGCGGGACTCTCGGGTCTCAGCGATGCCTATTGGTGTCATTTCGCTTGGACATGCACGCGCGTTCACAGCATCCCACAGCTGAGAAGTTAAACTACAGCCTGCCAGCGATGATCATTCGCTAGCAGGCTGTAGATGTTAAAAAAAAAATCGCATCATAAAGGTATATTAGACGCTGTTTTGTTAACAGCGTCTGATATACCTGCTACCTGGTGGTCCCTTTTGCTTGGATCGACCACCAGAGGACACAGGCAGCTCTGTAAGTAGCACCACACTACACCCCCTTCCCCCCCTCCCCCCCTCCCCCCCCGTCACTTATTAACCCCTGATCACCCCATATAGACTCATTGATCACCCCCCTATAAGGCTCCATATCTCTGTAAATTACAACTTTTTCAATTTTTTTTAATACAAAGTTGTCAATTTACAGAGATATTTCTCTCACCCAGCTGACGGGTATTTATTTCATATAAGATATGAAATCATAAAAATTATGATTTCATGTTTTTATGAAATATGAAAAATTGAATTGGCGGACATATAAACGCCAGTTCTTTTATTGATGAGATCTAAAGTTAATTTGTGCAGCTAATGAAACAGGGTGCAATTAATTATACAAAATATAATTTATTATAAATACAAGCACTAAAAATGGCATACAAATGAATACAAAGATAATATCAAAATTGACCACAAGATGGTGCTCCACCGTTTACGCCGGGCTCACTTAATTTACTACACCAAGTATAATACAGTACTACTTTTTCTCTTATCAAATTATTACCGATTTAATGTACCGGTTATTAAAATATTATAATGCAACAACAAAAAAACAATTATAGAAATAAATCTGTGGGAAATCCCTTATGCTTAATCAAAGAATATGGCAGTAAGAGACACCTTAAAAAATACGCCCGTTGGCCTAACTACGGATAATAAAATCCGATCAGAGATTCCACTCTGATAGCAATATTACAGGAATTCTAATGATGTGCACGTTCATTAAAATTTCCCATAAAATTATTGTTTTAACACTATTGACCCACTAATAATGGGGTCTCAACTATATGCCAATTGGACCGATTTATAATTACTGCAAACAAAATAAATTATACATTACCCCTGGCTTTGGGATAAAGAGCTTTTAGAATGGACGAGCTTTCCAAGATTCAGATCTATCCCGTCCTGTGGTACGTTCCTGACGTGTGTAGTGATGCTGATGAATGAATTCCCAAGTGAACTGAATCTCAAGTGCCTTGCCTTGAATCTCTCTGAAGAAGTCCCAAGTGATCCCCCTTCTCCCAAAAACTGGATTAGATATTCTCATCCTTATCTATGCCCATCCCCTCTTGGATTAGGGATTTCCAATTAGATAAGGTGGGTGTGACGTATGGTAATTATGGGGATGATGTCATTTTATTGGCATTCCTTAGAAACTTCTGCCCATCTACCACTTGATGGCACTGTTGTATCATATAGCAATTTTAAGAATTAACATATATATATATATATATATATATATATATATATATATATATATATATATATATATATATATATATATATATATATATAGTTTTATTACACCACTTAAACTCTGGCCCCTCCCAACTTAAATCAATTAGAAGGGATTATTCTTTGACACTTTAGAATGACTTTCCCAGACATCATGGATCCATCTTGACAGTTAACAGACCATCTTATTTATGGTCAGATAAGAGAACCATAATCTTTTCCCTGGTTTGTATACACCTAATTGTCTCAGCTATTGAGTAATGATGTTTGAAATAACATCAGCTCCTCTGAATCAAATTTGGGAAAATACAACTTACGCTCTCTATATCCCCTAGAATATATCCCCTCAGTGAGATACACGCAATATAAAGATATATTAACAATGTTTGGTTATAATATATCAATATTGCATAATATATATGAATCATTAACAAGTCCAAACGCTAAATAAATGCACACAGGAATATGAATATGTGTGTGTGTGTGTGTAGATATCCATTCCACACAAGATGTGTTTTATGGACGTCTCTTATTAGATCATGGTTTAGCCATGAAACACCCATTGTTCCTCAGACAGACATGTTTAGAGAAACCAGTGTTTTAAGCAATAACCTCTCTTGACCCCGGTAGTTGAGACAGTTTATGTGAGACCCAGCAGAGAGTTTGGCCTCTTAAAGGTAATGTGAATCTCCATTTTGGTTCTAATATTGTCAGACCTTAATGTGCAGATATAAATATGCCCGACACAGCATGGGTATATGTAAATATACACCCCAAAACACATTGCCCTACTTCTTCTGAGTACGGCGATACCACGAGACACTTTTTTGCAGCCATCGCCGTACTCAGAAGAAGTAGGGCAATGTGTTTTGGGGTGTATTTTTACATATACCCATGCTGGGTGAGAGAAATATCTCTGTAAATTGACAACTTTGTATAATTTTTTTTTAAAAAGGTGGAATTTACAGAGATATTTCTCACACACAGGATGGGTATGTGTGAAAAGACACCCCAAAACACATTGCCCTACTTCTCTTGAGTACGCCGATACCACATGTGTGACACTTTTTTGCAGCCTAGGTGCGCAAGGGGGCCCAAATTCCAATGAGTACCCTTTAGGAGGGCATTTTTAGGCATTTGGATTCCAGACTTCTTCTCACACTTTAGGGCCCCTAAAATGCCAGGGCAGTATAAATACCCCACAAGTGACACCATTTTGGAAAGAAGACACCCCAAGGTAAAAAATTTTGTCACAAGTTAGTGGAATACAGTTTCAAGAAAAAGTATGTGAACCCTTTGGAATGATATGGATTTCTGCACAAATTGGTCATAAAATGTGATCTGATCTTCATCTAAGTCACAACAACAGACAATAACACACAAAGAATTAAATGTTACCATGTTTTTATTGAACACACCATGTAAACATTCACAGTGTAGGTGGAAAAAGTATGTGAACCCCTAGACTAATGACATCCCCAAGAGCTAATTGGAGTGAGGTGTCAGCCAACTGGAGTCCAATCAATGAGATGAGATTGGAGGTGTGGGTTACAGCTACCCTGCCCTATAAAAAACACACACCAGTTCTGGGTTTGCTTTTCACAAGAAGCATTTCCTGACGTGAATGATGCCTCGCACAAAAGAGCTCTCAGAAGACCTACGATTAAGAATTGTTGACTTGCATAAAGCTAGAAAGGGTTATAAAAGTATCCCCAAAAGCCTTGACAAATTGTCTATAAATGGAGAAAGTTCAGCACTGGTGCTACTCTCCCTAGAAGTGGCCATCCTGTAAAGATGACTGCAAGAGCACAGCACAGGCTGCTCAATATGGTGAAGAAGAATCCTAGAGTGCCAGCTAAAGACTTAAAAAGGTCTCTGGCATATGCTAACATCCCTGTTAGCAAATCTACGATACGTAAAACACTGAACAATAATGGATTTAATGGGAGGATACCACAGAGGAAGCCACTGCTGTCCAAAAAATACATTGCTGCACGTTCACAGTTTGCACAAGAGCACCTGGATGTTCCACAGCAGTACTGGCAAAATATTCTGTGGACAGATGAAACCAAAGTTGAGTTGTTTGGAAGAAACGCACAACACTATGTGTGGAGAAAGAGGCACAGCACACCAACATCAAAAACTCATCCCAACTTTGAAGTATGGTGGTGGGGGCATCATGGTTTGGGGCTGCTTTACTGCATCAGGGCCTGGATGGATTGCTATCATCGAAGGAAAAATGAAGTCGCAAGTTTATCAAGACATTTTGCAGGAGAACTTAAGGCCATCTGTCCACCAGCTGAAGCTCAACAGAAGATGGGTGTTGCAACAGGACAACGACCCAAAGCATAGAAGTAAATCAACAACAGAATGGCTTAAACAGAAGAAAATACGGCTTCTGGAGTGTCCCAGTCAGAGTCCTGACCTCAACCCGATTGAGATGCTGTGGCATGACCTCAAGAAAGCGATTCACACCAGACATCCCAAGAATATTGCTGAAATGAAAGTTCTGTAAAGAGGAATAGTCAAGAATTACTCCTGACCGTTGTGCACGTCTGATCTGCAACTACAGGAAACGTTTGGTTGAAGTTATTGCTGCCAAAGGAGGTTCAACCAGTTATTAAATCCAAGGGTTCACATACTTTTTCCACCTGCACTGTGTTGTGTTCAATAAAAACATGGTAACATTTAATTCTTCGTGTGTTATTAGTTTAAGTAGACTGTGATTGTCTATTGTTGTGACTTAAATGAAGATCAGATCACATTTTATGACCAATTTGTGCAGAAATCCATATCCTTGCAAAGGGTTTACATACTTTTTCTTGCAACTGTATGAGACTTTGTAAGAAAAAAAAAAAACATTTTCCGCTAACTTGTGCCCAAAAAAATAAAATAAAATCTTCTATGAACTCGCCATGCCCCTCACTCGCCATGCCCCTCTTCTTTCCAAAATGGGGTCACTTGTGTTTTTTTTTTTGTTTTTTTTTACTGCCCTGGCATTTTAGGGGCCCTAAAACGTGAGAAGTGGTTTGGAATCCAAATGTGTAAAAATGCCCTGTGAAATCCTAAAGGTACTCATTGGAATTTGGGCCCCTTTGCGCGCCTAGGCTGCAAAAAAGTGTCACACATGAGGTATCGCCGTACTGTGTTTTGGGGTGTATTTTTACATATACCCATACTGTGTGTGAGAAATATCTCTGTAAATGACAACTTAAAAAAATGTATACAAAGTTGTCAATTCACAGAGATATTTCTCTCACCCAGCATGGGTATATGTAAAAATACACCCCAAAACACATTGCCCTACTTCTTCTGAGTACGGCGATACCACATCTGGGACACTTTTTTGCAGCCTAGTCCAACGAGTACCTTTAGGCTTTACAGGGTTGCTCACAATTTAGCCCCGCCCAAAATGCCAGAACAGTAAACACACCCCACAAATGACCCCATTTCGGAAAGTAGACACCCCAATATATTCACTGAGGGGCATAGTGAGTCCGTGGGAGATTTATTTTTTTGCCAGAAGTTAGCAGAAATGGAAACTTTATTATATATATTTTTTTTTCTCAAAGTGTCATTTTCCGCTAACTTGTGAAAAAAAATTAAATTATACATGAACTCACCATGCCCCTCCGCCAATACTTTGGGGTGTCTTCTTTCTAAAATTGGGTCATTTGGGGGGTATTTATACTGGCATTCTAGCTCCTCAAGAAACATGACAGGTGCTCAGAAAGTCAGAGCTGCTTCAAAATGCACATTTTTGTACCATAGTTTGTAAACGCTATTTTTTGCGCAAACCAATAAATATACACTTATTGGATTTTTTTTTTTTTTTTTTTATCAAAGACATGTAGCACAATAAATTCTGACACAAACTTGTATAGAAATGTAATTATATTTGAACAATTTTACCAGAAAAAGTTAAAGAATACACTTTTTTTTTTTGTTGAGAAAATTGCGGTCTAATTTGATTGATATGAGAAAAATGAAAAATCTCAGCAGCATTTAAATGCCACCAAAAGAAAGCTGTATTTGTGAGAAGAAAAGGAGGTAAAATTAATTTGGGTGCCAAGTTGCATTACCGAGCAATAAACCGTTAAAGTTGTGAAGTGCCGATTTGTAAAAAAGGGCCTGGTCACCAGGGGGGTATAAACCTGTGGTCCTTAAGTGGTTAAGTATAAATCACCCCCTTTCCCGATTTTATATATAAACAATAAATAAATGAACACCGCCGCGTCCGAAAACTCCAAAAATACGGAATGCACTTGGCTTTTTTTTTTTTTTTTCGCATGGTATCTAGTATCGCAATACTTTTTTATGGTATCGAAACCGAATCAAAATTTGGGTTTCGCAACAACTCTAGTTTTCACTCATGATTCCTCTACATTTTATGTGTGAGCTCAGCAGTCTGAATTGAATTTGTCAGCACAGCTTTCAGTACCAACAGCGGGGGAACTGGTGCAGATTGAAAATAAAAAAAATACCGATCTGGAAGCATTTTTACAGAATTTCTCTTGTATTACCACAAGTAATACTCCAAAATCATATTGACAGATTCCTTATAAAATGATTGTATATCCTATCAATGTGCCATTGCTATCCAAGATGGAAATACCCCTTTAAGCTCCTAACAGTCACATTAAACTTGGAAAATCTCTCCCAATAAAAAAGTTTTTTATTGTAGATTTTCCATGTGTCTGCAGTAAATCTTATTGGAGCACAACTCAGGGGACACAATTGCATTTTTACCCCCTTAGTGATGTTATTTTATGAGGAATCTGTCACCCCTATATTGACACCACCCCAAATGCCCAGGCCCCTCATATAGGTTATATTTACCCCACTCCCCAACACGAGTCACTTCTGATCTTCGCACGGCCGCTGCTGCATCTACTCGTCGCACAGAAAAACATCCGGCAATGTAGGAGGAGCTGACAATAGTAGGCTGAGACAGGGGCAAGCCTCCCTAGCATCACCCGCAATGGTAGGGAAGCTCGTCCCCATCACTGTCTGCTATTGGCTGCCCCACCTGCCAGTCACCAGATGTTTTGATCCGTGCGACAGGGAGATGCAGTGGCGGCTGTGTAGGGATCAGCTAGCGGAGGTGCAGTAGACATTGCTTATCTGGACTAGTAAGGCTTTTGATTACTGTCCCACATAGAAGGCTTATCAATAAATTGCAGTCTTTGGACTTGGACTCCCATATTGTTGAATGGATTAGGCAGTGGCTAAGGGACAGACAACAGAGGGTTGTAGTCAATGGAGTCTATTCAGACCATGGTCTTGTTACCAGTAGGGTACCTCAGGGATCTGTTCTGGGACCCATATTGTTTAATATCTTTATCAGCGAAATTGCAGAAGGCCTCGATGGTAAGGTGTGTCTTTTTGCTGATGACACAAAGATTTATAACATGGTGGATGTTCCTGGAGGGATACACCAAATGGAAAAGGATTTAGGAAAACTAAAGGAATGGTCAAAAATCTGGCAACTAAAATTGAATGTTGAGAAGTTCAAGATAATGCACCTGGGGCGTAAAAACCCAAGAGCAGAATATAAAATCAGTGATACAGTCCTAACCTCAGTATCTGAAGAAAGGGATTTAGGGGTCATTATTTCAGAAGACTTAAAGGTAGGCAGACAATGTCATAGAGCAGCAGGAAATGCTATCATAATGCTTGGGTGTATAGGGAGAGGCATTACCAGTAGAAAGATGGAGGTGCTCATGCCGCTCTACAGAGCACTAGTGAGACCTCATTTTAAGTATTGTGCGCAGTACTGGACACCATATCTCCAGAAGGATATTGATACTTTTGGAGAGAGTTCAGAGAAGAGCTACTAAACTAGTACATGGATTGCAGGATAAAAATTACCAGGAAAGATTAAAGGACCTTAACATGTATAGCTTGGAAGAAAGACGAGACAGAGGGGATAGGATAGAAACTTTTAAATACATAAAGGGAATCAACAAGGTAAAAGAGGAGAGAATATTTAAAAGAAGAAAAACTGCTACAAGAGGACATAGTTTTAAATTAGAGGGGCAAAGGTTTAAAAGTAATATCAGGAAGTATTACTTTACTGAGATAGTAGTGGATGCATGGAATAGCCTTCCTGCAGAAGTGGTAGCTGCAAATACAGTGAAGGAGTTTAAGCATGCATGGGATAGGCATAAGGCCATCCTTCATATAAGATAGGGCCAAGGGCTATTCATAGTATTCAGTATATTGGGCAGACTAGATGGGCCAAATGGTTCTTATCTGCCAACACCTTCTATGTTTCTTTGTTCTATATGACTGACCCAGGCATTAGGGTGCTCATTATAGGGGTTGGATAACCCCTTTAACCGCTACCCGACCGCCTAACGCAGGATTGCGTCCTGCGGGAGGCCGGGTTATTCCTCTTTGATGCGCCGGCGCGTCATCTCGCGAGACGCGAGATTTCCCGTGAAAGCGTGCTCACAGGATCCGAAGGTAAACTAGTTCATCTACAGCCTGCCAGCAGCGATCATTCGCTGGCAGGCTGTAGATCCGATTTTTATTAACCCTTGAAAGGTACAGTACAGACCAAAAGTTTGGACACACCTCATTCAAAGAGTTTTCTTTATTTTCATGACTATGAAAATTGTAGATTCACACTGAAGGCATCAAAACTATGAATTAAGACATGTGGAATTATATACATAACAAAAAAGTGTGAAACAGAAAATATGTCATATTCTAGGTTCTTCAAAGTAGCCACCTTTTGCTTTGATTACTGCTTTGCACATTCTTGGCATTCTCTTGATGAGCTTCAAGAGGTCGTCACCTGAAATGGTTTTCAATGTGTGCCCTGTCAGGTTTAATAAGTGGGATTTCTTGCCTTATAAATGGGGTTGGGACCATCAGTTGCATTGTGGAGAAGTCAGGTGGATACACAGCTGACAGTCCTACTGAATAGACTGTTAGAATTTGTATTAGGGCAAGAAAAAAAAACAGCTAAGTAAAGAAAAACAAGTAGCCATCATTACTTTAAGAAATGAAGGTCGGTCAGTCCGAAAAATTGGGAAAACTTTGAAAGTGTCCCCAAGTGCAGTCACAAAAACCATCAAACACTACAAAGAAACTGGCTCACATGCGGACTGCCCCAGGAAAGGAAGACCAAGAGTCACCTCTGCTGCGGAGGATAAGTTCATCCGAGTCACCAGCCTCAGAAATCGCAGGTTAACATCAGCTCAGATTAGAGACCAGGTCAATGCCACACAGAGTTCTAGCAGCAGACACATCTCTAGAACAACTCTTAAAAGGAGACTCTGTGAATCAGGCCTTCATGGTAGAATATCTGCTAGGAAACCACTGCTAAGGACAGGCAACAAGCAGAAGAGACTTGTTTGGGCTAAAGAACACAAGGAATGCACTTTAGACCAGTGGAAATCTGTGCTTTGGTCTGATGAGTCCAAATTTGAGATCTTGGGTTCCAACCACCGTGTCTTTGTGCGACGCAGAAAAGGTGAACGGATGGACTCTACATGCCTAGTTCCCACCGTGAAGCATGGAGGAGGAGGTGTGATGGTGTGGGGGTGCTTTGCTGGTGACACTGTTGGGGATTTATTCAAAATTGAAGGCATACTGAACCAGCATGGCTACCACAGCATCTTGCAGCGGCATGCTATTCCATCCGGTTTGCGTTTAGTTGGACCATCATTTATTTTTCAACAGGACAATGACCCCAAACACACCTCCAGGCTGTGTAAGGGCTATTTGACCATGAAGGAGAGTGTTGGGGTGCTGCGCCAGATGACCTGGCCTCCACAGTCACCGGAACTGAACCCAATCGAGATGGTTTGGGGTGAGCTGGACCGCAGAGTGAAGGCAAAAGGGCCAACAAGTGCTAAGCATCTCTGGAAACTCCTTCAAGACTGTTGGAAGACCATTTCAGGTGACTACCTCTTGAAGCTCATCAAGAGTGTGCAAAGCAGTAATCAAAGCAAAAGGTGGCTACTTTGAAGAACCTAGAATATGACATTTTCAGTTGTTTCACACTTTATGTATATAATTCCACATGTGTTAATTCATAGTTTTGATGCCTTCAGTGTGAATCTACAATTTTCATAGTCATAAAAATGAAGAAAACTCTTTGAATGAGAAGGTGTGTCCCAACTTTTGGTCTGTACTGTATATCAGACGCTGTTTTGTTAACAGCGTCTGATATACCTGCTACCTGGTCCTCTGGTGGTCCCTTTTGCTTGGATCGACCACCAGAGGACACAGGCAGCTCTGTAATAAGTAGCACCACACTACACTACACCCCCTCCCCCCCCCCATCACTTATTAACCCCTGATCACCCCCCTGTAAGGCTCCATTCAGACGTCCATATGTGTTTTGCGGATCCCTGGATCTGCAAAACACGGACACTGCAGATCTGCAAAACACTGACACCGGCAATGTGCTTTCCGCATTTTACGGATCCGCACATTGCCAGAACTATATAGAAAATGCCTTTTCTTGTCTGCAATTGCGGACAAGAATAGGACATGTTCCATAGGCTCTACAAAAAAAAAACGCTGTGTTCGCCCGATCAGGCCTGATCTTGTGCGCACACTTGCATTCAGTCCGCCCCACTGCAGTGACAGAATTCTTTTTTTTCTGATCACTGCAAAAACACAGTAAAATCGCTGCGGCGCTATAAAGATCACTTTTGAGGGGCATGGCGAGTTCATAGATTTTTTTATTTTTTTTTTTTTGGGCACAAGTTAGCAGAATTTATTTTTATTTTTTGTTTTTTCTTACAAAGTCTCATATTCCATTAACTTGTGACAAAAAAATAAAATCTCACATGAACTCACCATACCCCTCACGGAATCCAAATGCGTAAAATTTTGTAGACATTTATATTCCAGACTTCTTCTCACGCTTTAGGGCCCCTAAAATGCCAGTTCAATATAAATACCCCATAAGTGACCCTATTTTGGGAAGAAGACCCCCCCAATGTATTCCGTGAGGGGCATGGTGAGTTCCCAGAAGTTAGTGGAAATTTTTTTTGTTTCTCTTGCAAAACCATTTTCCGCTAACTTGTGCCCAAAAAAAAATATTCTAGGAACTCGCCATGCCCCTCACAGAATACCTTGGGGTGTCTTCTTTCCAAAATGGGGTCACATGTGGGGTGTTTATACTGCCCTGGCATTTTAGGGGCCCTAAAGCGTGAGAAGAAGTCTGGAATCCAAATGCCTAAAAATGCCCTCCTAAAAGGTACTCATTGGAATTTGGGCCCCTTTGCGCACCTAGGCTGCAAAAAAGTGTCACACATGTGGTATCACCGTACTCGGGAGATGTAAGGCAATGTGTTTTGGGGTGTATTTTTACTTATACCCATGCTGGGTGAGAGAAATTTCTCTGTAAAATGACAACTTTGTATAAAAAAAAAAGGGAAAAGTTGTCTTTTAGCAAGATATTTATCATATGTATTTATCGATATGTAAAACCCCAAAACACATTGCCCTACTTCTTCTGAGTACGGCGATACCACATGTGTGACACTTTTTTGCAGCCTAGGTGGGCAAAGGGGCCCAAATTATAAAGAGCACCTTTTATAAAGGGCATTTTTTATGCATTTTGGATTCCAAACTACTTCTCACGCTTTAGGTCCCCTAAAATGCCAGGTGTCACGGCTGAGGATGGGGAAAACCCTCAGCCGTGCGATGCCAGAAGATGGTAATAACGACTCAGCCAGGAAGGCAGAATTAGGGAGCAGGTCACCTCCTAAAGCTTCCCTAATCTGACCCTAACTCCTAGCGGCATGAGCCGACCTTGAAGGTAGGAGGACTCGTGCTCCGGAACCTCGGGTCCCTACTAACCCTCCGCAGGTCCCTAAGCTAGGAGCTGGGTAGACTACCTGTTCCTCCTGGACGCAGAGAAACAGGAGTCTAAAGTGGCCAAGCTACAAAGAAAAGGGAGACACGAACAACTTATGGCAATGGCAGGTAAATGCAAAGTATAGCACCTACCTGCCACAGACACAAAGCCTGGAACCCATGCAGACGCGCTGCTGTCCAAAGAACACACACGGGCACAGCACACAACACACAAGACACGGGAAACCAGGAAACCATAAGGTGCAATAAACAAGCAAATCACATACACATCTACATAACATCATGACATAAATCTTATCTGTAGAAGACTCAGTAGTTGCATCCAGCATGCATACACTCCAGGAAGTTGTATAAACCGCAAAGTGATGCAGTATGGGAAGGGATTTAAAGGGATGCAATCAGTGCAACTACATGACAGCTGAGAGAGGCTAACGAGATGAGAAAACGAAAGCAAAACAAAAGGAACCTCAAGGAGGAGGTTCTGAAGGACGTCTGTCAGAGCTTCTCAGTTGTCTGGTGGTGACAGTACTCCTCCTTCTACGAGTGGACTCTGGACACTCGGAGCCCTCCTTCTCAGGATGGGACCTATGGAAAGCCCTGATGAGACGAGTGGCCTTAATGTCAGTCACTGGGACCCACATCCTCTCCTCAGGTCCATAACCCTCCCAATGAACGAGGTACTAGAGAGAACCGCGGACAACGCGAGAATCTACAATCCTAGAGACCTGAAATTCAAGATTACCATCAACCACAATTGGAGGAGGAGGCAAAGACGAGGGTACAGTGGATCTCATCGCTGTACCCAGAGATTCTGGTGGCCGGCGCTTCGTAAGTCGGTTGAGGGTTTTGTGGCAGCCTGCGAGACCTGCGCTCGTGCCAAAGTCCCTCATTCACGGCCATCAGGTCCTCTCCTTCCGTTACCCATTCCTTCCCGTCCTTTGACACATCTGTCCATGGACTTCATTACGGACCTGCCTTGTTCCTCGGGGAAGACTGGGATTCTGGTGGTGGTGGACCGTTTTAGCAAAATGGTGCATTTAATTCCTTTTCCTGGCTTGCCTAATGCTAAGACGCTGGCGCAGGCATTTATTGATCACATTGTCAAATTGCATGGTATTCCTTCAGACATAGTCTCTGATAGGGGCACACAGTTTGTTTCCAGATTCTGGAAGGCTTTCTGTTCTCGCTTGGGGGTTCGGTTGTCATTCTCTTCTGCTTTCCACCCGCAGTCGAATGGCCAGACAGAGCGCGTCAATCAGAATCTGGAGACATATCTTCGCTGTTTTGTGGCGGAGAATCAGGAGGATTGGTGTTTTTTTGTCCCTTTGCTGAGTTTGCTTTAAATAACCGTCGTCAGGAGTCCTCTGATAAGTCACCATTTTTTGGTGCATATGGGTTTCATCCGCAGTTTGGGACATTCTCTGGAGAGGGGTCTTCTGGTTTACCTGATGAGGACAGATTCTCCTCGTCTTTGTCATCTATTTGGCAAAAGATTCAGGATAATATAAAGAGCATGAGTGAGAGATAGAAGCGTGTGGCGGATAAGAGACGTGTGCCTGGTCCGGACCTGAATGTTGGTGATCTGGTGTGGTTGTCTACTAAGAATATCAAATTGAAGGTTCCCTCCTGGAAGTTGGGTCCTAAGTTTATTGTGCCTTACAAAATCTTGTCAGTCATCAATCCTGTTGCCTACCGTCTTGATCTTCCTCAGACTTGGAAGATCCATAATGTTTTTCATAAGTCCTTATTAAAACCTTATGTTAAACCCATTGTACCCTTGTCTTTGCCTCCTCCTCCGATTGTGGTTGATGGTAATCTTGAATTTCAGGTCTCTAGGATTGTGGATTCTCGTGTTGTCCGCGGTTCTCTCCAGTACTTCGTTCATTGGGAGGGCTATGGTCCTGAGGAGAGGATGTGGGTCCCAGTGACTGACATTAAGGCCACTCGTCTCATCAGGGCTTTCCATAGGTCCCATCCTGAGAAGGTGGGCTCTGAGTGTCCAGAGTCCACTCATAGAAGGAGGGGTACTGTCACCACCAGACATCTGAGAAGCTTTGACAGACGTCCTTCAGAACCTCCTCCTTGAGGTTCCTTTTGTTTTGCTTTCGTTTTCTCATCTCGTTAGTCTCTCTCAGCTGTCATGTAGTTGCACTGATTGCATCCCTTTAAATTCCTTCCCATACTGCATCACTTTGCGGTTTATACAACTTCCTGGAGTGTATGCATGCTGGATGCTACTACTGAGTCTTCTACAGATAAGTTTTGTTCATTCATTTGTGTTTTCCTGTTTGCTGGATCCCAGATGACCCTGACTCCCTCTGTATCAAGTGTAGGGAGCCGGTGGTCGTGTCCCCTCACAGTCGAGGTATGAGGATATGCGATCATCTACCATTGAGATTTTTGCATAGGCTGAGCAGTTAGGGAGAGAGCCAGGTCTGTTGCAGGGCTCTCCCTTTTGTTCCTTAGTTTTGGATCCAGTCAGTCAGATCTTCATTTTGTGTCTTCTAGTTTTCTGTACACCTTCCGTGACACCAGGGCAGTATAAATACCCCACAAGTGACCCCATTTTGGAAAGAAGACACCCCAAGGTATTCCGTGAGGGGTATGGTGAGTTCATGTAAAATTTTATCTTTTGTCACAAGTTAGTGGAATATGAGACTTTGTAAGAAAAAAAAAAATCATTTTCCGCTAACTTGTGACAAAAAATAAAAACTTCCATGAACTCACTATGCCCATCAGCGAATACCTTAGGGTCTTTACTTTCCGAAATGGGGTCATTTGTGGGGTGTTTCTACTGTCTGGGCATTGTAGAACCTCAGGAAACATGACAGGTGCTCAGAAAGTCAGAGCTGCTTCAAAATGCGGAAATTCACATTTTTGTACCATAGTTTATAAACGCTAACTTTTACCCAAACCAATAAATATACACTTATTGCATTTATTTTATTTTTTTAATCAAAGACATGTAGAACAATAAATTTTGAGAAAAATTTATATAGAAATGTAGTTTTAATTGAAAAATTTTGCAACAGAAAGTGAAAAATGTTTTTTTTTTTTTTAAATGTCGGTCAATTTTGATTAATATAAAAAAAAATTAAAAATGTCAGCAGCAATGAAATACCACCAAATGAAAGCTCTATTGGTGAGAAGAAATGGAGGTAAAATTCATTTGGGTGGCAAGTTGTATGACCGAGCAATAAACCGTGAAAGTAGTGTAGTGCAGAATTGTAAAAAGTGGTCTGGTCATTAAGGGGGTTTAAGCCAGGGGAGCTGAGCTGGCTAAGGACCAATAATATTTTCCCCCTTTGTGTCCCAGCAGTCATAACGTTTTGATTTTTTTTTTTGTTCATCAAAATTTTTATTTCTCGCCCATATTCATTGGGGGACACAGGAACCGTGGGTATAGCTTTGTCCTCTAGGAGGCGTTGACACTAGTAAAAGCTGTTAGCTCCTTCCCTGGCAGCTATACCCTCTCCAGCCTGGAGAGAGAGCTTCAGTTTTTTCTAGTGTCAATAGGAGGCAAGTTTATTTTATTTCTATTTTTTTTTATTTTTTCAGTTTGGAAATAGTGGTCGCTTAGCCTTCCTGTTCTCCCGGGGAAGCACGCCAGCGTTGGTCCGCCACGCTGCCTCCTCCCCCACAAGAAGACAAGGGGACCAGGGCATCCTCGCTCCCCTGCATCCCGCCAGCAGATTGGTCACCCATCCAAATCCCTCTTTCAGCGTCCTGCCACTACGGTGCCAGTAGCTGAAGGGGTGACCCTGCTGGAGAAGAGGAAGGGTGAAGATGGCGGCTGGACAGATGAGTGATGCCTGCTCCCGTCCGTCGCCCCTCCCCCTCCCCTTCCAGTTCGGCTGCACAGATCCTCTCTCCTCTCCCTTTCTCCTCCCAACTCCCTCTCTAGAAGAGGCACTCTCCGGTCTCCTGTATGACTTGACCAGCTGGGGTGATTCTTATTATTACTCACGCACTCTTCGGCGCTTTGAGAACAGAGGAGCAGATTGGTTTGGGAGGGGGTGGGGCCTATTGGCGCTCAGATTTTCTATCATCCCTCTGCTTCAGAACAGGCAGCCGCCTGTTCCAGGCACTGTGGTGGTTACGGTTTTCTGGCATTGCGAGGGTTACTGGGAGGCGTGTGCACTGCTGCGGTACTGAACGGGAGATGCAGGACCTGAGGGGGCGGGGCCTTCGCTTCCCACCACAGCGCTCAGGCAGCTCTTCTCTGGGACATCCTCTCTGGACTGCATCTGCTCCTGTGGTAGGATCTGTTGTCTCCTCTACCCTGGTCTCTGTATCCTCTCCAGCCCCAGGTGTCTTCTTGGGTACCATCATGTCTGATCCCTCTGGTGCTCTTCCTCGGCTGCCAATAGCTGTCCATTATGCCTGCTCTATGTGTCCAGCAAAATTCCCTTGCGGGCAACCGGATTCTGTCTGCACTGCTTGTCAGATGCCCAGGCAGGGGCACCCACTTCAGCCCGTACTGCTGCCTCCCCCTCTGCCATCTGAGTTATCCGATTAGGCCAGAACTCTGTCGGTGGAAATGCTTGCTAAAATCTCCCAATCCACCCTATCTATAGTGGGTCGCTTGGTTGAGAATCCGCCACAAGTGCAGGCTGCACCCCCCTCAGATGCACCCTCCAGAGCTTCTTGCTCGGGCGACCCCCCCCTTCCAGGTCACTTCCCTCTGGTGGTTCCGTCGGCACACGGCATTCACAAAAGCGTCCCAGAGTAGACAACGTTTCTTCCTCTGACGCATCTCCCTCTCCACCCTGTGTACGGTCTCTCAGGTTTTTCTTCTCCTGGGGACATGCTGTCTGAAGGAGAGGTTGAGAATTCTGATTTGGACATGGATACAGAGAAGCCCTAAGTTGGCCTCCACTGTGGATAGCCTCATTGCTGCCGTCCGCGACTCCTTCCAGGTGCAGGATGAATTCCCCCCCCCCCCCCCCCCCCCACTGACCAACAGGGGGTATCCTTCTTTTGTCCAAAACAGGCCTCAAAGGTGTTTCCTTGCCATAATGATTTTTCGGTGGTGGTTTCCAAGGCTTGGGATCATTCAGACATGCGTTTTTCCACCCCAAAAAAGCTGGATGTCCTATATCCTTTCCCAGTGGATTGTGTCCATGTGGGCATCCCCTCCTAAGGTCAACCCACCAGTGTCACGGCTCGCTAAAAATATGGCTATTCCTATAGCCGATGGATCCTCCCTCCAGTCCACTGAAGATCGTTGGATGGAATCCTTGACGAAGTCCCTCTTTGCAGCTACAGGTTCAGCCCTTAGGCCATGTTCGCATGTGTGGGTGGCAAAGGCGATCTGAGTGGGGCAGCCAGCTGGACCAGGACTTGGTATCTGAGGTCCCTGCTCAGGATCTCCGATCCTTGGTGCAGCTGATCACCCAGGCGGGGAAGTTCCTCTGCGAGGCGTATTTGTACGCTGGCGCGCTCTTCAGCGCTTGCAGTCGCCTTACGCCCCAAGCTTTAGCTGAAGGTGTGGGCAGCGGACGCGACTTCCAATCGTTCTTTAGTCAGACTTCCCTTTGCCGGCGCCCATCTCTTTGGTTCTCGGCTGGCCGAAATTTCTGAGGCCACTGGAGGCAAGAGCACCCATCTCCCACAGCCTAGAACCAAGCAGGCCTCTCATGTTAGGTCAGTTTCCTCAGGTGGTAGGCCCTTTCGTTGATTCAATAGTTACCGTCCCACGGCGAGCTCTTCCGCTGGGGGGGCTGGGGTTTACGTCCCAAGATCGACACAAAAAGACGTTCTATCGGGCACAGCCCTCCTGGCGTCCCAGACCTCAAGCCGCTCGACCTTCTGCAGCTAAGCAGTCCTCAGCCTGAAGGTGCTCCCCCGCCGAACAGAGTGAGGCGCCTCCTCTTCTAGGACGTCTGGCGGGCCCACGTCTCCGGCGCTTGAGAACTCGAGATTGTATCCTCTGGATACATAATAGAGTTCCTGTCTCTTCACCCAGACAGTTTTTTTTTTTCAATCCCGTCCTCCACAGGACCCCGAGCGAGCAGCCACCTTCTCCCAGGCCATTCAGTCCCTGTCATCTCTCCTGTTCCCCCAGCAGAGAGGTTCAAGGGGTTATATTCAAACCTTTTTGTGGTCCCCAAAAAGGAGGGCTCGGTGCACCTAATCCTGGACCTCAAACTGCTGAACAAGTTTCTCCGTCTCCAGCGGTTTCGGATGGAATTCCTTTGTTCCGTAATTGCTTCTCTGGAGCAGGGGGAATTCCTTTCGGCCATAGATATCCAGGACGCATACCTCCACGTCCCCTTCTCGTGGAGTCACCAGCGCTTCCTGAGGTTTGCTATAGGAGACTATCATTACCAGTTTGTTGCCCTCCCGTTTGGACTGGCAACTGCGCCTCGGGTCTTCACAAAAATTCTGGCCCCTGTTCTCGCCCTGCTCCATTCCAGAGGCATCTTCCTTATACCTTATCTGGACGACATCCTCATCAAGGCTCCCTCTTTCGCTCAGGCGTTGAGCGGATCACGCTGGAAGCCCTTGCACGTTTTGGGTGGTTGGTCAATCTGCTGAAGCCATCTCTGACTCCCTCCAGACAACTGGTCTTTCTGGGTATGTTTCTGTACACGGAAGCGGCACAGGTTCGCCTTCCTTCGGACCAGCGACTGGCCTTGCACCGTTCGTTGAGGGTTCTTCTCGATTGCAAGCCCATGTACCGGCAATTTCAGCAATCTACATCCCGGGTGTGGAGAACTGGACTCCGGACTTCCTCAATAGATCCATGCGAGTGGTCCCTCCACCCGGAGGTATTCGAGGCGATCTGTCTACGTTGGGGTTGCCCCGACGTGGATTTGATGGCCTCAAGGCTCAATCGGAAACTTCCCACCTTCCCCTCCCGAGCAAGGTATCCAGAAGCTTGCGGCGTGGATTCCCTGATCTCCCCTTGGCAGGGGTTCTTCCTCCTTTTACATGTTTCTGTGAAAGTGAATTTCTGTGAAAATATTCCACCACTTCGTTTTTCTTCCCCCACTATCCTGTCCTTTCTTCAATCGGGGTTGGACCTTTGGTCTGGCCCTTAGTTCTTTGAAGGGTCAGGTGTCGGTGCTTTCTATCTTTTTCCAGGGGGCCTGTAAGGACTTTTCTTCAGGGTGTGGCACATACGGTTCCTCCTTACCGTCCTCATTTACCGCCTTGGGATCTGAATTTAGTCCTCTCAGCGCTCCAGGCTTCCCCTTTTGAGCCCTGTAAGGTAGTTTTTCTTGTCACTATCACTTCCATCAGACTGGTGTCCGAGTTGGCGGCGCTCTCTTGCAGAGAACCCTTCCTGGTTATTCATAGGGACAAAGTGTTTCTCCAGCCCATCCCTTCTTTTCTTCCGAAGGTGGTCACTGACTTCCATATAAACGAGGAAATTGTCCTTCCCTCACTGTGTCCATCTCCTTCACACCCTAAGTAAAAGGAGTTACACCATTTGGACGTGGTCAGAGCTCTGAAGATCTATTTAGCAGCCTCCGGTCCCTCCCGCCGTACAGACTCCCTTTTTGTCATTCCGGAGGGTCCTCGCAAGGGTTGGCGGCCTCCAAGGTGGCAATCGCACGTTGGTTTCGGGCTGCAATTGTGGAGACTTACCGCCCCCAGGGCAGGCTTCCGCCCTTAGGTGTCACAGCTCACTCCACCAGGTGGTGGGGGCAAGTAGCAGGGGGGGTCTGGGGTCTGAAAGTTTCTAAACTAACTTTTCCCTTCTTTCCCTGCCTAACGGTGCCTCTCCCTCACTGACCCTAACCTACCTGGATGGCGATGGGTGCAGGAGGGTGATGGATGGCGATTAGGGGGACGCAGGAGCTGGTGCTGGATGGTGCTGCCGGCTGCTCGTGCAGAACAGGAAGAGGAGGGGAGAGAGGAGCGCTGGAAGTTTGAATCTCGTGCCTCTCTCCCCTGCACTAATCGGCACCCTGGACAGCGGCGTTCAGCACCAGGGCCAGCACTGCCTCTCCAAATCTTCGTACTGCGATTGGTGGTGTATTATCACGCCACCGATCGCAGTCTTTTTCCGGTTCATTGGGTCACCGGAGACCCGAATGGACCGGAAACGCAGAAAACTGCAGGTCTGAATTGACCTGCGGTTTTCTGCGATCGCCGATACGGGAGGGTCAAATGACCCCCCTGCGTTGTTACAGGATGCCGGCTGAATGATTTCAGCCGGCATCCCGTTCCGATTAACCCCCGCGGCGCCGGAATCCCGATTTAAAGTCCTGGTACGCCCTACGTCCTTAAGGGGTTAAACATTTTAAGAATTACTGCTAAACTTCTAAGCCTTCTAACGTCATAAAAAAAAAAAATTACATTTACAAAATGATGCCAACATAAAGTAGACATATGTAATGTTAAGTAATAAATATTTTATGAGGTATCACTTTCTGTTTTCAAAGCAGAGAAATACAAATTGTAAAAAATTTGTGAATTTTTCAAAATTTTTGTTAAATTTGGGATTTTTTCATAAATAAAGGTGAAATATATTTACTCAAATGTATGATTATTATGTAGTACAATGTGTCAAGAGAAAACAGAATGGCTTGCATAAATGTGTGTTTCAAAGCTTTTAAAAAAATGACCTAGGCAGAAGGGTGAAAACTGGCCCGGGGTAGAAGGGGTTAACATTTTGTAAAAATTATTTACGATGTTCACTGTGTGGTAAAAATAACATAACTTTATGTAAGTCATTACAGTGATGATAATGCCACATGTCTATATATATATATATATATATATATATTATATATATTTATATATTATTATTATTATTATTATTATTATTATTATTATTATTATTATTATTATTATTATATTTTTTTTTTTTTTTTTTTTTTTTTTTTTTTTTTTACTTTCCTCCTGCAGCTCCCCCTCCTCCTCCAGACTGAAAAGAGGGGGAGGTGCCTGCTTTTGTTTTTCATATCTCTGGTTTGGTAACAGCTAGAGATACTGAGTTACTGGGTTTTATAATGTTTGAAAGCTGGTATTCCAAACTGTCAAACAATACTAGAATGACTGCAATATCTTCAGTACGTGGGAAGATCACTGTTAGAACTCGACTCGATTTCAAACAGTGATATCTCCTACTTATCTAATGTCATTTTGGTCTTGTATGAAAGCTTGGTATGCCACAATTCAAACAAGACCAGGGTAGCTAGCTTCTATCAATCAGGAGATATCAGCAGCCCCCAACCCTTCCACTTCTGCGTGAGCCCAGCTCCGGCTTTTTCCCACAACCCAGCCAGAGCAAAACAGTTAGGCCTCTTTCACATGAGCCAGTTTTCTGTCAGAGTGCGATATGTGAAGCAAGCACATAGCATCCAGACTGAATCTTGTCCTATTCATTTCAATGGGTCTGTGCACATGCATTTTTCACACATCGTTTATACGTTCAGGAAAAATTGTAGCATGTTCTATATTCTGCGTTTTTCACGCAACTCCATAGAAGTGAATGGGGCTTCCAGATGCAATCCATTTTTCACTGATGGCTGCTGGGAGATGTTGATTGATGTTATTCAGGTTTTTTTACGGTAGTAAAAAACCCATTAAAAACCTGATAGAACCCCGCATGGTAAAAAATGAAACTTGTGTGCAAAACCATGAGTTTTTTCCTGAACAGACCCTGAGAGAATTTGTAATGCTCCTGTGAAAGAGGCCTTAGGTGGTTAATATTTGCTTCTATTTAAGGCAGGGCTGCCCAACCTGCGGCCCTCCAGCACTCCAGCTGTTGCAATACTACAACTACCAGCATGCCTGGACGTCTTACAGCTATTAGGGCATGCTGGGAGTTGTAGTTTTGCAGCAGATAGAGGGCTGCAGGTTGAGCATCCCTAATTTTAATTGTTGGTGCCCTGTGCCCTAGTAATGAAGAAAGGGGCCAACAGAGTTGATTCAGCACTATGGTTCCTTGACTGTTCTTTCCCTCACAGCAGCGCTCCCGGTCATGCGCTGTGCAGGGAACGGCACCTGGCTGCATTCACAATGCTGCTGTTAAGAGGTTGCAGTGCTGAATCATTCCAGGATCAGTGGGGGTCTCAGAGGTCATACCCCCTTACCTTTTATAAAGTAATGGCGTATCCTAGTGATAGGCCATTGATTTATGAGATGGGTTTACCTCTAAGTGCAAACCTGAGTCTGCAAACAGTGGGCACACAACGCAAGTACTAATTCAGTAATGGTTACGGTAATTCCGGTTGTCTTTCTTTCACAAAGGTTTGTGCTGCTGAGTTTAAAGAATTTGTGGACCGTCTGAAGTTGAAGTTCAGCTCAGCATTGGATGCCCCAGCGCGTGAAATTCCAGACACAGTCGATGAGCTCTTTAACAGGTAACTCGTTGTGTGCAGATTGTCTAGTTTACGGCAATGTTCCACTCTCCGCCACGGTGTAATCACATGTAATTTGTGTCATGCTCCTGTTTTCAGCTCTGATCCCTTATCACTGTAATACACTGCCACACATTACCCTTTTGCAGAAAACTGTCTCCTCATTATCATTAGAGTTTGGAATCATTTTCAATATCCACAGAATGTCCTGTTTGCTCAGATGTTAATGAGGGCACTTCCGTTGTACAGCGCTTTATAGTGTACAGATGGCGAGCCCTACTTGTAGATTATTTGTGTATTACATGTGTAGTACTAGACCTTTGTATAACTGTTTGACATAAAATACTATGCAGAACAACTGAAAGTTTTAAAGTAGATATATTTCATATCCTATAGTTTACATAGCATCAACATATTAATAAAAACAGGATAAAAAGTGATCATAAAGGTGTATATAACCCAGAATGTTACCAACGAAAACATCAACTCGTCCTGCAAAAATCAAGCCGCCCTCAGAGCTCCACTCAGTGGAAAAAGTTAAAAGGTTATGGCTGGCAGACTATGGCAACACGAAGGCAAAAATATTTTTTAAAGTGTTTTTATTGTGCAAAAGTAATAAAACATGTACATATTTGGCATCACCTTATTTGTAAAACTCATATAGAATAAAGGTAAGGCATTATTTATGTCACACGAATAAGACCATTTACAATTTAAAATTCCCCTAGAAAGAAACCCCGAAAACATTTGCAAAAGTTAATAGTTAAATTTACTCCAAAAGTGCTAGGCGATGATGAAAAAGAAAGGTTGACTATTGAAGAGTTACAGGTGTATTCCAGTATTTACAAGTTATCCTCTACCCACCTATTACAAGAATGGGGGTCATCGAGCCCCTTTTTTAAATGGAGCAGTGGTCGATCGTGAGTGCTGATGGGATGGCTGAAGATGGCAGATTAAAAATGCTCGGCCATGCTCAACCACTACTCTGGAATACCCCTTTATGACCATGCTTGTGTTTTTTTTATGTTTTTATTGTCACGTTCCAAACACCATAACATTTTCCATCAGCATAATTGACAGCCTGTGCTTTGCAGAAGGAGTTGTATTTTTCAATGGCACCATTTTTTTGATAGGCTCCAAGAGTTTAATTTTGAGTAACAGAAGTCTATAAATAAAGTAGATCTAACTGTCCCGCCATAATAACACTGCACCATTAACATTCACCTGTTCTTGCTCCCCACCCGGTGCACATCTCTTCTCTCTGAAATGGAAAACACTTGTGAGTAGTCATATGGCCAGTTTAGACAGCACACTATTCCTTGTATCAAACATGCAGCACAGGCCCGAGTCAGCCATGTATTTCTTATGGTTGTCCGCCTGGAATGCAGGTTGCGCACCTCCTCTCTCTCATGCAATGCCTTGTATGTTACAAGCAGACATGATGCAAATGTTGTTCTGAGCCGCTACCGCCCATTCCATAAGATGCATTAAGTCCTATTTGCTACTTATTCAGATGTAGCATAGTTGACACACAGACTTGGTGAGTTATCACATTTAGTTAACGTGTTTTGACTGTTAACTATGCTACATCCGTATTTATTCTCACAAATTGAGGTTGAAAAACGCTCCTCAGTGATTTTATTGTGTCTATATTGCAATCTTTGGCAGGTTTCGTGTTCTGGCTGTTGGAGACGAATCGAACCAGGAGCCTCGTTTAGAAATCATCAGCAGGTATTGTCATGTATGAGCATCCTTTCCTTCACAAACATCTTTGTTTTTGTTTTTTTGTTTTTCCCCCACTATTTTTGCCACTTAATCAGATGCCATAGTCGGGTTAAAGGGTTTGTCTGAGCATTTAATATAGGATAGGTCATCAATATCAGATTGGCATGGGTCTGACACCCGGCACCCCCGCCGATCAGCTGTATGAGCAGACAGCGCACGCAGTGTGCGCGTGCCGTCTTCTCGCTCGCTGCTTTGCCATAGACAAGAAGAGAGCCTGGAGACTGCATGTACACCATCTACTCATACAGCTGATTGCTGGGAGTCGGACCACCGCCAATCTGATTTTGATGACCTATCCCGAGGATAGGTCATCAATATTAAAAGCCCGGACAACCCCTTTAATATTTAAAATTTTGTGCTATTTCACAATGACTGACCCTCCATCAGTGCCCTTTGAAACTAGTACGGCCCCCCATTAGTCTTCTGGAACCAATGTGGCCACTTAGCCTAAGGGCTCATGCACACACGTATTTTTATATAATTTTTTTTGAAGCCCATATGTGTTGCCATTCTCTTCAATAGGGCTGCAAATAAACGGAAATGACTCCAATGTGCATTCTGTGTCTGCATGGCTGTTCCACAAAAAAATTGAATAGAAATATAGAAAATAGAACCTGTCTTATTATTGGCCGCATTACGGACAACGATAGGACTGTTCTGTTAGGGGTCGACTGTTCCGTGTTTTGCGCATCCACAATTTGCGGACTGAGAAACAACTGTCATGTGCATGAATCCTGAGGCATATGCCATCTAGTGAAAGGGAATTGCCATGTGCATATTTCGGTACAGCTTTGGTTCGTTATATTCTTTTCCTCTGTGTTATTTCTTCCCGCTTTTCTTGATTTGAAGTCACTCTAAGCGCCTTTCTTTTTTTTTTGGGCTGTAAAGTGTGGATGACATCCAGGTGTCAGCGTTACAGAACCTCATGTTAAGCACACTGGCACTTTCTGATATGCAAATGAAGTCATGCCTATCGCTTCAGGTAAGTGGGATATGCCAACTCCTGTTTTCAACTGTTTTAAGATGTAGACAACATGTAAATGGCATTAAAGAGCATTTACTCTTATAATATTGTCAAACAGAGGGAGTGGAGGTGGTATGTTAGTCTTTTTTTGAAATGATTTAAAGGGGTTATCCAAAAACGCCCCCTGCCCCCCTTCACACCTACCCCCCTGCCGGGGTATTCCCAGGCCCCTCATATAGGTTATACTTGCCCTGCTCCCCGGGTAAGTATAACCTATATGAGGTGCCTGGGCATTGAGGGGGGTCGTCATAGGGGTTGGATAACCCCTTTAATTAATCTGATAACTACAATGTGATGTACATACACACCACATGGTTCTGGGATTTAAAAGGGTTGTTCATGCATTGGCTGAAAGCCCCTCAAAGCTGAACAGCATCGGGGGACCAAAGGAGCTAGAACCCAGTAGCATGGAAAAACAAAGTATGCTTTCCTCCACAGGTCTGATGACTTGGGGTGAGGGGATTCCCTAAGGCCCTCCAAAGCTGGACAACCTCCTTAAACCTACACCACTGTAATTGTATAGCACAAATTTAGAGTTCCGGCAGTCTAGCAGGAGCCTGATGGGTCCCAGATTTTTGGAGACAGATGGACATCCCATAGAGAAGACAGAAGTGGTGTGTAATCATTTCTGTCTTTTCTGTTGCAGCGAACAATGCGCTTAGTGAGCCATATTAAGTGACTAGAGGCAGCCCATCGCTGGTCCACCCGGCATGGAAGAGTCTGCATGAGACCCCTATTCCCATGTTCGGTAGTGGTCCCAGCAGTAAGACCTACACCGATCACTTATAACCTATCCCAGGGGCGTAACTAGAAGTGACTGGGCCCCCCAGCCTGCTTTGTAACTCTCCCCTCCTGTGTAAACCCCACTCCTTTGGCTAGTCACGATCTAGACCAGACCAGGCTGCCACGCCATCCTTTTCCTAATATAGATATAGAGATATAGATATATATATATCTCTATCTCTAATCTCGGGGGGGCAGACATGGGGCCAGGGACGGGGCACAGATAAGGGCCATGGCCGCGGACAGAGGCCAGGGACGGGACACAGATAAGTTCCAGGGCCCAGACAGGGGCCAGGAAGGCGCAGCTTGTGGCCACAAGGGCACACATAATGGTCAGCCACTTCTCTCCTGAAAGAGCCAACCAGCGAGGCACAGTCACAGGGGCCAGGCAGGGCAACTTGGGAAAGGGGGGCACAAAGGCAGTGGGCATAGGGCACACATGGGCAAGGGGGGCAGACAGGATGCGGGCAAACATACCTGACTGAAAAGCCTAGTAAGTCATCAGTCACTGATGTGCGCTGCTGTGCCACTCCTGTGTGTTGCTCCTCTTGTCGCAGAGCTTTTCTCCCACCCACCTGCTGCTTCCTCTGGTCATGGTCAGGAGTCGGTGGGCGTACCAGACTGTGCTGTCTGTGCCTAACTAGAACAGAGCGGGAGTGGCCTGGGAGGGATTGGAGGATGTTGATGATGGACAGCCTGAAAAACTAACTTAAAGGCAGGGCAGCTTAGCTGACTTGATTGACATGCTGCTGGGCCCCAAAGTAGCCACTTCCCCGGTATTTACGCCACTGACCTATCCTTTGGAGAGATGATAGGTTGTCATTTTAGGACAACCACCTACTTGTTGGGTCAGTCCCTGGCCACCTATGCCTCTTCCCTTCTACTTTAGTCCCCAACTAGGCCGCATCTTCTCTGCCGTGTCCTCGGGCCCCAGGTGCTCCTTTTGCCCCGTTTTCCCTCCCTGAACTTCGCTCCTCCTCAGGAGCCCCCTACACCTGTTTTTTCTTTTCCGGAGGACTCCCGGTGTCCCGCGGTTCCGTTTCGACACACCCCTTGCTCTTGGCCCCTCCCTGCTCCTCTTGGCTTCTGGGAGGGGTCTATTCTCCTCCTATCCCTGTCAAGCGCGGAGTTTACACTCAACTCCTGCTATCCCAGTTCGGGTGGCTGGTGAACCACTCCAAGTCCTCACTTGTTCCCAGGCAGAGGATTGGTTTCCTGGGCATGGTCTTCGACACTTGCCTCGGACGAGTGTTCCTTCCCTAGAACAAGGTAGTGGCTCTCCAGTCAGGGGTGGCTCGCCTTTGCAAGCTGTTTCCTCTGTCCATCAGGCCATGCATGCGCATTCTGGGCATTCTGGTTGCAATTCCTTATGCCCAATTCCACACCCGATCCCTTTAGCCGTCTTCCTGTCTGGATTCAGATGGACAACTCCAATGCGGTGGCTTATTTGAACCACAAGGGGGGCACCAGAAGCGTGGCAGTCCGGATGGAAGCTTCTTGCATCCTGCGGTGGGCAGAGGGACAAGTTCTCGCTCTCTCCGCTGTCCACATCCCCGTATTCGACAATTGGGCAGTCGACTTCCTCAGTCGCCAACGTCTCGACCTGGGCAAGTGGTCTCTCAATCCAGAGGGGTTTCAATCTCTTCGACCTCCTGTCTGAATCACAAACTTCCGCTTTACGTCGCCATGTCTCGGGATCCTCCGGCTCTTGCGGTAGATCCCTTAGTGCTCCCGTGGTCCCAATTCAGCCTCCTGTATCTCTTCCCTCCCCTTCTTCTTCTTCCTCTGGTACTCAAACGCCTCAAAATGGATCAGGTCCCGGCAATGTTAGTGGCCCCAGACTGGCCCCGAAGGGTGTTGTACGCAAATCTTGTCTTTCAGCTCGCTACCACTGAGTCCCGAACTTTCACAATGTCCGCTGTTCCACCTGAGTTTACCTCTGCTTCATTTTACGGCGTAGCTGTTGAAGCCGCGGTCCCGAGGTTCTGCGGTCTTTCCAAGTCAGTCATCCAGACTATGCTTCATGCACGTAAACCCGGCCAGTTGGCCAGGATCTACCATCTTACCTGGAAGGCCTATTTTGCCTGGTGTAAATCTGACAAGGTTCACCCTCTCCTTTTTTTTCCGTCCCTAGGATTCTTACCTTTCTTCAAGCCGGCCTTGAGAAAGGTCTCTGCCTGCCTCCCTCAAAGGTCAGGTCTCGGCCTTGTCTGTTCTTTTCCAAAGGCCCTTGGCTTCTCATTCCCAAGTGAAAACCTTCCTTCAGGGTGTGACTCATCTCGCCCCCCCACCTCCCTTCTCTTCTCCAGTAGAACCATGGGATTTGAATCTGGTCTTAGATGCCCTTCAGTCCTCACCCTTCTAACCCGTGAAGGGGATCTCCCTTTCTTTTAAGGTTTCCTTTCTAGTTGTGATTATCTCCATTCGCAGAGTCTCTGAGCTGGCGGTGCTCTCTTGCCGGTCCCAGTTTTTGTTTTTTCACCAGGACAAGGTTGTCCTGCGCTCAGTTCCCTCCTTTCTTCCCAAGGTGGTTTCCCTCTTTCACATAATGAGAAGATTGTACTGCCTTCATTCTGTCCCAACCCCTCTCATCCCAGAGAGGTCTCCATCGTCTGGATGTGGTTCGGGTGCTCCGGCTGTAACTCCAGTTAACGGAGTCCTTCCGTCATTCTGACTCCTTCTTGGTCGTCCCTGAGGGCTCGTGTAAGGGTTCACAAGCCTCCAAAGCCACCATCTCCCTTTGGATTCGGTCAGCTGTCAAGGAAGCATATGTGGCGAAGGGGCATCCTGGGCGGTCTGGCATCTGGCCTCTGCCTCCCAGATCTCCAAGGCCTCAGTTCACACCTTCTCCAGGTTTTACCACATCCATTCCTTGGCCTCTACCGATGCCTGTTTGGGTCTCCAGGTTCTGCAAGCGGCTGTGCGCTAGGTTTTTTGCATGGCTGTTTCTACCCACCCTCTGGGTCTGCTTTGGGATGTCCCATGGTGCTGTGTCCCCCAATGCCATTTACACGAAAAATTTATTTTTGTACTTGCCGTAAAATCCTTTTCTCGTTAGATGCATCGGGGGACACAGATCCCACCCTTGTTTTTTTTTCTTCGTTCAGATTTTCCGCGCTTCCAGGAACTCTTCGATAATGGTCCTCTTTCTGGTTTAGGACATGTTGGCTTCACTTTTCGCTCTGGATTTTGGTGCGCCTTCTGCTTTAGTACCAACTGGTCTATGCAGAGGGTATAGCCCATCTGGGTGGAGCTAATACTTTTCCTTTCTAGTGGCAGCTGGGCATATACCCATGGTGCTATGTCCCCCAATGCATCCAATGAGAAAAGGATTTTACGGTAAGTTCAAAAATCCTTTTTTTGTGAAGTCTTGTAATGTTTTATGCAGCCATGTTTGAATTGTTATAGGGATTGCGTGAGACTACATGAGCTTTGATTGTATTGGATAATTTTTCTCTTTTGTAGACGTTTCGAATGTACAGACAGTATAGTGACAACATTCTCGGAAAGGCTTTTTTGGAATTTAAGGAGAAGAGACTGGTAAATCGTAGGCGTGGGAATCACACATTAGGACCAAAGAAGAACCGTGCTTTACCTTTTGTGCCAATGTCCTTCCAGTTATCACAAGGTTACTACAGGTAAGATATCCTTTAGTCTCCTGCCTGCTCAGTGAATTTAGCAAATGTTTTATGGCTTACTGGATTGTACCTTTTCTATTCCCATAGGCTTTTCACTTGGCGCTTTCCTTCTACAATTTGTACAGAATCCTTCCAGTTCTTTGAAAAGTTGAGGTCTTATGGAAATGCTGATCATGTGGACACGTTCTCTTTTGGTGACCAGAACAATGAATCTCCAACAGACATGCTGGCATTTCCTTTGGATGGCCCAGGCGGCCAGTGTGTGACTGTTCTCTCTCTCTTGCTTCTGGGATTTTTATCTGTGAATGTGAAAATCCCTGACCAGATTGTAGTGGTGGACAGCACTTTAGTTGAGAATGAGGTCATGAAAAGGTAACTGATGTCTTACAAAGTGTATATGCATCTGAAAGTGTACATAGCTGTAGTTTCTGTCTCTAGTAAATTTCCTTCATTAGACTTCACAGTTATGAAATATTCAGGATTTTTTGACGTTCTAAAAATGCTTGTAAAGGTTTACATTCTTAAGTTAGTAGAGTTTTCCGAGATCAGGCAAAATTTGCCTAAAGGATGGGATTGACTGTGTGTCTGCAGTGGTCAGGTGTGACGTCCTCACTGCAGCTATGTAAGGAAATCCCCAGATCTGTGTCACTGATTGACTATGATCTATATATGAATAATTTAATATACGTACTGCCCAAGTCTGATTTTGTTTTCTCAATGGTCAGATTTTTTTTTTTTTGTGTTCTGAGATTTCAGATTATCATGCAGTTCTGTGGTGGACACAATATTCCTCCATATGTGTGTGTATATACTATGATGGAATTGTGTAATCTTTTCCTCTCATGTCTTTTCATATTTTGCTGCAGCCTTGGAAAAGATGGTTTGGATGATGAAGATTTTGATGATGAAGATGATGACGGTTTGGGAACCAAGCGGAAGATAGAAGTGAAAGCACGTCAGGCATCTCATACTAATTATCTTCTGATGAGAGGTTACTGCGCCCCTGGAATAGTCAGCTCAAGGAATCTCAACCCTAATGACAATGTGGTTGTCAACTCTTGTCATGTACGGTTGAAACTAAGGCATACTCCTTTAATTGGAAGATTGCTATGCTTTGGTAAGTGAACTACACCGCCTGTAAAATGAGATACGCTTATGTATTGAATATAGGTCTCATTTAGACAATCCTTGTTAAAAGGGGTCTCATTAAAACAGCTTATCCACGGGATAGGGCATAAGTGTCTGTTCAGCAGTGGTCTGATCACCGGGGGTCCTGTTGGTCAGGAGAGTGGGGGGGGGGGGGGGGATGGCCTGTGTTGCCCCATTTAAATAGAGCGGTGGACATGTCTTCAACAATATGGGACATGCAGAGATAGTGTACAAACACTGCTACAGTATCTCCGGCAGCCCTATATAGCTAAATGGAACTGCAGAGCACATGTATGCCTGTCACAACATTCAGACGAGAAGGCATCGGAACCTGCCTTCTACAGAAGCCGAGAAGATCCAGCCCGAGGCTGAGTCTCCTAGGCAACCTGTTAGTGTATTACACTGAGTAATCCACTAACAGGCAGTGCATTACAATACAGATGTATTGTAATGCCTTGCAGAGGGGATCAGACCCCCAAAAGTTGAAGTCCCTGAGTGGGACAGAAATAAAGTGTAAAAAAAAAATGCCCCTTTCCCCTGATTTTATAATAAAAAAAATATATAAAATACACACATTAGGTATCGCCGCATCTGTAATGACCAGCTCTCTAAATATATCACATGATCTGCCCTGTCCAATAACACCATAAAATAAATAAATAAAAACTGTAAAAAAAAAAAGCCATTTTTGTAACCTTACATCACAAAAAGTGCAACACCAATCGATCAAAAAGACGCATGACCCCCAAAATGGTACTAATAAAACAGTCCCCACCATCCCGCCAAAAATGAGCCCCTACATTAGACAATCGCCTATAAAATAAATAAATAAATATAATATATATATCTCTTACTTATAGGTCTCTAAGGAGGCTCACAGAAAACCTAAAAAGAATCCCAAATGCGTTTCTTGTTTTAAGAAACTACCTGAGAATTATTCTAAGAAACTATGCAAGGATTGCTCACATGTTGTAGGAGAGGATCAACCATCTATGTTCGGAAGAGTTAAGAACCATTATACGAGATGAGGTTAAGTCATCCCTGACTTCTCTGAGAGAAATAAGCCCAGGCCCTACTGCCGCTAAAAGGATAAAAATGGCGTCTCCCTCCGACTCTGGTTTAGCGGACGAGGCAGCTCACTCTAAACAGTGGGAGGACAATGATCTCCTATCAGAAATAGAAATTGTGAAGGAGGCGAAATTGTCTTATTTTTCTACTGAAGAAATGGGGGATCTATTGAAGGCGGTGAGAGCCTCCATGGGCATTGATGTTCAAAAGCCTCACTCTATTCAAGAGGAGATGTTTGCCGGGTTAAAGGGAACCTGTCATCTGGATTTTTGGGATAGAGCTGAGGACATGGGTTGCTAGATGGCCACTAGCCCATCCGCAATACCCAGTCCCCATAGCATTGTGTGCTTTTATTGTGTCAAAAAAACGATTTGATACTTATGCAAATAAACCTGAGATGAGTCAGAGCTTGAAAATATGACTCTTCTCTGGTCACACAAGTAAGACTCTCTTATGTTAATTTGCATAAAAGGCAGGAAGTACAAGAATGCATAATACTTATTTAATTCGTCTGCAAATGAAATTTAAAAGTGTAATTTATATGTTGTATGTCTTGATAACCACCGTAATAAGATTGTCCACCATAGAAGACAGCTTGGACGACTGACCCTCCGGTGAGACAACATCCTCATCTGATTTCCCCTCCCCCTTTCTCAGAACATGACACGTCGTGGAGAGAGACTCTTTAGCAGGAGGAGGAGAGACCAAGGAAATGGGATACAGACAGAGGATGTTCTGGCTCGTTTAGCGGGATGGCCGCGCTGGTCATGCGCCCCATGATCCCCAGAGTCGGACTGGTCAGAGGATTGCCTTGCCGACAAACGCCCCAATATTTCCATAATAGCTTTGTTGGTATTGGAGACATTCTGTACCACCCTACCGCCCATTCCGATTTCACCATAGGCTGGGCTGCAGGGACCATTGGGTCCTGGGCTGAGCCACTTGATGGTGGAGCAGCACACTCAAAGCAGAGGGAGTCTCAGCGGATGAAAATTTAGCGCAAAATGACGCACAGAATTGCAATGCCTGCTTCGGGACCTGGGGTCTAGGCTCGGACATAATAACAACCCTGCTGTCCTAAATGAGGAAGAGGGAAATGTTAGGTGAAAGCATTGCACCAGCACTGAATCTGGACCCATTTAATTCTATGATGCTGTGCACACTTGTGCGTTGCGTGAAAATCACAGCAAGCTCTATATTGTGCATTTTTTCACACAACGCAGGCCCCATAGAAGTAAATGGAGCTGTGTGAAAATCCCAAGCATCCGCAAGCAAGTTCGGATGCTGTGCGATTTTCACGCACGGTTGCTAGGAGACAATTGGGATGGGGACCCGATCTTTATTATTTTCCCTTTTTATACATGGTTATAAGACAAAAAAAATAGCATTCCTAATACAGAATGCATAGTACAATAGGGCTGGAGGGGTTACATTTTTTTTTTTTTAATTTAACTCACCTTAATCCACTTGTTCGCGCAGCCCGGCTTCTCTTCTGTCTTCATCTGTGAGGAAAAGGACCTGTGGTGACGTCTCTGCGCTAATCACTTGGTCCGTCACATGATCCATCACCTAGGTGTCCTGCATATGAATATTCCTACCTTCAAGGTCTATTCATATTGCTAGGTAGTCAAGGCCCGGATTAGGGTTGTCTAGGAGGTGACCTGTTTCTTCCCTAGTTTCCAGGCCCAGTTGGGGGGACTGCCTGAAACTCCCGCTAGAAAAAAGGAAAAAAATAAATAAATCCGCAGACCTGCGTTTAGGTGCGGATCCGTTTTGACTTTACATTGAAAGTCAATGGGGGACGGATCCGTTTGAAAATTGAGCCATATTCTGTCAACTTCAAACGGATCCGTCCCCATTGACTTACGTTGTAAGTCTGGACGGATCCGTTTGCCTCCGCACGGCCAGGCGGACACCCGAAAGCTGCAAGCAGCGTTCGGGTGTCCGCCTGCTGAGCGGAGCGGAGGACAAACGGTGCAAGACTGATGCATTCTGAGCGGATCCGCATCCACTCAGAATGCATTAGGGCTGGACGGATACGTTCGGGGCCGCTTGTGAGATCCTTCAAACGGAACTCACAAGCGGAGCTCCGAACGCTAGTGTGAAAGTAGCCTGATTTAGCTTAGTCCCTGTAGGAAGGGTATAGCTGAAGGGGAGGAACTCACACCTTTGTGCTTAGTGTCTGCCTCCTAGTGGCAACAGCTATACCCATGGTCAAGCCTGTGTCCCCCAATGATACGGAAGAGAAACATAATTATTATTTTTTTTCTAAAATGCTATTATTGAGTTTAAGTGAAATAAAGTAAAATAAAAAAGGTAGACTTATTAGGTAGAGCTGTGTCCGTAACAACCAGCTCTATAAACATATCACATGAACTAACCTTCAGGTGAACGCCGTAAATAAAATAAAAATGGTGGCAAAAAAAGCAATTTTTTGTTAGCTTACATTACAAAAAGTGCAAAACCAAGCGATCAAAAAGGCGTATGCCCCCCAAAATAGTACCAATCAAACAGTCACCTTATCCTGCAAAAAAATGAGAACCTAACTAAGACAATCGCTAAAAAAAAAAAAAAAAAATATCGGACGATCATAACACTAAAATATATAGCATTTTTGAAAAAAAAATATATTATTGTGTAATTTTATTTATTTTTTAAGTATACATATTGGGTATTGCCACTTCTGTAACACCTTGCTATATAAAAATATCACATGACCTAACCCCACAGGTGAACGCTGTAAAAATAAATAATTAAAAACTGTGCTATAACAAACATATATTTATTTATTTTTTTTGGCCACCTTGCCCCATAAAGTATAATAATGAATGATCAAAAAAATCATATGTACCCTAAAATGGTACCAATAAAACCGTTAACTCTTCCTGCAAAAAACAAGCTCCCGCAAAAGACAATCGGCAGAAAAAAAAAATATATATGGCGTTCAGAAAATGGAGACACAAAAACATATATTTTATTTATTTAAAAATGCTTTATTATGTAAAGCTAAAACAAAGTAGACATATTTGATATAATCTGTAACAACCTGCTCTATAAAAATAGCACATGATCTAACCAGATGGACATTGTAAAAAAAACTGTTCCAAAACAGCCATTTTTTGGTTACCTTGCTTCGCAAAAATGTAATATAGAGTGATTAAAAATTATATGTATCCCAAAATAGTACCAATAAAACTGTCAACTTATCCCGTAGTTTCCAAAATGGGGTCACATTTTGGGAGTTTCTACTGTGTGGGTGCATTAGGGGGGCTTCAAATGGGGATATGGTGTCTTAAAACCAATTCAGCAAAATCTGCCTTACAAAAACCATATAGCGCTCCTTTTTCTGTGCCTTGCTGTGTGCCCTTACATCAGTTTACAACCACATATAGGGTGTTTCTGTAAACCGCAGAATCAGGGTAATAAATTTTGAGTTTTGTTTGGGTGTTAGCCCTCTGTGTTAAAGAAAAAAATGAAAAATTTGCCAAAAAAGTGAAATTTAGAAATATATAATCTCCATTTTCCGTTCATTCTTGTGAGACACCGAAAGGGTTAACAGAATTAGTAAAATCAGTTTTGAGTAACTAGAGGGGTGTAGTGGGGTCATTTATGGGTGGTTTCTACTATGTAAGCCCCACAACGTGACTTCAGACCTGAACTGGTACTTTTAAAAAGTGGGTTTTGAAAATTTTATTTCTCGCCCAGTTTCCTTGGGGGACACAGAAGACCTTGGGTATAGCTCATCTCCATAGGAGGCGTGACACTAAGTGAAAACTGTTAAGCCCCTCCTCCACAGCTATACCCTCAGCCTGGAGAGAGAGGCTGCCAGTTTTTGCTTAGTGTCCAAGGAGGCAAGACACTCCCTGCTACTGCAGGGCTGTTTTCTCCTTGTTTTTAATTTTGATTTTTACTTTTTCTTTTCTTTTTGTTCCAGACATTACGGGACAACAGAGTCGCACTAGACCTCTCTGTTTCTCCCGGGGTTGAGCTGCGCCAGTGCCGGTCATCCGCACTGCTGCCTCCCCCACAGAAGGCAAGGTGGACCAGGGCAGCCCAGCTCCCCTGCATCCCGCCAGCGCAAGGGTCGCCCGCACGCCAAGCCCCTCTTCCAGCGTCCTGCCACTACGGTGCCAGTAGCTGAAGGGGCGACCCTGCTGGAACGGACCGAGGGTGAAGACGGCTGTGGTGAGAGAGTGGCTTCTCCAGCCCTACGACCCCCTCCCCCCACCCAGGTCTCCTGCGTGACTGACCCCCATATTGGTCCCTGCTGGTCCTAGGCTGGCCCCATCCTAGCTTGTTTTATTAGCTCCCTCTCCTCCCCTCCACAATAGGTGCCCACTGAGGGGTTATGCTGGCGTCCCTATCATGCCGCCCAGGGAGCTGCCTCTATACGGGCACCCGGTCACAGGGTCCCCCCCCCCCCCCCCCCCCCCTATCGCCTTACCGGTGCGCTGCTCAGGGCCAGAGGCCCTCTCCTGACGGCTGCAGCGTAGGGCCCTTGTTTCCGGTCCGCGGGGTGGGCACCCGCGGCCGGCATGACTGGTGCGGTGTCCCAGCAGACCCTGGCGACCACTGCTGCTCTCAGAGGCTGTCTTTCCGGTCGGCCGGGCGCCGCAGAAAGATTCGGGCCCCCTGACTGTTCCGGCCCGCGGGGTGGGCTCCCGCGGCCGGTATTATGCACGCGCCGCTCCGCTCCCTCCAGGTCCTTGCCGGTACCTCCGGGCACCGCGAAAATTTAGGCCCCGGCTTCGCGGCCGCGAAAATTTAGGCCCCGGCTTCGCGGCCTAGTAGGCCGCAAATTTCCGGCCTCGATTGGAGGGGGCGGGCACTCTCCAGGCGCGAATTCTTCCCGCCGGAGGTCCCCCCGCCCCCAGGGCATCGCTGCACCGCTCTCAGGTCGGATCCCTGTTAACCTCTTGGATGCCGACGGCTCCCATCTGGAGGAGACCCTAGGATGGCTAGCCTCTCAAAGAGGCTGTGCCCTTATATGGTGGCCCCTTCCTGCCTCAAAGAGGCTGTGTTTTAGAATAATAAATAAATAAAAAAAAAAAAAATAAAAAAAAAAAAAAAAAAAGAATTAACAGTATGTGTGTATATATATATATATGAGGTATCTGTATTTTTTTGTTGGCTGCGCAGGATGCTGCAGCCTGACCTTAGAGCGCTGGCCGTATGCCTGCCCCTATTCCATAGGCGGCATGTTGCGCTCCGTGGCACTGGCCAGGTATACATGTTCCCCTTCTAGGCGGACCCTTGCCCTCTCCTGGGATACGGCGCTGGCCAGGTGCAGGCCGCCCTTTTCTATAGGCAGAATTAGTCGCCTTCTCCAGTCACGGTACTGGCCATGTGCATGACCCCCCATTATAGGCGGCATACTGCACTCTCTCTGGCTGCGGGCTGGCCTTGTGCATGACCCCCTTCTGTAGGCGGAATACTGCCCTTTTACCGCATACGATGCTGACCATGTGCACGACCCCCTTCCATAGGCGGAACGCTGCACTCTCGCTGGGTTTGCTACGGCCATATGCGTGACCCCCTTCCATAGACGAGACGCTGCACTCTCGCTGGATTCGCTACGGCCATATGCATGACCTCCTTCCATAGGCGGAACGCTGCACTCTCGCTGGGTTCGCTACGGCCATATGCATGACCTCCTTCCATAGGCGGAATGCTGTACTCTCGCTGGGTTCGCTACGGCCTTATGCATGACCTCCTTCCATAGGTGGAATGTTGCACTCTCTCTGGCTTCGCTGCTGGTCATACGCATGACCTCCGTCCAAAGGAGGGCTGCTGCGCTCCCTCTCTCTGGATTCGCTGCCGGCCATATGCATGACCTCCGTCCATGGGCAGAACGCTGCACTCTCGCTGGATTCGCTGCCGGCCATATGCATGAGCCGGCCATGTGCATTGCCTCCTTCCATAGGCGGAATGCTGCACTTTCTGGATTCGCTGCCGGCCATACGCATGACCTCCGTCCATAGGCGGAATGCTGCACTCTCTCTGGATCTGCTGCCGGCCATGTGCATGAACTCCTTCCATAGGTGGTTTGCTGCACTATCACTGGATTCGCTGCCGGCCATGTGCACGACACCTTCCTTGGGTGGTGTGCTGCACTCACTGGAATCGCTGCCAGCAATGAGCATGTATCCTTTCCTCAGGCGGCATATGCACAACGCCACTGACTGTGGTTGTTTTCTCGCCAGTGCGTTGCTGGCCATGTGCATGTCCCGCATCCTTGGCGGGGTGCTTGCATTTTTGCTGGATGCGATGACGGCCGTGTGCATTACCCGCCCCTTTCTGGGTGGAATACTGCTCTTTCGCCGGATATGTTGCGGGCCATACACGGCCCACCTCATCCATGGGCAAGAATTTGCACCCTCACGTGACCCATGGCTGTCCTTGAAATGCTGTGCGGGATTCTTGCTTGTTCTCCTTCGTTGTGGAGTAGTTGCACTCTCACAGTATTCGGTGTTAGGTGGGTTATTGCGCACTCGCTTTATGGTAAGATAACCCCGTGCATGTCCCCCTTTCTCTGGGCGGACCTCCTGCGTTCCCGCTGGGTACTGTGCGGCCATGTGATTAGTCACCTTCTGGGCGAACTATGGTATGTTCTACTTCTCTGAAGTTGTTACTGGCCTTGGGCAACCCCCCTTTGGGACGGGCCTTTGCATTCTTACCAGCTGCAGTGTTGCCAGGTGCATTTCCCCCTTTTCTGGGGGGCCTGCCTGCGTTCCCATCGCATGCCATACTGATGTCTTGTGCATCACTCCCTTTCAGGTTGCACTTTGCACTTCCGTTGATACTGTTGGGCTCTGTGGCTGATCCCCTTCACTGGGTGACTATTTTTTTGCAGTGAGCGGAATTTTCTGGTGCGCTCTGTCCGTTGTTTGGGCCGTGTATGCCTTCTCCCATAGGTGGGTTGGCCTTCTCACTGCTTGCGGGGCTGTTCGTACGTATGCCTCACTTCCTCCTGCGACATACCCTTTTTTCTCTTGGGATGTGGTGCTGTCACGGGCCTTGCACTCTTCTCTAAAGAGATCATTCTGTCCACCTGTATAACCCTTGGGTGCTGTCATACAAGCATTACAAGTATGCCGCTGTATTCAAAGGTGTATTCTTTAGATATGAGTAGATGGGCTCTACTTGCTCTCTACTTCGCCGAGCTGGGTGGTGCTCGTTTTTCTGGTTTGGCCTGTATATTGTGGTCCCGTTGTTTCGGCATCCACCATGTCCGTTGGCCTTTCCACCTGGGGAGTGTTCGTGGTTCTTTGATACGTACCCTTTCGTTCTCCCGTGCACTCGCTTCCCGGCGCAAGTGGTCACTGGGTCGAGAGTGCCGTTTGCAGTGCCACTCGATTTCTGCGTTAGCTCTGGCGGGACTGCTGTTCCCTCGCCTGCTACTGTTTTTTCCTCCTCTTCGGGTGTCGTGCAGTATGAGTTTTTTCTTTTGGCGCCCCCTCTGCGCTTTAGGCTGGTCCGCTACCGGGTTCGGGCCGCTTTTCTCGGGATGGTCACCCAGCTGCTCTTGGGTGCTCACTTACCCAGGTCCGTAGGACCTCCACCTTGGGTTCTTCAGGGTACTCGCCTTCTGCGTGGCAGTGAACCGGGCGTCTCGGTGAGCGGGGTTCTGCCTTTGAGCTGTCCTATGGCTTCCCTGTTGCCCACTCCTCCTTTCAGTTGTAGGGTGTTATGCCGGCCTCTGTCTCGACTGCCTTTTTTCGCCGGCTCTGCTTGGCTCCCACTCGGTTTGGCTCGGCTCCCTCCGATGTGGCTTTTGCCCGGCCGCGCTTCAGTGGCTGTTCCTTCGCTGCCCTCCCCTCTGGGGAGAGCTTGGTTGTTCATGTGGATGGTTCTGATGTTCCTCTTGGCCTCGTGCTGTCTCCCTTGTTCACTCTGGCTGTAACTTGGGAGGACCCCCATTCGGTCGAGATTGTCATTAGATCTCCCACACCGGGACTGTAGGACGTCTTCCTGTGGTGGCTACATCAGCATGGACTTTAGCCTGTCTTGTCCTGGCGGTTGCTGGGCGGACCCTTCGGTTCCTTCCGTCTGTCCTTCTGCTCCCCCACTCCGGGTGGTTACAGGACTACGTTGCTCGGGGGCCGACGGGACCAGTTTTTGCCGACCGTTCTGCCGGTGTTACTGGTCTGCGCCTGTTCACATTGGGTTTCACCCGCTTGCCCAGGCGACTCTAGCGGGCTCGCTAGTGTTCGCTCCTGGCCGTGTTTTGTCCAGGATCTGTTGTAGGACTTAGGGGTTTTACCGGGGGTTCTGTGGGAAGCTGGGCGTTCCCCCACTCTGCCTTTCTCTCTCCATGGTTCTGTCTTTCTCCAGTCCGACCTGGATCTGGGACTGGGACTCTGTTGCTTGAAGTGTCAAGTGTCAGCGCTGTCCTTCCCCTTTCGGCGTTCCCCGGCCCTCTGGGCCTGTCAGGGCCCTTTTCCGTGGAGCGGCTTTGGGGTTCCCTCGTACTGCCCCTGGGTACCGCCCTGGGCATTGCATACTGGGCTCTTGGCGCTCCAATCTTTCCCTTGGAGCCGTTACAGGAGTTCTCTCTACTCCTTCTGTCCTGTACGGTTATGTTTCCGTAGCCGTCGTGTCTCTGGCGGGTGCCTGGGTGGCGGCCCTTCTTGTTCCGAGCCTTCTCTTTCCTCGGGACAGGGCTGTTCTCCATCCCGTCTCTTCCTTCCTTCTGAAGGTGGTGTTTGTCTTTCATTTTAACGGGGCTTTCGTCCTCCCCTTCCCACCCCCGGGAACGGACACTTCACCGATTTGGGAGTTGTTTGGGCCTTGCGGTTTTTACTTGGAGATCTCCGACTCTTGTCGACGTTCGGTCTCTTGGTTTTCCAGGAGGTCCGCGCAACGGGTTGGTGGCCTCCGGGGTGGCTTTCCTCCGCTTTCTCACAGTGGTTGTTGCTGTGGTTACCGCACCAAGGGCGGGGTTCTGCTTTTGGTGTCACCGTTCGTTTCACCGGAGCGGTCGGTGCCTCCTGGGCCGGTGGCGTTTGGTTTCGGCCATGCGTCTGTGCGCGGCGGTCACTGGTCTGCCTTACAGCGTTCTACAGGGTGCATACTCTGGCTTCGGCAGATGCTGCCTTGGGCCGCCTGGTCTGCGGGCGGCGGTTTCTTGATGCCTTCGGGTGATTCGCCTTGGTGCTGTGGTCCCTCCCCCTTTTGGACTGCTTTTGAACGTCCCAAGGTCTTCTGTGTCCCCCAAGGAAACTGGGCGAGAAAACGAGATTTTTGTATAACTTACCAGTAAAATCTCTTTCTCGCTCTTTCCTTGGGGGACACAGCACCCACCCATTCTTTGTTTTTTCTCTACACGGTTTCCGAGTTGTTTTACCCGTTGGGTAGTTGGCTTGTTGGTTCCACTTTTGGACTTTGCCTTTTTTTCACTACTTGGACACGCAACTGGCAGCCTCTCTCTCCAGGCTGAGGGTATAGCTGTGGAGGAGGGGCTTAACAGTTTTCACTTAGTGTCACGCCTCCTATGGAGATGAGCTATACCCAAGGTCTTCTGTGTCCCCCAAGGAAAGAGCGAGAAAGAGATTTTACTGGTAAGTTATACAAAAATCTCGTTTTTTAATTCCTTAAAATTCTAAGCCTTCTAACGTCCTAAAAAAATAAAATGACATTTACAAAATTATGCCAACATAAAGTAGACATATGGGGAATGTTATGTAATAAATATTTTACAAGGTGTCACTTTCTGTTTTAAAAGAATTTTGTTTGACCTTTTGAAAATTGCTAATTTTTTAAAAATTTTTGGTAAATTTGGGATTTTTTCCTAAATGAAGGAGAAATATATTGACTCAAATTTTTGACTGTCATGAAGTACTTTGTGTCACGAGAAAACAATCTTAGAATGGCTTGGATAGTAAAAGTGTTGCAAAGTTATTACCACATAAAGTGACATATGTCAGATTTGCAAAAAATGGCCTGGGCAGGAGGGTGAAAACTGGCCCAGGGTAGAAGGGGTTAAGTAGGAATTAACTAGTAACTGATATGCTTATTACTAGTATCCTTCGGTATTCGCTCCTTCTATTAGAAATTGATTTATGGTAAAGCAGAATCTAGAAAACAAAAATCAGGGATCAGCTACACACACATATATAACATCAGTTGTTTGTTTCTGATCCATTGTTTCCAGGTTCCTTTAGCGACTTCATTGCAGACATGCCTTCCCTTCCTCCTCTCTTCACTGAACTTGTAAACACCAAAGATGGTAATTTCAACATTTTCATTAATCAGTGTATAAAGAACCATGGTTACACCCCAAAAGATGTGCGATGTGTCCAGGAAATCTTTTCCGCTATTAAAGCCAGTTCATATTTGGGCATAAAAGTGTTAGATCTTGGAGAAAGATTTAGCAAATATGAAGATGTAGAAAATGGAAGGACAAAATCATTGCAGCAATACATGCAGGTAAGCCACAAGCAAGTGATTTAAAGCCTGGTGTGTTCCATAACTTACAATGAGGATAGAGGATGTGTATGTCTTGTATGTCCACATTGGTCGTCATTTTGTTTGTATTTTGCTTTTTATTCAAATAAGTCCAGAAATATGTGATGTCCATTCAGAGCTCCATTCTTCTTGTTTCAAAGCTCCTAATCTCATACTTACTTTCAAACACACACTGACCTAAGGGGCACTTTTTATTTTAACAAGCTTCTGACAGATAGGAAGTTTTGGTCAGTGGGTGTCTTGGTGCTGAGAACCCATCTGATCACTAAAGGGATATAAGAGTTTAACTGAGCAATGTGTCCCTTTATTTTACTCTGATAGGCTATCTGGACAAGACGTATTAAGATTCAAATAAAGTCCATTGTCGAATCCATAAAACACACTCGCTCTGCTTTTTAAGTAGCTAAACAGCAACAATGGGGGGCGGCCAGATCTCTGCTAGACCAGATTATAGTCAATGGGGCCAGCGGGCATTCCAGTACTGCCCGGCACTGTCGGATCCAGAGACGTCCAGCACCATTTATCAGTTTTGATTAATGGTATTTGGGGAAAGTGATATACGGTAATAGCAATATATCTGTTGGTGGGATACATTTGTATTAGTGGCACATCCCCTTTTAACCCCTTAAGGACACAGGGTGTACAGGTACGCCCTGATGTCCCGGTACTTAAGGACACCAGGTGTACCTGTACGTCCTGTGTTTCTCCCCCCCCGTGTGGGTGATCGCCGCAAACCGCAGGTCAATTCAGACCTGCGGTTTTCAGCGCTTTTGGGAGGTTTCTGATCCCCGCAGTCTGTGGCCGCGGGGATCAGAAACTTCAAAATGCCTTTTATTTTATGTTAAACCCCCCTTTCCCCCTGCAGCCCTCTGTGTTATGTGCCGGGGGGTGGGGGGGTTGCGGCAGTGCGGGCGGGAGGGTTGTGATCATCAGAGCGGTGCCGGGGGGGGCAGGCACGCGATCATCCGCCTGCTCCCTCTCTCAGGATAGCCAAGCAGTTTGCACAGTTGCACAGTGTCAGCACATTTCTGAGAAATTTCAAGATTTGCTTCTAAACTTCTAAGCCTTGTAACGTCCCCCAAAAATAAAATGATCCTAACATTAAGAAGACATATGTAAAGTTATAACTATTTTTGTAGGTATTACTATGTATTATAGAAGTAGAGAAATTGAAACTTGGAAATTTGCTAATTTTTGGCAAATTTTTTATTTATTTTTTTATGAATAAAATTTTTTGGAACTCCATTTTACCAGTGTCATGAAATACAATATGTGACGAAAAAAACACAATCTCAGAATGGCCTGGATAATTCCAAGTGTTTTAAAGTTATCACCACTTAACTGTGACACTGGTCAGATTTGCAAAAAATGGCCTGGTCCTTGAGGTGAAATATGGCTGTGTCCTTAAGGGGTTAAAGGTGGGCATTCACTTTAAAATGGCAGTGTGAACATATCTGTATAATAACGTGTGGGTGACCCAAGTGGGCATATTAACTGGGCTTTTCCTTATGGGGCATTTCCTTTTAACCTCATGTTTAAATCATTGGTTGTTAAACTTTTCCATTTCATTGTTTGGGTGGTAACCAGTTCATGGCTTCTTTTGGAGAGCCTCCTTATTGTTCAATATGCCTAGTGGTGAGAGATGGGATATATACGTACCTGGCTAGGTACATGGCTTTGCCATTCAGAAGTCTTGGACAGGTGGGTAACTACCCATGGGGAAGCTGTATTGGTTCCATATTGGTAATTGCCCAGCCATTCCTGGAACACTTATATTGAAAAAAAATGTTCTAACTCTGATAAACTTGACAAATTTTGTGCAAACCAATCTCTTCTACATGCTGTAGGTTCATGTATGATTTTACTCATGATGTATTCACGAATGTCTGCTCCCTTAGGATCTTCTAACATACAAACAAGTGCTACAAGTTGGAGGAGTCTTTGTTAGACTAGTAGCCACAGGTCACGCTGATCCCTGGGTTCTGCATTCATACAGTGTGAAAGAACAAGACCGAGCACTTTTAGGTAAAGACACTGATTGCTCAGAGCTGGCACAGCAAGACTCAGAAGAACAGGCGGATAGTGATAAAAGTGTTAATGAACCACCAAAAAAGAAGGTACTGTTAGAGATTGTGGACTCTGAGAACTCAAATGATGCAGAAAAGATGGTGGTTCCTGTAGGACCAATAGTTTCCGACAGTGAAAGCTTTACTACGAAAATGGATACAGGTATGAAAATAGAATTTTAACAAAACACATACTGTCTGTGGGTTAATGGAGAATATTCAATGTGAGACCAGTGGACTGCCATTGTCATTCAGATATGCATTTATATAGATGATTCCTCAGCAATTTAGTCAATGTCTCTTCATTTGTCCCTCCTATGATGCTACAGAGCAGTAAAGATCATGGACATCTTTGTGCTGATTAACACCTACCCTTTTTCTGTTGTCGAGTTGGTGTACCTCCTTTACATATCTGGATGTCCTGCTACTTCTGACATAAGCTGTATAGTTCTGTTCCTGGCTATGTCTGCTCTCCGCTTACCTTTTATCAGCGTTAGAGGTAGCAGTAGGGAGATGAAGGGGGTTTCTCATTATAGATCCAGAGTGTGGAGCATCCAAGGCTTCGGATATTGCAGATAGAACAAGTTGTACAGTATGAGAGTGTGACAGGAAGAGCACTAACAGCAGACTGTGCAGGTGGGAAGGAGGGGGAAATTGCATAAAAACACTCAACATCAGTGTATATTACCACAGAGTTCTTCCATTGGCTGTAAAGGGGGAAAGCAGTACAGAAATGACTGAGTTGGTACACAAGAGCTAGTGACGATTGCTGTCTGCACCAGCTCTTGTGTATCAGCCCAAAGTAATTTCTGTACTGCTTTCCCTTTTGTAGCCCATAGAAGATCTCCTCTTCTCTGTAGTGATCCCAGACACACAGACGTCAAATGCAACATGTATTTTTGGAAGATACGCATCCACACAAGTGTTCCTTTCAGATCAATCCTTTATTATCTGGTTAAAGGGGTTCTCTCTTTTTATCCTTTATCTGCCCAGACTTCCCCTAACACTGCATGTTTTTGTCCCAGCGGTGTGTGTGTTCAGAAGTTCCTATTTTCATCTGCCTTTTGTTGGGTTTTCTAACCAAGCCCAGCCTGCTTTGCTCTATAATGTTTCACAGTGCCTAGCTAACATGGAGTAGGGTGCATAACTACTACATAAAAAAAAGTGTGCAGGCAGATCAAACCATGAGAAATAGTACAGTCTGGACGAAAGTTTTGATACTGTGAAGAATGATCAATAGTTATTAATTGCTGTGAAAATTGTCTTAATCACAACGACCTTATTTCCACTGTATTACAGCCCTATTGCAAAATGACCTGCTAAAGCATCCTAAGACCATTCATGTGTGGGATTGCTTCTCATCTAAAGGAGTGGGCTCATGTCATAACCAATGTCATAATAAAGAATGGTATCAAAACATCCTCCAACTTCTTCCAATGATCCAGGAGCACTGCTTTTTGCCACATTATAGAACACCAAGTCAGGCTACATACACGAATGTTGTTTGTTTCTGTGTCCGTTCCATTTTTTGCTGTCCTCATCAGTATGTCTGTTCCGTAGCCCGGCAAAAAATAAAATAGAACATGTCCTATTCTTGCCCATTTTAGGCATTGTTACAATGGATCCGCAAAAAAACGGATGGCATACGGATGGCATCCGTTTTATTTGCTGACCGCAAAACACATACGGTTCGTGTGCATGTAGCCTCGCAAGGAAAAAATGATAACTAAGTGACTTGGTGAACAAAACATTGAAATTTGGTGTCCATGGCCAGGAAACTCCCCAGATCTCCATCCCATTGAGAACCTGTAGTCAATACTCAAAGCGGGTGGACAAACAAAAACACAAATTGTGATAAACGCCGAGCACTGACTATGGGAGAATGGGTTGTCATCAGTCAGGTTTGGCCCAGAAGCTGATGTTCAGCATGCCTCAGCAGAAAAAAAATAAAAAGTGTCACTTCACACTGGAAATATTGAGTCTTTCCATAAACTTGATGTATTTGTCAATAAAAGTTATTCCCCTCCAAAACTGCATCTTCACTACAACAAGACTTGAAAAAGAAGCCGTAGAACTGCAAAACACATGGTCCAACTGAAGTTGTAGCTTTTCATTAAGAAAATGTCTTCACCCACCCAAATATCATGTCACTGTGCCAACAGATGTCTGTTCTGGGTCAGACCTTAATGGTCTAACCATCCAGCGCTCTATCCTATAAATCTCATAGAACCTAGAACTCCACCATTTGTCCCCCCAAAGTCTAGTCCAAATTTGCTATAAAGGTAGTACTTTGGGATTTACATACTAATTACCTATTTTTAGGTCATCAATGTGAGATCAGCAGGGGTCCAACTCCTGGGACCCCTATGAATCAGCTGTACGAAGAGGCTGCAGCGTTGTTAGCGCATAGGCCTTTTTCTAGGCCATGTGATGTAACGTTGCATAGGCACAGCTCAGTCCCATTTATGTGAATGGGGCTGAGCTGCAATACCAAGCACAGCCGCTTTTCAATGTAAGATTGATTCGCAGGAGTCTCCTCAAACAGCTGATCGTCAGGGGTTCTAGAAGTTGGGCCACCACAGGTCTCATTGATGACCTATCCTGAAGATAGGTCATCAATATGTTAATCCCAGAGAAACTATTTTAATACTCTGTTATTACCTTCACCTTATGTAACAAATTGTCCTTTTCTGTAATATGCAAATGTAAAGATTGAGTTGGGGCTAGTCCTTATGGACCTTGTGCATGATATGGCAAATCAGCCGTTTTAATATTTTCCTTTTGTATTTCCTTCAGGTGATTCTATGGGAATACATGAGAAGTAAGTAACATATGTACAGGTGGATTTTCACAATGCAATATAATTATCAGTTGGGATTTGAAGCACAATTTCACTTTGGTGGTAGACTGGTACAATTTCAATGCTTTTTGTCTCCTAGGGATTCAGACTGTTGCTTCCTTGGAAGACCATGGAGGATTGTGGATGGCAGCCTAAATAAACCAGTGTGCAAAGGAATGCTGGAGGCTGTTCTTTACCAAGTAATGACCAAGCCTGGGATCACCCAGCACAACCTGATACAACATTACAATGAAGTGCTGCAGCCCGTCGTTATACTTGAGTTATTGCAGGTAATAATAAGAAAATGTCCCCGTTGTTGCAGCCTATCTTTTTATAAAAACTCCTCCCTGGGTGGAGGAAATTTACCAATTGTAATGCACCAGAATTAGGATACCTTTACATAATCGGCATACCCTTTTAGAAGTCTCTTCACTGAAAAATGTATGATTTTGCATGCAAGTTAGATCAGTTTTGTTTGCAGTTTTGTTCAGTGTTTAAAATTTTTTGTTTTTTCGTCCTAATTGCATCTGGTTTGTCATCTTTTATAAAAGTGAATTATAAAAAAATAAAATAAATATGATTGCTTAGAGATGCTGTCTTAAGTCAAAAATGGACCATACATGAATGCCATCGGAGCGCTGTCAGTTTTCACTGACCTGTTAACTTTAATGGATCAGCAGTGACAAGTCCCACCAAGTGCACATTACCCAGTGACATGCCGCTTGGGGGACACGTCACCGCTGCAGCCAGTCACTGGGTACAGCGGCACACTTGACTCCCTGTCCGTGTCAGAGGTTTACATGCGGGGGGCAGGAGTGCGGCGAGGAAAGTGTTTGACCGTAGGTGCTGGAACTGAGTGGTGGGGAGCAGGTAAATAAAATGAATGATCCACAGGTCTGATGGGGAGGAGAGAGAATTTAAAAACTTAAGGAAAACTGGACAATCACTAAGTATTTTAGACACTTTTAGTGATTTGTCTGTCCAGGGGGTATGGCTTCAAAGAAGAGGAAGTGGCTTAGGTGCAAAATCATGTGCCAAAAATTTGGCAGACTTAACCAACAGATAAGTGGTGTACATTTAGACCAAATAGATGTGCCAGATTCACCATCGACCATCCGCCAGGATAAATCTGGTGCATTTTAAGACGGTTTATACTCTTACTTTTAGACAGTATTAATAAATCTGTCCCATAGCATTTTCCTGGCATTTTTTTTTTTTTTACTTAAACTATAATGTACCCAAATTAGGACCATCTGAATTAAGTCTTATGGATGGTTAGAGCAATTTCATGCAGCTTTTGACACCTTCTAATTATGACAATTGACCATATTTGCACCATTTAAATAATGGTTGTATTTGTTGTTATACTAGGTGCATTGCAGTCTATGCGGTTTTTAGTTATCCTGTATGCAATTATTTTTCTTTAGGTATTGGAACACATGGGCTGCATTAAAAAGTGTTACATTGAAAATCCAGTCAAAGCATCTCTCTTCTCCAAGTCTGGAATCCCACAACTCTTCAAAAACGGCAAACTATCAGAGGATTTAACTGTGTTTTATGAACCTAGCATTGACTGTACGCTGAGACTGGGTGGGATCTTCCCTTCTGAAGTTAACTGGAATAAATGGGTTCTGTAAAGTTATTGCTCCGTCATTTGTATTTATTGTACACGTCGTTCCTTATATGTGATGTTTTGTAATTAATAAAGCATTTAATTTTTATGCTTTTTTGTTCCTTTTACACAGGAGTATGGCAGAGATATGTCTGTAAGTTCATCACAGTAAAGCCTTATTTACACGTCAGTGTTTTGTTCAGTCATTTCCATCAGTGATTGGGAGCCAAAACCAGATCGGAGCCTACATGGAGTTGAAGGTATAAGGGAAAGATCTGTCCCTTTTTTCTTTTTTAGAAGCCGCACCTTGTTTTTGGCTCAAAATCACTTATGGAAATCGGGGAGTAAGGCATAAGGGTGCATTTATAAGACCATATGTATTTTGCAGTTCGAAAAAAATAAGGATGACATCCATGCTACTTAAAATGTAATTTTTTTTTCTGCTGACCTATTTTAACAATGCCTATTTTTGTCTGCAAAAAAGTCAAGAATAGTACATTTTCTATCTTTGGAGGGCTGCTGAACAGGCGCCCCGGTTCACACTAGTAAACTGTGCTGTATTTTTTGCAGCCCCATTGAAAGGAATAGGTCAGCATAAAAATGTAGATTGAATGTGGAGCAAAAATATGGTTGTGTGAATAGGGCCATATTATACATGCATAATAGAAATAGAGACTTCGTATTCCAAAACTGAAATTTCCAGGTATGGAGCATGAAGTTTATTGTAGTAGAGTGGGAATGCTGGCATCAGAAAGTTACAAGACAAATGGATAAAATCAATGCATTATTCCATCTTCATAAAAATAGTATTATGCAATCCATTCTGCTTATGCATTTCAGAATCGCTGAGCTCTCATTCACAGCATAAATACTGACAAATTACTTTTCACTTTTAAAACCAACTTAGACCTAGGGCTGGGGGATCGATTGAACAAAAGACTAAACTGAAATGCAGCTTAACTGATGTAATCTTGAACATGTCGGTTATCTCAGTTCAGTTACATCCAGCTCGGCTCTGCTCTGAGCCCCCACTCTCCCGCAAAGGTGTAATGCTCCTCAACTCTCCAACACATCACAACAAGGGAATGAGTCTTTTGAACTTGACGGCAATGTGCGCCCTTTTGAGGAGCAAGCCCAATGAAATAATCATTTATTCATCGTAAAACGAGGCAAAGTGTTCAATTAACTGCAATTTTGTTTTAGGCCATTTTTGGCCAGCTTTGCTTAGATCACCATATCACCATACTAGCCTCTTGTCTCACATCCAAGAATGTAGACATATTCAAAACCTGGGTGAGATTCAAAGTAAGGGACACTATAACATTAAGATTAAATTAAACATAAAATCTGTCATAAATACAATTAATAAATACTTCAATTACAAAACTGATTCATTGTGCAATTTGTTTGTGTTTTAGTATGTTTTGCTATGCACCTATGCATTCCTTCCTAATATCTGATATATGTTCTGCGATTCTTGATTTTATTCACCTGGTTAACACATGTCATGAAGTTCTCAAAACTACCTTAATCTCTAATGAGTTCCTGTAGCTTTTGAGCTTGTCCCATATTTGCTAATTGTCAATCTAGAGTCCTTAAATATGAGAAATAAGGGTCTGTCTATTACATCACTTAATTCTCTTCAGATACGGGGGTGTATGCCATCTGGACCTGGTGATCTGTCAATTTTAATCTTTTTATAAAACGTCTGCACTTCTTCCTGGATGAGACGGGTCACTTTTAATTGGGTGTTTACTTTGACACACACATTTTATCTGACCATTTACTTTCTGCAACAAATACAGTGGAGAAAAAAATATTGAATATTTTAAACTTTTTACCATTTATATAATTGAAGAACATTTTAGGGTTAGTTTTTACTCTTTGGCAATTAATTTCGCTCTCTTTTTCTCTAGCTTGACTGCTTTTATTTGTCTTTTACATGTTATATTTTTCTCCCTGTATTTTTTTTCAAGGCTTCCTTGGTACCTTCCTGTTTTAGTCATTTAAATGCTTTCTTTTTGTCATTTATTGCTTCATTTACATTTCTATTTATCCAAATTTAGTTTTTTTTGTTTTTGTTTTACCTTTCACAATTAGAGTTTAGGATGCTTTTAAAAATATGCCATTTTGTGGCTGCATTTTATTTTTAAGGACTTTGTCCCTGTTAATGAGGCTAATGGCTTCTCTTAGCTGGTCAAATTTAGCTTTTTTGAAGTTCGGTATTTTGGTGCCTGCCTGAAGAAATAATGTTTCAAATGACAATTGACAGGTTGTTTTTTTTATGGTCATTATTTCCCAGGTGTCTCCTAACCTGCAAGGTCTATTGGTTTATACTAAGTCCAGTACGTCCCTTGGATCCTGAACCAGTTGGAAAAGGTGATGGTCTTTGGTTCTTGACAAGAACCTATTTCCTTGATAAGGTCTACAGGTTTCCGTTTCCCAGTCTATATCCGGGAAATTGAATCCCCCATCCTCATTATCATTTGCCGCCTCATCTGTTTCCCTTAGTAGTATATTTTCTTTGGTCTCTGTTATACTGTGGCTTATAATAAACATCTATCAGTATGTTACTATTGTTTTTGCCTCTGTTTTATTTCTACCCACCATGACTCCACATGTTCATTTCCCTCACTTATATCTTCCCAGAGTGTGGGCTTTAGACAGGATTTTATATAAAAGCAAACCCGTCCCCCTCTCTCGTTTTTACAGTCTCTTTTAAACAGACTCTAACACTGCACTTTAATCGCCCAGTCATAGCTATCATCCAGCCAAGTCTCTAAAGAGGACTATAACATAGTGGGAATAATAGACATTACTTATGCCAGTTCACCAGTTTTATTAGTCAGCCTTCTAGCATTAGGGATGAGCGAATTGGCTTTGCATGAAACATCCGAAGTCGATTTGCATGAAACTCGTTTGAATACTGTATGGAGCGAGTGCTCTGTGCAGTAATAGAATGTATTGGCTCCAATGAGCTAAAGTGATTACATTGTGAAGTCTCTCAAGGCTTTGGGTAATAACTTCAGAAATTAATTTCTACTGTAAAAAAAATGTAAAATTATCTTTTATATTTTGTTTCATTTTGTTAATAATATGGGGAAAAGGGCTGTATTACATTTTGTATACTTTTTTTCCCCCGCTTATTTTAAGTCCCCCTAGGTGACTCTAACAAGGAAGGGGAAGAAGTTAAAATAAGTAATTCCCCCACAAGTGACTGCCATGTCCAGGAGATTGCAGGAGCTGGCGGGTCTTTATACCTCAGCCCGGCAGTAAGGCTGTACAGCGTAGTATACTGCTGTACAGCCTCTCTCGGGACTGTATTCCCCCTGTACAGTCGTGGCCAAAAGTTTTGAGAATGACACAAATATTAGTTTTCACAAAGTTTGTTGCTAAAGTGCTTTTAGATCTTTGTTTCAGTTGTTTCTGTGATGTAGTGAAATATAATTATACGCCCTTCATACGTTTCAAAGGCTTTATCGACAATTACATGACATTTATGCATAGAGTCAGTATTTGTAGTGTTTGCCCTTCTTTTTCAGGACCTCTGCAATTCGACTGGGCATGCTCTCAATCAACTTCTGGGCTAATTCCTGACTGATGGCAACCCATTCTTTTATAATCACTTCTTGGAGTTTGTCAGAATTAGTGGGTTTTTGTTTGTCCACCCGCCTCTTGAGGATTGACCACAAGTTCTCAATGGGATTAAGATCTGGGGAGTTTCCAGGCCATGGACCCAAAATGTCAACGTTTTGGTCGCCGAGCCACTTAGTTATCACTTTTGCCTTATGGCACGGTGCTCCATCGTGCTGGAAAATGCATTATTCTTCACCAAACTGTTGGATTGTTGGAAGAAGTTGCTGTTGGAGGGTGTTTTGGTACCATTCTTTATTCATGGCTGTGTTTTGGGGCAAAACTGTGAGTGAGCCCACTCCCTTGGATGAGAAGCAACTCCACACATGAATGGTCTCAGGATGCTTTACTGTTGGCATGACACAGGACTGATGGTAGCGCTCGCCTTTTTCTTCTCCGGACAAGCCTTTTTCCTAAAGCCCCAAACAATCGGAAAGAGGCTTCATTGGAGAATATGACTTTGCCTCAATCCTCAGCAGTCCATTCACCAAATTTTCTGCAGAATATCAATCTGTCCCTGATATTTTTTTGGGAGAGAAGTGGCTTCTTTGCTGCCCTTCTTGACACCAGGCCATCTTCCAAAAGTCTTCGCCTCACTGTGCGTGCACATGCGCTCACACTTGCCTGCTGCCATTCCTGAGCAAGCTCTGCACTGGTGGCACTCCAATCCCGCAGCTGAATCCTCTTTAGGAGACTATCCTGGCGCTTGCTGGACTTTCTTGGACGCCCTGAAGCCTTCTTAACAAGAATTTAACCTCTTTCCTTGAAGTTCTTGATGATCCTATAAATTGTTGATTAAGGTGCAATCTTAGTAGCCACAATATCCTTGCCTGTAAAGCCATTTTTATGCAACGCTATGATGTTTCTTTGCAGGTCACCATGGTTAACAATGGAAGAACAATGATTTCAAGCATCACCCTCCTTTTAACAGGTCAAGTCTGCCATTTTAACCCAATCAGCCTGACATAATGGTCTCCAGCCTTGTGCTCGTCAACCTTCTCACCTGAGTTAACAAGGCGATTACTGAAATGATCTCAGCAGGTCCTTTAATGACAGCAATGAAATGCAGTGGAAAGGTTTTTTGGGATTAAGTAAAATTTTCATGGCAAAGAAGGACTATGCAATTCATCTGATCACTCTTCATAACATTCTGGAGTATATGCAAATTGCTATTGTAAAAACTTAAATATTGGAAAAGTTGCTGCTTATGTAATTCTCAAACTTTTGGCCATGACTGTACTATATCATCCCCAGTTACAGGAGAAATCAATAGTAAAAAATGTGATGTAAAATGCCCCCCAGAGGTCTTGTATGACCTTATGGGGGACCAAAGTGTAAAATAAAAAAAAATTATATAAAAATAAAATGTTTGCATTAAAAAAAAAAATTGCTTTCCCCCAATTAAGTTATTTAAAAATGTATGAAAATATTTTAAAAAAAAGATAAATTTGGTATCGCCGTGTCCGTAATGACCAGCTCCATAAAAATATCAAATGATTTATCCCATCAGGTGAACGGTATAAAAAAAAAATTATGCCAAAACAGCTATTTTTTTTTTTCCTAGCCAAAAACATATCAAGCGATCAAAAAAATCATATATACCCGAAAATGGTGCCAATGAAAACGTCACCTCATCCCACAAAATGAGTCCTAACACAAGACCATAGCCAGAAACGTAAAAATATGGCTTTAAGAAAATGGTAACTCAAACAGGATCAGAAATTTTAAAATGCCTAAAATATTTATTTTTCACCCCCCCCTGCACCCCTGAATGATTATTATGCGGCGGGCGGTGCAACAGGCGGGAGCGCGATCCCCTGCCCGCCTCCTCTTGAATATTCATTGGTGTTCAGTGGGTATATACCAGAGTGTCAGCACATTGCTGACACTCTGGTATAAACTGCTGACATCTGTGCTGCGATGTCAGCCGTTTAACCCTTTCCATACCACGGTCCGTATGGACCGCGGTAAGGAAAGGATCCACAGTCAGGGAGCTCCCTCCCTCTCCCATCGGGGGGCTGATGTGCCTTTGCAGCCCCCAGACAGGATGGGGTGATGGAGGGAGCTCCCCTTCTTCCCCGTCTGCTCAGTTGTGGCAGACGGGGAAGGTTCCCATGGCAACAGGACGCTTTCTCAGGCATCCTGCTGTCCATGGTGCTGAACAGATCTGTGCTAAAGGCATAGATCTGTTCAAAGTGTAAGTAAAGTACAGTACACTATATAGTGTACTGTACTGTATTATACAGACATCAGACCCACTGGATCTTCAAGAACCAAGTGGGTCTGGGTAAAAAAAATAAAAAGTTAAAATCAAAAAACACATTTATCACTGATTAAAAATGAAAAAAAAAAAAATCCCTACACATGTTTGATATCACCTTGTCCGTATCGACCTGATCTATAAAACGGTCATGTTACTTTACCCGAATGGTGAACGCCATAAAAAAAATATATATATCCCAAAAAAGGTAATAAAAGTGATCAAAAAAAGTCGTATGTACGCCAAAATAGGTAGGGTCTCATTTTTTGCAGGATGAGGTGACTGATTGGTACTAAGATAATCGCCCAAAAACTGAAAAAACTATGGCTCTCAGACTATGGAGACACTAAAACAATGTTTTTTTTTGTTTCAAAAATGAAATCCTTGTGTAAAACTTACATAAATAAAAAAAATAGTATACATATTAGGTTTCACCACATCCGTGCCAACCTGCTCTATAAAAATATTACATGATCTAACCTGTCAGATGAATGTTGAAAATAACCACACAAAAAAACGGTGCCAAAACAGCTATTCCTTTCCTCACAAAAAGTGTAATATAGAGCAACCAAAAATCATATGTACCCTAAACTAGTACCAACAATACTGCCACCCTATCCTGTAGTTTCTAAAATGGGATCACGGTGTCAAAAAAAACGGTCCAGCAAAACCTGCCTTCCAAAACAGTATGGCATTTCTTTCCTTCTGCATCCTGCCGTGTGCCCGTACAGCGGTTTACAACCATATATAGGGTGTTTCTGTAAACTACAGTTTTGTTTAGCTGTTAACCCTTGCTTTGTAACTGGAAAAAAATTATTAAAATGGAAATCTGCCAAAAAAGTGAAATTTTGAAATTGTATCTCTATTTTCCATTAAATCTTGTGGAACACCTAAAGGGTTAACAAAGTTTGTAAAATCAGTTTTGAATTTCTTGAAGGGTGTAGTTTCTTAGATGGAGTTTCTACTCTAGAGAAGCATCAGGGGGGCTTCAAATGGGACATGGTGTAAAAAAAAAAAAAAAAAAACAGTCCAGCAAAATCTGCCTTCCAAAAACCATACGGCGCACCTTTCCCTCTACGCCCTACTGTGTGCCCGTACATTAGTTTACGGCCACATATGGGGTGTTTCTGCAAACTACAGAATCGGGGCAATAAATATAGCATCTTGTTTGGCTGTTAGCCATTGCTTTGTTACTGGAAAAATGGATTGAAAATGAAACATTTGCCTGGCTATGAGCTGTGCGCTAATAGCCTGGCTATGAGCTGTGCGCTGCGATTGGCCAGCACTGCAGCAAGGGACACGCCTCCTACAAGAAATCAGTCAGAGGGAGCGCAGACACCGGAGCCTATACCGGGCGAGCGGAGCGGCGCCCAGGCATACTAGTAAGTGCAGGAGGACCCCTGGGCGCCGCTCTGCCCACTGATCTAGTTAGTTTTTAGTTTATGCTGTAGTGAAAGGTCCTCTTTAATAAGTATTTCCCCTCTTGCCTATGACAGCACCCTTGGATAGTGTCCGCCCCCTCCTCAGGAAAGGAAACAGGAACCACAACCACTTTAACCCGCCGTACGCAGGATTGCGTCTTTGCGGCGGTCCTGTTACTCGGTGGACGCGCCGGTGCGTCCTCTCGCGAGACGCGAGATTTTGGGCAAAGCCGGCCCACGCATGCGCATCGCGGGCCGGCAAAATTTAAAAGACAAGTTCGTCATCAACCTGCCAGCCAATGATCGTGGCTGGCAGGTTGATGATTTTCAAAAAACCGAATCAGAAGCCAGCTAACACATCATATTTAGTAAATATGATGTGTTAAATTGCTGCTGTACTCCTCTGCTCGTTCTTTTGGTCGGTTGGTTCCAGCAGAGGAGCACACATCACTGTGAGTACCCACCAACACCACACTTAGCCCCCAGATCACCCTCCATCGCCCCAATTAACCCCTTGATCACCCCTTCTTGCCCCTGTCAATCACTAGTGAAAGGGAAAATAGTGATCAGTGTAAACTGTCACTTTTTTTTTTTCACTGGTATTGACTGTTAGGTTTTAAGATAGTTTAGGTCCCTTGGTTAGGTAGTTTAGCGATCGGTTAGCGCCCAGACCACCGCACCGCAGTCACTTATTCGCTGATTAGCGTATCGCTAATCAGCATTTGTACTTTTATAGTATCTGTAAGTGATCAAAACTGATCACAGTCAGATCTATAATTGTATTAGTGTCACCTTAGCTCGCCCTCCACCCAAAATGCAGTGTTTGCCCGATCAGGCCTGATCGGTCGCCCACACGTGCGTTAACCCATGGCCGCCCCACTGCAGTGACAAAAAATTTTTTTTTTTTTTAGCTCAGATCGGTTCGGCCCTGGGATTTTTTGAGCTGTTCTTGACTGCGGAGCTCTTGGACTTAGTCGTGGCAGAAACAAATCGGTATGCCACTCAATTTATATCCGCCAACCCGGGAAGCTCTTATGCCCAGTCTTTCCGGTGGAAACCAGTCCAAGTTTCCGAATTTAACATTTTTCTGGGCCTTCTTCTGAACATGGGTCTAACCAAAAAGCATGAATTGCGGTCATATTGGTCCACGAACCCAATTCATCACATGCCCATGTTCCCTGCTGCTATGTCCAGGACACGATTTGAGACTATCCTGCGTTTTCTGCACTTTAGTGATAACTCCACCTCCCGTCCCAGAGGCCACCCAGCTTTTGACCGGCTCCACAAAATTCGGCCCCTCATAGACCACTTCAACCAGAAATTTGTATACCCCTGAGCAAAACATCTGCGTAGACGAGTCCCTTATACATTTTACCGGGCGCCTTGGCTTCAAACAATACATCCCAAGCAAGCACGCCCGGTATGGGGTCAAATTGTATAAGCTCTGTGAAAGGGCCACAGGCTATACCCACAAATTTCGGATCTATGAGGGAAAAGATCAGACCCTGGAGCCGGTCGGTTGCCCTGACTACCTGGGGAGCAGTGAGAAGACAGTCTGGGACTTGGTGTCACCCTTATTTGGCAAGGGGTACCATCTTTATGTGGACAATTTGTACACAAGTGTGGCCCTCTTCAGGCATTTGTTTCTAGAACAGATTGGCTGCTGTGGCACCGCGCTAACTAGTCGCGCGGGCTTCCCCTTAACGGCTCGTTACCACCCGTCTTGCAAGGGGGGAGAGGTCTGCCTTGTGTAACGAAGAACTGCTGACACTCCATTAAACTGAAACAGGCAGTTTTTTAGCTGATCCAAATTTTAGGACCACATGCCTTTAAAAGGCCAAATCTGTGCAAAGATGTGGATTCATTGTCATTTTCTGTCAGGTAGTCACATGTTGTGATGGCAAAGGCAAAAAAACTCTCCCATTTTTAACATGGTCGGGTTGTTGAACTGCATAAGCAGGGTCTCTCACAGCGCGCCATTGCTGCTGAGGTGGGACGCAGTAAGTCAGTCATTTGGAATTTCTTAAATGATTCTCAGGGTTATGGAACAAAAAAGTCAAGTAGAAGACCCAAAAAAATGTCATCAGCACTGAGCCGGGAGATCCAATTGGCTGTCCGTCAAGACACTGGATGATCCTCAACCCAAATTAAGGCCCTTACTGGTGCTGACTGCAGCCCCATAACCATCAGACGGCATCTGAGACTGAAGGGCTTCAAAAACAAAAAACGTCTTCAAAGACCTTGTCTCCTTGAACGCCAAAGAACTGCTCGTTTGGACTTTGCAAGAGAGCACCAAACATGGGACATTCAAAGGTGGAAGAAAGTTTTATTCCCTGATGAGATAAAATGTAACCTTTATGGTCTTGATGATTTCCAATGTTACTGGCATGACAAGAAGATCCCACCTGAAATGTTTTCTACGCGCCACAGTGGAGGGGGCGCCATAATGGTCTGGGGTTCTTTTTCCTTCAGTGGAACAATGGATCTTCAGGAAGTGCAGGGGTGTCAAACAGCCGCTGGCTATGTCCAGATATTGCAGAGAGCATTCCTCATGACTGAGGGCCCTCATCTGTGTGGTAACGACTGGGTTTTTCAACAGGACAACGCTACAGTACACAACGCCCGCAGGACAAGGGACTTCTTCCAGGAGAATAACATCACTCTTTTGGCTAAATCCAATTGAGAACCTTTGGGGATGGATGGCAAGGGAAGTTTACAAAAATGGACAACAGTTCCAGACAGTAGATGGCCTTCGTGCGGCCGTCTTCACCACTTGGAGAAATGTTCCCACTCACCTCATGGAAACGCTTGCATCAAGCATGCCGAAACAAATTCATGAAGTGATAAACAATAACGGCGGAGCTACTCATTACTGAGTTCATGTTTGGAAGTTGGATTTCTGTTTTGGGGGGGGGGGGGGGGGGGTTTAGGGTTTTTATGGAGGTGTGGTCCTAAACTTTTGATCAGCTGAAAAACAGCCTGTTTCAGTTTATTCGTTGTTTTCATTAAATGTAATGCTCAAAAAATGTTTTGTCTCACTCCCATTTCTTCTTGTTGCATGTTGAAGCTCTACTTGGAACCTTGTTAAGATCCAGCCATGCTAAATATGATTTTTTGCCATTTTTCAAGTGGTCTTAAACTTTTGATCAGGACCGTATGTTGATACTACAGTGGCAACTTCTATATGTCTCTTCTATAGTGGCAACATAGTATTCATTATATTTCTGTAGCAGCTGTTCACAAATGTGCTTTTGTAAGACCTTGTATGGAGATTGGACATCCGCTGGTGTGTGTGTGTATATATATATATATATATATATATATATATATATATATGTATATAAGTCTACACACCCCTGTTAAAATGTCAGGTTTCTGTGATGTAAAATATTAGACAAAGATAAATCATTTCAGAACTTTTTCCACCTTTATTGTGACCTATAAACTGTACAACTCAATTGAAAAACAAACTGAAATCTTTTAGCTTTTGGGAGACTTCAAATGTGTTTTTGCAAAATGTAGCCTGGCTTGGATGTTTTTCTTCATAAGAAAAGGCTTTTGTCTTGCCACTCTACCCCATAGCCCAGACATGTGACGAATACAGGAGATTGCTGTACCACACAGTCAGTACTTGCAAGATATTCCTGCAGCTCCTTTAATGTTGCTGTAGGCCTCTTGGTAGCCTCCAAGAACAGTTTTCTTCTTGTCTTTTCATCAATTTTGGAGGGGCGTCCAGTTCTTGGTAATGTCACTGTGGTGCCATATTTTCTCCACTTGATGATGTCTGTCTTTACTGTGTTCCATTGTATATCTAATGCCTTGGAAATACTTTTGTAACCTTCTCCTGACTGATAACATTTAACAATGAGATCCCTCTGATGCTTTGGAAGCTCTCTGTGGACCATGGCTTTTGCTGTGGGATGCGACTAAGAAAATTTCAGGAAAGACCAACTAGAGCAGCTGAACTTTATTTGGGGTTAATCAGAGGCACTTTAAAAGATAGCAGGTATATGCTGACTCCTATTTAACATGATTTTGAAGGTGATTGCTTAATTCTCAACATAGCTACATACCCAGTTATAAGTGGGTGTGCACACTTAAGCAACCACATTATTTTAGTTTTTTGTTTTTGTTTTCTTCCCTCCACCTAAAAGATTTCAGTTTGTTTTTCAATTGAGTGATACAGTTTATAGGTCACATTAAAGATGGAAAGAGTTCTGAAATTATTTATCTTTGTCTCATTTTTTTACATCACAGAAACCTGACATTTTAACAGGTGTGTGTAGACTTTTTATATCCACTGTGTGTGTGTGTATGTATGTGTACATTATATATATATATATATATATATTCAAGTAGATGTCTCTTTTGTAGCAGCAACACAATAATTGTTAATATCTATAAAAGCAGTTTGTGAGGATGTATATATCACTTATGCAGTAGTGGCAAGTTTATAGTTACATTACCGATCCTTAGCAACAAACTGTCTCTGTTCCGCAATGGGGCTCTAATGGACGTTGAGCATAATCGGCTCCAGTTATTCAGTGTCCCACATGTTAGGGAGCTGATACTTTGATCTGCCGCGAAGGAGACAGGTATATGTACAGCTTGATGAAAGGATGCAAAGGATTAGACACATTGGAAAAAGAGAGAACCAACAAAAAAATCTAAGAAAAATTTAAACAGAATAGACAAACCGAACATTAACCAAAACAAGAGGAACATACTACCAAGTCTAAACTGACTAAAACACATGAAGAAAATGAGAATACTAAAGACAGAAATTATAATTAATATAATGTTCAATATCTAATGGTTTTGAAGCTTTGTCCACCCCTCATTTTTTTTTTAGATCAAACTCCACCACATCACAGGACAAAAATCAGATGTACACATTCACCATCTCAGGAAAGGATGTACACAAGTACAATTTAAGACAACAACACTACAATCAAGCAGACAATACAATGAGAAAAAGACCACGAACACAAGTGCACAATCGACACCTAGTAGAGAATTAGAAAACATGGACACCAAGCAGAACACGAGCACACAATCAAGAAAGAAGGTACGAAGAGGAAAACGAAATAAGGAGTCCATACAGGCAGCACAGGATGAAAGCATAAAAGACAATATAATAGTAAATTTAAGTCACACACAATTAACAGATGCCCAGATATAATTGCTTAATAAAGGTTTAAAATGTTCACCCACGATTACATTACATACATTTTCTACCTATATAGGCATAGAGAAATTTGTTAGGAGAATATGTCTGAAAATTTTTTTTCTACATTAAAAACCCAATAACACAGGAATTTACTAATCCTGCCAAATATGTACATAAGGATTTAAAATCGAAATAAATAAATAAATATCCCAGACAACAAATAGGTCATGAAATAGCTACTTTCCGTAGAAATGTAGGAGTAGACTTAAGGAAACTGAAAGACTCAAGCAACCAATAATTTAACAAGAAAAGAGGCAGAAGCCATAAAAGAATTACAATCCTCACAAAATATCACGATAAGAACAGCGGATAAAGGGGAAGCCATCATCATTTTAGAGACAGATCAATATGATCAAGAATGCAGAAGACAACTATCAGATCAACTTACAATAAATTAAAATATGACCCCACTAATGAATTCCATAAAGAATTAATTAAATATTGTAATGCAGGACTTGAGAAAGTTATCCTTTTAGAATTAGAACATAAATACATAGTTGGCACACAAAAAAAGACTACCAGCTTTCTATTGTATTCCTATGATTACACAAAAATCACAATAACCCACCCGGAAGACCCATCATCTCCGGTATCGGCTCTGTTACATCCAACTTAGCGCAATATATAGACAAAATTTGGGAACCGGTTGTCAAACAAATTCCAGGACCACTGGATTCTCGGCACAATGGACGTCAATTCACTTTACACGATCATAGAACACAAGCATGGTATAGATTAACCGCTACAGGACCGCCGTACGCAGGATTGCGTCCTGCCGGCGGCCCTGCTCTTCTGGGTGGACGCATATACGCGTCCTCCCACGATACCCGAGATTTCCTGTGAACGCACGCACACAGGCGCGCGCGCGCGCTCACAGGAACAGAAGGTAAGCGAGTGGATCTCCAGCCTGCCAGCGGCGATCGCTCGCTGGCAGGCTGGAGATGTGATTTTTTTTAACCCCTAACAGGTATATTATCGCTGTTTTGATAACAGCGTCTAATATACCTGCTACCTGGTCCTCTGATGGTCCCTTTTGTTAGGATCGACCACCAGAGGACACAGGTAGCTCAGTAAAGTCGCACCAAACACCACACTACACTACACCCCCCCGTCACTTATTAACCCCCTTATGAACACCTGATCACCCATGATCACCCCATATAAACTCCCTGATCACCCCCCTTGTCATTAATCACCCCCTTGTCATTGATCACCCCCCTGTCAGGCTCCGTTCAGACGTCCGTATGATTTTTACGGATACATGGATCGGATCCGCAAAACACATACGGACGTCTGAATGGAGCCTTACAGGAGGGTGATCAATGACAGGCGGGTGATCACCCATATAGATTCCCTGATCACCCCCCTGTAAGGCTCCATTCAGACGTCCGTATGATTTTTACGGATCCATGGATCGGATCCGCAAAACACATGCGGACGTCTGAATGGATCCTTTCAGCGGGGTGATCACCCATATACACTCCCTGATCACCCCCCTGTAAGACTCCATTCAGACGTCCACATGTGTTTTGCGGATCCGATCCATGGATCCGTAAAAATCATTCGGACGTCTGAATGGAGCCTTACAGAGGGGTGATCACCCATATACACTCCCTGATCACCCCCTGTCATTGATCACCCCCCTGTAAGGCTCCATTCAGACGTCCGTATGATTTTTACGGATACATGGATCGGATCCGCAAAACACATACGGACATCTGAATGGAGCCTTACAGGGGGGTGATCAATGACAGAGGGGTGATCACCCGTATACACTCCCTGATCACCCCCTGTCATTGATCACCCCCCTGTAAGGCTCCATTCAGACGTCCGCATGTGTTTTGCGGATCCGATCCATGGATCCGTAAAAATCATACGGACGTCTGAATGGAGCCTTACCAGGGGGGTTATCAATGACAGGGAAGTGATCAGGAAGTCTATATGGGTGATCACCCCCCTGTCATTGATCCCCCCCCCCCCCCCCCCTGTAAGGCTCCATTCAGACATTTTTTTGGCCCAAGTTAGCGGAAATATATATTTTTTTTGTTTGTTTTTTCTTACTAAGTCTCATATTCCACTAACTTGTGTCAAAAAATAAAATCTCACATGAACTCACCATACCCCTCACGGAATCCAAATGCGTAACATTTTTTAGACATTTATATTCCAGACTTCTTCTCACGCTTTAGGGCCCCTAAAAAGCCAGGGCAGTATAAATACCCCACATGTGACCCCATTTCGGAAAGAAGACACCCCAAGATATTCGCTGACGGGCATATTGAGTCCATGAAAGATTGAAATTTTTGTCCTAAGTTAGCGGAAAGTGAGACTTTGTGAGAAAAAAAACAAAAAGAAAATCAATTTCCGCTAACTTATGCAAAAAAATAAATAAAAATTCTATGAACTCGCCAGGCCCCTCATTGAATACCTTGGGGTGTCTTCTTTCCAAAGTGGGGTCACATGTGGGGTATTTATACTGCCCTGGCTTTTTAGGGGCCCGAAAGTGTGAGAAGAAGTCTGGGATCCAAATGTCTAAAAATGCCCTCCTAAAAGGAATTTGGGCACCTTTGCGCATCTAGGCTGCAAAAAAGTGTCACACATGTGGTATTGCCGTACTCAGGAGAAGTTGGGGAATGTGTTTTGGGGTGTCATTTTACATATACCCATGCTGGGTGAGAAAAATATCTTGGTCAAATACCAACTTTGTATAAAAAAATGGGAAAAGTTGTCTTTTGCCAAGATATTTCTCTCACCCAGCATGGGTATATGTAAAATGACACCCCAAAACACATTCCCCAACTTCTCCTGAGTACGGCAATACCAGATGTGTGACACTTTTTTGCAGCCAAGGTGGGCAAAGGGGCACATATTCCAAAGTGCACCTTTCGGATTTCGCAGGCCATTTTTTACACATTTTTATTGCAAGGTACTTCTCACACATTTGGGCCCCTAAATTGCCAGGGCAGTATAACTACGCCACAAGTGACCCCATTTTGGAAAGAAGACACCCCAAGGTATTCCGTGAGGGGCACAGCGAGTTCCTAGAATTTTTTATTTTTTGTCACAAGTTAGCGGAAAATGATGATTTTTCTTTTTTTTTTCTTTTTTCCTTACAAAGTCTCATATTCCACTAACTTGCGACAAAAAATAAAAAATTCTAGGAACTCGCCATGCCCCTCACGGAATACCTTGGGGTGTCTTCTTTCCAAAATGGGGTCACTTGTGGGGTAGTTATACTGCCCTGGTAATTTAGGGGCCCAAATGTGTGAGAAGAACTTTGCAATCAAAATGTGTAAAAAATGGCCTGCGAAATCCGAAAGGTGCACTTTGGAATATGTGCCCCTTTGCCCACCTTGGCTGCAAAAAAGTATCACACATCTGGTATCGCCGTACTCAGGAGAAGTTGGGGAATGTGTTTTGGGGTGTCATTTTACATATACCCATGCTGGGTGAGAAAAATATCTTGGTCAAATGCCAACTTTGTATAAAAAAATTGGAAAAGTTGTCTTTTGCCAAGATATTTCTCTCACCCAGCATGGTTATATGTAAAATGACTTCACATACGAATCAGAATTTTACGTTCAGGAGAGGGGAACAGCCATGGGTACCAGATTTGCCCCCAGTTATGCTAACCTCTTCATAGCTCAATGGGAAGAAGAGGCATTTCAATCTAAACTGGGGACAAGTCTGGTTCTTTGGCGTCACTATATCGATGATATCATTTTTATCTGGCAAGCTACAGAGGATAATCTAAATGCCTTCCTACAAGAAATCAATACAAACGAGAGAAATATCATGTTTACAACCAATATAAATAGAACACAAATAGAGTTCCTAGATCTAAATATAAAACTGACATTCACAAATTGATATGCAGTATATACCATAAACCTGTTATGAGAAACAGCTACATTTAAGCCTACTTTCACTGTCGCGTTTTGGGCGGATCCGTCATGGATCTTTAAAAACTGATCTGTTACAATAATACAACCGCATGCATCCATCCTGAACTGATCCGTTTGTATCTGTAACATAGCCAAGACGGATCCGTCATGAACTCCATTGAAAGTCAATGGGAGACGGATCCATTTTCTATTGTGCCAGATTGTGTAAGAGAAAATGGATCCGTCCCTATTGACTTACATTGTGTGCCAGGACAGATCAGTTTGGCTCAGTTTCGTCAAGCGGACAGTAAAACGCTGCAGGCAGTGTGTTGGTGTCCGCCTCCAGAGCGGAATGGAGACTCATCGGAGGCAAACTGATGCATTCTGAGCGGATCTTTTTCCATTCAGAATGCATTAGGGCATAACTGATCCGTTTTGGACCATTTATCTATAAGTAACTTTAAGGAGAAAAAACGCATTGAAAATGCACCAATAACGCAGGTGCATTTTCTAGCTTGTTTTTTGTTTCTGCTTTTGTTATATCTTCACTATTTTATTTATTCTGTGTCATCTCTATCAGTGACTCTCATATCCTGGATTACAAGGGAATCTGTAACATATTCATTTATGTCTATGCATATGCCACTATAGGTGTATGCTCTAGTAAGGCTTCTGTCACTGCCAGCATGCTAACAAGATTTGGGGATACCCCTAAGATGACTGTATATATGGAAATAACATAGTTTATAAGGCTGAAAAAAGACATTTGTCCATCCAGTTCAGCCTGTTATCCTGCAAGTTGATCCAGCTTTTTGCAAAACTACAACTCCCAGCATGCCTGGACAGTCTATAGCTATTAGGGCATGCTGGGAGTTGTAGTTTTGCAACAGCTGGAGGGCCACAGGTTGAGCACCCCTGCTCTGGGTGCAGAGGATGTCCCCTCGTCACAGTCCTGGGAATAAATAGATAATGGAAGAGATCTCTGTACTGACCCCTGATATATTTATACATAGTTATTAGATCTCCCCTTAGTCGTCTTTTTTCAAAGTGAATAACCCTAATTTTGATAATCTTTCTGAGTACTGTAGTCCACCTTTCCGGTTATTACTTTAGTTGCCCTTCTCTGAACCCTCTCCAGCTCTGCTATGTCTGCCTTGTTCACAGGAGCAGCTTAGTTTGGTGTTCATTAACCCCTTATGCTGGAGTTCTCTCCTGCATAATGTAAACCGGACTGATCCGTTATGCAGGCCATAGACTTCTATTACGAAGGAATGAATAATTTAAGGCCTCTAAAGCCATTCTGTTATGTATTCCATCATGGAATTGCATTATGGTCCGTGGTAACGGAATCCATAACGCAATTCGGTAAATAACCGTACACGAACTTCAAAATATGAAATTTGCTCATCCCTAGTTATGACCACCCTGCAATCCAGTAGCAGTAGTCTGCACACAATATAGGAAAAACTTCCAGCCTCTCTGGTAGACAGGACCGTGGGAGCTCACATAGGCTGGTGTGTTTTTTTTATAGTATACAAGCACAGCCATGCTGCTGGACTGCAGGGTGGTCATAACCATGGAAACTAGCAGTGTATAATGTGCTGGATAAATGAATCGAGCCAGCAAAGGAAGCAGTATAGATAATAATAATACATTAGTAAGGCGCTTGTATTAACTTTCGCTACATAATAAATGCTATTTGCTGAAGTGACAAAACCCCTTTAAATCATGTGCTGCAGCTTTGAAATCGCACACATCAGAGCAATTTCTTCTTGCTCTTAGATATTGCCCTTTCAGGATTCCCTTGAGGAGAGCCTGAGGATGCCAACTATCCCATCTTTAGGTTAGAAGGACCAACCAATAAATCACGAAGTACAATCAGCGCACATGTTAACACAATTAGATCATCAACGTGGACGTCCCTGAAAAGTTCAGCATATACAAAAGCTTAAAAAGAGTCTGTCACCACATTTGGACATTATAGACCGCTTACATAGCGTTCTGGCATAACTTTAGATGAATCAAATGGTACCTTTGTTGCATTCTTCTGCGGCAAAAACTGGCTTTTATTCAGGGGTCGAGTTGAGGGGGAAAGCGTGGGAACGGCGTTTCATGGCAGGAACGCCGTTCCCTTTCATCACGGTCTGTGTGCGGCGGGGCAGGCACTGAGATGAGCGCTTCCATTGTGGAAGCGAAGCGCTCATCTCCATGGTGATCTGTTTCTGTTTATATCAGCGATACAAACAGAAGGCTGCGGAGGAGCAAGGCAGGGAGGTGTGTCCCTTTCCTGTTTCTCTGATAGGCTGCTGGCACTACTAGGCCGGCAGCCTATCAGAGGCCGGCGTAGGCGGCGCGATGATGTCATCGCGCCACCGGCCTGAGACGTACAGCGCTGGAGTCAGGACACAGGCTGGAAGAGGCCTGCATCGCTCCAAAGAGGTAAGTATCTGTGTTCATTTTTTTTATTTTTTTTTAACTATATTATACTGGCACATGATTGGGGAATTTGGGGGGCCCTGGTATTATACTGGGCTGGCACATGATTGGGGAGTTTGGGGGGTCCCTGGAAATACTGGCACAGATTGGGGGGGTGTCTGGTATTACTGCCACATGATTGGGGGGGGGGGGTCTGGTATAGTGGCACATGATTGGGGGGTCTGGTCTGGTATTACAATACTGCCACATGATTGGGTGGGTCTGGTATTACTGGCACATGATTTGGGGGGGGGGGGGGTCTGGACCGTCTGGTATTACTGGCACATGATTGGGGGTCTGGTATTATTGGCACATGATTGGGGGGGTCTGGTATTATACTGGCACATGATTGGGGAATTTGGGGGGTCTGGTATTACTGGCACATGATTGGGGGGGTCTGGTATTACTGGAACATGATTGGGGGGTCTGGTATTACTGGCACATGATTGGGGGGTCTGGTATTACTGGCACATGATTGGGGGGCTGTTATTACTGGCACATGATTGGGGGGGCTGTTATTACTGGCTGATGAGAGCCACTGGGGCTCTTTTCTGAGGTCTGATTGGGGGTCATTCATATTGGGGTCTGAGCTGAGGTGTGATCTGAGGTCTTATTAACATTGGGGATCTTATTGGGGCTGTTAGCTGAGGTCTGATTAACATTGGGGGTCTGATTGGTGGTCTGACCTGAGGTGTAATTAAAAATATTTTTTTCTTACTGTGCCCACTTCCAGCCCGGAGCCCAGCTGCCCAGAGCACTGATCCGGAGCAGCTTGGAGGAAAAAGGCCTCACAGTCCCACACTCCTTCTGCTTGGCCAAGGCAGCCAGCACCCCTGAGTCTTCAGAACTGTAAGTAAATTATATATAAGGGGAGTTTTTTGTTTTGATCACAATGTGTACATTTGGCTCAGTCCGCAGCGACACAAATGACAGCATGCTAGATATTCTGTGCTTTTTTTTTTTTCCCCGCTACACGTAACTTTTCAAAAGACCATTCACATGAATTGTATTTTAAAGGGGTTTTCCCATCTCAGACAATGGGGGCATATCGCTAGGATATGCCCCCATTGTCTGATAGGTGCGGGTCCCTATATATATTTGTTTATTTCATGTTAATTTTGAAGTTGTTTGTGTGAACTGGCACTTTACAATAAATGTTGCAATAAATGTTTTTTTTTTGGGGGGGGGGGGGGGGGGTTTGCAGTGGATCTTGGGTGAGTTCCCACACTTTTTTTCCCCAGGACTTGACCCCTGCTTTTATTCATATGTAAATGAGGGCTCGCAAGAGCCCAGGGGCAGCTCTAACTTCATTGGAGCCCAGGCTGATTATCCTCTTTTGTTAATATCCTGCATAAAAAAAAAATTGTATACTAAAAAATTGTTAAAATCAATACTTTAAAAACCGTCAAAACATTTCCATAAAATATAACTAGATTATAGTGAACTAAAATCTACATTGAGTTTTGTTCATATGAATTTCCAGGTCGTTTTTCTTTCAAAGTTAAGCCTCTCATGTAAGTGAATCAGGGATGCGTGCTGTCTGTGATCTCCACGAACAGCATACGTACACATCACTGGTTTTCCACAGATCATTGATCCATGGTGACACCATGGAAGCATTCCCTATTTTTGTCCATAATTATGGATCCCTCACACACATTATAATCTATGAGACCATGAAAACCATGGACACGGTATAGATGCCATCAGTGTTTGGTCTCTTATTTTATTGGATTGTTGCTAGTTGCTCTGAAGATTGATTTTCAGCCTTGCAGTGTCTGTGGAATACGGATGACACAAAAGGGCAAAAACACACAGACCAAGCATGGATTCTTTGCGGACATCTTCATGGATGAACCACTGACCATCTTGTCACAGACGCACTTTAACGTTTATTTGATTTTATAGGATGTGATGTCATCTGTGAGTCACTTTGCCTCAAAAGACAACATTTAAACCCAACACAATCCAACAGCACTCTGCAAACTATGAATGTTTAAATTGTAAATGTTATTGATGCCATAACCTATATCTTCTAAATTAATTTCTGTCTGTTCTCTGTTCTTTAGCACAGCCAAATGACTGGACCAATCTGGATCAAATTTGGCACATAGGTACATTAGGTGTCCGGGAAGGTTTTCGTAAAGGCCTCAGTTCTCTAGGATGAACTGTTCTTAAGATATTCCCCAAATATTTTGTAGCTAATGAGAGGTTGCAGCTTCACTCATCTCCTAACTGCCATACACACAGTCACATGACCCTTATTGGCAGGTCCTTTAGTCTTGATATAGACACAGTGACACCAGGTTTCCATAACAACTCAGTTATAGGTCACTATTAAGGGGGCAGGGGCGCTGTGGAAGTATTATTTTAAGCTGATGGGGGCTGTGGGGGGGGGGGGGGGGTCACTGTTAAGGGGGGCTGCTGTGGAGGTGAATGTTAATGGTTCTATGGAATTTACTGTTAAAAGGGCAGGGTGCTATGGAGATCTATGTTAAGGGGGTGGGGCACTGTAGTGGTCACTGTTAAGGGGGAAGGGCGCTGTTATAGGGGACACTGTGGATATATTTTAATCACACACATAAACATTAAATGAAATAGTCAAAATATACTTGTGCAAAGCCGGGTCATTCTGCTAGTCTCATAGATATATAAGAATTAATTTCTTTAGGATCCTTCGCACGACTGTATTTTTATTTTCACATCCGATCTACAATTTTTGAAGATCGGATGTGGACTTCAATGGGGCCACAAAATATGCGGACAATGCACAGTGTGCTGTCCGCATCCATTGATCTGTTTCGCGGCTCCACAGAAAAGATAGAGCATGTCCTATATTTGGTGCAAATTGTGGTCAATTCTTCCTTTCATTTCAATAGGTCATAAAAAAATGCAGACGACGTACAGAAACCATCCATATGTCATCCATATTTTACAGATCCGCGTCAGTGGGTTCTAAAGAAGAGCCCCCTCAGAACAATGTGACGTGTGAAAGCTACACAGTCTCAACCTGGCAGTGCAGAAGTGCTTTTCATTTTCAAGGCACCTGTATTTCATTGTGAAAAAAATCATGTCCTTTGACCTCTCATCACTTTGATCCAAGAGAGGTCTGAATTTTGGGACACCCAATCCCATATAGACCAGGAGCGAGTCCAGAAGAAACGGTCATGGATTGTGGTCCTATGTGCCTACACTGCTGAATTTATTTTGCATCCTGTTATTTTAGCAACTATTCTAAGAAATGCTGTACATTTAGCTTTTTTTTTTTTTTTTTTTTTTTTTTTTTTTTAAACCCCTATTGCAGGATTTTGCCTGCTGTAACATTGAACCCCTGATTGCACGATTGGGCCTACTATAATGTTATTGCATTACTTTGCAATTTAACCCCTGATTGTTTAATACATATTGTACTTCTTCACATCACTATCTGATTATTCCTAATCATTAAAAAAAAATTACATTGACAGTAGCTAAATTGAAGACTCAGCATTCTCCTCAAGAGCAATTCCTTTGCAAGCTCATGCAAAAAGGAAGAAGTGGAGATGCCCGTCATGAAAATGGTCATACTTATCCATAGTGTTATGGACCTACGACCATAAGTAGTAGATCATTTTTTAAGGCTTTTAGATCAATATAGGATAATATTTTTATATAATATCCACCTCTTTTTATTAAGGCATGATTATAAAAAACAAAAATAAGCTTGTATTGCTCATGTCTAATCTAGATTAGTTATCCCCAGGGTGGTGATTGGAAAAGGCATTTCGTGAGATCGAAGAGCCAGAGCCTTTCTTGGCTTCATTTAGTGCTTTAAAGGCTTATTGATTTAATATATCACCAATGTTTGATAGATGCCGGTGACACCAGATAACAAGATACAAACAGATAAGCCTATTATTTTGCCAAATATGTGAGCAAGACCAAAGAAATGTTATTTTGAAATAAGCAAAATTTCAGTAGAAGTAATAAAAATGTTATTTATAAACAGGAATGTTGACAACCTGGATTCTCAATCGTCTTCTTATGAGGATCAAACGATTATTGAAGAGTCACATCCCAGCATAAATAGACTTGAAGAACCGAGGCCGGACCCTCACAACCCGATACAAGCTTCCATTGTGACATCTCTCATGCTGAAGTTTCACAGGCCCAAGCTCAAATAGGTGATCTCACACTGTCTCTTGAATTGGCTCTAGATCTCTCAGACTGTCCACAGTGTAAGGGATCATCTCTTTTCAGGGGGTCACACTCACCGATATCTTCGCAGACACGGTTATAATGTCCAAACTCTTGCTTTATTTCAGACACTTTAGCAAAGCACAGGTTACGAAGTCGCAGCTTCAACTTATCATGTGTGACATCCATACAAAGTAACAAACCCTTGCCCGGCTAGGCTCTAACTAAACACATAAGCATATCCCTGACTCACCTAGAGAGCCCTGTTCACACATGGAACACAAATGCGGCATTCCTCAGCCATACAGTCTAGCAACCTCCAGGCTGTAACTTTGGGGGATTGTGGCCTAGTAGTCCTCCCGACTCTGGCCTTGTGATCCTTGTTTCACAGGCGTCACCGCGTCCCCCAAAGTTAAGGCTATCGCCTAGCCTCATGGCCCCTCAGCCCACCCGGCTGAGACCACTTACACAGAGCCTCACCAGGACTCTGCTTCACAAAACACTCCAGAGTGAGACCCACCCAATTCCAGAAACCAGATTAAATGAAATCCCTGGACGTGAGCATGCCCTAAGTCCCGGACTGGAGAATGGGGAACAGGCATCCACCCAACACATTGCCTGTTCCCAGTAAAAGCCCGCCCTGAAATAGCTGAATTAGCCATACTATCTATATGGTGTCCCCCAACTACTTTAGTGGACACCTGGACTAGGGCTTTTACTCCACCAAGGCCGGACCCCTTGGTGACACGCTTTTGGTGCAAACAACACCTCAATGTTCACATTGCCACAACAGACACAGCCCCCTTTGATGCCACAATCAGGAGGCAAATGTTGAAGCAAGTTGCATCACCAACCTGTTACAGGCACAGATACAGGCACTTATTGATTTTCAAGTCCTCGAGTATCTGAATTGAAACAGGTTAGATGGCCCTCAGGAGATTTGGTTAAAAAAGTCTTACCCACTTTATTTGACGTATGTCTCATGAAAGGTAAATTTGATGTATGGGGCTACTGACCAGCATCATGGATATCTACAGTACTGCTCAAGACCCCTATGACCTTCATTAGTTCATTGAATAATCATGGTGGAGATTTGTGAGCCAGAGCTCTACTATGTCAAGTCAACATGCCCATACAACCTACTCCAAGGATGGCAACATCCAGTCAATCTATGTTTCCACCAGAAAGAGATCCCTATTTGCGATCTCCAGGTCTTGTTTTGGAATAAATGCCACCTTCTGGCCATGCTACTGGCTCATTTATACATGAACTTTTTAAATATTTTTTTGCTCTTTTACTAGTAAAAAATATTTTTCATGTTTTTAATTTAATCGATGTGTTTGATTTATTAGATTTATTATTGTTTACTAGTGAATTGTCTTAAAGGGGTATTCCAGTGGCTAAAACTTATCCACTATCAGAGTGGGGTCTTACTACTGGGGCCCCCTCAAATCATGGAAACAGAGGTCCCATACTCCCTGCTGCTTCCCTAAAGTGACTGGAGGAGCCAGTTTCACATTTACGTGGCTTTTCAAATCATTTCTATGGGAGTTTTGGAGATAGTGGAGCGCTCTACTCAGCTGTCTCTGGAAATCCCATTGAAATGATTTGATTGGCCGCAAAAGTGTCACAACCAGACATCTGAGAAGCTCTGACAGATGCCTTTCAGAACCTCCTCCTTGAGCTATTCATTGTTTTGGTTTTCAGTTCTTCATCTCGTTAGCCTCTCTCAGCTGTCATGTAGTTGGACTGATTGCATCCCTTTAAATTCCTCCCCATAATGCATTAGTGTGCGGCTTATACAACTTCCTGGAGTGTGTGTGCATGCTGATCCTATTTCCCAGTCTTCTACAAGATAAGTGTTACATTCTTTTGTGATTTCCTGTTTGCTGGATCCCAGGTGACCCTGACTTCCTCCGTGTCTAGTGTAGGGAGCCGGTGGTCGTGTCCCCTCACTATTGTAGGGTGTTCAGGTGTTATACAGTCGAGGTACGAGGATATGTGATCATCTACCATTGGGATTTTTGCATAGGCTGAGCAGTCAGGGAGAGTGCCAGGTCTTATGCAGGGGTCTCCCTTTTGTTCCTTAGTTTTGGATCCAGTGAGTCATACATTCATTTTGCATTGTCTTGTTACCTGTACACCTTCCGTGACAAAAAGATGCGGACAGCACACCACATCTATGTAGCCGAGCAGGAAATAAGAATATATATATATATATATATATGTACAGTGCTGCCCATAATTATTCATACCCCTGGCAAATTTTGACTTAAAGTTACTTTTACTTTTATTCAACAAGAGGCAATATTCTGGAAATAAAAAATTCTCAGCTTTTATTTACATTTGAGTAAAAAGTGTCCAGTCCAAAATTATTCATACCCTTCTCAATAATCAATAGAAAAGCCCTTATTGGCTATTACAGCAATCAAAAGCTTCCTATAATCGCAGACCAGTTTTTTGCAAATCTCCACAGGTATTTTTACCCATTCATCTTTAGCAATGAGCTCCAATTCTTTCAGGCTGGAGGGTCTTTTTGCCATCACCCTGTTCTTTAGCTCTCTCCACAGATTCTCAATTGGATTCAAGTCTGGTCTCTGGCTGGGCCACTCCAAAACGTTAATGTTGTTGTCCGCTAACCATTTCTTCACCACTTTTGCTGTGTGTTTTGGGTCATTGTCATGCTGAAATGTCCACTGGTGCCCAGTTTCTCTGCAGACTGCCTGATGTCGTTGAGAATCCTTATATATTTCTCTTTTTTCATGGTTCTGTTTACTGTAATTAGGTTCCCTGGTCCATTGGCTAAAAAACACCCCCAAAGCATTAGGTTCCCACCACCATGTTTGACAGTGGGGATGGTGTTCTTTGGGTTCAAGGCTTCTCCTTTTTTACTCCAAATGAAGGAAACATCATTGTGACCAAACAATTACATTTTTGTTTCATCTGACCATAACACAGAAGACCAGAAGTCTTCTTCTTTGTCCAGATAAGCTTTTGCAAAGGCCAAGTGAGCTTTTGCGTGCCTTATCTGGAGAAGTGGCGTCCTCCTTGGTCTGCATTGTGCAGTGTCCGTTGGATTTTCTGCCTTAAGACATTGCCACCAGCAGAGCCCAGATTCACCAGGATGGCCTTGGTGGTGATCCTTGGATTCTTTTTCACCTCTCTAACTATCCTCCTGGCCAGCACAGGTGTTACTTTTGGCTTCCGACCACGTCCTCTGAGATTTTCCACAGTGCAGAACATTTTTTGCTCAAATGTAAATAAAAGCTGATTTTTTTTTTCCACAAAAATGCCTTTTGTTTATCGTCTTATTATCTTTTGGGAGACACCTATGTCATTTCCGGTCAAAAAATTACTTGCTGGTTGAATAAAAGTAACTTTAACTCAAAATTTGCCAAGGGGATGAATAATTATGAGCAGCACTGTATGACACACACACGCATAATATTATATAGACATACTGTATGCCTCAAATTCTGAGGGGGGGTTCAGTCCCTCCTGCCTCTCATTTACTTATTAGAAGTATACTATTAGTAATTGGGCAATGAAGATAAGGCTCTGACCCCCCTTCAGAATTTGAAGCGTATGTGTATAGGAGTTGGAAGTCTATGGGAGGCTGCTGTCTGGTAAGTAAGCAGTGAAAAGTGCCCTGTGTGTGTGTGTATATATATATATATATATATATATATATATATTTAAAAAAAACATATAGATATACAGTACAGACCAAAAGTTTGGACACACCTTCTCATTCAAAGAGTTTTCTTTATTTTCATGAATATGAAAAAATTGTAGATTCACACTGAAGGCATCAAAACTCTGAATTAACACATGTGGAATTATATACATAACAAAAAAGTGTGAAACAACTGAAAATATGTCATATTCTAGGTTCTTCAAAGTAGCCACCTTTTGCTTTGATTACTGCTTTGCACACTCTTTGCATTCTCTTGATGAGCTTCAAGAGGTAGTCACCTGAAATGGTTTTCACTTCACAGGTGTGCCCTGTCAGGTTTAATAAGTGGAATTTCTTGCCTTATAAATGGGGTTGGGACCATCAGTTGCGTTGTGGAGAAGTCAGGTGGATACGCAGCTGATAGTCCTACTGAATAGACTGTTAGAATTTGTATTATGGCAAGAAAAAAGCAGCTAAGTAGAGAAAAACGAGTGGCCATCATTACTTTAAGAAATGAAGGTCAGTCAGTCCGAAAAATTGGGAAAACTTTAAAAGTGTCCCCAAGTGTAGTCACAAAAAACATCAAGCATTACAAAGAAACTGGCTCACATTCGGACCGCCCCAGGAAAGGAAGACCAAGAGTCACCTCTGCTGCAGAGGATAAGTTCATCCGAGTCACCAGCCTCAGAAATCGCAGGTTAGCAGCAGCTCAGATTAGAGACCAGGTCAATGCCACACAGAGTTCTAGCAGCAGACACATCTCTTGAACAACTGTTAAGAGGAGACTGTGTGAATCAGGCCTTCATGGTAGAATATCTGCTAGGAAACCACTGCTAAGGACAGGCAACAAGCAGAAGAGACTTGTTTGGGCTAAAGAACACAAGGAATGGACATTAGACCAGTGGAAATCTGTGCTTTGGTCTGATGAGTCCAAATTTGAGATCTTTGGTTCCAACCACCGTGTCTTTGTGCGACGCAGAAAAGGTGAACGGATGGACTCTACATGCCTGGTTCCCACCGTGAAGCATGGAGGAGGAGGTGTGATGGTGTGGGGGTGCTTTGCTGGTGACACATTTATTCAAAATTGAAGGCATACTGAACCAGCATGGCTACCACAGCATCTTGCAGCGGCATGCTATTCCATCCGGTTTGCGTTTAGTTGGACCATCATTTTTTTTTAACAGGACAATTACCCCAAACACACCTACAGGCTGTGTAAGGGCTATTTGACCATGAAGGAGACTGATGGGGTGCTGCGCCAGATGACCTGGCCTCCACAATCACCGGACTTGAACCCAATCAAGATGGTTTGGGGTGAGCTGGACCGCAGAGTGAAGGCAAAAGGGCCAACAAGTGCTAAGCATCTCTGGGAACTCCTTCAAGACTGTTGGAAGACCATTTCAGGTGACTACCTCTTGAAGCTCATCAAGAGAATGCCAAGAGTGTGCAAAGCAGTAATCAAAGCAAAAGGTGGCTACTTTGAAGAACCTAGAATATGACATATTTTCAGTTGTTTCACACTTTTTTGTTATGTATATAATTCCACATGTGTTAATTCATAGTTTTGATGCCTTCAGTGTGAATCTACAATTTTCATAGTCATGAAAATAAAGAAAACTCTTTGAATGAGAAGGTGTGTCCAAACTTTTGGTCTGTACTGTATATAATTCCACATGTGTTAATTCATAGTTTTGATGCCTTCAGTGTTAATCTCCAATTTTCATAGTCATGAAAATAAAGAAAACTCTTTGAATGAGAAGGCGTGTCCAAACTTTTGGTCTGTACTGTATATATATATATATATATTGTAAGGGGTGACACTCTCAGATAGGCCGGTGATTACAGATTCTCTTGCAGACCACAGGGTTAAAGTCCAAACGTTACTTTATTTATAACACTCCGGCAATACAGGCAACCCCGGTTATAATTCACTGGGTAAGGTGAAGGTCCCGCACCACAAAACATAAACCAAACCAAAAGAAAACACCTGCCCATCTGGGTTCTGGCTAATACAGTGAAGATCCTAGCATAGCTATTTAGCACAGGTCACACAGGGAATTTGGCTTCTCTAGTCAGCAAGGTCGCCAGTTTCCCAGTCTTTCTCCATTCATTACTCTCCTCAGACTGACAATCACCCAAACAATAAAAACCAATGGCACCTTTAAACAAATCCATCAAAAACCACATGACGCTCCTTCCTTTCTGAGTCCTGTCATGTGCCACCACAGCCGTTTACCACCACATATGGGGTGTTGCAATATTCAGGAGAAAATGGGTAACAAATTATGGGGTGCTTTTTCTCCTGTAACCCCTCGTGAAAATGAAACATTTGGGGCTGAGCAACATTTTATTGGAAGAAATGAAACTATTCATTTTCACAGCCAAGTGTTTCCAAATTCCGTAAAACGCTTAAGGAGTCAAAGTGCTCAGTGCACCCCTTAATATATTCTTTGAGAGGTGTAGTTTCCAAAATGGGGTCACTTTTTGAGGGTTTCCATTGTAGGGGTACATAAGGGTCTCTTCAAATTCAAAATGGTGACCAAAAACCCTTCTAGCAAAATCTTCCTCCAAAAACCATATGGCGCTCCTTTCCTTCTGACCACTGCCATTTGCTCCTACAGCAGTTTATTTCTGTAAACTGCAGAATCAGAGTACTGTATATTGAGGTTTATTTTGCTGTTAACCCTTGCTGTGTTCAAAAAAAATATCAATGTCTACTTTATGTTGGCATCATTTTGTATATGTCATTTTATTTTTTTAGGACATTAGAAGTTTAGAAGCAATTTGCAATTCCCCAAAAATTTTTGAGCACCAATTCAGTTATAAAGTGATTATCAGGGGCTTACATAATGGAAACCACCCATTTTAGAAACTACACCTCTCAAATATTCAAAACTGATGTTAAAAACTTTTGTAACCCTTGAGGTGTTCCAAAAGAATTAAAGTAATATGGAGGTGAAGTTTCAAAATTTCACTTTTTTGGTAGATGTTGATAATTCTTTTTTTTTTTGCAACACAGTAAGGGTTAACAGCAAAATAAACCTCAATATACATTACTCTGATTCAGCAGTTTACAGAAATACCCCATATGTGGCGGTAAACTGCTCTATGGGCACATGGCAGTGGTCAGAAGGAAAGGAGCGCCATATGGATTTTGGAGGCAGATTTCGCAAAAAAAAGCATTTTTGAAACAAAAAAAATAATGTTTTAGGCCTCTTTCACACTTGCGTTGTCCGGATCCGGCGTGTACTCCACTTGCCGGAATTACACGCCGGATCCGGAAAAACGCAAGTGTACTGAAAGCATTTGAAGACGGATCCGTCTTCAAAATGCTTTCAGTGTTACTATGGCACCCAGGACGCTATTAAAGTCCTGGTTGCCATAGTAGTAGTGGGGAGCGGGGGAGCAGTATACTTACAGTCCGTGCGGCTCCCGGGGCGCTCCAGAGTGACATCAGAGCGCCCCATGCGCATGGATCATGTGATCCATGCGATCACGTCATCCATGCGCGTGGGGCGCCCTGACGTCACTCTGGAGCGCCCCGGGAGCCGCACGGACGGTAAGTATGCTGCTCCCCGCTCCCCACTACACTTTACCATGGCTGCCAGGACTTTAGCGTCCCGGCAGCCATGGTAACCATTGAGAAAAAGCTAAACGTCGCATCCGGCAATGCGCCGAAGCGACGTTTAGCTTAAGGCCGGATCCGGATCAATGCCTTTCAATGGGCATTCATTCCGGATCCGGCCTTGCGGCAAGTGTTCCGGATTTTTGGCCGGAGCAAAAAGCGCAGCATGCTGCGCTATTTACTGCGGCCAAAAAACGTTCTGTTCCAGAACAGAAGACATCCTGATGCATCCTGAAGGACGGACTGTCCATTCAGAATGCATTAGGATAATCCTGATCAGTATTCTTCCGGCATAGAGCCCCGACGACGGAACTCTATGCCGGAAGAAAAGAATGCAGATGTGAAAGAGCCCTTAGTGTCTCCATAGTCTGAGAACCATAGTTTTTTTATTTTTTGGGTGATTGTCTTAGGTAGGGGCTCATTTTTTACGGGATGAGGTGACTGTTAGATTGATTGGTTGATTATTTTGGTGGACATACTCCTTTTTCATTGCTTGGTGTTGCACTTTTAGTGATGTAAATTGACAAAAAAAAATGTTTTTAGCACAGTTTTTATTTTATTTTTTTGACAATGTTCACCTGAGGGGTTAGGTCATGTGATACTTTTATATAGCCAGTCGATACAGACGCGGCAATACCTAAAATGTCTATATATATATATTTAGGAAAAAGGAAAAAAAAAATCCACTTAACTTTTTGTCCCAATCTGGGACTTCAACTTTTGGGGGCTGATCCCCTTTCTAATGCATTACAATACTTCTGTATTGGCTGTAAGTACATACTTACTGTAATACACTTACAGCTTCCTGCCTATGAGATCCAGGGGGCTGGATTTCATAAGCTGTCACAGAAGGCAGCCACGATGCCTAAGGAAGGCATGCCAATAGCCACTCGCACCTGGCAGAATCCCGCACGTGCCACTGTTTTCACGGATGCTGGTGCTTACAGCAGGGGTCCGGCTATCAGTGACCGCCGGACCCCTGCAGGTGATCTGGAAGGTGCTGTATGGCGCTGGGATTTCAGACCCAGATATCAACGCCGTACATGTACAGTGCTGGTATCCTATGGGCTAAGGTGTTTTACAGGATTTTTTAACTGATGACCTATCCTATGGATAAGTCATCAGTTTCTGATCAGTGGGGTTCAACACCAGGACCCCAAGTGATCAGCTGTTTGAGACGGAAACAGCACTCATTGTAGCACTGCGGCCTTGTTACAGATTTCCCTAGGCCACGGGATGTCACGTTCATCGGTCAGATGGCCTAGACACAGCTCAGCCCCATAGAAGTAAGTGGGGCTGAGCTGCTTACTAAGCACAGCCAGTATACAAGGTACATCGATGTGCTTCGTGAGCAAAGTGAAGATCACGGCGCTACTGCAAGTGCCATTGCTTTCTTAAACAGCTGATATTTAAAAAATAAATCCCATAAATCTCCTTTGAGTAGTTTTGATCGAGCACCATAGTGCTCGGGTGATCAGGAGCTTGGGACGAACACATCGGGATGCTCGGGTGCTCTACCCCGTGACTGCAACGATCCATTCGGATGTCTGGCCTATCAACTTTCAAGGTTATTTTCAGCCCAAACCATGTAGACTATGGGTAACGGGGGAATCATGGTTTGAATTTGGAAAGGGAGCCTGAGAAACAGCTACCACATCCAAGCAAGGCAGCATGCGTGCAAATTACCTATTAGGTATAACTGCAGGTGAGCTGACCCTTTAAAAGATTTTAGGTACGGGCCTACAGGTGAGCTGACCCTGTAAAAGATTTTAGGTGCGGGCCTACAGGTGAGCTGACCCTCTAAAAAATTAGATGTGAGAGCCTTCAGTTGAGCTGACCCTGTAAAAGATTGTAGGTGAAGGCTTGCTGGTTAGCTGACCCTGTAAAAAATTATGGTTGAGGACATGCTGCTGAGCTGACCATTGAAAAAAATTGCAGTTTTAAAAGCAGTCCGGGTCACTTGAATACTTCAGCTAGGAATAATGGAATAGGACTCCGGTTCTATTTTGTTGGTTTTCGAAACTGGGCCATGAATAATGAGTGATGAGTGACAGCCGGGGGCATCCTTATTGCGCCGCTAGAGGTAAAATTCTTGGACCGGCGCAAGACGAACCAAAGTAAAAGTATTTGCCAAGAATATTTTTATGAATCAAAAACGAAAGTCGGAGGTTCGAAGACTTTCCGACCATAAACGATGATGACCGCCGATCTGGCGGAGTTATTCCCATGATCCGCCGAGCTACTTCCGGGAAACCAAAGTCTTTGTATTCCGGGGGGAGTATGGTTGCAAAGCTGACAAAGTACAGTGTATGTCAATGAAAAATTTTAGAAGCGCACACGTTACACAGCAGATGTGGCCCTGGTAAGGTCACTGTCAGAAGCAGACACCGTCTATGGAAAAAGTACACTGGATGTCACAGATATTTTAAGGATGCACACACTATAAACAGTAGATGTTTCGCGGATAATTTAACTGTCCGCAGAGGACACCATCTGTGGAAAAAGTGCACTGGATGTCACTGATATTTTAGGGATGCACACACTTTAAACAGGAGATGTGGCGCGGATAATTTAACTGTTCGCAACGGACACCGTCTACGGAAAATGTTTACTGGGTGTCACTGATATTTTAGGGATGCGCACACTTTAAACAGGAGATGGGGCACAGATAATTTAACTGTCCACATCGGCCTATTACACGATATTTAGCGCAGGATGCACTAAAAATATATATTGCTGCTGTCACACACAATAGTCCATAAAAGATAACTGTCATATATTTTATTTTTGGAGTATTGGATTGTGGTGATTAATATCACCTTGGTGGCCCTATTTCATCTTTTCACTGTGTATTCAATTACCCCTTAACTACCTACTTTTACCTGTGCTTAAAATAGGGTTGCTAGGCATGTTCCGTCTATCTGTTGATAGACTGAGAATGCAGAAGCAGGCTGCGTGCAAGGTCACATTACTGACAGCCAGGGACTGTAAGTAAATGATTAAAGCCAGGTCTTCCCCAGCAGCTGATAACAGTGCCTGGGCTGTGTGCACTTCTCACTGTCCCTGCGCTTGGCAGACGCTCCCTCACTCAGCAGAGCTGGAGAATGCAGAGTTGAAGCTGCGCACAACAGGGAACGGAGATCGGCCATCTGCTCAGTATATAAATGAAAGAAACATGTGGTAAGAGGACCCCTTTGTGCTGCAGGAGATTAATCCTTTAAGGGGGAGGGCTCTGGTTACTGACACTTTTGGGGGGCTATTGTTACTGGCTAGTGAGGGCAGGCGGGGTTAGCCTCAGGGTGAGGGCAGTGGTGACCATCTTAACTGAATAGTGAAATTGCAGTTTTATGCAGACTGGTTGCTAAGAGCTGAATTTTATTAAATATGTGGTAAGTCAGTCTAATAGTAACTGATTCTGGAATATCATGCTATTAGTAACTACATATATGAAAATTGAAATTAGGGTCTAAATGTGACAGTTATCCTTTAAAAGGACTTTTGAGTCTGTGAAAAGTTTTTTTGTATAAAAATCTTCCTATTACACTCCCTACACTGTCTGTCCCTTCCTATGCACAGCTCTCCCTAACACTGATCAATTTAGCGCAGGTGGCACTAGAAAAATATATATTGCTGCTGTCACATACAATAGTCCTTACAAGGACTTTTGGGTCTCTGAAACTTTTTTGTACAAAAATAATATTCAATTACACTGCCTACATTCTCTGTCCCTTCCTATGCTCAGCTCTCCCTGACTATGAATGAACCGAACATGCATCATCGGGTGCTATATAGCACCCAATGACGCGTTCCGGTAAGCCAATCACTGTAATGGCAGTAGCCAACATGGCTACTGGGATTACAGTGAGGGCAGTACTTACCTGCACGTTTATTGGCTGCTTAGCAGACGCGAAACGAGCGGGGAGTAGACTCGAGCATTGCGCTCAAGCACATGCGGTACTCGGCCGAGTTCAGCCATGTGCTGAGCATGGCGATGCTCGAGCCGAACTGGTATTCGGCCGAGCATGCTCGCTCAACACTACGTTTGAGGTATCCTTGAAGGATTTACAACTGGTCCAAGATAAGCCCTTTAGATACTTAATATATTTTAAATATAAAGTATTTAAAACGTAACTGTCATTCTTTTTTTTGGTAATGTGTAGGGGCAGTGATCACTGCTGCTGGATTGCAGGGTGGTCGTAACCATGGAAACGAGTGGTGTATAATGTGCTGAAAAAAATTAATACAGCCAGCAAAGGAAGCAATATGGACAATCACACTACTTTAGTAAGTGCCTTGTATTAACTTTATCTACATGATAAATACAATTTGCTGAAGTGAGGCAAGTCCTATAAGTAAAGGGAACATTGTTTTAGAGCTTTTTTTTCGCATAAAAAAAATGACAATTATATATTTTTTTTAATATTAACATAAAGAGACATGTGTATCACAATGTGTATTTATTTCAGAATAAAAACATAATGACATTTACAGAACTCTGTAAATAGTGAATTTCCCTAGGATATATTACTATGCCTCTCCTAGGCATCTCTCTTCAGTTGATGACATCACAGCTGATGGAATGTTAAGGCATTGTGATGTGTCTTGTTTATACAGTAGCACCTGCTGCAGCAACTCATTAGAGCGGGCCAGTCTTCATGCGATCAGACATCTCCTTTAAGTTCTTAGAGAAGGCACAGACATGGCGAAAATACTGAAGAGGTCAAATAATCATCCCAGGCTCTGTAAGAAAATCTCATCCTGAAGTAGCAGGTAAGGATCAATCCAATTCTGTATGCTTTTTGCTTGAGTGTAGTTTCACACATAGGTTTTATTGGCGTTTTGTGCACTTTTGGTGTGCTACAATGTGCTATGCTTTCTGTTATCCTGGCGAACCCCAACTAGGACTTACTGAGATTATTCCCATCTTGGCCTTTAAAAACCTATATAAAATCAATTTTTTTTTCCAAGCCTGAAAAAAAGTTAACTGCCATAAAGTGATTTGTACAAATCAAAAAGTGGTGTCTATTCTTATCTTTAGTGACCAATGCGAAAACTGCAGTATTTTATTGTTTGTGTTTTATTATAGCTATTAAAATGGAAACCTAATTTAAACAGCAGGCCATTTTCTGACACATTCCCTTTAAGGCATCCATAAGAAGTTTACAACTAGTCCAGGATAGGCTTTTCAGATACTTAGAAATATTTACATAACCACAAGAGCAGTGATTCTGGGGTAAATCACCCTAATGCCTTGTTATTTTTGTTCTTATACTCAGTTGCCTCAAAATCCATATTTATTTCAGAATTTAAAACTCAGACATGTTTTCTGCGCACTGAAAATAATGAATTCCTCTAGGATGCATTGCTAGGCTTCTCCCTCCTTATGACATCACAGCTGATGGAATGTTAAGGCATTGTGATGTGTCTTGTTCATACAGTATTACCTGCTGCAACTCATTTGAGTAGGCCAGTCCTCATGCGATCAGACATGTCTTTTATTTCTTAGAGAAGATCAGCATTTTCACCATCCTTGTAAGAACGTCAATTAATCATCCTAGGCTCTGGCTGAAGTAGCAGGTAAGGATCAATAACACAAAGGTTTATAGTGGCGTTTTGTGCACTTTTGCTTTGTTAGTGACTAGTGCTGAGCAAATCAAAGTATCCTAAGTAGACTTCGATACGAATTTCCGAAAAAATCTGATTTGTCACAAAGCCGAATTTCTGTGCGTTTCGTGGTAACAAATCAATTTTTCTTAAAATGGGGGCTGAAAGTAAAATTATACTGATGTTAACTGACCATAACTGACACTCAAAATAATAGATGTTTTTATTTCTGTTCTTCTGACAGATCAGAAGAACGGAAAGCAAAATAGTGATGTGAATTCAACCTGACTATTGCAGGTTTTTTTGTTGTAGTTGTGCCATTTTTTGATAAATGGTATGTTTGAGCACAGGGTATTTGCTTCTTTTTATTTTTTAATATGTCTAACATTTTCATATAGAACAGCATATGCCCCAATGTAAGGCTAGCAACTACATTGCAAAATGTGTCACGCGACATTCATGTCACACCAATGTTGTGTGACATTTATTGTAATTATAGTCTATGGTATTGTAGATATGCTACAACTGCAACACGACAGTCACACAAAAATCCAACTTGGATGGATTTTATGCTACTGTCGTGTCACACTATAGGCTATCATTCCAATAAATGTTGTGCAACATTGGTGCGACATGAATGTCCTGCTACATATGTCACTTCCTCTGTAGAGAAGAGTATGCAAAAAATGCATTGGCAAAAAAAAAATTAAACATGTCAAAACAGCAAGCACAATTAAAAATTAAACAGACACTTGCATGTGAATTTTTTTTTAAGTGGGCAACTCTGGCTGTATATGGGACAAAAACATCTGAAGACTAAGTAAAAAAAAAATGCCACAACCAGATCATGAGGTAATTAAAAGAGAAATAATACTTACCGTAATTTTTCACCCTATAAGACGCACCTAGGTTTTTGAGGAGGAAAATAAGAAAAAAAATATTTTGAACCAAAAGGTGTGCTTTTGGTGGGTTTTAAACTAATGGTGGTCTGTGGATGACATTATTATGGGGGATCTGTGGCTGACACACTGTTATGGGGATCTGTGGATGACGGACACTGTTATAGGGGATCTGTGGATGGCACTGTTATGGGGGACCTGTGGTTGGCATGACACTGCTATGGGGGATCTGTGGATGACACATATATAGCATTTTATGCTATGTGTCATCCACAGATCCCCCCCATAACAGTGTCCCTGTGTAGTAAATGACCCCCAATACATTTACTTGTTTAGTGGTTTGTGTATGAGAAAAAAAGCTCCCCCTCAAAACAGACTAGAAAAATAAGACTGGTCAGGAGTGGAGTAGAAATAAGACTGTTTATGCATCTAGTTCAGGTGCAAAAAGGTGCAGCTACATAAAAAGTTCTGAAAAAAGTAGCAAAAGTTAGAAAATGGTTGAATTTGTCTTATAACTCAAAATAACGCCAAAACAGGAGCAAAATCAGTAAATAAGACTTAAAAAATAAGAAAAACTGGAATCAGTTTTTCTTACTCGCGAAAACAGGCACATACACTATAGTAAATGTGCCCCAGAGTCCTTCTTTTTTTAGCTTATATGATCTTCATTTACTGACACAAGGCTTAAAATGACTGTGAGCAGGAAGCCTTTCCTTTTCATGCATGCCTATGGTGCCTTCCTGTATCAGACTGGGTGCAATCACCGCTTTCCTTTTGTTGATTGGTAGAAAGCTGGACTTTCAGCCATTCAGTTCTTCAGGAAAAGTTACTGCTGGGAGATTGACATACAGTGTCAGAGTGTCCTCTGATCAGCTGTATGAGAGATCTCAGCCCTGTCTAAGGCTATTTTCACACTGGTGTTAATATTTTCTGGCAGGTTGTGTTGGCTGAATAACAGCCTGGAGGAGTTCAATATATCCAGCATTAGCCAGAAATAATCGGAGCACTGCTAGGGCCCATTGACTATAATAGGACCTGGTTGCCCTATTGACTATAATGGGGCCCAGCCTATTTCTGGCATTAGTGCTGGGATTCAGCTGGACAAAAAACTGTGCTTACGCTCTGGCAGGGAAAGGCAGTATCTGTCTATGGCGGATATAATGAACTGTGGCAGGGCCGGGGCCATCATCCATGACAAATTCGCCAAGATTTTCACCTGTTTCCCTGCGTTAATTATTGAAATCTACTCCAGTCAAGGGGCTGGAGTATATTTCTCTCTAGGTCAGGCATGTCCAAACTGCGGCCCTCCAGCTGTTGCAAAACGACAACTCCCAGCATTCCCTAATAGCTGTAAGCTATCCAGGCATGCTGCTCTAGGTGGACAGAATGCTGGAGCTTGCACCTAATTTATAAGGAGGTGTGCGCCTCGTCATAAGATAAACGCAACCTCTGACAGCGCAGAGGGTATCAAGGACTGGTGTAATGTACCAGTCTTTGATAATCAACTCCCAGTGTGTCTTACTGTTTATAGTTTGTGAAATGCGATCCCTGTGATAGCCACATATCCTGGACCAGCTGTGGTTCATGTGATCTGAACTCACTGCATTGTAGTGATCTATGATGCTGTGAGTTCCAGGCTAAATGTGGGTCTGCTGTCCTATGCTCACAGCATCATTTGATTATGGGGCAATCGCAGCTGGGCATAGGTGACTATGCAGCATCAAGTTCAGCTCACATGAGCCATGGCTGGTCTGGCAAATGGGACCATAGCTCCGAACCGCATTTCATAGGCTCCACACAGCCATGTGAAAGTAGCCTTAATGGGGTTTGCCACTTTCTGGCTACTGTTGATCAATGTGTATATGAGATGACTATGTGGCACTTACTAATATATCCTTTGTTGAAATTCTGTACCATTTTCTATATTTCATAAGCTATGCCTCCTTGTTCACACAGTCTTTTGTGCTGTCCACACAGTGGTTCTGTCCATAAGATGGCTGCTGATGGAGGGTCATGTGACCAGGCAAATTATCTGTGTTTGATGTCTCCTCAAAAGAACAAGAGAATATCAAAGGTGCAATGTTTTTGAATGGAGGATACATCACACACAGATGATTTATCTTTAAATACACTTGATATACTTGACAGACCTTCTCTTTAAATGTAAAAGGGATATGTTTAATTAATGGAGGCTAAATCAAAGAGGAGAATAAGTTCTATAAGTAAAGATTGTATCAATAATTTTCTAGACACATGCTTAAGTTCCTTGGGCCCAGTGCAAGTAAATAATATATTCCTAGAGGTAAAGATCATATGAATATTTTATTAGAGATGTGTTTATCTAGGTTGCCTCGTTTTGGCAAAGAGCACTTATCATGCAGTGTAAAGTTAATAACAGGCTTTACTATTTTATGGTCACTTCTTTAGTTGCCACTTTTATTAGCTTGATTAATTTTTCCAAAATACTATGCATTGCTCATTTCCCTGGTTATGACCATCCTACAATCCAGTAGCAGTGGCCATGCTTGCACAATATCGGATAAAACACTGGCCTAGTTGAGCTCCCATAGTCCCGTCTACTAGAGAGGCCACTGCTTTTTCCTATAGTGTGCACGCAAGACCATTGCTGATGGATAGCAGGGTGTTTGTAACCGTGGATGCAAGCAATGTATAATATAAAAGGAAAATAAATGCAGCCAGCAAAGGAAGCAAAATAATTAATTGTAATATATTAGTAGTAGTATTGCCACATTCCCTTTAACCCCTTAAGGACATAGTACGTACTGGTACGCCCTATTTCCCGAGTCCTTAAGGACCGAGGACGTAACCGTACGTCCTGACTTAAAATCGTAATTCCGGCGCCGCGGGGGTTAATCGGAACGGGATTTCAGCTGAAATCATTCAGCCGGCATCCCGTAACAACGCAGGGGGGGTCATTTGACCCCCCGTATCGGCGATCGCAGAAAACCGCAGGTCAATTCAGACCTGCGGTTTTCTGCGTTTCCGGTCCTTTCGGGTGTCCTGTGACCCGATGAACCGGAAAAAGACTGCGATCGGTGGCGTAATTATACACCACCAATCGCAGTCCGAGGATTTGGAGAGGCGGTGCTGGCCCTGGTGCTGAACACTGCTGTCCAGGGTGCTGATTGGTGCAGGGGAGAGAGGCGCGAGATTCAAACTTCCTGCGCTCCTCTCTCCCCTCCTCTTCCTGTCCAGCACCCTGACCGTGCAGCATCGTTCAGCACCAGCTCCTGTGTCCCCCTAATCGGCATCCATCACCCTCCTGCACCCATCACCACCCAGGTAGGTTAGGGTCAGTGAGGGAGAGGCACCGTTAGGCAGGGGGAAAAAAAAAATACTTTTATTCCAAACTTCCATCTATCCATCTAACCCTAACCCAGACCCCCCCCCCTGCCACTTGCCCCCCCCCCCCCCTCACCACCACTTTTTTTTTCTGCGTGCGTTGACTGGCCGGCACTTTTTAGCGTCGGTCCACTGTTAGCGCATCGCCCGCCCCACCGCTGATCAGCGTTGTACCGCTGATCAGCAAGTTTTAACTTTTTTTTTTCCTAACACTTGCCCTTTTTTTTTTTTGCCTTTTTTAGTACGCGAACACCCGTTGCCCCCACACACACGCACATATAATAAAGTTTTCCACACACGCACACCTACACGCACACACACCCATGGCCCGCCGGGTGTTCTCGGCCGAGGAGGCATATGCCCAGATTGCCTCCGACTCTGAGAGCCCCAGTGAGGATGAGGATGACCCCACATTCCTTTTATCATCCGCATCCTCCTCATCATCATCGGATGATGATGAGCCACCAAGGCGGCGGAGACGCCGCCAGGCGGAGCCAGGGGCCGCACATGCTAGGGATCCTGTGGCCCACCCTAGTACGAGCCGCCCTGGGGTTCGTACTGGTTTCCCGGCCCACCAAATAAGTCCACCGGAGCCCCCTGCCGATGAACTTAGCTGGTGTCCCCCAGTGGACTTTGAGCCTGAGATTCCGGATTTCGCTGGTAATCCTGGAATCCAGATTCCCACAGTGGGGTTTACTGAAATAGACTATTTTAGTTTTTTTTTTTCAGTTTCCCACTGGTGAATTTGATGGTGGAGCAGACGAATCTGTACGCCCAACAGTTCGTCGCTCAAAACCCAGGCTCAGTTTTGGCTAGACCCGGTGGCTGGACGCCGGTCAGTGCAGCCGAAATGAGGACATTTTGGGGCCTCGTGCTGCATATGGGTCTAGTCCAAAAACCCAGTGTCAGGCAATACTGGAGTGGGGACATCCTGTACCAGACCCCACTGTACAGTATGGTCATGACACGTCACCGGTTTGAGGCCATCCGGAAATGTCTGCATTATTCCGATAATGCAGCATGTCCACCCCGAGGTGATCCTGCCTATGACCGGCTGTATAAGATACGGCCGGTCATCGATCACTTTGGGGCCACATTTCAGCAGGCCTACGTACCTGGAAGGGAGGTCGCGGTTGATGAGTCTCTCGTTGCGTTCAAGGGGAGACTCAGTTTCCGCCAATATATTCCCACAAAGCGGGCGAGGTATGGCGTGAAGCTATACAAAATTTGTGAGAGTACCTCAGGGTACACTTACAAATTTTGTGTGTACGAGGGGCGAGATTCCCGCATTCAACCCCCAGAATGTCCCCCCACTCTGGGTGTTAGCGGGAAACTCGTGTGGGACCTTATGTACCCACTGCTGGATAGTGGTTACCACTTGTACGTGGATAACTTTTATACCAGCATTCCCTTGTTCAGGTCCCTTGCCGCCAGATCCACGTTTGTGGGACCGTGCGGAAAAATCAACGCAGCCTCCCTGCCTACCCCCTCCAGGTACCTATCCCCAGGGGTGAGACCCGTGCACTTACCAGTGGAAACCTGTTGCTGGTCAGGTATAAGGACAAGAGGGATGTCCTTATGCTGTCCACAATCCACGGTAACAGCACCACCCCAGTCCCTGTGCGAGGTACCGCGGCAACGGTCCTCAAGCCCGATTTTATCGTCGACTACAATCGGTATATGGGAGGAGTTGATCTCTCTGATCAAGTCCTCACGCCATATAACGCCATGCGCAAAACCCGGGCATGGTACAAAAAAGTTGCGGTCTACTTGGTGCAGGTTGCCATGTACAACTCTTTTATACTATCCCGAAGCGCTGGCAGCACAGGGACATTCCTCCAATTCTATGAGGCAGTCCTCAAGGACCTGATCTTTTCGGACCGGGAAAGAGCAGGCCGGAGTACCTCGGGAACTGGAGGCGCCCAGATCGTCCCTGGCCAACACTTTCCAGGTGTGGTCCCCCATACTGGAAAGAAGGGACGAACCCAAAAAAAGTGCAGAGTGTGTCACAAGAGGGGGATACGGAAGGACACCACTACTCAATGTGACACGTGCCCCGATCATCCGGGCCTCTGCATTATCGATTGCTTCAGGGAGTATCACACTTCCATGGAGTACTCAATTTTTATAATCCCCAACAGTTCACTAGAGAACATAAAACACTATGGCTCTCAGACTTTGGAGACACGAAAACAATTTTTATTTTCCCAAAAAATATTAGTTTTAGTGC